>NC_071994.2:27850000-29050000 GCF_028885655.2 Pongo abelii | reverse complement strand
GCTGGGAGTGAGAATAGCATTTTCACTTTTCCTGCATCACCCCTACCCCAAAGTAGCACAACTTGGTACCAACAGAGGTCAGCTTGTCCCTCCACCCCGCCAGTCTACAATATTCTCCCACAGAGGAAACTGAAAGCAAAGTCAATGCCCAACTTCCCGAACTTTTAGGATGCTGCCCAGAGGCCCCACCTCTGTCTCACTCCACTCAGAACACTGATGGCACTGACATGACTGAATTATCTGGGGGCATCTTGTAGCAAGGAAAAGAAGTGAGAGTGCATAGCCACTGGCTCTTGGTTATCAACAGCCAGCCATTGATCTGCTAATCAGCTCATGAACTCCACAAAGGAGCCTAACAATAAACCCCAACTTGTCTGCAGAATCCCTGCCAAGCAACATGCACCCCACACTTCCCTACCCATGGATGAGACTTTGCATGTCCCTGTGCATCGATGTCATGGACTCCCGCAGATAGCTCATAAGCACAACAGCAGGTGTGGATTTTAGCAGCAAGTTTGATTTTGCTAGTGTAGAAGAAAACACCCCTGGAGAAAACATATGGGAGATGTCAGCACAAGGACTTGTTTTCCATGATCTATAGAAAACACTCAATTCTGAGACATTCCGCATAAGAGGGAACAAAAGGAGGAGAGTATTAACATCCCTAAAAATGATTGGAAAAACCCTCGGTATCTTTAGCTAGTTTCACTGGGGAAAGTCTTCCTTCCCAAAGCCGCTTAGTAAAAATAGGAGAAATTGGCTCTTCTTCATAAGTGAAAACAGCATAACAAGGCGTCAAAAACACACAGAGTCAAAGAAATATGATAATTCCAATGGAACAAAATAAAACTCCCATGGCTTACCCCCTCAAAAATAGATATCTATGAGATGTCTGAAAAAAATCCAAAATAATCAAAGAATAATCAAGGAAACTCAATGAGCTATAAGAGCACACAGACAACTAAATAAAATAATAATAATAATAAAAACATAGCCAGGAGTGGTTGTGCACACCTGTAGTCCCAGCTATTCTGGAGGCTGAGACAGGAGAATCACTTGAACCCACGAGGCAGAGGTTGCCGGAGGATTGCGCCACTGCACTCCAGCCTGGGTGATAGTGTGAGACTCCATCTCAAAAAAAAAAAAAATAGATATAGAAACCATAAAAAAAGAAGCAAAAATAAATCCTGGAGCTATTGAGTATGATGGCTGAAGTAAAGAAAAAAAATGTACAATAGAGAGCTTTAATAGCAGACTTAATCAATCAGTTAAAGAATCAGTAAACTTAGAGACAGATAATTTGATTACCCATTTAGAGGAACAAAAGAAAAAATGTATTAAAAAAAGAGAGGAGATACTTCAGGACGTATGGAACACCATCAAACAAGCCAATATACATATTATGGGAATCTCAGAAGGAACAGAGAGAGAAAGAGATAAAAGTATAAAGAACATTTGAAGAAGTAACACAAAACTTCCCAAAACCAAAGAAATGAACATACAGATCTATGTAGCTCAAAACTCTCCAAATAGATTGAGGGCACGACAAAAAAATTATAGGTCAATATTCCTGTTGAACATAGTTGTGAAATCCTCAACAAAATACTAACAAACTGATTCAATAGCACACTGAAAGATTTATAAACCTTGATCAAGTGGAATTTATCCCTGAGATGCAAGAATGGTTTAACATACACAAATCTATCAATGTAATACACCATATTAACAGAATGACTGAGAAAAATCATATAGTAAACTCAATAATTGTAAAAATATATTTAACAAAATTCAATGCCTTTTTGTAATAAAAGCTGTCAACAAATTAGATATAGAAGGAAAATATCTTACCATTATAAAGGTCATATGTAATAAGCCCACAACAAACATTATAGAATAATGAAAACCTGTAGGGTTTTCCTCTATGTTGAGGAGCAAGATAAGGATACCTACTCTCACCACTTCTATTCAACATAGTATTGGATGTCCTAGCCAGAATAATTAGAAACTAAAAAAAGAAATAAAAGGCATTCAAATTCAAGAAAGAAAAGAAATTTTTATCCGTCTCTAATGACATAATCTTATATATTGAAAACACTAAAGACTCTACCAAAATCTTAAAACTAATAAATACAGTAAAGTTGTAAGATACAAAATAAACCTACAAAAATTGGTGGCATCTTTCTACATAAAAACAAATTACCCTAAAAAGAAATCAAGAAAGCAATCCCACTTACAATAGCCTCAAAAAGAATAAAATACTTGGGTATATATTTGACCAAGGAGATGAAAAATATGTGCACTTAAAATTATAAAATATTGATTACAAAAATACTATACCCCTGAAAATGGAAAGATATCTGATGTGGTGGAAGAATTGACAATAGCTAAATTGTACATTATAAAATATTGATTAAAATATTGATTTTAATTTTACAAAATATTGATTATTTTAAAATTATAAAATATTGATTAAAAAATATACTAGACCCCCCAAAATGGAAAGATATCCAATGTGGTGGAAGAATTGATAATAGCTAAATTGTACATACTACTCAAAGTGACTTACAGATTCAATGCAATCTCCATCATAATTCAAATAGCATTTTTTACAGAAATAAAAAAATCATAAAATTAATTTGAAACCCTCTACTCCCTCTCAAACAAAAGCAAACAGTCAAAGCAATGTTGAACAAGAGCAAAGCTGGAGGTATCACACATCATTATCTCAGGAATTTTAGGATTTTAAAAAAATTTCTGTGTTAAATACTGTTGGAATTATGATAGGGATTGCATTAAATCTGTAGATCACTTGGGTATTGTGGACATTTTAATAATTGTCAGTTCTTCCAATACACTGGATAGCTTCCCATTTATTTGGGGCTTTTTTCTTTTGTTCCTCTGAATGGGTAATCAAAACAGTATAGTTCTGGCACAAAAGTATACACATAGACCAATGGAACAGATTAAAGAGATCAGAACTAAACCTACACATATATAGCCAACTATTTTTCAACAATGGTTTGACGCACACACAGCTTGGGAAAGGATAGTGTTTTCAATATGTGGTCCTGGGAAAACTGTATATCCGCATGCAAAATGATAAAAATCAACCCTTACATTTAATCATGCACAAAAATAAACTCAAAATGGATTAAAGACATAAATACAGGTTTTAAATTATTAAAACTCACTCATAGAAGAAAACATAGGGAAAACGTTCCTTTATATTGGTCTTTGCAGTAATATTTTGTAAATGACACGAAAAGCAAGCACAAACAACAAAAGCAAAAATAAACAAGTGGAATTACAGCAAACCAAAAACTTTCTTCCCAGCAAAGAAAACAATCAACATAGCAAAATGCAACAAGTGGAATGTGAAACAATATTTTCAAACCTTTTATTCATTAAGGAGCATATGTCCAAAATATACGTGGATTTCGTACAAGAAAATAGCAAAAATACAAATAACCTAATTTTTTAAATGGGCAAAAAAACTTGAATAAATGTTTATCAAAAGAAAACATAGAAAAGGCTACTTGACATATGAAAAGGTGCTCAACATCACTAATCATCAGATAAATGCATATCAAAACCATAATGAATATTACCTCACATCTGTTAGGTGGGCTATTAAAAAATAATTTTGGTGGTGATGATGTGAAGAAAAAGTAATCCTCTGACATATTGTGTGGGAAAGTAAATTGGTGTAGCCATCATGGAAAACAGTATGGAGATTAATAGAACTACAATTTGATCCAGCAATCCCATTTTGGGTTATATATCCAAGGGAATTGAATCAGGATCTTGAAGAGATATGTGCAGTTTTATGTTCATTGCAGCGTTATTCACAATAGGCAAGACACGGAAAAACACAAATGCTTATCAATTGAGAAATGAACAAAGAAGGGGTATTATATACATACAATGGAATGTCATTCAACCTTGAAAGAAAATAAGATTCTTCCATTTACAACAAGATGAATGGACCAGAAAGAGAGTATGCTAAGACACAAAAAGAGAAATACTATATAATCTCACTTATATGAAGAATCTAAAATAGTCAAACTCACAGAAGCAGAGAGTAGAATGGTGATTGTCAGGGTTTGTTGGAGAGGGTGGTGGATAGAAGAGTGATCATTAAATATATTGTACAAATGTTCATGTATTCAAGATTAAATAAATTTAGTAGATTAACTATACAGTATAGTGCCTATAGCTAATGACAGGGTACTGTATACTTAACCTACACCTTAAAAAGAGGATAGATCTTACCTTAAAGGTTCTTACCACAAAAAAGTTCTAAAATATAATAATGATACTAATAAAGGGGTTTGAGGAAATGTTGGGAGGTGATGGCCTTGATGGAAGTGATGGTTTCTTGGGTGTATGCTTATCTTGAAACTCATCATGATGTATATATTAAATATGTATATATCTTTTATATGTCAACCATACCTCCAAATATTAGTTTAAAATATGGTTATTACTTCTCCATTCTTATTATTTTTAATCTTTCTCCTCTAGTACTGAATCACAAGAATTTTTCTCAAGAATATTTTTCAGTTTCTATTAGTTAATTTTTTAATTTGCTTCAAAATATTACACTTTACAGTTAACAAATTTGAAGTGCTTGACACTTCGAATTGCCTCTTCTTTTTGGAAAATAATATTTTGACTTGAAGAAATACTTTATCCTCAGATACTGTGGTTTTTGCTATACTCATAACCAAAATGAGAATATAGAATATATTTATTCCAGTTTATTTTTCATTGTAGAATATACACACATATTACACACACACATATATGATTATACACACATATATACCACTATTATTTGAATTGGAATAAATTGTAGCATCCAGTTACAATATTATTTTGGCTTGGCTTACTGATATGTTCTGCTGATGAAACAGAAGCAGAAGGTTGTGTGTGTGTGTGTGTGTGTACATCTGTGTGTGTATAATTTCCAGTATTTCTTAAAAAGGGAGATGTCAAGATTCTTTATCCCTTTATTCTTCTTGTCTGTATTGTATTTTATTTTCAGTCAAGTATTGAAGTATCAGTTCAAAAGCCATATTTAACCATGAGGTGGCTTCCAGGCTAGCAGTTCATGATACTAAAAGGAAATGTACCCATTGATATTGTTGAGCTGTCTATTACCTATGAGAAAGAAATGAAATTTTGTTTTATTTATTTTGGAGTTTCCTAGTACAAATAGTCAAACAATTTTCATTTACATATGGGTACACACTCACTCAATAAATACATAAATTTCGTTCTTAAATAAAATAATATTAAATTAACAAAGCATGCATACACAAAGGAATAAAATGTTATCAAAGAGAAGGGAAGTAGATCTTTTGTTTCAAACTTTCATAAAAATTTTAATATTGGAAAGTACAGCAGTAGCAAAAAGGAACAGAGACATTGATGTCAGATTGGCAAATAATAATCAGTCTTATTCCAATAGCTGGACATATTTGAAAAAGCCAAGTACAATCTCAGCTGCCAGATCTACCAGGTTCAGTCTACTGCACAGAATGGTAACTATAATAAATATATTTAAAATGAAGAAAAATAAATTAAAAACAGGAAAAATTAAAATAAATCTATTTAAAAGTAAAAGAACAGTTTTACAGGAGCAAGAATGATAATTACAACAAATTTCTTATCTGAAAATATGCCAGCAAAAACACAGTGGAGTAAAATGTTTAATGTTGAAGAAAAAATTACAATATGAATTTGTAATTCTATGTTCAATGAAATTATCCTTCAAAGTAGAAGAGAATAAAGTTATTATCAGACTAAGACTAAAGGAAGTTATTGGTAGCTGACCTCACACGCAGAAATGTTAAAAGATTATCTTCAGAAAAAAGGAAAGGAAAGTTATATAGTTCAAAACCTGTATCTACATAAAGAAAGGAAGCCTGTTAAAGAGACAAAATACTATCTTTTAATTTTCTTATTTTCTTTAACTGCTATAAAATGTAACCGTTTTCTTAAAGTAATAATTATAGTAACAATGTATTTGGTGCTTACAGCATATGGAGAAATGAAAAAGAAATGTCACAGAGATTGGAGAGAGGAATTATAAATCCTCTCTCTAGGTAGCTGAAAGCTACCTACACTACGTGGGAAATAGAATACTATTAATGGTGGTGAACTTAGAGTAATTAAAAACGCATATTATAAACTTAAGGCATTACCAATAAAAAGAGAAGAAAATAATTATGTTGATATAATAAGAAATAAAAACAAAATCATGTAAAATGCTCAAATAAAAATAGTGAATGCAGAAAATGGAGCCTCTGACAAACATGCAAACATGGGTGATATCAATTCAAATATTTCAATAATTATTTTATATATGAATGATCTAAATACACTAATTAAAAGACAGAAATTGACAAAGTGGATAAAAAACAAATTTCCACCTACTATCTACAACTCGACATATTGTCTACAGGAAACCCAATTACATATGAAGCCACTGAGAGGTTAAAGTTAAAAGGATAAAGACAAGTATGCCGCGCTAACATTAATCAAAAGAAAGTTGTAGTAGCTATAATAATTCCAGACAAGGTGGATTTCGGAAGAAAAAATATTAGGGCCAAAGAGGAGTACCATATCATGCTAAAGGGAATAATTCCCCACGAAGAAAGAATATTAGATGTCTATGTGCCTTACTACAGAATGTCAAAACAATATATGGCAAAAACTGATAGAACAAAAAGGAAACATTAGTGTGAACTCATGTGAGCTTAATATAGATACATATGTTACACATAGAAATATGTATAGCTATGTGGATACATACAGGTTATTGTATACACATAGATCTCCTTGCTCTGTAACTGAGAAGGCCTAGGAGGAACAAGCACACCCAACATATACATACACACAAACAATTTTTTTTATTTATAATGAATTCTCAGGTGGTAAATAGGCCGATTTTTACATGGATATATAGCATGATGCTAAGGTTTGGAATAGGCATTCTATCACCCAGGTAGTGAGCATAGTACCCAATAGGTACTTTTTAACCCATTTCCCTCTCCCTATCTCCCTTCTCTAGTAGTCCTTATTGTCTACTGTCCCCATCTTTATTTTCATTTGTACTCAAATGTTTAGCTCCCACTTACAAGTGAGAACAAGTGATGTTTGGTTTTCTCTTCCTGTGTTAATTTGCAAGGAATAATGGTCTCCAGCTGCATCTATATTGCTGCAAAGGACATTATTTTCTTCTTTTTCACGGCTGCATAGCATTCCCTGCTGTATATATACCACAGTTTATTTATCCAGTCCACCATTGATGGGCAATTTGATTGATTCCCTGCCATTGCTATTGTGACTAGTATTGCAATGAACATAGACGTGCATGTGTCTTTTTGGTAAAACAATTTATTTTCCTTTGGGTATATACTGAGTAATGGGATTGCTGTGTTGAATGATGGCTCTGTTTTAATTATTTGAAAAACCTCAAAACTGCTTTGCATAGTGGTTGAAATAATTTCCATTTCCAGCAGCAGTGTATGTGTTCTCCTTTTTTTTCCAAAGCCTCACCAGCATCTGTTGTTGATTTATTTATTTTTACCTTTTACTATTAGCCATTCTAACTGGTGTGAGATGTTATCTCATTGTGGTTTTGATTTGCATTTCTCTGATAATGAATTATTGTGACCACTTTTTATATGTTTTTGGCCAATTGTATGTCTTTTTTGAAAAGTGTCTTTGCCCATTTTTTAATGGGGTTATTTACTTTTTGCTTGTTAATTTAAGTTCCTTATAGATTCTGAATATTAGACCATTTTTGTATGCATCGATTGCAAATATTTTCTCCCATTCTGTAGATTGTCTGTTTACTTCTTCTTTGATAGTTTCTCTTGCTGTCAGAGGTGCTCTAATTTAATTAGGTCCTACTTATCAATTTTTGTAGTTGTTGCAATTGTTTTTGGGGACTTGGCCAAAAATTCTTAGCCAAGGCCAGTATTTAAAAGAATATTTCCTAGGTTTTCTTCTAGGATTGTTACAATTCGAAGTATTACATTTACGTCTTTAATCCATACTGAGTTAAATTTAATGTATGGTAAAAGATATAGGTCTAGTTTCATTCTTCTGCATATAGATAGCTAGTTATCCCAGCATCATTACTGAATAAGAAGTCATTTCCTCATTGCTTGTTTTTGTTGGCTTTGTCAAAGATCAGATGGCTGTAGGTGTTAGACATTATTTCTGGATGCTCTATTCTGGTATATTAGTTTAAGTATCTGTTTTTGTACCTGTACCATGCAGTTTTGCTTATTGTAGCCAAATAGTATAGTTTGAAATCAGGCAGTGTTATGCCTCCAGCTTTGTTGTTTTTGTTTAGGATGGCTTTGGCTATTCAAGCTGTTGTTTTGTTTCCTATGAATTTTAGAATAGTTTTTTTCTCATTCTGTGAAAAATAATATTGGTAGTTTAATAGGAATAGCATTGAATCTGTAAAGTGCTTTGGGCAGTATGGCCATTTTGATGATATTAATTCTTCCAATTCATGAGCCTGAAAATTTTTTTCACTTATTTGTATTGTCTCTGATTTTTTAAGCAGTGTTTTTTAGTTCTTCTTGTAGAGATCTTTCACCTCCCTGGTTAGCTGTATTTCTAAAATATTTCATTTTTGTGGCTATTATAAATGGGATTGACTCCGTTTGAATGTTATTGCTATATAGAAATACTACTGATTTTTGTACGTTATTTTGTATTCTTAATACTTTGCTTGGATGTTCGCATTTCAGTTTTGTTCAATTCTTTTCTAATTGTACTTATTTATATTTCTTTTCTTCTATTAGCCTTGCAGTTGGTTTGTTTTCTTTTTCTAGTTTCTCTGGGTGCAATTTCTTAATTGGAGATCTTTCTAATTTCTTGATGAAGGTGTTTAACACTATACACTTTTCTTTTAATACTGCTTTACCTACAACCCAAAGATTTTGGTAAGTTGTGTTTGTATTTTCATTCATTTAAAACAGTTTTTGATTTTTGTCCTAATTTCAATGTTCAATCAGGATTTATTCAGAAGCCAGTTCTTTAATTTGCATGTATTCATGTAGTTTTGAGAGATTTTCTTGATATTGATTTATATTTTTAATTAGAGTTTGCTTGGTATGATTTCAATTCTTTTAATGTATTGAGATTTGCTTTGTAACTGGGCATGTGGTCAATCTTAGAATATGTTCCATGTGCAGATGAGAATATATATTCTATGGTTGTTGGGTGTTCTGTAGATGTCTATTAGGTCCACTTGGTTAAGTGTTGAGTTTATGTCTAGCAGTTCTTTGTTAGTGTTCTGCCTCAATAATCTGTCTAACACTGTCAGTGGGTATTGAAATCTCTCCCTAATATTGTGTGACTGTTTGTTTTTGTAAGTCACGAGGGACTTGTTTAATGAATATGAGTGCTCCAGTGTTGGGTGTATATTTATTCAGGATAGTTAAAACTTCTTGTTGAGTTGAACTCTTTTTCATTATGTAATGCCCTTCTTTTTCCTTCTTAATTGTTGGTGGTTTAAAGTCTGTTTTATCTGATATAAGAATATTGAACCCTCCTCTTTTTTTGTTTTTTGTTTACATGGTAAATCTTTCCCCATCCATTTAGTTTGATCCCGTGGGTCTCATTAAATATGAGATGGGTCTCTTGAAAACAGAAGATGGTTGGGTCTTACTTGTTTTTTACTCAGTTTGCCACTCTATTCCTTTTAGGTGGGGTGTTCAGACCATTTACATTTAGGATCAGTATTAATAAGTGAGAATTTGATTTTGTTATCATGTTGTTAGCTGGTGGTTTAGTAGACCTAATTGTGTATTTTCATAGTATCTTCGGGTTATGCGTTTTTGTGATAGCAGGTGTTGTTCTTTTGTTTCTATGTTTAGCACTCCCTTAAGGACCTCTTGTAAGGCTGGTCTAGTTGTAACAAATTTCCTCAGTATTTGCTTGTACAAAAAGGATTTTATTTCTTCTTTTCTTATGAAGGCTAATTTAACAGGATATGTAATTTAGTTAGATTTTCTTTTCTTTATGGACACTGAAAATACCTTCACAACCTCTTCTGGCTTGTAAGCTTTCTCCTGGGAGGTCCACAGCAATCCTGATGGCATTCCCTTCTTAAGTGAGCTGACTTTTTCTCTAGCTGCTTTATGATTTGATTCTTTCACATTGACTTTAGTGAATCTGATAACTGCATAGTTATTCATCTCCTTGGGGAGATATAGTACATGTATGTATATGTAAGTATATATATATATATATATATATCTCTCTCTATATATATATATAGTGTGTGTGTGTATATATATATAATATAGTGTGTGTATATATATAGTGTGTATATATAAATATATATATAGTGTGTGTATATATATATTTTATATATATATATATATATATATAGTATCTTGCCAGGGTTCCCTTTATTTCTTGAATTCACATGTTAACCTCTCTAGCAAGATTGGGGAATTTTTTATGGACTATATACTCAAATATGTTTCCAGGTTGCTTACTCTCTCCTCTCTCAGAAATGCCAGTGAGTCATAAGTTTGGTCTCTTTACTTAATCCCATATTTATCTGAGGTTTTCCTAATTTTATACAACTCTTTTTTTCTTTATTTTTATCTGAGCTGATTTTTCTTTATTTTTGTCTAAGTTGATTTAAAGAACCCAATTTTTGAGCTTGAAGATTTTTTTCCTTAGCTTATCTACTCTGTTGTTAATACTTTCAATTGTATTATAAAATTATTGCAGTGAATTTTTCAGTTCCAGAAGTTTAGTTTGATTCTTTCTTAAAATGTGCATTTCATCTTTCAGCTCTTGGATCATTTTACTGAATTCCTTGGATATCTTGGACTGGGTTTCAACATTTTTTGGAATCAATGAGCTTTCTTGCCATCCAGATTCTGACTTCTATATCTGTCATTTCAGTTTGGTTAAGAACCATTGCTGGAGAGTTAGTGGGCTTGTTTGGAGGTAATGGGTTGCAATGGCTTTTTGCATTGCCAGAGATCTTTCACAAATTCTTTCTCATCGGAGAGGATTAGCATTCCTTTAACTGTGTTGTAACTTGACTATCATAATTTGGCTTCATTTTTTGGTTGCTTTTTGAGGGCCAAGGCTCTGTACAGAATCTTTATTTGTGGCAGGATGGCAGGATTCTTCCCAATGGTTTCATCAGTTGTTTTTTTTTGTTTTGTTTTTGACAGAGTTTCACTCTTGTTGCCCAGGCTGGAGTGCAATGGCACCATCTTGGCTCACTGCAACCTCCACCTCCCAGGTTCAAGCGATTCTCCTGCCTCAGCCTCCCGAGTAACTGGGATTACAGGCACCTGCCACCACGCCTGGGTAATTTTTTGTATTTTTTTCGTAGACATGGGGTTTCATCATGTTGGCCAGGGTGGTCTCAAACTTCTGACCTCAGGTGATCCACCCACCTCGGCCTCCCAAAATGTTGAGATTACAGGCATGAGTCACGGCACCCAGCCTCATTGGTATTTAATTGGCAGAATGTTTTTGGTGTTGCAATTATCCACTGCAATCCAGTCGACAGCACTTAAGAGTAATCGCTGACACATAGGTTTGTACTCAACCATGTTGTACTCAATCATTTTGTACTTCCACACATTCACAGCTGTACTCTGCAGGTGTGAATTAAGAGATATTCTCCCACTAGTTTGCTCCTGGGCCTTGGGGGAGCTTCTCTAATCACTGGCACTATGACTGTATTTCTTTTCCATGTGTTCCTGGCTGCAGGGCCCCTTTGAGCACAGGATTTGGTTGGGAGATAGGTCACACTCTTCCCGGGCCAGCCCTGTGAAGGGAGGTATGCCACACTCCAACACCAGCCCACAGATTTATGCATCTCACCATTCTCAGTATTCTAAGAATGGAGGTTTCTCTTCAACTTGAGTGCCAGCTGAAGAACTCGGCTCAGTACTCCCAAGACACACATTGAAGCCCTGGGGTGCCAGGTCCAGCCTGCAGCTCTGTCCTCTGGAACCTCAGGGCCAGTCACTGGCTGTGCTAGAGGATCTGAAGTACTTCCAGGCCACTGAGAAAATATTCAGCTGGAGGTGATGGCAAAGTACCCAGGCTGGACAGCAGAGGCTGCACTATGTGCATGCTCCTATGGGGCAGCTAGGCAACAGCCCTGGGAAGAGTTGGAGGGAAGGAAGGCCTACAGAACAGACATATCCCAGTCCCAGGAGAAGCCAAACCTGCCCTCACTTGGCCCAGTGGCCAGCTGAGGCTAGAGATACTCAGAGAGAGACAGACAGCCTTGGAAGATGTGCACTTATGGCTATACTCCACCGCAGCTGCCCTCTGTTCAAAGACCCTGGGTTCCATGCATGCTGGAACCTTATCTATGTCTACTCTCTGGACAGATCCCTCTACCACTCCAAAGGTCTGAGGAAGTGTGGAATCTCTTGTTACTTGGATCCCAAAAGTCTGCAGTGAGAGTAGGCTGTCCCTCTGTCCCCTCATTCACTCTTTCCCTAGTAACCATTCCAGGCCTAGAACTAGCTCTAGTATTTGGCAATCCCATGCAGGGTTCCCAGCTTCTTCCCACTTCAGCTTCATTGTCTATGTCACCTATCAATTCTTGGTATTTTCTCAGCAGCAAGCTGCTCAAAGTATGTTGGTCTCTCTTGGTGAGGGTGGCATTTCCTGGCTGTGTCTAGTCAGTCATCTTGTCCCCTTCAGAACATGGTTTTTAATACTGTCCTCTAAAAAAATGATGAAGGATTCTTACAGAAATGACAGATTCTAGGGCTAGAGCAGAAAATCTACAAGTGAGCTTGGAGCTTGTTGTAGTGTGAGAAAATAAGGTCTTAAAAAATTAAAAAGCAATACCTTCACATCGATTAGGGTACGTTAAATGCACACCAGAACCAACAGAAAGGGTTCCTGATGGCCACTGTCAGCAAGACAATACATTAAATTCTGTTGTATTTTAACCCAAATTATAAAATAAATGTCAATGAGTTTTGTACTAACATCATTAATGAAATGAATAAATATATAGGGAAGAACACACAAATCTCCTGTTCAGAATTCCAAATAATTTATGCACATATCCTTACGCCAAGGATATAGGATACACCTGTTCACTCCTTAAGTGCGGGCTATGCCTTGTGCCTTCCTTTCTAAGAGTACAGTATGGAAATGAGGGAAAAAGAGAAATAACTTTTCAGTGGAGAATCCCCTCCAGGCAAGGGATTTCAATTAATAGCAACAGAGATAAGTCATATTAACAGTACATATCATTGAATTAATGTCAGGAGAATGGCACTTTATCTCTGTGGTCTAACTTCCAAGAACATATTACTCCAATCAAATCATGAGGAAAATATCAGTCAACTCCCAATTGATGGACATTTTACAAAATACCTAATTTCTCAAAACTGTTCAAACAAGGAAATTGGGGAAAACTATCTCAATAAAGAGTAACCTAAGGAGATATGACTACTAAATGTAATGTGGTGTTCTTTATGGAATGCTGAATTAGAATATATATGCATATATGTGCACATATATAATAATTATAATTTTAATGTGTATTATATATACATACATACATATATGTACACATATATGTATATATACACATACATACATGTACACATATATGTATATATACACATACATACATGTACACATATATGTATATATACACATACATACACGTACACATATATGTATATATACACATACATACATACATATATAAATGACGAAAACTGAAAATCTAAATAAAGTGTAGAGTTTAGTTAATAATGCCCCAATATTGGCTAACTAGTTGTGACAAACATGCCATATTAATATGCCATTAATAATAGTGAAAACTGGATGTACCAGAATGGTTGAAATTAGAAAGAATTACAAAGCCAACAGTTGGTGAGGATATACATCAAAAACCAACTAAACAAAAAATGAAAACAAAACTCTCATTCATTGCTGCATGTACAGTAAAGGGTTACATTCACTTATATTAAAGGCAAAAACAAAGCAATTTGTACAGGACTAGAAGGCAGTACTATGTTTTCTTTAGTGAGAAGAGAGGATTGAGTTATTAGAAGGTCATATGGTATGGATCTGTGTCTGCACCAAAGTTTCATGCCAAATTGTAATCCCCAGTGTGGGAGGAGAAGCCTGGTGGGAGGTGATTGGATAATGAGGTCAGAACTCTCATAAATGGTTTAGCATCATCCCTACTGGGTAATGTTACTGGGTAATGTATAGTGAGTGAGTTCTCATGAGATATGGTTGTTTAAAAACGTGTAGCATCTCTCCCCTCCCTTCCTCCTGCTCCTACCATGTAAGACGTGGGCTTCCACTTTGCCTTCCACCCTGAGTAAAAGCTCCCTGAGGTCTCCACAGAAGCAGATGCTGACATGTTTTCTGTATATCCTACAGAACTATGAATCAGTTAAACCTTTTCTTTATAAATTTCCCAGTCTCAGGTATTTCTTTATAGCAATGTGAGAACAAACAAATACAGGAGGACATACAAAGCCTTCTTCTAGAGTGCTAGTAATTATGTTCTATTTCTTGACTTGGGTGGTAGTTGTATGGCTGTATTCATTTTGTAGTGATGTATAGAGATGTATAATTGTTATATTTTCTTGAACGCACGATGTACCACCACAGAAAAGTATACTAAGATATTTTCTTATCATCACTATATCCTTATTTACAAATATGTAGAATGACATTTTTTAACTTTGTATTTGGAATAATTTTAGATTTGACAGAATCTTATAGATGATTACAAAATCATATAGACAATCCTTATATATAATTCTCTGAGCATTTGTAATGTGTGTGTGTTCAAATGTGTGTATATATAGCCATAATGCATTTATTAAAACATACATTAATAAAATCAGTATTTTCACAATAGTATCAATTAAATTATAGCTTCTATTCACATTATACTAGGCTTTTCTACTTAGGCATTTTATGTTTTCAGAATTTATTTCCGGTTTCTACCTTGCATTTAATTGTCATTTCCTTTGTTTTCTATAATCTATGATGGATTCTCAATTTGTTCACTACCTTCACACTTTTAAATATTGCTGGTCAAGTATTTTGTAGAATATGGGTTTTTCTGATTTCTTCATGGTTATGTTGAATATCATAGAAGTAATACGCCCTTCTTAGTGCATCATATCCTGGAGTACATAATCTCTACATATCTTACTATTGCTGATGCACATGGTAATCAATTAATTAAAGTGGTGATTTTTGGCTTTCTTTATGGCACGGTTATCATTTTTATTTGTCTAATTAATATGTATCTTGAAGGAAATACTATGAGAATATGCAAGTATTATGTTTCTCTGGGAACTTTCACTCACTGATTTAAGCTTCTATTAATCAATCAATCTTGCCTGCAACAATTATTACCATAGTGTTTGTCTAATGGTGTTTTAAATTTCCCTTATTATGATAGGGCAAAGAATATATATTGGGGAAAGGACATGTTTTTCAATAAATTATCCTGGAAAAAATGAATATCAATTGGCTGAGGAATGAAATTGGATCCCTGTCACCATATACAAAAATCAACTCAAGATGAACTAAAGACTTAAATATCAGATCTCGAACTAAAGACTTAAATATCAGATCTCAAACTATAAAACTAGTAGAAGAAATCATACAAAAACACTTTAGAACATTGGTCTACACGAAGATTTTTGACTAAGTCTTCAAAAGCACAGAAAATAAAAACAAAAAAGGACATATAGGACTTAGTCAAATTTAAAATCCTCTGCATAACAAAGGAAACAATCAACAGATTGGATAGACAACCTTAAATGGAGAAAATATTTTCAAACTATTACTCCAATAAAGGAGTAATATTCAAAATATACAAAGAGCTCAACAACTCTACAGTAAAAAAAAAAAACTCATTAAAAAGTGGACAAAGCACATGAGTACACATTTCTCAAATGAAGACATACAAATGGCCAATACATATGTAAAAAGAAATGCTCAACATCACTAGTCACCAAGGAAATGTAAATCAACATCACTAGTCACCAAGGAAATGTAAATCAAAACCACGGTGACATCTCATCTTCCCTTAGTCAGAATGGATATTATTAAAAAGACAAAAAAAGAAAAAAACAGATGTTGGCAAAGATGCAGAGAAGACAGAATGTAAATTAATGCAGACACTATGGAAAACAATAGCAAAAATGTGGAATCAACCTGAGTGCCCATCAACAGATGAATGAATAAAGAAAATAAGTACACACACACACACACACACACACACAATAGGATACTATTCAGCTATTAAAAAAATAAAATCATGTCATTTGCAGCAACATGAATGAAATTAAAGTTTTGTTAAGATGCAGAAAGATAAATTTCCCATATTCTCACAACTCATTATATGGGAGCTTAAAAAGTTGATCTCATGGAGGTAGAGAGTAGAATGATAAATACCAGTGTCTGAGTAATTTACATGGGTGCGAGGAAGGGAAGGATGAAAAGAGGCTGGTTAATTAGTACAAACATGTAGTTAGATAGGAAGTATGAGTTCTAATGTTTCATAGCAGCACCAGTGGCAATACTTAATAATCATGTATTATGTATTTCAAAATAGCTGGAAGACTTGAAATGTTCCCAACACATAGAAACAATTAATATTCAAGGTGATGGATACTCCAAATACCCTGACTTGATCATTAGATCATTACATATTCTATGCATGCAACAAAATATTATATGTACTCCACAGATATGTAAAACACTATATATCAATAAAAATAAAAAAAGGGTTAGTTTTTTCTTGAAAATATACAATTCATATAGTCCTGACTTTACTAACCTATGAATTCAGAATATAGTGTTTATTTTTAGACCTTCTGTCATTTTTTATGCTATGGACTCTACTGGACTAATTATTGGAAACAAATTACCTCAAAGGGATTCATTAATATTTCACAGTATTCCAAGGCATGTTACTAAATGTGTGCCAAAGGACAAGCCATATATTCTTTGTTCTAGTGTCTATATCTTTATATCTTGCTACACAGCTGTCTCAATTGATTATGAGTCTCATGAAGTTTTCTTTCATTTGAAGACATCTGTTTTTAGATTTTGATGTCCACTGATAAATTCATTCCAGAACTGGACTACATCTTCAAAAATATGGGAAAGGAATTTCAACTTCTATTAGATACTGAAATCAAAGAAAGTTAACAGACTGTCATGATTGTATCTTAAGTAGTTTTGTGGCCAAAGGGCCACAAAATGCCTAAATGCCTGTAAGGTGGAAAGCAATTTATTTTGATTTTGAAACATCTTAGGATATAAAGAGATGAGATGATTTTTGTGGTAAGAAAATGCAGTAAAATGCTTGGTTCACTGTATGTTAGTGTTACTTGGTGGCAGGCTTTCCCTTTGAATATCTGTGGGGCTTTGTGGTGGGTCTTTAAAGGAGTGAGAAAAGAAAGTGAAAGGGTGAATAAAGGACTAACTCAAGGTTATTTCCGTTCTGAACCATCTCAATTCTTATCAGTATGCAATATTTTCTAACAAGAGTTTCAATCTGTTGATAAATGTAAGACAATGGATAGAGGGCAGTGCAAACCTACTCTCATATAAATTTGAATGTACCTCTTAAAACTATAAGTATATTTCTTGTTTTCAAATCCAATACAGGAACTTCTAGACTCAGTCGTTTTTAATAATAAGTTTATTTAAGTGGAATTTAAAGTATTTGTAAGAAATAAAAACTCCTATCATGCCTTAATCTTATATATATTTAGTCAGAGTAACAAATGATGTAAACATGTATATGACTAAATTCTTCTTTAACAAAAGGAGAAACCTCAGGTGCTGAGGCCACTACTAGTTAGAATTTGCCCTGCTGGAAACCTCAGTCAGACAGGGACTTAGGATATTACTAGTCCATGAGTTGCAAAGCAAAAAATAAAAATATAAAGAGGGCAATCATCCAAATTACATGTCAGTAAAAATAGCCTGAACAAGAATGCTCCTTGAGAGTAGAGAATAAAATAAAATAAAATAAAATAAAGTAAAATAAAACAAAATAAAATAAAATAAAATAAATAAAATAGTTAAAAACGTTTGCCTCTGAGGAACAAAACTGCATGAAGTGAATATATAGACTGGTGTTTGTTAAGACTTTTTAGTGTATTTTGACATTTTTAACCTTGACTTTAAATATTTTGCTATTTTCACAATTAACTTGTTGAAAAAATATCAATATGTGTTTGTTCACATGGACACAAATACTACTAATCAATAAAGACTTAAGTGTGTTATTTTATGTGAATTATCAGAAGAGAGGTCACTCTTGGAATAAATAAGTGAAATAGAATACAATAGTATGAGCTCTGAACTCAAAGAACACAGGTTCAATTTCAAATCCTGTCATTGACCACTCTAGATAAATATTCTTCTTCTAAAAATGGTGATAATAAAAGGCTGGTAACCTGTCACTGGAAAACATTATCGTTGTGTGGATCAAACGTGATATTGCAGATTTTCCTTTGGGAAGTGTAAAATCTACTATGAATTATTATTCTTAGCAAAACCATAAAAATTTAAGACATGCAAATGTTATATTATGATGGCAACCATTGTTGGATGTCATTACCTGGACTATATCTTGCTAAGCTCATACATGTTGTGTACATAATTGATTTCCAGATTGTCCTTTCTTTGAATAAGACTATTATGTCTATGCTACTTAATACTTAAGGCTCTTTTTGTCTCAGAATAATACCATATTATCTTGCAATATATTGTTTACCATCGGTTTTCTTCTGATATTTATGACTATATATATGCTAATACATTTTGGTCAGTCTCTTTTAATTTGCAAATGACTCCTGTTATCTTTGGTCTCTGAAAAACTTTTCTAAGATGGTGACCCAAAACACAGAGTCTTTTTTTCATTACATGTTTAAAAGTCCCATAAAGTACTTATAATGATGGGCTATAGTTTACCTTCCAAAAAATTCTCCTCTCTGTCTTTGAAGTGGTCTACTGCCTTCATAGAAAATGTGATTTGCTAATCCATGATTTGGTGTGTACATCCAGGTTTGTAGACTTAGCTCATATCCCTCACCTATCAAAACTTACATGAAAGTAGCATATTGATAAGTGTGAAATCTCAATCTTACACATTACTAACTATAGCACACAAAATTTTCAGAGTGGAATAGCACACCCTGGCTACTATGAAGAAAAATTAGCAGGAAATAAATTTCCATAAATATATGGTTCATTTACTGATTTTGTCATGATTTATAGGCATTTGACAAAAATAAGAAGAAGCTGCCCAATAACTCAGTAAGTTAAAAAGCAACACACCACAAGGGAGTATACTTTAAATGTTCTTAGGAACTCTAGTCCTGAATAGTTAAGTCAATGGGTCAAAACTATAATAAACATTCTTGTGATTCTTTCTTTTTTCTAATTCCCATAGTTTTCTGGAAAAGGACAAGAAGGTAGTCCTTTGAAATAAGTCTTTGAAATGAGAAAGGAAAAGATAATTTATTGCAGAAAAGTATGACTGACCTGTCTTGAGAATTAAAAAACAGTAAAATAACCTTAAAGAACTAATCTTTCATATTTACATTGATAGCTATCTAGATCAATGCTACCAAATTCTGCTAACTTATATTTCCTTTGGATTTGAGAATAAGTTTTAATCGTCATCATATAAAATTTAAAACTTTGGTTAGACAGACCCTCCAGCACTAGAGTAAGTTATTATTTATAAGATAATAGCACAAGTATGTGGAGTTAATTAAAACCTATTAGTTGGGCTTTATATCTGCTCATAGCTAGTTGTATATTTTGCACAAATCAATTTACTTGCAATTTTCCTCGTGTCTAAAATGAGGAAGTTGGTCAGGCCCAGTCGGGATTTATATCTGCTCATAACTAGTTGTATATCTTTGCACAAGTCAATTTACTTGCCATTTTCAACCTGTCTAAAATGAGGAAGTTGGCCAGGCCTAGTGGCTCATGCCTATAATCCAGGCACTTTGAAAGGGCAAGGAAGGTGTATTGTTGAGCTCAGGAGTTTGAGACCTGGCTGGGCAACGTAGTGAGACCTGATCTCTACTAAAAACACAAAAATTAGCCAAACGTGGTGGCATGTGCCTGTGGTCTCAGCTACTTGGAGGGAAGATCGCTTGAACCTGAGAGGCAGAAGTTGCAGTGAGCTGATATCGTGCTACTGCACTCCAGCCTTGGAAACAGAGCAAGACCCTGTCTCAAAATAAAATAAAATGAGGAAGTTGAATGAGATGGTGTTTAAGATAACTCCCAGCATCAATAGCTGCTGCAGCTTGGGCAAAAAATATGTTTACTTTATTTTGATTATGGCATAAGCAATAAATATCTTAACCTTACCCTACCAATATTTGAAACTAAGTAGTATCTCCTTAGCAACTGAGAACGATAAAGGAAGTCACATCAAAGGCATATTGATTGCCAAAATAGATGTCTCAAAAATTATACTACAAACTACATGCTGTGGGCATATATATGAATAATTAAATTCAGAATTTATGTAACATGATACAGACAATAATTTTAAGATTGATAATCTGCTTTGTATGTGAAAACCAGATGAAAAGAAACAATTGATCATGTAGAGAATAAACTAAAATAGGCAGGTGCATTCACTAAGCAGACAGAAGTAATAGCATGTAATGAAAGGCAAGAAAAAACAAAAAGTAGACACAAGGAATCAGAACAGTGAACACAGAGATATTCAGCATATTAAGAAAAAAAGGGCTTCACAAAAGACTGGAAAATAAAATAAGGGTATTAATTAAATTCAAAGAACTCTAAGAAAACAGGAAAATGATTAATATCTGTTAGCAACTTTATACAAAATGGTTGAACTTTTAAAATTGATGCTAATTGATTTGAAATCACAGAATTAAGCACTTTCTAAATTTATAAAATGGATGTAGAATTTTCCACTATAATTATGAAGATACTTAGGCTGAAAAAGATTATATATATTTCCGAAGTTCACAGAAGCAGAGGGTTTGTACTTGTTTCTCTCTCATTTTAAAATATGGGTATTCAGAAAAGTCACCAATCATGATTCAAAAAGCAGAGAACATGCAGATTATTTAAAAAACATTTGCAGAAAAAAAAACTCCCCTAAATTTTGACAGCTGAAATTATGTAAACATTTAAATATTTGCAACAGTGTAATACTATAGAATGGAAAACTCATTAATATGTCTCTCCAAGTTTAAATATGAAATTGTGCCTATGGTTCATGAATCTTACATGATCCCAGCCATTTTCTTATTATGGACTGAATTGTGCTGCTCTTTCCTCCTCAATTCCTATGCTGAAATCCTAACCCCCGATGTAACTGTATTTGGAATAGGGTCTTTAAGGTGGTAATTAAGGTTAAATGAGATCGTAAATATGGGGCCCTAATCATGTATTACTGGTGTTCTTATAAGAAGAGGAAAAGATCACAGATCTCTCTCTCTCTCTCTCTCTGTCTCTCGCTCCCTCTCTTTCTCTCTCTCTTGCTCCACACACACAGACAAAAAGCCATGTGAAGACATAGCTAGAGTGAGTCTTTCGGCAAGCCAGGAGGAGTGCACTTACCAGAGACCAAACCTACTCGAACTTCATCTTGAACTTCAGTCATTTACAATTGCAAAAATAGAAATTTCTGTTGTTCAAGCCACCCACTCTGTGGTATTTTATTGTGGAAGCCCAAGCAGATGAATATATTCCCAATTTCAAGTTGTGTGACACTTCTCTTTGACCCTGGTGCACTAGCCACAGTGGGTTCCTTTCAATTCTTCAAAAACATTAAATTTTTCCCATTTCACTTGTGCATCCTTATTCCTCTACCTACCTGTAAAGCTATGACTCCCCGCAGTCTTTAATTTATCCCTATCTTCCTTCACGTTTTATTTTAATGGCACTGTTTCAGAGATACTGTCCCTAACCCACAAATTAACTATAATTTTACATGTCCTCTTTCATAACACAAGTCTTTCCAAACCAGCATGTATCACAACTTGTAATTATGAACTTACACCTATACACTTAATTGTGTGTTTCTCTCCCCTCTTACATATTATAAGCTACACTGGAGCCAATTTGTTCCACTCTGTCTTCCTGTATTCTCATATCATTTATTACAATGTTAGTGCTTAACAATATGTGTTGAATAAAACAATAAATGACAACAGATATGAATAAATGATTGAATAAAATGGTCAGAAAATTAAGAATTATACATGTTTATTAGAGAAAAAAAAGAAATCTAACACTAAAAAGCTCTTCATAACAGAGAATCTTCCAGGTATATTCTGAGAGAAAAGAGTAACAGTTAAAAAGCTTATTGAAGTTAGGGTCTGCCCAAAAGCTGAGAGAGAATGATGTCTGTTGGAAAATTCCCTCTCACATTGTTGGGAGCTTTCACAGCTGAGCAGACAGAAGCATAGGCTGGACCCTGGCCTTACAAATCAACACCACTCAGCTTACAAAGTGTTTGTTAGCATCTGACCAAGAAATTACAATTTTGAGTCAGAGTACAAGAACCTTAAATTTGGTAAAGAATGGAGAGATGGCATATATTCAATAATTGAAGATTTTTAAAGAATTTGAACATAGCAAGGAGTATGTCTTGGATATGGTTTAACATGGTTTCAATCTGTGTTCCCACACAAATCTCAAGTTGAATTATTATCCCTAGTGTTGGAGGTGGGGCCTGGTGGGAGGTGCCCGAATCATGTGAGTGGATTTCTTATGAATGGCTTAGCACCATTCCTTTTGGTACTGTCCTTGAGTGAGTTTTCATAAGATCTGGTCATTTAAAAGTGAGTAGCACCTTCTCACCTGCCCTCTTGCTCCTGCTCTTGCCATGTAAGACACCTGCTCTACCTTTGACTTCCACCATGATTGGAAACTTCCTAAGGCTTCCCCAGAAGCAAAAGCTGCTATGCTTCCTATACAATCTGCAGAACCATGTGCCAATTAAACCTCTTTTCTCTATAAATTACACAGTTTCAGGTATTTACAGAAATGCAAAAATGGACTAATACATGGTTGTTACTCATCATCAGCCTCAATCAGGCTGCAGAGGGAGCTCATCCTGCCCAATAGACTTTCCAAAAAATAGAGTAAAGGAAGGGAGTAAACCAGAAATAAATGGGACATAAGACATTTATTAAAATAAAAGTGCCGTAAAGAAAGCCTGTGAGTATATTCAGACAAGTCACAGAGCAAAGTGCATAGTTAGTAGACATCTTACAATAAATGACTTATTGAATTAAATTATCATTTCGTTCCACTTATCTCCCTATGTAATCTCAGTAATGCTTTTAACAGTCCTGTTACATAACTGTCTTTTAGCTCTTTTCTTCAGAAAAATTATCAGGATAGAAAATTTTAGTAATTTTCACAAAAATCACTCCTTGCTGGATTTTGATAAAATATTAATGTATGTTTTAATCCAAAATTCATTCTTTTTCCTTAATAATCACTGATTATTAAAATGAAGCTATGCTCACACCAATAGAACAGTGACTCCTATGTCACAGATATGTGGCTAACTTTCATGTATGTGCATTTCAATTTTCATGTAATAACATAAAAGCATGATTTGACATAACAGGATTTTAATATAGTATGAATTATGGACAACAGATTAGAGGACCATATGTGATGCCCTTTTACGTATGATTGAGTTTATAACGCTCACACATAACTCTGTAGATTAAGTAGTATTATCATCATCATTCCACAAGTGAGGTAACTGAAGAACAGAGACATTAAGCAATTTGCATGAGGTCACACAGCTAGTAATTGGCAGACAGTATTCAAATACAGGTACAGCAGTTCCAGAGTCTCTGCTCTTAAGTACTAGGTGATACTGACTCATATGTAAGCAGCATGATATCAACCATGCATAATGTTAAGTAATATGTTTCCTCATACTTATTATTATGTAGGTTTCCTTTAGGTGTTAACCCTAAACCTTTATTGAGTGAACCATGTGGTACTGGATTAAAATGGAGGCATCATTATAACTTGCGTTTAGCTTAATAGATCCTGATGAAAATACATAGAAAATATACAGGTATAATTATTTGTGCAAATACATATTTCCTAGCTCTGCCTGCTGAGATGTCATTCATTTAACACTGGGTACATCTAGCACACAGATCTTGGTTTCAGTTAGGATTCTTCAATAAAGGAGCCGGGGCTCTTTAGAGAAATAGCTGATTCTAGGGTTGGGGAGAATAATATGCAAGATGAGACCAGAGTATCTTATAGTTCCAGAAAATAAAGAAGTGCTCAATATGATGGGGATATAACAAAAGGACACAGAAGCCAACTAAATGAACTCCAAATGGTCAACTGTAGAATGTCTTGAGCAATCAAATAGTGTAGCATTAAATGATAATTTATGGTATAAAATAAATATGCATCAGTCCATATTGATATAAATGAATGATTAAATTAATAAATTAATTGAAGGTAGGATGAGACAAATCTTCCATGCATGCAGAAAAATTCCAAATAACTAATATAGCTTCTGTTCTCAGGGATGTGGGGCATAACTTTCAACCCTTTAAGTGTGAGCTATACATAATGACTTTCTTCCAAAATGTATGGTATGGAAAGGGAAAAAATAAGCAACTTTACAATAGAGAAAGCTGACAAAAACTGCCTTTTACTAGGTGATTAAAGTTAACATCATTGGTGATAAGTCAAGCTGATAAAGGGAACTTTTGCTTTGTTGGTCTGAGAATGGCACTTAACCTCCATTGTCATCTTTCTAGAAACACATAACCCCAGTCTAATTATGAGAAAAGCACTAGACAAATCTCAAATAATAAACATTCTACAAAATACCTAAAAAGTTTTTTTTCCACACTTGTCAAGGTTATCACAATCAAGAAAATATCTGATAAATTATCAAAGTCAAAAATAACCTAAGGAGACATGATGACTAAAAAGTAATGTGGTATCCTGGAGCAACAACAACAAAAAAGTTAGGAAAAAACTAAGAAAAACTGAATAAAGTATACGGTTTAGTTTATTATAACCTGCCAATATTACTTTACTAGTTGTGACAGAGGCACTATAGTGATGTAACATGATAACAAGAGTGGATACTAGGCATGGGGTAAATGTGAAATCACTGTACTATATTTTCAGATTGCCTAAAATAAAAAGTTTATTGAAAAATTATTCAGTAGCTTAGAGGGGCCACCCAAATGACACTGCTGGGGAAACAACTGTCTTACAGCAAATTAATGTGTTTTCATCACAAATGGAAATATTCAGTTGGATATGTATAGCAAATAAAAATTAGTGAATATATGGGCAAAAATAAAAACACAAAACCAAAGCAAAAACTCAGTTTTCATGTATCTCTTGCTCTTACTCCTCAGTTGCTTTTGTAGAAAACCCGATAAACGATTTTGGGGTTGCAAAACTTTACATTCTAATATAATTTGAGTTTAAAAACCAGATTTGGAACATATATGAATTGCCAGACTATGCCAGCCTCAGGTTCAGTTACAATCTCAGTGGGTGAAGAAGTGTTAGTGAGGGAATTAAAAACAGCTTAGAGGCTGATGGTTCACCAGTGTCTACTCTCTGTGAATCCCTAGGGATGGTGCTGAGAAGAAACCAATAATAGGTTTGGGGATTGAGGGCAGAGGAGATGTGGGTCAGCACTGAATTACATAATAGATTGTGAAAAAGCCACATGATCCCAGAGTAGACAGGGCTATCTAGTGAACATTTTAGGGGGTATTTTTGGGAGTGTTGCAACAGATAATATTCATCAGTAGGAGACCCATCTTTGTCATCCAATCAGTGGAACTTAAGTGGCATTTAAGTAATTGGTGGCAGGTAAGGAGCAGGAGCATTCAGGAGAAGTCTGATTGAACCAATTAGTGAAGGCAAGATATAACAAGAATGTCTCAGCCAATGACAATTTTTCTCTTCCGAAAACCCATCACACCTTCACCCTCACACTTCTACTCCTGTTCTACCCAGTATCACTGAGTAAGCTATTGTAACCTGTTTATGATTCAGGAAATGAATAGAGAAGGTCAATAGAGAATTTTACATAACTCTTAGAATTGGGACTCATAACAAATAATAAAAATTACAAACAATTAACACAAGATGGATTAAAGACTTAAATGTAAGAACTGAAACTATAGAAATCCTAGAAGAAAACCTAGGAAAAACTCTTCTGGACATTGGCCTAGGCAAATCATTTACGACTAAGACCTCAATGGCAAATGCAACAAAACCAAAAATAGACAAATGTGACTTAATTAAACTAAAATGCTTCTGCATAACAAAAGAAATAAACAACAAATAGACAACCTAAAGAATGGGATAAAATATTTGCAAACTACACACCCAACAAAGGACTAATATCCAATATCTACAAGGAACTCAAACAACTCAGTAAGAAAAAAACAAGTAACTCCATCAAAAAGTGGGCAAAAGATATGAACACATACTTTTCAAAAGAAGACATACAAGTGGCCAAGAAACATAGGAAAAAAATGCTCAACATCACTAATCATCAGAGAAACACAGATTGAAACCACAATAAGATACAATATCACACCAGTTAGAGTGGCTATTATATAAAAAAATTAGAAAACAAGAGATGTTGGCAAGCATGTGAAGAAAATGAATGCTTATACGCAGTGGGAATGTAAATTAGCACAACCCCTATCAAAAGCAATATGGAGATTTCTCAAAGAGCTAAAAATAGAACTACCATGTGATGCAGCAATCCCACTACTTGGTATCTACCAAAAGGAAAAGAAATCATTAAGAAAAAAAGACACCTGAGCTCATATGTTTATTGCAGCACTTTGCACAATATCAATGTTATGAAATCAACCTAAGTGTCCATCAACAGATGACTGGATAAAGAAAATGTGATATATACATACCGGGAATACTACTCAGCCATAAAAAGAATGAAATTATGTCATTTTCAGCAACGTGGATGCAACTGAAGGCCATTATCCTAAGTGAAATAAATCACAAACAGAAAGTCAAATACTACATGCTCTCACTTGCAAATGTGAGCTCAGCAATGGATACACATGAACATACATAATGGAATAATAGACATTGGAGATGTAAAGGTGGGAGGCTAGGAAGGGGGTAAGGGATGAAAATTACTCATTAGGTACAATGTTTACTTTTTTTTATTATTATACTTTAAGTTTTCTAGGGTACATGTGCACAACGTGCAAGTTTGTTACATATTTATACATGTGCCATGTTGGTTTGCTGCTCTCATTAATTCATCATTTACATTAGGTATTTCTCCTAATGCTATCCCCCTACCCCACAACAGGCCCTGGTGTGTAATGTTCCCTGCCCTGTGTCCAAGTGTTCTCATTGTTCAATTCCCACTTATGAGTGAGAACGTGCGTTGTTTGGTTTTCTGTCTTTGCGATAGTTTGCTCAGAATGATGCTTTCCAGCTTCATCTATGTCCCTACAAAGGACATGAGCTCATCCTCTTTTATGGCTGCATAGTATTCCATGGTGTATATGTGCCACATTTTCTTAATCCAGTCTATCATCGTTGGACATTTGGGTTGGTTCCAAGTCTTTGCCATTGTAAATAATGCCGCAATAAACATACGTGTGCATGTGTCTTTATAGCAGCATGATTTATAGTTCTTTGGGTATATACCCAGTAATGGGATGGCTGGGTCAAATGGTATTTCTAGTTCTAGATCCTTGAGGAATCACCACACTGTCTTCCACAATAGTTGAACTAGTTTACAGTCCCACCAACAGTGTAAAAGCATTCCTATTTCTCCACATCCGCTCCAGCATCTGTTGTTTCCAGACTTTTTAATGATTGCCATTCTAACTGGTGTGAGATGGTATCTCATTGTGGTTTTGATTTGCATTTCTCTGATGACCAGTGATGATGAGCATTTTTTTCATGTGTCTGTTGACTGCATAAATGTCTTCTTTTGAAAAGTGTCAGTTAATATCCTTTGCTCACTTTTTGATGGGGTTGTTTGATTTTTTCTTGTAAATTTGTTTAAGTTCTTTGTAGATTCTGGATATTAGCCGTTTGTCAGATGGGTAGATTGCAAAAATTTTCTCCTTTTCTGTAGGTTGCTTGTGCACTCTGATGGCAGCTCCTTTTGCTGTGGGCAAGCTCTTTAGTTTAATTGGATCCCATTTGTCTATTTTGGCTTTTGTTGCTATGGCTTTTGGTGTTTTAGTCATGAAGTCCTTGCACATGCCTATGTCCTGATTGGTATTGCCTAGGTTTTCTTGTAGGGTTTTTATGATTTTAGGCCTAACACTTAAGTCTTTAATCCATCTTGAATTAATTTTTCTATAAGGTGTAAGGAAGTGATCCAGTTTCAGCTTTCTACATATGGCTAGCCATCACCATTTATTAAATAGGAAATCCTTTCTCCATTTCTTATTTTTATCAGGTTTGTCAAAGATCAGATGGTTGTAGATGTGTGGTGTTATTTCTGAAGGCTCTGTTCTGTTCCATTGGTCTGTATCTCTGTTTTGGTACCAGTACCATGCTGTTTTGGTTACCGTAGCCTTGTAGTATTGTTTGAAGTTAGGTAGCGTGATGCCTCCAGCTTTGTTCTTTTGGCTTAGGATTGACTTGGCGATGCAGGCTCTTTTTTGGTTCCATACGAACTTTAAAGTAGTTTTTTCCAATTCTGTGAAGAAAGTCATTGGTAACTTGATGGGGATGGCATTGGATCTATAAATTACCTTGGGCAGTATGGCCATTTTCATGATATTGATTCTTCCTATCCATGAGCATGGAATGTTCTTCCATTTGTTTGTGTCCTCTTTTATTTCAATGAGCAGTGGTTTGTAGTTCTCCCTGAAGAGGTCCTTCACATCCCTTGTAACTTGGATTCCTAGGTATTTTATTCCCTTTGTAGCAATTACGAATGGGAGTTCACTCATGATCTGGCTCTCTGTTTGTCTGTTATTGGTGTATAGGAATGCTTGTGATTTTTGCACATTGATTTTGTATCCTGAGACTTTGCTGAAGTTCCTTATCAGCTTAAGGATTTTTTGGGCTGAGACGATGGAGTTTTCTAAATATACAGTCATGTCATCTGCAAACAGGGACAATCTGACTTCCTCTTTTCCTAATTGAATACCCTTTATTTCTTTCTCCTGCCTGATTGCCCTGGACAGAACTTCCAACACTATGTTCAATAGGAGTGGTGAGAGAGGGCATCCCTGTCTTGTGCCAGTTTCCAAAGGGAATGCTTCCAGTTTTTGCCATTCAGTATGATATTGGCTGTGGGTTTGTCATAAATAGTTCTTATTATTTTGAAATATGGTCCATCAATACCTGGTTTATTGAGAGTTTTTAGCATGAAGGGCTGTTCAATTTTGTCGAAGGCCTTTTCTGCACCTATTGAGATAATCATGTGGTTTTTGTTTTTGGTTCTGTTTATGTGATGGATTACGTTTATTGATTTGTGTATATTGAACCAGGCCTGCATCCCAGGGATGAAGCCAACTTGATCTTGATGGATAAGCTTTTTGATGTGCTGCTGGATTCAGTTGCCAGTATTTTATTGAGGATTTTCGCATCGATGTTCATCAGGGATATTGGTCTAAAATTCTCTTTTTCTGTTGTTTCTCTGCCAGGCTTTGGTATCAGGATGATGCTGGCCTCATAAAAAGAGTTAGGGAGGATTCCCTCTTTTTCTATTGATTGGAATAGTTTCAGAAGGAATGGTACCAGCTCCTCTTTGTACCTCTGGTAGAATTCGGCTGTAAATCCGTCTGGTCCTAGACTTTTTTTGGTTGGTAGGCTTTTAATTATTGCCTCAAATTCAGAACCTCTTATTGGTCTATTCAGGGCTTCAACTTCTTCCTGGTTTAGTCTTGGGAGGGTGTAAGTGTCCAGGAATTTATCAATTTCTTCTAGATTTTCTAGTTTATTTGCGTAGAGGTGTTTATAGTATTCTCTGATGGTAGTTTGTATTTCTGTGGGATCGGTGGTGATATCCCTTTATCATTTTTTATTGCATCTATTTGATTATTCTCTCTTTTCTTCTTTATTAGTCTTGCTAGTGGTCTATTTTGTTGATCTTTTCAAAAAGCCAGCTCCTGGATTCATTGATTTCTTAAATGTTGTTTTTGTGTTTCTATCTCCTTCAGTTCTGCTCTAATCTTAGTTATTTCTTGCCTTCTGCTAGCTTTTGAATTTGTTTGCTCTTGCTTCTCTAGTTCTTTCAATTGTGGTGTTAGGGTGTCCATTTTAGATCTTTGCTGCTTTCTCTTGTGAGCATTTAGTGCTATAAATTTCCCTCTACACAACTGCTTTAAATGTGTCCCAGAGATTCTGGTACGTTGTGTCTTTGTTCTCATTTGTTTCAAAGAACGTCTTTATTTCTGCCTTCATTTTGTTATGTACCCTGTAGTCATTCAGGAGCAGGTTGTTCAGTTTCCATGTAGTTGTGTGGTTTTTCAGTAAGTTTCTTAATCCTGAGTTCTTATTTGATTGCACTGTGGTCTGAGAGACAGTTTGTTGTGATTTCTGTTCTTTTACATTTGCTGAGGAGTGCTTTACTTCCAACTATGTGGTCAATTTTGGAATAAGTGCAATGTGGTGCTGAGAACAATGTATATTCAATGTTTCCTATTTGGATGATGGGTATACTAAAAGTCCAGACTTGAGCACTGTGCAATATATCTATGTAACAAAACTGCACTCGTACCTCTAAATCTATAAGAATAAAACATAAATAAAACTTCAAATGAATTTAAAAATAAATACAATCAGTTATAGAAAAAATGTAATCCTTGCACATCTGAATTTGTGTACTGTGATTTTATCCAAAGTTGCTCCTAACATCTGCAATTTTAAAAATCTTAGGGCCATGTGTGAAGTGATGATTGATTTTTTGCTTCTCTAAACCCTATATTCTTAACCTCAGACTTACAGTGTCAAAGAAGAAGTTACTCAAAACCTAGGAGGAATGACATCTTGTGCAGTTGAAGAAAGTAAAACTGCATTTGGATTTGCCTCTTCCCCTAAGATGATCCTATATTCTTAAACTCTGAAGAGACCTCCCATAGACTTTAAGATATATTTTACTTTATAGAAAGTATTATAGCTCCAATTAAGCAGCTATTTTGCCAAAAGCCAAACAGACTCAGTAGGAACTCATTGATGCACTAGCTAGTCATCAGATACTTATGTGTGCTGGGTCAAATTAGGTTGTATGATACTGTGGCCCCAATCTGAAAATTTGAGTTCAAGTTCCACATTTGCCACTAATGAGCTATGTGACCTTGAGAAATCAACTTAACCTTTGAGAACTTCAATTTCTTTTTCTGTAAAATTGAGACTGGATGGAGAGTAAAGTTCTTTTTATCTGTGAAAACACCCTGATTCTATTTTTTCCCCAAACACAACTACCATATTCAGTCAAAATCTGTTGTAACACATTGATCTCCTAAAAAGGCTGGCTTCTTCTACTTATCTGGCTGGAACATCCTTACCTCAAGGTAAGGGTTGTTATGCATTATAAAGGGATTTATATACAGTATTATTCCTGAGAAGTGTGTCTTTGGCAGAGGCAAATAGAAGTTGCAAAGCAAAATTAGATTTGTGCATATTTTGCTGGAGAAAAAAAAAACAAAAAAAACCTCTCTTCCTCTGTGGCCTAGCTTTTAAAATTTCAATTTTTGCCTCCACTAGCCAAAAGAAACTGAACGTTGTGCAGTTATTCAGTGAAAATGCAAGCGTTGAATAGAAAAATCTGGGCAGCTCCAAGATTTCCTAAACTATGAAGGTTTTTTTTTTTCTCAAAGAAATATAGTTTTAAACTTAGGATGCTGTCTATAGTATTTCAACAGCAATAAAAGACAAACAGCTAAATTAAAGAGTCTATCTATGGAGAGAGTCTACACACACACACAATTCTCTGTCATATGTACCTGGATAAATCAAAAAGGGATAGGATTTAAACTGTTTTCAAGCACTTAACATTGAGTTGCTCAGAATACAATCATGTGCTTTTTTTCGTTTTCTTCTTCTTCTCAAGGGAATCTCTTTCATTCTTGAGATAAATAACCATTTTAGCTGATGCTACTCTATTAACTTACATCTGAATAACAAAAATGTGCATCAGTACTTGACTATTTTAGATGATTCTGAGTTATCTCAAACTTAATTTAACTATAAAATGACTTTGATTTCCACTGCCTCTGCTTTAAGCGTTCCTACCATAGAAAATGAAGCCACCACATTACAAATACTCGTACCTGAAATCTAGATGTCAATGCCAACTACATGCTTTTCCTCATTTCTACATCCCATCCTTCAGCATATTTTATCAGTTCAGTTTGCAAATCAGGACTTGAATGGGTCCTGCTCTCCACACCCATTCCACACTGTTCTATCATTATGCAGGCCAGCATTTTCTCACTCTTGAATACTCTCAGCCAACGCCCATTGTCATCCATTTATAATTAAATAGTAAGAATTAATTCCTTTAAAATCTAAAGGTAAGTCTGTTGCTTCCTATTTAAATATTTCAATGGTCAGCCAATGCATAAAAATAAGCCTGGAACTTCACTCCTAAACCTTCAATAAGTCAGCTCTTTATTATATGACTCACTTTATTCACCTCTATGTTGCATAACTTCCATCTTTACTCATAGACTGTCACCTTTTGATCTTATTTTTTTTTAGATTTTGAAGCATACTAAGCTCTTTGCAGCTCAGAGATTGTTGACCTGATGTTACTTCTGTTTGAAAGATTCCCCTCCTTCTCTCCCCTGTTTGCTTGTTTTATTTCTTAGTGTTTTAGCCTAAATGTTATGTTTAAAAGAACTTTGCTGACACCCTTCCTAAAATAAATCTCACCCACCTCATACCATTAACTTTTTCTACCCCAGCACTTTGTTTTCTTCTTTATAATATTGTTATAACATTGCTATAAGTGATTATATAAGATACGCAAACACTATGTCAATAGTTTATTCACTTGTCATTTATTTTTGCATCTAGAATGCAAAATCCACATGGTTAGATTATACCTGTACTAAACTCATTTCCTAGCTGGAAGTAGCTGCAAATAAGCATTTTCTTTTTTTGAATATTGAATAAAAGAATTATCTTGCAAAGAGTGTGGAGTTTTCATCCTGAAGTGAAGCAACTGTGATGTTTGTATCCAACTATGTGGGATTCAGTGTTGGATGTGTAACCTAAGGGCTGCTGTTTGCCACCCCAGAAGACAAGGGATAGATGGTAACTTAAAATACCATCAAGCTTTCTTCATGCCTGGTGTCTATAGGCTACTTAAAACATAAACTTGGCCAGACGCGGTGGCTCATGCCTATAATCCCAGCACTTTGGTAGGCCAAGGTGCACAGATCACAAGGTCAAGAGATTGAGACCATCCTGGCCAACATGGTGAAACCCCGTCTCTACTAAAAGTACAAAAATTAGTTGGGTGTGGTGGCGCGCACATGTAATCCCAGCTACTCGGGAGGCTGAAGCAGAGGAATCGCTTGAACCCAGAAGGCGGAGGTTGCAGTGAGCTGAGATCACGCCACTGCACTCCAGCAGCCTGGGCGACAGAGTGAGATTATCTCAAAAAAAAAAAAAAAAAAAAAAAAAAAAAATTAGCCATGCGCTCTGGCAGGTGCCTGTAATCCCAGCTACTCAGGGGGCTGAGGCAGGAGAATTGCTTGAACCTGGAGGGGGTGGAGGTTGCAGTGAGCCAAGATCGCACCACTGAACTCCAGCTTGAGGGACAGAGTGAGACTCCTTCGAAAAAAAAGAAAAGAAAAAAAAGAACCACTAACTTGATCATTACACATACTACACATGTAGCAAGTACTCATATGTACCACATATATATAAAATATTTTTGATTAATAAAGCAAAAAAAACTGACTTCTATAAAACATTCCAACAACCACTATTATTTTTCACACTGTGCTTTCAAAATTAGATGCCTGTAATAACAACAGAGAGAAGGAAATAACAAAACAGACTCAGTTTCCTCATCAGAATAAACAGACTAAAATTATTTACTGTTTGTAGTGTCAGAACAAATTTCCTCGTAAGTTTCCGTTTGCACATTTCAACTGACAGCAGAACAATATCAACATTATTTCCACTAGGAGTGGAAAATGAAAGTGGATATTAGACACACAAGGCATTTGGAATTGAGAAAATAAACTGGTTTGTGGAATCGATGGCTATCAACAGTTCACATGCCCTTTGGAGAGGATTCAGTCTATGAAAAGAGGTTTATCTAGAATGCAGAATCTTTTATACTATTCCGAAGAAATGAAAGTGTTTGACCACTCCCTGTGTAGATCTTTGCCTCTTTCTCCCAGACATTCTCAGTGCTCACCCCTGTGAATAAAAGAATGTCATGACATTTACAAAGTCTGGAACTGTGAGATGTTTTACTTTTTGAGAGTGTCTACTATACAACCTACCTATACAGTGGATTGAGGGTTTTTAGTCTAGCTACAAACCAATTAGAATTTAGGTAATTTATCTCCACTCCTGATAAAGGCTGCACTTTTTCCCCTAGCTTGACTTGGAAAGCTGTAAATAGAAGCTCAGATTCCTGTGTGTATGTGTGTGCCTGTGTGTTTCAATATACATAGGAGCTGTAAAAGAAAACAAAACTTATCAAGTACATTTTATATGCGTTATTTCCCTTTTACCCATTAAGTGACTCTAAGAAGTAGATATCATTATCTTTTTAGGAAATGAAGGATAAAGAAGGACGTTATATAACTCATTTACACAATAAAACATTTTTACTCTTACTTGACATTTTATATAAATTGTATATATGTTTTAAAGAAAGCAGTATTCACTATAACCGATTTTTATTTCAAGTTTGACTGTTTCATCTTCTAGAACACCATGCATATTGGTTTCTTTAATTATGTAGGTGGGATTTAAGATATTTGCCAATCTCTTAAAATCAAAGTGATTTTTTACAATCTTCGCTCTGTAGGGGAAGAATGAATGACAATATTCATTTTTCCATGACCTATTAAAGAATATCTCAGTTGATTGCATTTTGGGGCAATTATGAATAAAACTGCTATTAACTTTTGTGCACAGAATTTTGTGTAGATGTAAGTTTTCACTTCCTCTGGGTAAATATCAAGCAATGTTATTATTGGATCATTTAATCAAAAAATATGTTCAGTTTTTTAAGAAACTGACAAACTGCCTTCCAATGTGACAGCCATTCAGCATTTCTACCAGCAATAAATAAGTATTGTCAGTGTTGAATTTCAGCAATTATAACAAGGGTGTAATGATCTCTCATTGCTGTTTTTATTTGAAATTTTTTAATGATATATGACATTAAATATATTTACATATACTTATTTGCCATCTGTATTTTCATTAGTGAAGTGTCTGTTGAGGTCTTCTGCCCCCTCACTTTTTTTTTTTTTTTTTTTTTGACAGTCTCGCTCAGTTGCCGAGGCCAGAATGCAGTGGCTGGATCACAGTTTACTGCAGCCTCAAACTCCCAGGCTCAAGCGATCCTCCCACTTCAGCCTCCTGCGTTAGCTGTTTGGCCCATTTTTTAATTGGGTTGTTTTCTTACCGTTGAATTTTAAGAGTACTTTTTATATTCTGAATACCAGCCCTTTATCAGACATGTGTTTTGCAAAAATTTTATGTGGCTTCCTTGTCCTCTCTTAATTGTGACTGTCACAGACAACGCATCTCTAATTATAATGAAGTTCAACTTAGCAATATTTTTTCACGGCTTACGTTCTTGATATATCCAAACACTCTCTGTCCAACCAAAGTTCAGTCAGATTTTCTCCTATTTTATCTTCTAGAAGTTTTATCTTTTTGTGTTTGGCACTTAGATCTGTGTTCTATCTTGAGTAAATTTTTGTAAAAGGTGTAAGGTCAGGGTATAGATTCACTTTCTTTGCATGTGAACGTTCATTTGTTCCAACACCATTTGTTGGGAAGACTATCTTTGCTGTATTGTACTGCTTTTGCTCCTTTGTCAAAGATCAATTGACTATATTTGCGTGAGCTATTTCTAGGCTATTTTTTTCTATTGATTTATTTGCCCAATCTTACACCGATATCACACTGCCATTATTACTGTAGCTTTACAGTAAGTCTTGAAATCGAATAGTATCAGTCTTGTGACCTTGTTCTGATTCTTCAATATTGTGTTGACTATCCTCGATCTTTTGCCTTTTCACATAAATTTTAAAATCCATTTGTTCATACCCACAAAGTAATTTGCTGCATTTTTTTATTTAAACAATATGAATGTATAGATCAAGTTGAGAAAAACTGACATTTTAAGAATATTATCTTCCTATCAATAAATATGAGCTATCTCTGAATTAGTTATTTGATTCCTTTAATCAGAGTTATAGTTTTTCTCATATAGATCTTATACATATTTTGTTATATTTTTATCTAAGTATTTCATTTTTGAGAGTGTTAAGGTAAACAGAATGTATTTTTTCCTTTAATTTCAAATTTCAATTGTCCATTGTTGGCATATAGAAAAGTAATTGACTTTTGTATACTAACCGTATATCCTGCAATCTTGCAATTATTGCTTATTAATTTTAGGAGTATATATGTATCTGTGTGTGTATATACATATATATAGTCATATACTCAAGAGTTATCTAAAGATGTAGATACATTCTGAGAAACGTGTTAGGTGATTTTGTTTGTTATGTGGACATCATAGTATGTACTTACACAAACTTTGATGGTATAGCCTACTACACACCTAGGCTATATAGAAATGTTCCGGGATTCAGGAGGGTGAGAGAGACCTCAGATTGAAACAGGAGAATCTTTATTGAGTGCAGTCGGGCCCAGCTGACTTACGTCCAAAAAATTGGGCCCGGAATAAAGACAGCATCTGGCTTTTATACACACTTCACAAAAGTGGGTGGGCTAGCTTGAAGCAAGTTTACAGTGGCGTGAAAGCGGGGATGCAGAGGCAGGACAAAGGCAGGATTGCATATGACCGTTGCCAAGCAACCCAGATGTTCGTTATCTCGGTTTGGGCACGGGCGTATCCTATAACTTTCACTATGGTGCCCAGGCAGCTGTAGTTCAGGCCTACTCAGGTTTCTCATGACCTTCGTTGTACTTCTTAGATGAAACAGAATATTTGAAGTCGCTAGTTACAGAGAACAAGAATCTATAAACTCATTCCACAAAACAAAGAAAAATTTGTTTTTCTTCTCCCTATGTTGAGGGAGTGCTGGGAGAGTCTCCAGAGTACATTAGATAATATTATCAAGACTTTTCCTGGGTCTGGGCTGTGCCTGTTGCTGCCTCTGGGACAAGTCAGCCTAATACGGGAAAACTTATTTCTCTTTCTTTTTAATTTTATTTTTCTTTAATTTCCTGCCTCATTATGGCCTATGGCTTCTAGGCCACAAACCTGTACAGCTTGTTACTATGCTGAATAATGTAGGCAATTATAATACAATGATAAGTGTTTGTGTACCTAAACATGACTAAACATAGAGAAGGTACAGTGAAAACGTGGCATAAAAGATTAAAAAATGGAACATCTATTTAGGGCAGCTGCATTATAAACTTATGGGACCACTGTCATATAGTCAGGCCATCATTGACCCAAATGTCATTGTGTGACACATGACTGTGTGTGTGTATGTGTATATACACATAAATACACATACATATACAAACATATATATGTTTATATATAAACATATATATGAATATATATTCCTTTGTATATAAAGGTATATTCACATATATAAACATATTATGTATTCATATATAAACATATATATATATTCCTTTGAATATTTTATATAGACAAAACAAGACAGTTTTATTTCTTCTTTTCTGTATGTACACCTTTTCTTTTCTTCCCTTATTTTATTGTTTTAGCTAGGATTTCTAGTACAACGTTGACTAGGAGTGGTGAGAAGGATCAATTCCACCTTGCTCCCAACCTTGGGGGAAAATCATCTATTTTCTCACCATTAAGTATCATGGTAGCATGGGCTTTTTTGTAGATCTTTTTTATAAATTTGAGGAAGTTCCCCTTTATTCCTATTTTACTGAGCGTTTCTGTCATAAACGTGTGTTGAACCTTGTTAAATATTTTCTTCTGCATATACATATATATGATTTGTCTTCTTGAGTCTGTTGATGTGATAGATTACATTATTTTTTAAATAATGAAGAAGACTTGCATATCTGGAATAAATCCCACCTAGTCACAGAGTATAATGATTTTTAAACCTTGTTGGATACAATTTATAAATATTTTGAAGATACTTGCATCTATCTTCATGAGAGATATTGGTCTGTACTTTTCATTTCTTTTAATGTTTTGCCTTTTTTAGGTATTAGGGCAATGCTAACTTTAATGATTTAGAAAGGATTTCCTCTGCTTTTATGCTCTAGAAAATATTGTAGAAAATTAGTATTATATTTTTTAAATGTTTGGTAAAATTTACCTATGAAATTATCTGAACCTGGTGCTTTTGTTTTTGAAGGTTATTATATATAGATTCATATTATATTTTCATATTTTTAAAACCTAGTTTGATATCTCACTTTCTGTAATTTTTCCAATATAAAAGCAATTATACTGAAGTTTCAAAATGTAAACAGAAACTGAAATAATCATTATTCATGAAGTTGTAAGGAAAATACATCCTTGCTCCTGAAACAGAGATATCCTTTGCAAAAGGCAAATATTATGGACTCATGTAAACATATACACATATCAATCACTACAGACTCTCTGTTTAAAACTTCTCAATGTTTTCTCCTCCCTTATAGGATAAGCACAAGATCCTTGCTACGGTCTATGAATTCCTACATGATTTCCTTCCTACTACCTTCTTAAATTGCATTATAGGTAGTCTTTTCCTTAAGTCTTAAGCACCATGCTAGTTATATCTTTCTCTGAAACCTACCTAGACCCTTCCACAGGGCTTTTGCAAATACAAGTCTACAGGGTGTTTGCACATGGAATGTATTCCTCCTATTCCTCTGTCTAGTATCCATTTCTTTCTTTGCTATTCTTTATTTTCCTTTGGTAAACTTTGTTATGCCATGTTCAGGCTCCATCATTAAATACTCCTATTAAACTGATTACTTTTCCTTCACAGAATTTTACCACCTGTACATATACATTTCTGCAATTATTAGATAGTATTTGTTTAACTTATAAAAGAGTAAGACCAAGGAGAATAAGAATAATATTTTTCTTTATTGCTTATTATCTATATCCAGGATATTGTGTAGTGTCTAGCATATAGTATCCACTTAAGAGCTGTTAAGTAAACAAACAAATGAATAAACAAGGAAATATTCTATTAGGACATTCAGGTAGATCTGATGATAATCTAAATTAGTAGTAACTATCATCTGTGTATCATAATAATGACAGAGACAGGAGACAGAGAAACTCTAGACAGACAGAAGCGGGTTCCTGGTGAAGCCCCACCTTCAAGTCAAAAAGCCTGAAACCTGTGGCTGAAAGTGAGAACTTCTATCCCTGTGTGCCCACCCTCTCCTGATAGGTTCTTTCTAAATAATGTCCTTTTACCCATCCAATGTTGCATTTTCCAAAATTACCTTCAGCCCACCATGCCCATAACCTCTACCTATAAAGACCCCAGACATAGCTGGCAGAGAGGAGAAGCTGCTGAACATTGGGAAGAAGGGCTGGATGTCAGGAAGAGGCGACTTTGACTTCAGAGACAGCAGCTGGATGAAACAACTTGACTTCAGAAGAGAGAGAGAGAGGCAGCTTGACTTCCAGGGAGAACGACCTGCACTTCCTGTCTTCTTTCAGCTCCCCTCTCCACTGACAGCCTCTTTCATCAAGCAGTAAAATTCTTCACATTCACCATCTTTCAATTCATCCATGTGACCTCATTCCTCTTGGGCACTGGACAAGAATTCAAGAGGCACCAAGTACAGGTACCCTGAAAGGCTGTCTCGTTGGCCCTTTGCCCTGCTGGGAGAGGTCAACCACCACACGTGATGATGCAAAGGGCCCACTAAGCTGATAACACACTACTATCTGTGGATGGTGGGGCTAGTAGAGTATTGTAAAACGCCCTCTTGGGCCTTGGGGTCGCAAGCACCACAACTGGATGCCGCGGCGGGGCCTGCATGGACTTTGCTCCTGCCAGTGTTGAAGTGGCTGGCCAGGTCGTGCACTTGTTCCACTTGCATGGTTCCTCCTGCATCGGGTGGAGCCCTGCAGATCTGAGTGAAGGGGAGTTTGCTCCTGCCAGGCCACCTGCCGGTTCTTGCACTTGCTCGCTCCCTTACCCTCCCTCACTGGTGTGCTCCCTCCCCCGAGGGGTTGAGCAGGGTGGGCTGAGTGAACAGGGCACCCCTGTCAGGAGTCACGTGAAGAGGTCAAGAAAATATCCTACATCAATAATATCACCTTCTTAATACCATAATTTGCATAAAACAGTGAAGCTTTTAAACTCCATACTTTCTTTTTCTATAGAAAATGTAACACCTAAATATGTTGAGAAGTAGGGCTTGTTAATAAAGCAAACAATTGTGTTTTGTTTTGTCTGAGGATACATCTAACTTCAGTTATTATTACCCTTTTTAAAATTTCCCATTGCTTCCTATGACGGTCTCAATTCTTTTGAGTGAATATTTTGAAACACCTGCAAGAAGAACAGAGTGATAAAAATGCAGGTGCACCTGAAAGGGGTAAGAAATCAAAACCCCTTTTTGTTAAATGCCAATGAAATGAAATAAAACTTATGAGACATGCATCGGTAGAAAAGTATATTGTTATAGACACAAAGAGTCCAATACTACCTCATTCGATATTAAGTTGTAGTGTTTTTCCCATTGTGTCAAGGTTTAAGCATATACCACAGTGTGTTAAATGTGATTCATAGGTATTTTTGGCAGAAGCCGGAATGAAACAGACAGTAAAAGCATTTTCAGAATTGCAATGATGTTTGTTAAGCATCCTCAGATCTATCATAAGGTATTTTGCTTTTCTAAATCATACAGTGCTGTTGGCTGAATCAGTAAATTTAAAATGAGAAAGAAATAGATACTGGTTTAGTACAGTTGCTCTCATCAACATGATCTGTTCACTATAGGTGTAATATCAGTAGACTAGTTCAATAAGAAATATAACGGGGATGTGAATTTATTAACGTTTGTGCAAAAAATAGACAAACTAAAAAAAAACTGTGAAAAGATAGGTGTGTCCTTATGTCATATGTGAAAAGACTGCATAACTTTCTAATAAATTAGGTGGGGATTTTTTGGCCATGTTTTATCACTCTTTTTTTATTTTTATTTTTTGAGACAGAGTCTCTCTCTGTCACCCAGGCTGGAGTGCAGTGGCGCGGTCTGGGCTCACTGCAAGCTCCGCTTCCCAGGTTCACGCCATTCTTCTGCCTCAGCCTCCAGAGTAGCTGGGACTACAGGCGCCTGCCACCACGACCAGCCAATTTTTTTGTATTTTTGTAGAGAGGGGATTCCACCGTGTTAGCCAGGATGGTTTCGATCTCCTGACTTCGTGATCCCCGCCCCCGCCTCGGCCTCCCGATGTCCTGGGATTACAGGCGTGAGCCACCGCGCCCGGCCCCAGTTTTATCAGTCTTACGGTATGTACATTATTTTAATGTAAAGGCTTCAGAAATCTTAGTGCCATACCGAGTGAGTATTTTTAATAAACAGTCTTCTGTTTGTTGAAGAGGAAACTTTAACAAAAGCTAAATCAGACTGGATCTACAAAGTTACCTGGAGAATACAACAAAGCTGAAACACACACACGCACACACATAAACACATGGCACAGCTATAAGATACAACCTGCTAAATGATGTACAGTGCTGATACTGTCCTTTTTACTTATTAGTACACCTTATTTGCTAAAATCACTAATTATTCATGTTGTAAATCCAATAATCCACAGAAAGTCTTTTCACATTAAATAAGGCTATTGGAAAGTTACAGTTCATTTGCTCTAAAGTGGAGGTGGTGGTGGTCCATCAAGTTTAAATGAGTCTTCCAAACTTTCACAACTAGTTAGGAACAGTCCTTTTACTGAAAATCAATTCCTCTATCTCCCTAAAAATAATATTTAATTTATGATATAACACTATCTCCCTGGATTTATGAGACATAATAAAGTTATTTGAAATCTTTCTCCTCTCGATGACAGTTTCACACTTTTGTTTTGAATCCTCATAATTTACTCAAATATTGTGGAGATAAAAATTCAATTTTTTAGGGTACATGTGCTTATATATTATACTTAAAGTATAATAATAATAAAATTTAAACAAAACAAAACAAATCTATCAAATACATTGCTAGATTTTGTTATTGATGCATTCATAATTGTATTCCTATATTATACTTTTTAATATTTAGATAACTGCATTTTAATAAAATTGGCTTCCTTTGTAAAAAAAAAAAATTCAATTTATGAGTAAAACTGTACGTACTTGCAATAAAAATTCCAAAATGTAGGGATGTCTACATTCCTTAGCAAAAAGGTATTGATGAAATAATTCCATTCTAAAGAGTCAGAGATAAAGTAATATAAATAGCCAATTTTATTGTTTCAAGTGTACAGAAGCTATTGTAGACAGTAGGTTGAAAACTAAAGTTTGAAAATTATTTTCTTTCAGTAACCACTTTTATAGAATTAGATTTCTAACTACATGGGGCCATGTTAAAATTACATGAGAATAAAAGTTTTATAAATGCTTCCTTTGCAGAACAATGTATCTCCAAATCAATAAAGACTGCGCAATCCCTGATGACTGTGGTTTTCCCACTTAAATTTTTTGTTTATTTTAGCTCTATCATCTCTTCTTGTTCATAAATTTAAAAAAATTTAAACAAAGTTCATAAAATGTTCTGTAGTTGTTTATGTTTTTCTATATCATGTTTCTCCCATTTGGTTTCTACAATTTTCCAAAATGCATAGAGACAGAGGAACATGTGGCAGCACAGCATGATGGGAAGACCATGGCTTTGACATTGGATGGCCTGAGTTTAAACTCTCCTTTCATCATTTCACAGGTGATCATTTGAAGCCAGTCATGAAATAACTCCATTATGCTACTTTATATTTAAAAAAAAAGAGTGAGGTTGCCTAGTCATGCATTGTGAGGATGATATAAATAGATATTTATTTATGGCACTTGACAGAGTGCTTTGCCCATAAAAGTATTCAGTAAATTATCTATGGTCAGCACAAATTAGAGAAAGTTCTCCCACCTTCCATTTCCAAATTTACTAAGTCACATAATATATCTTCTGAAAAAGGGCAGGATGCAATAATACCGATGATTATGACAGTAATGACAACCATAACAAGGAGAATACAAAGAAGGAAGAAAAGGAGTAAGATGGGGAAGAAAATATGGGTAAGGGAGGGAAGAGTTGAGATTTTTTATTTTTTAACAGCTGATTCTCACAGAGTTAAGAATAATTACATTATCTCTTTTATGTGCATTGCCATTTTACAAATAAGGACATAACAAGCTTAGAGAGTGTGGTGGTTTTAAAGTATGCCCAAAAATTTAGTGATACTCTTTCCTTCCACAGTTGAAATTTAATTTTCCTTCCCTTTAATTTGAGGTGGACTTTGTGACTCTCTTGTAATAAACAGAATATGGTGGAAGGGATGTCATGCCACTTCCAAGACCAGGTTATAACAGAAATAGTGGCTACTTCCTTGCTCTCTTTAGGATCACTCACTGTGGGGAAGCCAACAGCCATATCATGAGGACACTCAAGCAACCTTATGGACAGAAACATATGGCAAAGAATGGAGACCTCTGGCCAACAGAGACTGAGACTTCCTGCCATCTTGACTGCATTTTGTATGAATCCTTATGAGAGACTTGAGTGAAAACCTCCTTGCTAAGCCACTCTCAAATTTATGACAGACAGAAAAGGTAATAAGTATTTTAATCCATTAAATTTTTTGTTGTTGTTTCTGTGGATTGTTTTTTTTTCTGTATTTGTCATGCAGCGATAGATAACTAATACAGAGTTTATAAAATTTGCCTGTTACTGAGCTACTGAGTTGTCAAAGAACGATTGTAAACCAGATACATCGGAAACCAAAAGTCAGTAACTTTTCCAACACAATAGGAAGGCCTCTTGCGAAAAGTTTTGGTAAAAGGAAACTCCCTAGAGCTAGCCATCTCTGGGAGAGGCCACTCTCCACATTGCTTTGAAAGATGGCATTCAAAATTTCAAAAGTTGGATTACAGGACCCCCCCCAATTAAAATCTGAATGTAGGTTATTTTTCATCCTCACCAACAAGAAAATAATTAAAAAGAAACTTCAATATATTTCCCCATTGTTTTTGTCATTTATTCCCAATCTTTTAAATTATTATTATTGTTTGTTTTATTGTTATTTTGATTTACTTATTTTTTCCTGAGCAAAAAATATCTACACACTTCCTGTCTCCATGGGCCCCAGCCCATATAACTCTGTTATAAAGTATCTTTTTGCTCTCCCAGGCATACTTAATATATCTTCTCAATACACCTTCTGTTTTTCCATCATAGCTTGTTCATGATGTTGAGGTAGCCTATTGTCACCCTGTGTTGCAATTATTTCTGTTTCTGTCGGCTTCCTTCTTAAGAATTTGACATACTCATTCTTAGCTTCTTGTGATGTCTAGCCTGTAGCCTGACACACAGCATTTTTTTAGATGAATAAACTCCCCTCCCAACTTGGCTCACTACATTATTTTGCCAATTGGCTTTCACACATTAAAGAAAACCCATTGTAAACACTGGCAATGATCCAGGCTTAAATTAACCTAAGGCCAAAGTAATAGATATTTTTCACAAGCCCAAAAGAAAACAAAAATGATCTGTTAGAACATCATCTTTCTTAGTGTGTCATAAGATGGGTTAAATTGTGTTAGTGTTTAAATAGGTAATACCACCCAGATCTAGAGAGTGTCTGTGTGCAGGTGTGTGCGTGTGTGTGTGCATGTGTCACAAAAGCTTCTTGTGTGTTTTGAAATGGCAGGAGGCAATAAACAGGTCTCTGTAAGACAAATCATACAAACTACTGCAAATCTGGAAGAACGCATCTAGATTCAGCTGCAAGAATGAATGTTAGAGAAAATGGTTAGCAATTACAGTGCAAGGTTGTATTTGACCAACCTGTGAGCCAAACTGCCTCTGTACTTAGGAATAAAAGGGCCATGACAAATAGAAAATACCTCGTTACAAGACTGAAATATAGTTGTGTAATCAGAACAAAAACATATTTATGCATCAAAGTCACTCGCATATATTATAGAAACTACCTCTGAAATGCAGAAAATATTGTTACCTTTACTGATAGTAATTTGGGCCCCATTTGACTGCTGACTCAACTCAAACTCAACCCTTTCTTCCCAGTCATTTTCATCTAGATATGGTCACTGGGGCACCATGCTTGGAGGTGCAGCAGCAAAAGAGAAAATATGAAATCCACACAGAAGGAAGAAAAAGACAGAAAGATCCTGGATCACTATCCAGATTTTTGAGCCATGGCTCCAAACTGCCTATTTTTAGACTTCTTGTGATGTAGACCAACAAAAAAAAACAAAACAAAACAAAAAAAACCCTATTGTCCAAGGGTGCAGGGCCAAAGTTCTCTAAACCAGGGAGGTTCTGATTAATAACTGATTTTAGATAAGAACTTAGAAAACCATCACATGCACTCTGGGTTCTATGAAACTTTGCTGGATTCTATCAGACTTTGCTTTACTCTAGTCTCAGAGCATTTTTTTTTTTTTTTGAGGTAAAAATGTACTTTCATCTCAGTAAGGGAATTCAGCAACCATGCAGAATGGAAAAGGTGGGTCAGATGGTTGCCTTTCATAAAGCAATATCACCTCCAAGGCTTCCAAATGTTTGCTTTATAAACTACCCTCAGCCTGTCACTTACAATTTCCATTTTCATTATAAATCAGCAGCAAAATGTGCCGACTGTCTGTGTTGCAGTAAAACACAGCTGTTTCCATTTGCTCTCCTATCAGTTTCATTCTCACATCATTCTGCATTGGAATTGAATTGAATCATTCATCCCTAGTACAAGAAATGTTCTGCAGTTTAGCAGCAGGCAAATCTTACTCTTTAATTTCACTTTCTTTTGGGTTTCCCAATAGCCTAGAATTGAGACTTCAGTTTTCCACTCTGGCATTTGTAATATGGAATGTGTTAGTCTTTAGTACAAATACAACAAACATCTGACTGCATCTTACTCTCACATGAAATTAAAAGAAGTTTTGCTAAGCCCTGCGTTTCAAAATGTAGTAAGGTTCTTCAATTCCAGGTAACTGCATAAAGGAATACGAGTTTCTAAGACAGGAAAAAATGTGGTTTGTATGTGTATTGTAAGAGATAAGGAATAAAAGATTAAATGTGAATTATGATTATGTTACTTCCAATCGAAGAAAGCTTGCAATTTCTAGCCTGTAGCCTGATACAGAGCATTTTCTTAGATGAATAAACTCTCCCTCCCATCTTGGCTCACTACATTATTTTGGATATCATTTAATAACCATTTTGTTCATAGTGTTGTAGATTTTTCAGATATTGAAAACATATTATCTCAGATTTTTAAAATACATTCAAGTAGACAATTATTATCAACACCTACTTATACATAATGAAAGTGTGAATTAGAAAGATTATTAATATTAGCTCAACATCATATAATCCAGTGTCTGGAACATCAAAAATGCTTTTTTGAATGAATGAATAAAGATATCAATTAATTAGTTTTGGAGCTGGAATTCTAATTCACGCCAGTGCTGCTTTTCCAGAGTACAGTTTCTTACCCATGTTTGCATCACTAGTTTTTGGAGTTAGACTCTGCTTGATACAAAGCTGGTTATACTCTCATTTATGTCATGTGCTATTTCTTTGCCTGCGATTTGTTCTCAAGCTGAAAATGTGAAGTATTCCAGCATTCTCAGGTAAGTTCCCATCCACAGGCATGGGGCCTGTCACTTATTGTTCATGGATACCTTTTTTGTTTTGTTTTGAGACAGTCTCGCTCTGTCTCCCAGGCTGAAGTCCAGTGGCATTGCATCCACCACCTCCTGGGTTCAAGAGAGCATATCTGGCTAATTTTTGTATTTTTAGTAGAGAAAGCGTTTCACCATGTTGACCAGGTTGGTCTCAAACTCCTGACTTCAAGTGATATGCCCGCCTCGGCCTCCCAAAGTGCTGGGATTACAGGTGTGAGCCACCACACCGGACCCTGTTCATGGATGCTTTTAATGTTATATTTGCCATGAGGATATTAAAGGATATAGTAGTCTCTCAAAGTCTGGCAGATAGTTACGGGTTAAGGATATGTGGCATGAGCCAGGCATCAAGTCCACTCCCAGAGACCTAAAATTGTGTGACAGCTCTGAGCACAGTCAGCTTCTCCTGGATTACAAACTGAATAGATGGCTGGAGAGAACTTTTACTGCTTCTTGAAGTTACTGCTTTTTACAGAAAATTTTATCATTCTAACTTAGCCCCAAATATTCTTTCTCAGAGATGTATTTTTTTTTCTGTTCTCTCTGCTTTTTTCTGTCTTTGTTTCTTATCCACATTTTTGTTCTGTCTTTGTTTCTGTCTTTGTTTCTTATCCTGTTCTGTCTTTGTTTCTTATCCACATTTTTCCTCGTTATGAAGATCAGTTGCACTCCCCTCATTTTTTTGTCAAAATAATACTTAAAAACACATCAACAAGAGGCCAATTGCTCGTCAAAACTAGAGTAAAATAATAATAAACAGAAAATTCAGAAACTCTTCTTGAGAATAAAAAACACAAAGCATTCCTTAACTTGGAAAGAAGAACAATATTTTTGGTCTTTCTCAGAGAAAATCAAAATTTTTACTTTTCTACCAATAACTGGGCCTCTAATATAGCAAATTAAAATAAAAAGATTTTTAAAAAAAAATTTTAACATTTTTATTTTATTATCTAGGATAATAAAAAACAGACTTTTTTAAAGAGCAGTTTTAAGATCACAGAAAAATTGAACAGAAAGTTCGGCATTCCTATATATCCCCTGGCCCCATGCATATATAGCCTCTTCTGTTATGAACATCCTGCACTACAGTGGTATATTCATTACAACTGATGGACCTACATTGAGACATCGTTATCACTCAAAGTCCATTGTTCATATTAAGGGTCTCTCTTGGTGCTTTAGATTAAATGGATTCTGACAGTTGTATAATAACCTGTATCCAACTGTGAATCATACAGAATAGTCTCACTGCCCTAATAATCCTCTGTATTCCTCTAATTCTTCCTTCCTCCCTTTCTTCTAACTACTGGCAACCACTGATCTTTTTACTGTCTTCATAGTTTTGCCCTTTCTAAAAATGTTACATGGTTGGAATCATACAGTATGTAGCCTTTTCAAATTGGCTTCTTTCACTTAGTAGTGTACGTTTAAGTTTCATCCATGTGTTTTTATGGCTGAATCCTCATTTCTTTTAATCACTGAATAGATTCCAGTGCCTGAATGTATCTCGGTTTATTTATCCATTCACCTACTGGAGGGCATCTTGGTTGCTTCCAAGTTTAGGCAATCATGACTAAATCTGCTATTAACATTCATGTGCAGGTTTTTGTGTGGACACAAAAGCCTTTGTTTTTCAAGTCCTTTTCGGTAAATACCAACGAACACAGTTGCTGAATAGTATGCTAAGAGTATGTTTACTTTTGTAATAAACTGCCAAACTGTCTTTCAAAGTGGCTGTACCATTTTACATTGCTTCTAACAATGAAAGAGAGTTCCTGTTGCTCCACATCCTTACCATCATTTGGTGTTATTAGTAGTCTTCATTCATTTTGTGCTAAAACAAAATACCTGAGACTATAATGTATAAAGAACAGAAATTATTGTCTCATAGTCTTGGAGCTGGAAAGTCCAAACTCAAGGTGCTGGCATGTTCAGTTGTCTAGTGAGAACTTCTCTCAGAAAGGATGGCTTTTTTGTTACATCCTTGGAAGAAGAGGAATGTTATTTCCTCCTATTGTGATAGGCAGACGGGCAAGCTAACTGAATGCTTCATAAAGTCTCTTTTAAAAGTTTCTTAATCTCATTCACAAGAAAGGAGCCCTTATGGCCTAATTAGCTCTTAAAGGCTCCACCTCTTAATACTATCATATTGGCAACACCTACATTTTGAAGGGGGCACATTTAAACCATAACATCAGTATTTGGAATTTTGGCCATGTTAATAGGTGTACTGGGTATCCTTGTTGTTTTAATTTGCAATTCTCTAACGATATATCATCTGGGGCATCTTTCCAGATGTTTATTTTTCATCTGTATATCTTTTTGGTGAATTTTTCATTCAGATATTTTAACCATTTATTTTCTTATTGTTGGGTTTTAAGAATTCTTTGTGTATTTTGGATAACAGTTCTTCATCAGACATGTGTTTTGCAAATATTTTTTCCAAGTCAGTTGCTTATCTTAATTTCTTGACAGTGTCTTTTGCAGAGCAGAGATTTTTAATTTTAACGGAGCCAAGTTTAGCAATTATTTCTTTCATGAATCATGGTGTTGTACCAAAAAATTCATCATCATACTTAAAGTCATCTATATTTTCCCTTGTTGTCTTCTAGTAGTTTTACGGTTTTGTGCTTTACACCTTGATCTATTATCCATATTGAGATAGCTTTATAAAGGGTGTAAGTTCTGTATCTTAGATGTCCAATTGTTTTAGTACCATTTGTTGAGGACTGTCTCTCCTCTAGCGTATTACATTTGCTCCTTCGTCACAGATCAGTTGACTATGTGGGTCTATTTCTGGACCCTATTCTGTTTTATTTCACTGATCTTTTTCCAGAAATTTTTATGCTTATCTTGTGCAATGCTAACAGCAAATGGATAAGATAGCTATTATTACATTTATTTTGAAGATGAGAAAATTTAGGTCTTCAGGGGAAAATTACTTTTCCCAGTACCTGACCAGACTATGTTCAAATTCAGCTCTGTGTTGCTCCAAAGATTTTGCTCATTCTACTAAACCAAATTCAACACTTATACAGAGGAATTGGGGTGGAGTACACAATAAAACGATGATTAGAATGAGTTCAACATTATTTTATCCCACATGCAGTGGTTCCGTTCCTTTTTGTTACATCATTCTTTATTCCACTCACATATTCTCAATCTTTAGCTGTGTTTGGATCAATGAAAAATGAGGTTAAGAATTATAATGGCTATCATAAGTGTCTGAATTATAAAAGTGGCAACATCTGAAATTGCTCCATATTTAGAGCAAACATAGTATGAAAACCTTGACACATATTTACATATGGGCACATTTTTCCACTCATTTCCTGAGCATAGGACCAAATAAGATACTAATTCTATTAAGAAATCTCAGCCGGGCACAGTGACTCGCTCACACCTGTAATTCCAGCACTTTGGGAGGCCAAGGCAGGCAGATCACGAGGTCAGGAGTTCAAGACCAGCCTGGCCAATATGGTGAAACCCTTTCTCTACTAAAAATACAAAAATTAACCGGGCATGGTGGTGTCCACCTATAATCACAGCTACTGGGGGGGCTGAGGCAGAGGAACCGTTTGAACCCGGGAGGCAGAGGTTGCAATGTGCCAAGATTGTGCCACTGTACTCCAGCCTGGGCAGCAGAGTGAGACTCTGTCTCAAAAAAAAAAAAAAAAAAAAAAAAGTAGCCTCAAAAAGAACAAGATCAATTATTTGCTTTTATAAAGCTCTTAATAATTCATAATATCATGGGAGGAAAAAAAGTTAGTTAAATGCAACCCAGTTTGCAAAAAAATGGTATCGCATGTGCTTTTACTGCTGGCCTATTTTTGTACACACCCTCATTGGGGATACTGCTTGATAGATGAATCTGTCACTGAGAAAAAAGATAATCATGTTATTAAAAAGTATCCTAAGAGAAATCAGAAAACTCCTTGCAAGTAATGCAGATTTATCTGAAATAAGATCTACAAGAGACACATTAATATTTTTTGAGATAAAGTGCTTTATTTCCTTCTCCTAAATTGTACACCAATAGAAGTTTAAAGAACATGTTATTTATTTGGAAATAGTATTTTCTCAATGTAAATGAAGTGTTTTGAACAGGAACAAAATGGTGTCAATGGCTTAAAAAAAGTCAGATGGTAAGCCAGCTTTATTATTCATACTCTGTCTTATGTGAACTACAGACTATAATGATTTCAGGGAAATTAAAACATTTAATAATCATTTAATTGAACATTTTTTGATTTTCTACTTCCAGCAGATATTGATATTAGCTTTTTTATTTCTGTGTTATTTACTGGCCTATTTCAGCATATTCAGAAACATTAGAAGTGAATCAAGGACTAGATACATCAAAATAAAAGTGATTGTTGACTATTGAACTTGAATAGACTGTTAATGAATCTTAATTGAAGTACTTTACTTTCTCAAATTTTAGTCTGCATAAATGTGATTATAGTTTGAAAAGTGATTATAAAATTGTGTACTAGAATTTTGAAGTGATTTCTCAAGTGTTTCCCACATTATATTCACCCCTCTCTGAAGTAAATTGACACTTTTCCCTTATTCTCAGTTTTGAACATGACATTTGGACTTTAAAACCATTTTAATGAACCTCTTAAAAAATATAGTTATTCATTTTTTTAAATGCTTATTTATTTTCTTTCTCACTTTCTTCTTGTCAAATTAAAGAGGAAAATTCTCAATTAATTTTATCTGTCAAAATACAGTCAGTTTTCTTCATTAAAATATCCTAATTAAGCATAATAAAAACAACAATTTTGGGGGTAATTATTTTGTTTTAAGAATTTTGCTAAGCCCCTTTATATGAATTATTTCCTCCATTGCTTAGTTCTACAATTTTCTAAGTCATCCTTTCAAGAATATATTAAAGAGAGTTGCTATATAAGGAAATAATATTGACCAAATATTTTATAAGAATTCAACATAATTAAATGCATACTTGATTTTTTTAAAAAATGCACTTCTTTTAAACAGTCTTAAATAAATACAGGTAAAAATTGCATAAGGTTGATAAAACAGAGAGTAATTGTGGGTAAATAATAAACTTCCAATAGGATATAATCCAGGCAACATGGAGCTAGCTTGGACTGGCTAATGCAGATGGCAACAACTGGCTGGAATCTGAATAATATTTTTATATAATGTCCATAGTAGTATTTTAAGGATGATGAGGCTACTAGATATCTAAAATAAAAAGACAAAGCTGATTTTATTGTTCACTATAATAAGAGAGAGCTATGCTGGTCAGTCATAGTCTCTGTGAGCACAGCAGAGCAGACTACTGATTTTATATAGGGATTCAGGGAAAAATGGAGTTCAGGGATTGGTAGATTTTCCTTCTAGAAGTTTCAGTAGATGACATCATTTGTAGAATTGCAGTCACTAGAATGAGACTGTTGTTGCCTGGTTGGTATTCAGAGGCACACTACTTAGAGCTAGTATGTTCACTGTTGACTGGTTGACTTTTTCAGAAGCAAGAGACTCACTCAGTTCCACTGGATGGAAATGTGTTTATTTAACAGAGTTGCCATTGATTATTGAATAGGTTGTATTAGTCAAGCTCAAACACAGAAGCAGAATATGTGTAGACATATATGCAGTCCAATGTCAATATAATAGGTAGTCAGAAAGGAAGAATCATGCATGGGCTGGAATTTCATGAGTATGGGCCAAGCTACTGTCAAAGTGAGTCTCTTTCTCTCTCCCCAGGGAAGTCATAAGCCTTTTTCTAGGGGGTTCCAACTGAGTAAGTAATGCCCACCCAGGATAATCTCTCTTAATTAATGACCATTTTTTATGGATTTTTGTTACATTATCTCTTCACTACAACAACCTATATTAGTGTATAATTGGATAAGGAAACAGATGGATGTGCATGATACAAAATGGCTATTTTTCCCTTCCTTCCTCCAACTTTTGTAAGACAATAACTCTTGTAGTTCACCCACCAAATAACATATGAGCAAGGAAATTCCAGAGAAGAAAGTTTAGTCTACCCAAGGTGAAAACACAAAATCATCACACGTTTTCTATGGGCACAGAACAATCAATCTTTTTGTATGCTTGTAGGAACTTTTGAACTGATCTTTTCCACTCTTCCCTCCTTTCTCTAATTTTACTTTTCTTTTTTTTCTCATAGCTTTTGTCATCTTTCACTGACTACATCAGGGAATGTATGTGCCATAGCAGAATATGAGAGCAAAATACTTTGTTTTTGCCATTATTTTTTTTTTTGGCCCAAAAGCAAAGGCCCTTGAAGAACCAAAAGCATTACAGCAGACATAAATAACTTTGAAGAAGATATCATGAGGAATATCAAGCCTTTATTATTCCCAATTTCTGTCTTTTAATTTGAAAATAAATATTTTGTGGAGAATAGGCATAGAAGGAAATATGGTCTAAATGGAAATTATGAGTGTATAAACAAAGGTGATTCTAGTATAGAAAAGAGGTAGAGCACTGGAGAGCTGGCATAACCCCATATAAGTTTATGGGATTCAAGATGAGAGGGAAGTTTTATATCCAATTTAGGATAATGTTATACAGATGAATTGAGACATCTGGGATGGGAGAATCACTATATCATATATCTTGTTAGGTAAGTTGCTTAGATTAAAAGACATTTTCTATGCCCAGTCAAAAGACAGTAGATGTCTCCTATGCTTCTGAATAGCACAGAAACAGCAGAGAACATTTCTGAGCCGCAAGGAATATTTAGAGTATGGCCTCTGTGAACTTAGGACTGAGGGTCAGACGAGTTAAAGGCATCTTGTTGAAAGCTTGAGTGGATCTTCAGCTTTGATAAATACATCCAATCTCCACTCCCAGGTAAAGTTAAAAAGAATTAAAAACTCAGACATAATCTGATGGAAAGTGTGGGAATCACTTTCAAAATAATCCCAAATTTGTGTCATTCTGCTAGAAAAGTGACTTAAAATAGAAATTAGAACTTATAGCAATAAAATTGTATTTATTAAAATTCAAATACATAAAATTGTCATATACTTAGCAATTATCAAATTCTAAATTGTAATACTACTTACCATCCTAATGTTTTAAATAATTTATATATAAATCACAAAAATGATTTTCATATATTTCTTATATATGTAAATTACATAAATGATTAATATATACATAGCTTATATATAAATGACATTAAAAATTGATATATTCCTACAATAATATAAATTATATATAACTGAATGGTGACTTTGGCCCTGATCTTTCACTTTTTTGCTCTAATAGGGTTGGTAGTGTCTAAGAATGCTGCCTGAAGTAAGATCCTTCCCATTTTTTTTTTTTAATTTCACTCTTGTGAAGCATAAAAAGAATATAAGAATATAAGACTTTAAATCCTTCACATTCTGCTGGTCAAAGAATATGTACTATTGTACGTAATAATACCTAAGTCATTCTTCCACTCTGAACTCAGTCCAATTCTATTATTTGATTTTGGAAATGGATTTTGAACATGGGCCTGTTTGTCTAATCAGATTATTATTTTCCTATTCTTTTCTATTTAAATGCTGAGTGGCAGAGCTATATTTGGGAGGGCAATGATTTCATTACACCAATAGAGGGAACTGCCTTTCCAACAAAACAGCAAAAGCCAAGTTGGCTAAGCAAGAATATTTCCCATTAAACTGAAGAAGCCACAAGAGAAATGCTGACAAAATGTCACCTCAAACACAATGACAACAGGATTACAGAAATCTAATTAGCCATTTCATTAACTGAATCCTGTCTGTGGAGATGGCAAACAATGGGGACTCAGAAACATCCATTCATCAGAAATATATGGAACTGTCAAGAAGATTATTCCATAATTTGTTCTTTTTTTTTTTTTCAGATGGTGCAGATGGAGTTAGGGTGGTGGAGTGACTTATTAAAAGGTCATATTTCAGAAGGTTGTAAAAATTGAGGACACTTTCAGGGAGCTAAATTTACTATTGTAGATATATTGACAATGACACCTTTGAAATCTTATTTCTTTTTTTTCATCCCACATAAGCTAATTAGGTAAATTTATAGACATGATGTATAAGAGTCATATCTTGACAAAAATCATTAATAAGATGCTATTTATCTCAATTGCAACTTTACATAGCACTTACACTGTCAATGGATTGTCTGATTAAATGTAAACTCTTTGAAGACAGGTGTCTCATTTTTCTTGTTTTTATAGCCATAGGTTTTAGTGTCTGAGAAATTTTTAAGGTAACAGATAAATGAATGAAACAATTTTTTTAAATAAAACAAAGAATTTTAACCTCAAGAAGAACGAAGTGGTATGAATCCAAGGGAAGTGAAAAGAAATTGATGGCAGGATTACAATTTCTGATTGATTGAAAAATTCACCTGTTCGTTAATGTAATTTCCTGGTAAAATATTAAGAATCGTCACTGAATTTTGATGAAGATGTTATTGCAGATTAAAAGCATTGCAATAGACGGCAGTCAAGTTTCTGTAGGTTGTACCTTTTTATTTTGGACCTGGTCAGTGTATCTTCAATGGCTACTATACATTATCAATGCACACAGTGTATTATCAAGCCAAATTCCTTGTGGAATTTGTGGCTGCTATTTTGTGACTTGGTTTCTCTCACTTGAAGGACAGGATTTTTCTTTGGGTCCATGGTGAAATCTTAGCCCATCTGCGTGTAGGGTGTGGTTTTCAATGCCTCAATGAAGGGTATAGTTATATTATTTAACAGAAAGATGAACAGACGGAGGTGAAGGAATATTCTTTGTCCTCAAAAACAAACCTTCACCCCCTCAGCAAAAAACAGATTGTTACGTAAAAGTCTAAAAGACAGAGGTAAGAAAAGGCCTAGACAGACTTGAAAGATGTTAAGAATGGCCCTTCAGATAACCAAGACTATCAACTAAAAACACTTTTAAGCTATCTGGCTTCATTTATACAATTGAAGATATATTACTTTCAGCATAGTAAAGAACAATTTGCTGACACTAAAGTTGTGGGGAGTTATTTGATTTTAGGAACGAAGTTTCACAGGATTACCAGGATGCCAAATACACTTTCATTCAAAGGTGGCTCCATATACAAAGTATGGGAGCTGCTGCTGTGTATTGCCAAGACACAATTACAATGTGAGATGGTCAGATGAGCAGGTTGGCTGTTTTGGTAATAGGGCTGATTAATTAGTTGATTGATTTAGGGGGTGGTAATTGTTTAGGAATCCTGAGGATAATGCAAAGGTTTTTCTCTTTAAGAACAAAATTTCAGCATCCCATCCTACATTGTATCACAGAATATACCACCAGACATAACAAAAAGCCAAAATTCTAACTAATTAAGGAACACATATCTCTATGAAGTAACACTTTCGAGAAGAAGAGGCTGTAATTCAACTCCATAAGCTTAAGACATTGAAAACTTTAGAAGTTTGCCCATAGAAAAATAAAATTCTGCAAGAACAACACGATGGTTATTCAGGACATTTAATTTTTTTCCACATATATTGAATTTGTTCAAAAACTAATTTTCTACCCAGACCAGAAGCCACAGCAAACAAACAAACCTAATAAAAGAATATTGGTTTAGAATACTAAACAATGAGATTAATGAAATAATGTATTGCATTGGAGAAAACAACATTAAAATACTTTAAATAACAGAATTGGTTATTTTAAATATAAAACTAAAGAAAAAATTTTTTTTAAGTTTTCTTTTTTAGTGTTTACGTATTGTCAGAAGAAAATGCCATTTTAAAGACTGAACTTGAGCTGGTATCTTTAAAAAGGGATTATCTATTAGTTACTTTATTGACTAGGATTAACAGTGACCTTCTTCAGTTGAATACAGTTACTTGTTTGTTTGAACTGAGGTCTCAGATATTCTCCTGTAATTGATGTTGATCAGTATGAGATTATGAGCTTAAAAATAAAAACATATTTCTCAGTGAAAATCGACCTAAGACAATATTTTTGTTCAATTCCAATTCCCATATGAGACTAAATCTTTTTAAACAAAACACTAGTCTTATGAAAAAAAGTCTGTTATTATGTTCAAAAAATAATAGTCTCAATTTATTAATCTATAAAATGGGGCTAATAATATACACCTTTTTAAAATGTTATACAAATGCTAGAGAAAACTAATAAAAAGAATTTGAAAACAAAATTATATAATTTTCTATGTCACTAATTTAAATGACCGAGGTCTTTTTAATCAAACTATCCAGCTAGCTGGAAAAATAAGAGCTCCCCTTTGTGAAAAGAAACTGACTGGCTGGGCCCAGTGGCTTAGGCCTGTAATCCCAGCACTTTGGGAGGCTGAGGCAGGTGGATCACCTGAGGTCAGGAGTTCGAGACCAGCCTGGTTAAAATGGCAAAACTCTGTCTCTACCAAAAATACAAAAATTAGCCGGATGTGGTGGTGGGCATCTGTAATCCCAGCTACTCAGGAGGCTGAGGCAGAAGAATCGCTTGAACCCAAGAGGTAGAGGTTGCAGTGAGCCAAGATGGTGCCAATGCACTCCAGCCTGGGGGACAGGGGAAGACTCCGTCTCAAAAAAAAAAAAAAAAGAAAGAAAGAAAGAAAAGAAACTGACTAATGCTTGTAGGATACTGCACACTCATGGCAAGTTATGCAAGGGCTACACTTTACTGCAGTGCTTCTCAAATTGTAGTCCAGGAAGCTTTGGATACTCTTATTAATATATTATTAAAATATATGCTTTTAGAGTATCTACAAGGTCAAACTTTTTTTAGTAATGATAAAACATTAATCGACTTTGTTCACTCTATTGAAATTTACACTGATTTTGCAAAAGCAAATGTGGTAAAATTATTGGTGTCATAGAAAGTATCATAGCAGAGGAGACTTTCAGTTCCAAAATGGCAGCTGGCTTCCCTCCTACCCACAGAAAACCAAAAAAATATAAGGCACTGAGATTGTCACCAGTAATATTCCAGAACTCAAAGATGAGGATAAGTCATTTCCCAGGGCCACAGAAAGCTTAAAAACTCTGAGCAGACAGTAAGATAATTTAATTTCATATATGCAACAACTATCCCCCCAATCTGTCTAGCACCAAGAGTACAAAAAATTTCCCCCAACTTACCATTTCTACACTGGAAAAAGTGAGATCAAGGTGGACGATCAGCTTCTCCACCAACCTGAGTCCTTCATCAGGAGACCTTTTCATGCCTCAATCCATGAGAAATATTGTGAGTACCTGAAGGGAGACAAATCTTTTTTTTTTTTTTTTTCTTTGAGACGGAGTCTTGCTCTGTCGCCCAGGCTGGAGTACAGTGGCCCAGTCTCGGCTCACTGCAAGCTCTGCCTCCCAGGTTCACATCATTCTCCTGCCTCAGCCTCCCGAGTAGCTGGGACTACAGGCACCCGCCACCACGCCCAGCTAATTTTTTGTATTTTTAGTAGAGACGGGGTTTCACCTTGTTAGCCAGGATGGTCTCGATCTCCTGACCTCGTGATCTGCCCGCCTCGGCCCCCCAAAGTGCTGGGATTACAGGCGTGAGCCACCGCGCCCGGCCAGGGAGACAAATCTTTGAGGACAGCCAGAGAGAAAGGGGAAAGGTGGTAACATCATCCCCATCTCTGGAAATCCTGCTCTGTAACTTGGCCAAAGGAGATGACAAATCAGAATAGCATTTCTGTTCATATTCAGCAACATCATGCTGTAGGAGGTACATTCTGTAAGTGTCCTGGGCTCAAACCCCTAGCTGGCCTTTTTATGCTCCCAGGATATCCCATTTGTGACCTCCCCTATTCTTGCCAGGAAGCACTTATAATTTGCTAGAACTGTGGCAATCCTGGGCTTTAGGTAACATCTGGTGCCAAAAAGTAGGCAGTGACCTAGGAAAAAATTAAGAAATTTCACAGGCAAATTATAAAGAATCTCTAAGCAAATATAACCAACAAAAACCAAAACAAGTTAGATAGAAGATAGAGAATACTGAAGTAAATAAATAATCCTTCAAAGCAAAGACGTTGATGTACAATACATTTACAAGAAACAACAGCTATTAGGGAACTATGACCACCAGAAACAGACAAAGCAAGGTACCAGTAACTGACCTCAATGAGATGGCAATATGTGAGATCTTAGACCAATAATTCCAAATAAAAGTTTTAGGGAAAATCAGTGATCTCCAAGGATAACACAGAAAAACAATTCAGAAATTTATCAGATAAATTTAACAAAATGATTAAAGAAAACAAAAACCCAGAAATTTGAAACTGAGAAATACATTTGCTACACTGAAAAATTCACTGGAGGTTTAAAACAGCAGATGGGCCAAGCAGAGAAAAATGAAAAATCAGTGAGCTCAGAGATAAGCTATTTGAAATTATACAATCAGAAGAGAAAAAAGGAAAAAAAGAATAAAAAGAAATGGAGATACCTAATAAAAATACCTCAAAAGACCAAGTCTAAGGATTATTGATGTTAAAGGGGGAATTGAGCAAGAGCAAGGAGTAGAGAGCTTATTAAAATAAATAATAAGAGAATACTTTCCAAAACTCGAGGATAACATGAATGTCTAGGTACAAGAAGGTAAGAGAACGCCAAACAGGTTTGCTAAATATACAACCTTAAGGCATTTGGTAATCCAACTCTCAAAGGTCAAAGGCAAAGAGAGGATCCTAAAACAGCAAGATTAAAAAAAAAATGCCAATAACATATAAAGGAACTCCAACTCATCTGGCAACAGACTTCTCAATGGAAACCATACAGACCAGAAAGGAGTGGGACCACATTTTCTAAATGCCGAAAAAAAAAGAAACTGATATTTAAGAATACTTTATTCAACCAAGTTAGTCTTTTATTATAAATGAGAGGTAAAGTCTTCCTGAAACAAACAAACCTAAGAGAATTTATAACCACCAGATCTGAATTACCAAAAATGCTAAAGTGAATTATTCAATCAGAAAAAAAATCACTAATGTGCAGGAAAAAAAAATGAAGATATAAAACCCACTGGTAAAATTAAGTACAAAGACAACTCCAGAATATTCACATACTGTAACTGTGGTGTACAATCCACTTAAACTCTACCATGAAGCCCAAAAAAGTCTATCAATAAGGACAATAGCTATAGCATTCTGTTAACAGACAGGCAACATAAAATATGTAAATTGAGACAAACAAACATCAAAATGGGGGGACTAAAGATAAAGTATAGACATTGTTTGTTTTTGTTTACTCTTCTTTCTGTGATCTAAGTTTTTATCTATTTAAAGTTATGTGTTATGTCTATGTTTTTTGTAAACCTTGAAGTAACCACAATTCAAAACCTGAAACAGATACACTAAAAACAAAAACCAACAAATTAAAGCATGGTACCAGAAAAAAATCACTTAACCACCAAGGATGACAAAGGAAAAAAAAAAAAAAGAAGAAGAAGAATAGAGGGGATACAAAACAACCAGAAAGCCAGCAACAAAATGATAGTAATAACTCCTTACTTATCAATAATAATACTGAATGTAAATAAGCTAAATTCTCTAATTAAAAGACACAGAGTGGTTGAATGGATGAGGGGGGTGGTGGGAGGCTGGGGGAGGGAAAGCTTTAGGAGAAATACCTAATGTAATTGATGAGTTGATGGATGCAGCAAACCACCATGGCACATGTATACCTATGTATCAAACATGCATGTTGTGCACATGTACCCTAGAACTTAAAGTATAATAAAAAAAAAGACCCAACTATATGCTTCCTATGAAAATCCCATCTTACCTATAAAGATAGACATAGACTGAAAGTGAAGAGATGAAAAAATGTATTTCGTGCAAAGGAAAACAGAAAAAAACAAGAGTAGCTACACATATATCAGATAAAATAGACTACTTGTCAGAGACTATAAAAACAGACAAAGATCATTATATAATGCTAAAATGATTACATAGCAAAAGATGTAAGAATTATAAAAATCTATGCACTACACACTAGAGCACCCATGTATATAAAGCAAAATAATAAATCTAAAGGGAGAGATGGACTGAAACAATAACAGCAGGAGCGTTCATCACCTCACACTCAGGAATGGACAGATCGGGTAGACAAAAAAATCAAGAAAGAAACATTGAATTAAATTATACACTAGACCAAATAGGCCTAACTGACATCTACAGAATATTTAATCCAACTGATACACAAAACACATTCTCTTCATGAGCACATGAAACAGTCTCCTGAATAGATCATATCTTAGGTCACGAGGCAAGCCTCAACAAATTCAAAGAGTAGAAATCATATAAATATTTTTCAGATCACGATGGAATAAAGCTAGAAACCAAAAGCAAGAGAACCTTAGAAATGACACAAACACATGGAAATTAACAACATACTTTTGAATGACAAATTGGTCAATGAATAAATTAAAAAGAAAATTTAAAAATTTCTTGAAACAAATGGAAATGAAAATAAAAGACACAAAAATCTATCAGATACAGAAAAGCAGTACTTGCAAGGAAGTTTAGAGCAATAAACTCCTACATCAAAAAAGCTGAAAGATTTAAACACACAACCTAGTGATATACCTCAGTGAACTAGAAAGGCAAGAATAAATCAAACTCAGAGTTAGTGGAAGGAAAAAATAACAACAATCAGAGCAAAAATAAAAAATTTAGGACTAAAAAAGCAATATAAAAACTATCATCAGAGTGGACAGGCAACCTACAGAATGAGAGAAAATTTTGCAATATATCCATCTGACAAAGGGCTAATATCCAGAATCTACAAGGACCATTAACAAATATACAAGAAAAAAAACCCATCAATAAGTGGGCTAAATATATAAACAGACACTTCTCAAAAGAAGACATTTATGTAGCCAACAAATGTATGAAAAAAAGCTCATCATCACTGGTCATTAGATAAATGCGAATCCAAACTACAATGAGGTACCATCTCATGTCAGTCAGGATGGCGATTATTAAAAAGTCAATAAACAATAGATGCTGGTGAGGCTGTAGAGAAATGGGAACAATTTTACATTGTTGGTGGGAATGTAAATGAGTTCAACCATTCTGTGAGTCTGTGTGGCAATTCCTCAAGGAACTAGAACAAGATATACCAGTTGACCCAGCAATCCCATTACTGGGTATATACCCAAAGGAATATAAATTGTTCTACTATAAAGATGCATGTACACGTATGTTTATTGCAGCACTATTTACAGTAGCAAAGACAGGGAACCAACCTAAATGCCCATCAATGATTGACTGGATAAAGAAAATGTGGTACCTATACACCATAAAACACTATGCGGCCAGAAAAAGGAATGAGATCATGTCATTTTCAGGGACATGGATGGAGCTGGAAGCCATCATCCTCAGCAAACTAACAGAGGAACAGAAAACCAAACACCACATGTTCTCACACATAAGTGGGAGTTGAACAATGAGAACACACGGACACATAAAAAGTAATACACTCAGGGGCCAGTCAGGTTTGGGGGGCAAGGGGAGGGAGAGCAACCAACAAATTAAAGCATAGTACCAGAAAAAACTCACTTAACCACCAAGGATGACAAAAGAAAAAAAAAAGAAGAAGAAGAATAGAGGGGATACACAACAACCAGAAAGCCAGCAACAAAATGACAGTAATAACTCCTTACTTATCAATAATAATACTGAATGTAAATAGGCTAAATTCTCTAATTAAAAGACACAGTGTGGTTGAATGGATGTGGGGGGTGGGAGGCTGGGGGAGGGATAGCATTAAGAGAAATACCTAATGTAAATGATGAGTTGATGGGTGCAGCAAACCAACATGGCACATGTATACCTATGTATCAAACCTGCATGTTGTGCACACGTACCCTAGAACTTAAAGTATGATAAAAAAAAAAAAAAGACCCAACTGTAGGACAAATAGCTAATGTATCCAGGTTTAAAACCTAGATGATGGGTTGATAAGCACAGCAAAACACCATGGCACATGTATACCTATATAACAAATCTGCACGTTGTGTACTTGTATACCAGAACTTAAAGTAAAATAAGAAAAATAAAAAATAAAAAAGAAGACAAAATAGTAAGTTTGTTTTTTGAAAAGATAAACAAAATAAAAAACTCTTTAGCTAGACTATGTAAGAAAAATAGAAAAAAGACAAAAATAAAAATCAGAATCAGAAAAAAAATAAGACCACAGAAATACCAAAAAAAATCATTAGAGAATTTTATGAACAACTATATGCCAACAAATTGGACAAGCAAGAAGAAATGGATAAATTCTTGGATTCTTGGACACATACAAGCTATGATGGGGGAAAAAAACTGAAAAGAAACAAAAAAACACCCAATAATGGATAATGAAGGCCAGGTGTGGTGGCTCATGCCTGTAATCCCAACACTTTGGGAGGCCAAGGCAGGCAGATCACTTGAGGTCAGGAGTTTTCAAGAACAGCCTGGCTAACATGGTGAAACTCTATCCCTACTAAAAATACAAAAATTAGCCAGCATGGTGGCATGTGCCTATAATCCCAGCTAATCAGGAAGCTGAGGTGGGAGAATTGCTTAAACCTGGGAGGTGGAGGTTGCAGTGAGCCAAGATCAGGCCACTGCACTCCAGCCTGGGTGATAGAGTAAGAATCCATCTCCAAAAAAAAAAAAATGAGTAATGAAAAATAAGCCATAAGAAGAAGTCTTCCATTAAGCAATAGCTCAGGATCTAATGGCTTCACCGCTGAATTATAGCAAATATTCAAAGAACTAATACCATTTCTACTCAAACTCCTCAAAAATAATTTTAAAAAGGAGTACTTCCGAACTCATCCAAGGCTAGCATTAGCCTGATGCCCAAACAAGACAAGGACACAACAAATAAAGAAAAGTATAAGCCAATATCACGGACATGCTCTCAGATTCCACGTTGAGACTAACCTTTAGTAACCTACTCCTTTGTGTGCTTCTTTATAGAATCATAAATAAATATCCAACGTTATATGAACAGGAATTTAAAATACTACTCCCATTTCCAACTATATATGTATGTGACACTTTTAAAAATATATCTCAACTAAGCAGCACATCACAACAGATTGCACGCATCAGCAAATATGAAAATCCAGTCTTCTGTTATAACAAATACATTGTTAAAGAGATTTGTAAAAAAAGTGTCTTTTCTCACTAGTTCTTTTGAAAAATATAGCTTTTACGTAATGTTACTTACATTGACCATTAATAGGTTTGTTATTATTTAAATAAATAAGTACCTTAAGTTTTTTAGTTTTAATTTCTAATAAAGATAACTGGTAGATACAAACAAATGCAAAAAGATGTTTGGGATCTTCAGTAAGACTATGGACTGCAACCGGTCTTGAGACCAAAATGTGTGAAAACTGTGGTTTAAACTTGTTTATGTACGTTTGTTCCCTCCAAAAAGTATCTTTACTATTTTCTAAACCAGTTAATGTCAATTTTTCTCATTATTATAATGAAGTAATTAATAAAACATAATTCACATTGTAGAATTCATGGAGAGAATGTTCATTTCCGAGTTTATATGAAAATTAAGTTAAAATTAAAGAGCATTTTTAAAAATTTATAAATTAGATATGAGTGAAATAAATGTAAATTACTAGAGGGAAATATTGCAAACATCTGAAAAAATCTGTCCTCATTTTTTAATATCTTTAAGTTCTTACTACCACTTGAAAAAAATTCAAACTGATTATCTTATGACACATTAAAATATATGTCATGTGAGACAAGTGATGCGAAACTCTAATTAGCAGAACCACGTGCAGTGGAAGTCAAAAAGACTTGCCTTCAATAAGAAAAGACTGGTTAATGACAGATTCTTTAAATATTTCAACTAAAAAGATATTTGAAGTATATATGTGAATTGTTTTTAACTATACTGAACTATTTCTTTTTGAAATTGATTGGCAAAATGCTAATCATGCTAATACTAGTATTGAGATTTAAATGGTAATACAGTTCACAGAATTCACAATCCTCCAGTATGGGTCTTGTAATTACTATACAACTATTTTTTTTTACACAGAAGTGTTATGTTTCACTATTGAAATCAACTTGAGGGATTATCTACATAAAATAAAATGCACTCATTTTAAGTATATAGTTTAATAAAGTTTTGATAATTATTACCAGAAGTAATCATCCCACGAATCAAGAAATAGAACATAGCCATTGCCTCAGAATAAGCCTTCATGTGTAAATTCCCTTAATCTCTACCACATAGAAAACCGGTGTTTTAATTTCTATTGACATAGATTAGTTTTGCCTTATACCACATTTCACATAAATATAACTATATTCTATTTGGGTCTCACTTCTCTTAAGCAAATTCTTGTCGGCATTATTAGTTTATTCTTTTTATTGCCAAGTAGTATTTCTTTGTACAAATGTACAATGATTTGTTTATCCATTGTGTTTCTGATAAATGATTGGATATTTCCAGTTCAGATCTATTAAGAATAATGTCACTTCGAACATTTGTAAGTAAGTCCTTTTGTAGATATATTTTTTATTTTCTCTTGGGCATATACACAGGAGTAAAATTGCTGAATCCCATAACAAATATACATTACACTTAAAGGAAACTAGTAAATTTGAATCCACATGATTCTACAGTTTTATATTCCCACTAGCATTGGATAAAAATTCTAGCTGCTCAACACTGTTGACTAAATTTAATATTGACTTTTTTTATCTTTTATTTTATGTTGATTATTTTATTTCTTGGAGATTTAATTATCATTTACCTGATGATTAATGTAGAGCATCTTTTTATGACCTTTTGAAATATTAATATATTTTCAAATGCTATGACTATTTTTATTATTCTTATTATTTAGTTATTTTTATATATTATAGATATGGCTGTCATATGTCTATCACATGACATATGAATGTGATTTGAATTTTATAACAGCATTTTATTAATAACATTTTATTTTAATAACATTTTATTCATCACATCTTGTAAAGACCAGGGCTTTATTTTAATGAAGTACAAATTATTATTTCGATTATTTTTATGCTTGTTGTTTTATCTAAGCCAGTTTTGCCTATATCAAAGCTATAAACCTCTTTCCTTATATATTTTTGGAGAAATAGTTTTGCTTTAGCTTTTATGTTTAGGTGTATGGTCCATTTTGTTTTATTTCTCAAGTGTATGGTGACATAAAAGGGAACTTTTTAAGGTGTTGTCTTGGCACCATTTTTGAAAAGATTATTTTTAGTTGAAATACTTTGGCATCATGATTCACTGTAATTTACTACAAGACATTTCAAGGCTATAATATTAATGATGGCCATAGGAGCCCCTCAATAGTCTCCTAGGGCCTACACTTCAAATCGTTTAGCAGTATGATGCAATTTTGCCTGGAGATTTCCAACCCTGACCTGGGAATTTCTAGGAGAAAAGGCCACCTCAGTTTCTCATTCACTCTGTTAAATTACTTGCTAGAATTCTTCGAACAACTTTTGTCTTACTAACTAAATTTGTATTAGATTTGCTACTAGGAATGATTTCAGGAAATAAAAATGATGAAAATCTGACATTACTTTTATGATCAGTAGGTATATGTGACATTAGTAGTCAATGATACCATAGATATGCAATAACTTATAACATACAGTTGTATAGAATGGTATAACTATTAAGCACCAAGGTTTGGGAGATCAAGATGTTGAAATGTGGCTAAATGATAGTAGCCTGAATGGTTGTCTTTAATTTCACTGAGATAGTAAAGATATAAAATAACAACAAATTCAAAGCTTAAAATCTTGATTCAATCTCCATTAGAGAAACAATAAGCATAAAATTCTGCTCTTAAAAAATCTTTAATGAATTATGAAACAATGCTAATGTATCTGTAAACCAGAAACAAAGACTTCTTTTGGTGACAGAATTAAAATATAAGTGAAATCGCTACTTTAGTAAGCATGACTTGTGGAATTTAGGGTATTAAATGGTAAGAGTGGAATCCAGGACATTGTAGTGAGGATATTTGGGTGAATGTAGTTAAATGAATAATTATAAATCACAAATTCTCTGAGACTCGCTTGCTAGCTTGTCAGCCTTTTCATATATCTTTGAGCTATATGTTTACTTTTTTTTTTTTTTTTTTTTTTTTTTTTTGAGATGGAATCTCTCACTCTGTCATCCAGGCTGGAGTGCAGTGGTGCGACGTTGGCTCACTGCAACTTCTGCCTCCCAGGTTCAAGCTATTCTCCTGCCTCAGCCTCCCAAGTAGCTGGGATTACAGGTGCCTGCCACCACATCCAGCTAACTTTTGTATTTTTAGTAGAGACGAGGTTTCACCTTGTTGGCCAGGCTGTTCTCAAACTCCTGACTTCAGGTGATCTGCCTGCATTGACCTCCAAAGTCCTGGGATTACAGGCTTGAGCCACAACACTCAGCCTAAGCTATATGTTTAAGGAGACCATAATGTTTTTATTAGAGCCAGAATGTTTTCAAGAGGCTACTGTTCTGTGGAAGATCCACTTACAACTTGAGACTCAGCTAGAGTCAGACATCAGCTTTCCTCATTACCCTCAAGATGAAAATTGTATTTATATATAGAGAGAAATGCACACACACATACCATTATTCTATGAGGAAGCACTGATCTTCTAGCTAAACTCTACTAAATAAAATGAAGTTTGAGAATATTAAGTATATATGAAGGGAACTATTATGTGAATCAAAAATAAATTAGCATTAAAAAGACAGATATAGTGACTTATCAAACCTTATGTTTAGTTTTGTGTGGACAGGGTGAACACATTCAAGTACAAGACACAGCTATACATGGTTAGATGAAAGCATAATATTGTTCTTGTTGTGTTCAAAAGTTAACTGCGGCTATAAGGACCACTATAGATTATTATGGGAGGAGATACCTCTGCTCTTTTGTTCTCCATAAACCCTGTTTCCTTTTCTGCACTCATAAGAATCACAGTTGCTGGAAACATCGAAATTACATTTCTTAAACTCTTCTGTCAGCAGTAGATTCAAGTTTAGGTTATAGTAAAAAGAGGTACTCCCAGAATAAAATAAAAGTAGAAGAAAGATAAAAATGGTTATTGCACAGGTGCATGCATGTCATGGGATGACTCAAAATTACATTTTAATAGAGGCTTTGTGCATGCTGTTTCTTATAGGTACCCCATGTGCTCACTTTGAGTGTTACAGGAAGTTAGCGGTGGCAAGTCTTCAACAATTGAGGTTTGTGATGGTTAAAAAAGGAAGATTAGGCCAGGCATGGTGGTTCAAGCCTGTAATCCCAGCACTTTAGGAGGCCGAGGCGAGTGGATCACGAGGTCAGGAGATCGAGACCAGCCTGGCCAACATGGTGAAACCCTGTCTCTACTAAAAAAAAATACAAAATTAGCTGGATGTAGTGGTGAGTGCCTGTAATCCCAGCTACTGGGGAGTCTGAGGCAGGAGAATGGCTTGAACCCAGGAGTCAGAGGTTGCAGTGAGCTGAGATGCTGAGATCGTGCTACTGCACTCCAGCCTGGGTGACAGAGCAAGACTTCATCTCAAAAAAAAAAAAAAAAAAAGAAAGAAAGAAAGGAAAATTCAGGAATTGCAGAAATATCTAATAATTGAACAAAAAAAGTTTATTGTCTCAAATCAAAGACAAAAAATGATTTAAATAAAACTTCAAGAATAATATAAAAACAAAGACAAGAAGAAAAGAGGTGACTCATGTTTTGACAGGCATTGGTAGACAGGTTTTGTTGCTACTATCCTAGCTTCTGTAGAGAGCAAAGACCACCAGACATTAGAAGCGTGAGAAGAACACAATCACAATAAATTAGATATAAACATAGAAAACCTGAAATTCTGGTAGAAGCCTTCTGAGTTTATTCCTAAATTCATATTGGAAACTGTTAGATATATGAGTTGGTAAAAATCATATGGTAAAATGATTGAAAGATCCAGAAAAATTAAGTGATATAAACAAGTGTTAAAGTTGTCAAAATCAAAATGGAGTCACATGTGTTAGAGAAACACAAAAACAAAACTCTGACAAATAGAGCTGGGGAAAGCTATAAAGAGAGGATTACTCATGTGTTAATGTCTGACAATGAAAAGTATCACAAAAGATTCTCCAAAAACCACACTCTTGAAAAAGGCTATCACCACCTTACACAAAAACTATTTCTGCAAGGACGTTTTTGCAGTTGTTGCCTGCCCAGTGTCAGAGTAAGTGTTACCCTTGTTATTGATTCTTGTACTCAAGAATAATTATTTCAGAACAATTATGTAATACTCCTCATTTTCTCTATAAAATCCTTGTCTTTTATTACCTCCATGAATACTCACATAGTTGACTAAGGCACACATATTTCAATGCAATGCCTTGTTCCCAAAGAAATACCATTTTCTTCTTGAGAGCCTTGCTGTGTTTTTTATTTAGGTTAACAGAAGAAAGAGAAAACACTCAGAACTTTGATCATTGAAAGTGGAAAAGCTCCTAAAATAAATGAACCTTACCTTGACTTCCATGTGATGAGTGATGAAAAACAGAGAAATGATCCTATACTTTGCTTTCTATAGGTATATGGATATCTTTTTAATTGATATCAATGTGCAGCCAGCTTATGTTTGAGAAACAATCAAAGAAAAGTCGTTTCAGATTGTACTTCCCTCAGAAGTAAAACTTGACAGTATCTATGGTAGATAATTTCAGACAATGGGGTATTTAGTAATCTGCATTCCCAAGATAGGAGAAGTAATTATAGATGGAAGAAGAGCATCCATGTCTGTGAAAATTACCTTGGATATTAACAGAGAGCAAACAAACAAAAAAGGATGCATAATGAGAAACTAGAGTAGATTCTAGCAAATGTGCATTTCCTGATTTAGCTAATTTAATTCAAAAGGAAAAATACACACCCAGAAGAGTTGGATCTAAGTCAAACTTATACCAAGTTAGGAAGTTACACACTTTGCAGATAATGTGGGAAGGACTCCATTGATTTGAAATATCAGGCTGCATTATTGTTGCATTTGTCTTGTGAGACTCAGTTTTACTTAGTGCAAGGAACGTATGCAGAGCACTAGTTTCAAAACTGTTTCAAAATTAAAATATGTACCTTCATTCGCTGTGGCTGATTATTGGTCCTTGTAAGGTACTAGCTAGTGAAAATGCTCAAAAACGACTATCAAAACTTTGTAGAATCTTTTGGAATTATCTTCTGTTTTTGAACATATGCATAACTTATAATGCAATAATTTGACTTTTTGTTACGTACCTGAGAGAAAAGCATAACTCAAAAGAGACTTGTAGAAGAATTTCAGAGGAAAATAGTATTTCTAAAGGACAAATATATATATTTTATATATATATAAAGCATAAATGTCCATCATACAATCATAAAAATGAATGAACCTTAGATATATGCAAAAACATGGAGTAATCTCATATTACATTATATTACTAAGCACAAGAAGTCAAGAATTATATATAATCATGTATATAGCTATTAAAAATGTAAGAACCAATCTGGAAAAAATAAAAGAAAATAAATCATCATCTACAATAGCAACAAAAAAAATCCTTTTTTATGAAGATTTTTAAAAACTGGCAAATTAACCTTCACTGTTAAATTTTAGGGTATTGGGGGATTTTTTGGATAGAAAGGGAGAATAGTAATTGAGGGAAGACCAGGGGTGTCTGAGGCCCTCAAAATGTTTTATGATTTAACCTCTTTTGAGGTTTCACAAGTGTGCATGTTTGGATAATTTATGAATACATATAGTTATGTGTTGTGTCCTTTTTAAGTGTGAAAAAAAGAAAAATTACTTAAAGTGAAAAATTTGGCATTAATGTATAATGTCATAAAATGCCAAGAAATACAAATAAGTAGTGATTAGTCTTTAAGTTGTCACTGTTACTTAGAGAATAATTGCAGAAATTCTCAAAAGCCAAATGGCCTGAATTCTAATAGACTCAAGTTTCTCTTAGTTTTGTGCTTAATAATTCACTCTAAGTTAAGAGCAAGAACATTGCTTAATAATTTTAAAAGTTATTCTACTTAATGCACAAAGCAGCTTTATAATGGATTCCCTCAGCAATTTATGCTAAACTAATCCCTAATTATTCTTTAGAAAGGAATTATTCTAATGTTTATCTGATTCATTTTCAAATAATTTGTTAATTTTATTAGTGTCTTTGCCAAAACTTCAAAAATCTATAAATATGTGGATTTTTCCCTATTGAATATATATCTTGTATATTTATTTATTGCACTTACCCCTCCATATTCACATTCATCTAGTACCTGACTGTAGAATGAGCTCCTACATGCCCAGAAGTAAGCCTAATTTGACTGTGTCGATCCAGTATCCAATATTTGTGACACACACACATACACAAACCTTATATTTTGCAAGATTCAGTGTTGAATGCTATCTAATTGGTTTGGATTCAGGTTGATAATAATATTTCTAATAAACTCAAATTTATTCTTTGATACTAAAGATTTTAAAACTCCATCTACTACTTAAAAGCCAAAGCAAAAATATCCCATGTGTCAGAGTCACTTAGTAGTGCAGCTCACACCTAGCATAGAATGGAGCTATCATTTTCTTCTTTATTAAAAATGCATTCTGGAAGTGCCATTTGAAGAAAAGCAAGAAAGCTAGCTTATGTATAAGCTTGATGTTTAATGTCTATTTATGAAAAACAAGTAACATGAATTATTAATTGTCTTTGTAGTAAATATTTTTAGAGTATATTATACACTGAAAGCTGTAAAAACTTTAATAAAGGACTTTTACATAAATTGTGGGTATACATTATACATGCACAAATACATAAACACTATACATCATGGGGAACTTTCATATAATATGTTATGACAAGTACTCCTCATTTTAACACAGCAAAGCATGTATTAGTCCCTCTCCGAAGATAATAAGTTTAAGACTCAGATGGGTAATTTTTTTTTTTTAATCAGAAGGAAGCCGGGGGGGAATGCTTACTTTGTGCCTAACCCTTCACCATGAGCTTTTATACAATGTTTTGTCTAACTATACATTCATTCACTTCACATACATTCACAGATCCATGAGTCTTACTACTATTCCAGTTTTGCTAGTAAGAAAAATGATACTATAAGACTGATTTATAATCAGACAGACCAGGGTTCAAATTTCTATCTTCATTGCTATTACTAGATACTTTAGCTCTTATAAGTTTATTATTTTATAGATGTAATAATATATTTGATCAATTCATTAGATTCTTGTGATAATTAAAGGAAATAATGAAAAAATTGGGGTAGCGGGGTACATGACACATAGTGTTTAATAAATGCTATTTTGCAAATAATAATAATAATTTATACTTTCCATTTGAACAAAACACTATTACTAAGATATCTTTGTTATATGGATTTTTCGAGTACTTTTTAAAATTCAATTTGTGTAAATAAAACCCAATTATTTTTCTGTTTTCCTTAGCTAAATTATGCATACTAATGCAGGCTTACTTTTTTAAAATTTCTATACTGAAGACTAAGACACATTTTTAATTTACACTTTAAACTCTATTTAAAAGAACATAACAATAGCTAACATAGTTTTAATTCATTTATCTGGTCAAGAATTACTTATATGATGATTTTGAAAAAATTAACTGCACTAGCAAAAATCATAAAATCTTAAAAATATTAGGATAGATAATAAAAAATAACCAAAATACTGAGTAAGAGACTCAAATTTTGCTTAAATATCTTCACACTATACACATATATTTGTAGAGAACCAATTTTTTGCTTAAATATATTCACACTATATACATTAGAGTAAATGCTTACATTTAAATAAGATTGTTTCTTCTTTCTTAAAATATTTCTCTTGGTATTCATGACAATTGTTATAGTGTTTTTTAGTGGTCTGCAATTGTTTATTATCATTTATATTCCTTAATACTTCTAAAGCTACATACGATTGTGACAGAGACAGTTTAAGAAATATATCTTCATTCCACTCCTGGTTTACCTGATACAGCAAAATATTTTCATTTTTATGGAAAACCAGCCATCAGAGCTTGGGTCAAAAATGGAAGAAAATTATTATGGTGTGGATAGTTCTCTCTTGATTATTCCTGATGCTACCAGATAATTCTGTGAAATAATTAGTTTTTAGTCACTAATGAACTTTGGGCTTTACTAAAATTGGAAAGTTAGAATTAAGACACATTCTGACAATTTTTTTGTTCCCTAAGTCAGCCAGATTCCTTCAAATACTTTTGAAAATGAATGTTCAAGGCTTTGGAAATGGTGATGTTGAGATATTAAGTCTCATTTCATTCCTTAAAAACATAAAAAGTTTTAAAGTGTCTCTCTTTTCTCTACAGACAAATAATCTCAAGATAAATTTTAGCCCTTTATCTCAAACTATTTTCAGAATGAAAATGGAGGAAGTTAAAGATAAAAGCAGGGGTTTGGGAATTAATTTATTAGCACATTTGTTTTTACTCATTAGTTAAATTACTTAAAGAACGTGAAAAAGTAAAAGCAATCTATAATTTTTTGAGCATCTACTATGTGCCAAAATTCAAATTACATGTTCCACATATTACCTAAGGTAATCTTAGGTATAGCTAACATGTACTGAAAGCTCACTCTCTGTAAGGAACAAGGCTAAGTACTTTACACACCTAATGGTATGTAATCCTTACAACAACCCTGTGGAATACTCTATTTTACTCCTATTTTATATATGAGGAAACTAAGTCTTATAAATATCAAATAATTTTCTGAAGGTGTCACATGTCTGAACGCTTGTGTGTTTCACTATATTGCCTATTTGGGAAGTAGGTATTTGGTTCCTTTCTGTTAAAAGCACAGAACCTGAGTCTTTAGAAAAAGCAAGAACAAAAATCTAAGGTTATGTAGCCCTTTATAATGGTGCAGCCAAGGTAAAATTTATTTTCTGTTTGGTTACCAAATCTCTCCATACCACCCTACTATCAAAAAAACAATAACAAGGAAATAGCCTGGGTCAGGAGATATTTTACTCATTCATAGCATCTATGTTTCCAAAAGAAACAAGATGTGAGGCACATAGCATACTAAGGCACTTCAAAATTGTGTGTGATAAAAAAAAAATTGTCAGTTATATTCACAGACTTTACCATGATAGAGGACAAGCATATACATTTGAAGATTTTTATTAGCAGGGTTAAAATAAAACACATTTTAGGAAAAGGAAAAGTAAACTAAAAAAAAATAATTTAGTAGGTCTACCTTAATCAATATTCACCTATTCAGGTGATTTACATTCCTTATCCCTGGATTTTTCATGAAATTTTCTGTCAGATTGATAGATGAATTCCAATTAGGACCAAAATTGCAGAAAAAGTATAGAAGACAAAAGAGAAGCTGATTTGTAATTCCACCACAGTCTCTCTCTCTCTTTTTTTTTTTTTTTTTTTTTGTTTTGAGATGGAGTATTGCTTTATCACCCAGGCTAGAGTGCAGCAGTGCAATCTTGGCTCACTGCAACTTCCACCTCCCGGGTTTAAGCCATTCTCCTGCCTCAGCCTCCCAAATAGCTGGGATTACAGGTGCCTGCCACCATACCTGGCTAATTTTTGAATTTTTAGTAGAGATGCGGTTTTACCATGTTGGCCAGGCTGGTCTCAAACTCCTGACCTCAAGTGATCCACATGACTCAGCCTCCCAAAGTGCTGGGATTACAAACTTGGGCCACCATGCCCGGACAATAGTCTCATTTTTATTACACCTAAATGATGGTGCTTGACTAGATATACTTAGTATTTGTTTACGTTTTGCCATTTCAGAATTGAAGTATTTAATTTAAATAACAGAAAAGCAGAAAGAAAAAAACAGTGTGTGTGAAATGGATTTTGGCTGTGATGTTTATTTTTGTGTGTCAACTTGACTTAGCCATTTGGTGCCCAGATACTTGGTCAAATATTATTCCGGGTGTGTCTGTGAGGGTGTTTATGAATGAGATTAACACTTGAATTTGTAAACTGAGTAAGAGGTTGCCCTCCCCAATATGGATGGGCCTCAGCTAATCAAGGAAAGGCCTGAATAGAACCACAAGCCTGACCTTCCCTTTCATAAGAGGAAACTCTTCCTCCTGACTCCCTTAAGCTGGGACATTAGTTTATATCTTTCTTGTGATTCAAACTGAAGCATCAGCTCACCAGTCCTCAGCTTGCTGTCTTACAGACTGAAATGATACCATTGTCTTTCCTGGTTCTCAGGCTTTTAGGCTTGTTGTATCAGTCCTCCTTGTTTCCCAACTTGCTGACTGCAGATCTGACCTCAGCCTCCATAATCACCTGAGCCAGTTCTTACAAGTGAGCCAGTCATATGTAAATATGTATCTGCAAATATGTATATCCACACACATATATCCTATCAGTTCTTTTTCTCAGGAGAGCCCTGACTAACACGGTGGCTATGTAAAAATTTCCTTTGTTTTTCCAATTATGTATGATAATCTTCTATGGTGCTTTATTAAATATATTCTCTCTTTAGATATTCTTTATAAAAATGTACATGTTCTCTAGATAAACTATATGCTTATGTGTATATATGAGCAGGTGTTAATATAGATATTTATAAGGGTATAAAACAGCCTCATATAAAGTAGTCAATTTTTTTTAGTATTCACTTATTTTTCTTTTCAAACCAACTTTAATGGGGCATAGTTTATATATAAATAAATGCATTTATTTTAAATGTACCTAACGAGCTTAAGCCATTGTATACCCTCATGCAACCACCACCACAATCAGGTTCAAGAATATTCCCATTACTGCAGAAAGTTCCTTCCTATCGCTTTGGTCAGAATCAAACCACACAATTAAACACATTTATAGTTCTACACTGATGTATATGGATATTGACATTAAATGGTATAAAAGAAAATTAATACCTATCTTAATATTGTATGCCATATTGGGCCAGATTTTTCTGCCATAAGCTTCCAGAAAACTTTTTAAAACATTTTGGATTTTGAAATTGTTGATAAGAAACTGTGGACCTGTTTTAAAAAGAGTTATATGATAATGAAAAGGATATAAAAGTGATAATTATTCTTACATATACATGTTATTTGCTTGTATTAGAGACATCCTGGACTTATGACAAATGAACTTATAAACAAAGAACTTTTTGAATAATCTTTGAAAACTAACTTATTTTAAGAAAATTTATGAACTATTGTATACTTCGTACCTAATAGTATACTTGGCACATAATAGGTACTCAGTAATACATTTTTTTTGCTTTCTGATAATTCTTCCCAACTTACCCCTGTATACTCCGGTTTGTTAATTTAAGAAGCTCTAGTTTTTTCTACTTTTTTAAAGTCTGGCAAATAATCTAGGACTGTGCTGTTCAATAAGGTAGTCATTAGTCACATACGATTATTTAAATTTAAATTAATGGCAATTAAAATGAAAAAGCCATTTCCTTAGTCATACTAGCCACATTGAGTTGCTTGATAGCCACATGTGGCTCATGGCTACTCTATCAGATGCGAATATTCTTATGTAAATCCTACACATAAACTCTTTCCTAAAATTATCATTGCTTATATCTGTTTGTTTTTAAAAAACAACAAGAAAGAAAAAGAAAATGAACTTATTTTGGAAGTGATTTCAGCTAGTTCCCAGAGAATAGCTGGAAGGATCTAACTTCATTTTAGAGATAAAGAAAGATATGATAATTAAGTATCTTGCCCAAGGTCACAAACCTACAGTGGGGTGGAGTTGAGATCAGTCTCCAGATGGCCTAAGGTAACTCCATACTCCCTTGGATTACACCATGCTGTCTCTCAATTTTTATAAGTTCAAGCTCTTAGAGGGTTTCTATTTGCTTGTTTGTTTTGTTTCTTTTTTAGTCACTTTGTAAGATTTTGGGCTATGGCAACAGCTGCTACAGTGATGCTCCTTGCTTGCCAGCTCTCTGGGATGGCTGGTCATGTAAATGATGGTTGATTATCCTGTTGGCACAGTTTTGTGCTTCTAACATCTCTGCCATATGGTCGTGTTTTCCCATTGGAAAATCTGACTAGTTTGTAAACTTCTTTCCTCAAGAGCAGAGACCATGACTCCCACTTCTCTGACATTTATTTTAGGCTGAGGAGAGTGCACCCAAGAGCAAGAGCTTGATTAACATAATGGGGATTCAGGCCCCTCCACTCATCCTTCTGTCTAGCTAGCAATAATGTTCCTGTATTAGCTTCTACTGCTACTGTACCACAAATTTAGTAGCTTGGAACAATGCAAATATAGTATCTTCCAGTTCTGGAGGTCAGGAGTCTGAAATGGCTCTTACTGAGCTAAAAGCAAGGGGTCATCAGGCCTGCATTTTTTCTAGTGGCTCTGTGGAAGAATTTGTGTTCTTGCCTTTCCCATCTTTTGGGGGCACACCACAGTCCTTGCATTTCCATCTTCCAAGCCATAAATGGTAAAGTGAGTCTTTCTCACGTCACATCACTCTGACACTCTGCTTCCTTCTGTCACCTTCTCTGACTCTGATTCATCCTCCTCTCTCAAAGTACACTGTGATTACATTGAATTTACCAGATAACCCAGAATAATCTTATAATAAGATCTACTAATTAGAAACCTTAATTCCATCTATAGCCTTAATTTGCCCTTGCTATATAACATATTCACAAATCTGAGGATATGGGTGTGAACATGTTGGGGATCTGTTCTGCTTACCATAGTTCCTTTTATCATTTGGTAGTTTTTTTCCTTATGTATATGTCTCCACCATCCAAGTGTGACCTTTTTGAGCATAATGTTCTATCTGTTTTATACACATCCATCGTCACATCATTCCCACAACATAGAATATATAAAATATATGTTTGATGTAAAAGTGGAAGCATAGGCCAGGCAAAGAGGCTCATGCCTATAATCCTAGCATTTTGGGAGGCTGAGATGGCAGATCACCTGAGGTTGAGTTTGAGACCAGCCTGACCAACAGGGAGAAACTCCTTCTCTACTAAAAATACAAAATTAGCTGGGTGTGGTGGTGCATGTCTGTAATCCCAGCTACTTGGGAGGTTGAGGCAGGAGAATCACTTGAACCCAGGAGGCAAAGGTTACAGTGAGCCAAGATTGCATCATTGCACTCCAGCCTGGCCAACAAGAGCAAAACTCTATCTCAAAAAGAAAAAGAAAAAAAGGTGAAAACACAAAGAAATATGCTGCTTAAAATACGTCTTATCTGGAAACAGAGATATACTTTACATGTAAACATCATTTTATTTATTCAACAAATGTCTTGACTTCTTACCATATACCAAGATCTGTTCTAGGCTTTTGGAGAAAACAACAGAAATCCTTGAATTTAGGTTCCAGTGGTTGGTGTCAGGAGTTCAGAGTCACAAAGAAAAAGAGCACTTAAACAAAGAATTTCTCAGCAAGGCAAATTTACTTCTGCAGAAGAGTGCTTCTCACAGGTCTGGTTTCCCCGAGAGCACACCAAACAAAAGAGGGAAGGGGTTTTTATTCCTATTGCAGCTTGTCCCTGCTACTGTGTCCTGCCTCCATTTGGCTGGAGTTGGACTGCACAATTTAAGCTGAATCCAGCTGGTAACTTGAAAAGTGCAGGAATGTGGTTACACTGGTGGGAAGGACAGTTTTGGCAGGAAGGGCCATTGTGACAGGAGGGGTAATTTACAGAGTGAGTAATAGATTTGGGCTCTGTAGATAAGGACCAGTGGGAGAGTTGTTTACTGAAACCAAGACAGGGAGGCACAGAGAGGAAGGAAGTTTGGCCTTGAAAGTAGAGAACAAAGAACAAGGAAACTAAACAACTTAAACCTTTGAAGAGGTACTTTTTCTTGTATCTGACAATTCACCTCTTTTTAATTTTTAAAAGTATTCCTCTTTAAACCTTTTTAACATATCTTGACTTTGTTGTTTTGCTTGGCCTTTTAAAAGAAAAAGTCCATTTGAATAGGAAGGGGGGAATTCAGGGAGTTTTTGGTGATAGCTGTTTCAATGAGCTTTTGTATTAATCCCTGGGTACAGGGTATGATACAGCATCCTATGAGAATAAGTACACCTATGACAATTGCAAAAGAAGTTAGTGTTGAAGACATGAGCCCTTTCCATTTACTGAAACACCTTTTCATAAAACTTGTGAAGGGGTCATTTATCCCAGAATTTTTGGCCAGTTTATTTGATAGTGAGCTGAGACTTTGTTAAGTTTTGGTAATTGTTCCATCAGGGGCTGTGTTCTTGGGGATAAATGTACAACATTGGATTTTGGTCATAACACAGACTCCACCTTTTTTTTTGCTAGTATCATGTTTAATGCTATTTTATTTCCCCAAGCCATTTGACTGTTGGATTTTAATGGTTCAGCTATTCCTTTAATAGCATCCCTGGCATAATTAACAAATCATTGTTGATTGTAACATATGTAATTTATCCAATCTACACTTTTATTTACTGTTGACCACCAGAACAACATGGACTTAAACCCTGTAGCTATTTGATTTTGAACTTTAAATTCATTTGGTACCTCTCATAGGACTCCAATAGCATTTGTGTAAACGTGAGGGTTAAAAGATCTGGGTGGAGTGCTTCTTCTAACTCAGTCTTGATTTTTTTGCTTGATTTTTTTGATTTTTTTGTTGGAGGAATTCCAGGGTGAAAGGGATGGCCAATTGGACTAGAGCGTAAGTGCTGCTCCAGTTATTTGACAGAGAACTCAATAGTAGCTTCCCGTAATACCACCATACGTCTGTTTGGGAGTGAACAAGGACAGATTGACTGGTAAGCTCTCGGAAAGGCTTAGTTTCATTGAACGCTTTTAGGTCTCCAAGAGACATCAGTTTCTCCCCCTACCATGAGAGATACGAGGTAAAATTAACATCTGAGGCTGGAGGCTGGATGGCTCTTTGGGGGCTGACACACAGAGCCTTTGACTTCAGGGAATAGTAGTGAGAGAGTCTTGCTCACCTTACTGCCCCAGGCTGTGGGGTTTTGAAAGAGACTTACCATGCAGCTGATGCCCAATCGGTCAGAGGACCATCCAAGTGGGAAAGGGGTTATTTGAGCTTCTGGCCTGCCTGCTGCACAAGTGTAACAGTCACTTTTATTTAATGTGCAAATAGAATATTTAATCCATTTCAACCAGGCATTTGTACGTTGGTATCCTGTTACCACTGTCAAAGTTTGTTCTAAATTTGTAATTTCTGCAGTGTCGACTATGGCTTTGTTGTTGGAAAGAATAGCAGTTTGATTGAGAGAAGGTTTTGGGGAAGAAGAAAGAGAAAGGGGTGGAGGATCAATGAAGCACACTTCAAAAGATCCTATTGGGTCTGTCGCTGAATGAAAATTAGCTCTTAGGCTGTAGAAGCAACTTAGAGTGGGGTTAGTGTCGGTGGAGGTGGGGACAGAGATGGATACTTGCAGAGGGTTACACTGCTGAAACTGACAATTAGAGGGAGTTACTCTTTTGGTAAAGTGGATTTAGGGTTTTAGATCAATGCAGCCTCCTCTTGCGGAGGTCCAGCCCTGATATTTGATGGTCAAAATTACGTCTCCCCAGTCATAACAGAACCTCCACCCAGCGCTTCATGTACTTCTGATACAAGTGTCACTATTAAGGCAGTCCTATTTATTCTAGAGGGGCAGAGATACTTGTCAATAGAGGCTAGCTTTCTTTGGTTTTGGATAGGGTAGAACGAGACAAGCATCAAAAGTGATAACTTGAGATAGGCTTGATATCAAAAGTGATAACTTGAGATAGGCTTGATATCAAAAGTGATAACTTGAGATAGGCTTGAGATAGGCTTGATCTAGTTAAATTAATAATAAGATGACTAGCTGTAAAGTGAGGAAAGGTGACAGAATAAAATACTAGATATAGGAAGGTTAGGTTTTTCTTAGCTTTAGTTTGGTAGGTAGCTTTAGTTTGGTAGGTAGCTTTAGGTTTTTCTTAGCTTTAGTTTGGTAGGGCTTTCTCCTGGAAGGATGGCCCATGATTCTGGAGGTGATGATGTTTTCTTGACTCAGGTATGATGAGTCCATCCTTTTTCTGCTGTTTGGACTGTGGTTTCAGTGGTCAGGAGCACTAGGCAAGGTCCTTCCCAATCCGGTTTGAGTTTTTCTTTTTTCTACCCTTTAATGAGGACATGATCTCCAGGGGTGGCGCCTATGCTAGGAAACCTTTGGTCTTGAGGGAAGAGAAAGTGGAAGATAATAGACCAAGTATATAGTTTTTGAGAAACTGATCTTTTGTTTCAAATGTAGAAACATCAGTGGTGGAATGTAAATAAGGTAGCCCATATAGCATTTCATAAGGAGACAAGCCGACATCTTTCTGAGGGGCGATTTTGATTCTTAACAAGGCAATGTGGAGACATTTAGTCCAGGGTAACTGGGTCTCTAGGACTAATTTGGTTAGGTGGCTTTTTAGAGTCTGTTTATTTTTTCTACTTTTCCTGAGGAAGACGGATGTCAAGGGATACGCTATTCCCATTTTATGTCTAGCACCTGGACTAACTTTTTAATGACATGTGCCGTGAAATGGGTTCCATTTTCTGAATCAATGTTTTCTATTAGTCCAAACCTGGGTATGATGCTTTTAATTAATGCCTTAATTACATTACTGGTGGTTGCATTTGAGAAGGGGATAGCTTTTTACCCAGTGAGTAAAGTGGTCTACTATTACCAATAAGTACTTCAGGTGACAGATTGGAGGCACTTTAGTGTAGTTAATTTGAACACTTTGGAATTGCCTTAGGCCTGTATCCCTTTCCCCAAGGGGTGATATTTTTTTTAAATTTGCTTACTAGTTTTCTTACATATCAATCAACTGTCTGTAACCTGTTTGGCTAGGGTATAAATTTCTATACACCTACAAACTCTGAGAACTGCATCACACATAGCTGGGGTCCCCAGTGGGTTTTTGATGTAGTTGAGACAAGACCTCCCTATTCTTCTTCAAAGGCCATAAGTGGAATGATTTCCTTCTCTTTCTCCCATTCAGGATATTCTCTCTTAAAATGACTTACTCTTCCACATGTGAAACATTTATTTTGTCCTTGCACCCTTCCTATTTTCAGGTTCCCTGGTCCCACCTCCTTATGCTCTTTGTATGCCCTGGCAAGTGGGGGCTTAAATTTCTTATGAGTCCTGGGCCCTTGGATACTTTGTTTAGATGTGCATGGGCCTCTGGGTGACAGAGAGTGGTATCGGTGGACCCTATTTTCTGGGACCCCCTGTTGGAAAGTAGAGAGCATAATTTTTGCTTTCTTTTTTTTTTTTTTGCTTTTTCTCATCTCTTTTTATATATACTTTTTGAGCTTCCTTTAGAAGTTCTCCTATGGGTTTATTTTTTTCAATTTTCTATCTTTGGCATTTTTTTTTAGAGATGTCTGGCCAACTATTAGTAGCAAAATAAAGCTTTAACATTCTTTGCCCTAGGGTATCTTCTAAATCTAGGCCCGCATATTTTCTCATTTTTTTTTCAGTCTATCTAAAAATTCTATAGGTCCTTCATCTTTCCCTTTTTGTATATCAAATACTCGGGAAAGATAGTGGGTCTGAATCCCTTTAATTAACATTTCCCTAAGGTCTTTCATGTTTTTCTGGTGAGCTGCATTGTTATTGTCCCACTGGGGGTCTTGGGCTGGGAATTTTCAATCTGTTGCAGGAATGTTTTGACCAGGAGGATGTTCACATTTCCAGACTACCATAGTGGCCCTGCAGATCATGCTTCTTCCTTTCCCAGAAAAGAGGATGCCCAGGATGGACATCAGCTCAGCCTAAGTATACAGTTGTGGCACCAAAAATTGATTAATTTGATCTGCTACCCTATAAGGGTTATCTAATAATGGCTTGAGTTGCTTTTTTAAATTTTGGACCTCTGAGCTGGTTAAGGGGGTATTTACAAAGCTAATGCCTCCTCCACTAAGGGGTACTTCCCTTAAGGGTGAGAGAGTTGGGGTTGATTCCTTAGAGGTGGAGGGGAAAGGGAAGTTTTGGATATCTTTTTTACATTGTTCTCTCTCACGCTGGAGCTTTTGTAGCGGAGGCACATGCTCAAGTGTGTGGCTAGGGAGAGCATGGGGCATCGATTCAGGATTATATGAGGAAGGAACTGAGTGAAGGAATTCCTGTGTGCCCACTTGGGCTGGGGGATTTGGAGGAGGCAGGTGGTCTAGTGGGTTCTAGAAGTTAGTGGGATGTTTGCGGGTAGAGACCTCACTCCTTTCAGAGGAGTTGGTTTCTGGCTTGCCCCCTGTAGCCTTTAGGGGGTAAAGGAGGACAAGTCCCTGCCACCAACACAGGGCATAATCTATTTCCTGCTGGGAGATGGGACTCTTGTCATTAACATATTCTATTAAAAGTTAACAAATTCAATCTTCATTTGACCCAAACTTTGGCCAGAAAACTGAGGGTGTGAGGATGGGTTCTTTGGTCCAAATGAAACTATTTTATCATTTACTGTTTTTTTTTTTTCTTGTGTTTAGGCCTTTCATTATCTCTCCAATATTTTTGCATGAGGCCTAGGGGACTGTCAGGGGGAATTTTACTACCCCTTTGGCCCTTTTTGTCTCCTACTTTACCTGGGGTATTTCCTATTTTGAAGGCTGCTGAGGCTCAATCCCTCGTATTAGGGATTTCTTGCCCTCTCCTCTCTAGAGAATGGCTGAGGGTGAATCCCTTGTATTAGGGATTTCTTGCTTTCCCTTCTCTTAAATGCTTAACCCCCTCTACTGGAGGTCTCTTGATGTCCCACCCAAGGAATTCTTTATCACCCCTGTGGCTTTTCCTGCCTTGGTATGTCCTAAGGAATACTTCACCAACCCTGCAGCTTTTCTTTTTTTTTTTTTTTTTTTTTCTGGTCTTCCTAGATATTTCTTTCTTTTTTTTTTTTTTTCTTTTTCTTTTTATTATTATTTTTATTATTATTATTATTATACTTTAGGCTCTATGGTACATGTGCGCAATGTGCAGGTAAGTTACATATGTATACATGTGCCATGCTGGTGCGCTGCACCCACCAACTCGTCATCTAGCATTAGGTATTTCTCCCAATGCTATCCCTCCCCACTCCTCCCACCCCACAACAGTCCCCGAAGTGTGATGTTCCCCTTCCTGTGTCCATGTGTTCTCATTGTTCAATTCCCACCTATGAGTGAGAATATGCGGTGTTTGGTTTTTTGTTCTTGCGATAGTTTACTGAGAATGATGATTTCCAATTTCATCCATGTCCCTACAAAGGATGTGAACTCATCATTTTTTATGGCTGCATAGTATTCCATGGTGTATATGTGCCACATTTTCTTAATCCAGTCTATCATTGTTGGACATTTGGGTTGGTTCCAAGTCTTTGCTATTGTGAATAATGCCGCAATAAACATACGTGTGCATGTGTCTTTATAGCAGCATGATTTATAGTCCTTTGGGTATATACCCAGTAATGGGATGGCTGGGTCGAATGGAATTTCTAGTTCTAGATCCCTGAGGAATCGCCACACTGACTTCCACAAGGGTTGAACTAGTTTACAGTCCCACCAACAGTGTAAAAGTGTTCCTATTTCTCCACATCCTCTCCAGCACCTGTTGTTTCCTGACTTTTTAATGATTGCCATTCTAACTGGTGTGAGATGGTATCTCATTGTGGTTTTGATTTGCATTTCTCTGATGGCCAGTGATGGTGAGCATTTTTTCATGTGTTTTTTGGCTGCATAAATGTCTTCTTTTGAGAAGTGTCTGTTCATGTCCTTTGCCCACTTTTTGATGGGGTTGTTTGTTTTTTTCTTGTAAATTTGTTTGAGTTCATTGTAGATTCTGGATATTAGCCCTTTGTCAGATGAGTAGGTTGCGAAAATTTTCTCCCATTTTGTAGGTTGCCTGTTCACTCTGATGGTAGTTTCCTTTGCTGTGCAGAAGCTCTTTAGTTTAATTAGATCCCATTTGTCAATTTTGGCTTTTGTTGCCATTCCTTTTGGTGTTTTAGACATGAAGTTCTTGCCCATGCCTATGTCCTGAATGGTATTGCCTAGGTTTTCTTCTAGGGTTTTTATGGTTTTAGATCTAACATTTAAGTCTTTAATCCATCTTGAATTGATTTTTGTATAAGGCGTAAGGAAGGGATCCAGTTTCAGCTTTCTACATATGGCTAGCCAGTTTTCCCAGCACCATTTATTAAATAGGGAATCCTTTCCCCATTTCTTGTTTTTGTCAGGTTTGTCAAAGATCAGATAGTTGTAGATATGTGGCATTATTTCTGACGGCTCTGTTCTGTTCCATTGATCTATATCTCTGTTTTGGTACCAGTGCCATGCTGTTTTGGTTACTATAGCCTTGTAGTATAGTCTAAAGTCACGTAGCGTGATGCCTCCAGCTTTGTTCTTTTGGCTTAGGATTGACTTGGCGATGCGGGCTCTTTTTTGGTTCCATATGAACTTTAAAGCAGTTTTTTCCAATTCTGTGAAGAAAGTCATTGGTAACTTGATGGGGATGGCATTGAATTTGTAAATTACCTTGGGAAGGATGGCCATTTTCATGATATTGATTCTTCCTACCCATGAGCATGGGATGTTCTTCCATTTGTTTGTATCCTCTTTTATTTCCTTGAGCAGTGGTTTGTAGTTCTCCTTGAAGAGGTCCTTCACATCCCTTGTAAGTTGGATTCCTAGGTATTTTATTCTCTTTGAAGCAATTGTGAATGGGAGTTCACTCATGATTTAGCTCTCTGTTTGTCTGTTATTGATGTATAAGAAAGCTTGTGATTTTTGTACATTGATTTTGTATCCTGAGACTTTGCTGAAGTTGCTTATTAGCTTAAGGAGATTTTGGGCTGAGACAATGGGGTTTTCTAGATATACTATCATGTCATCTGCAAACAGGGACAATTTGACTTCCTCTTTTCCTAATTGAATACCCTTGATTTCCTTCTCTTGCCTAATTGCCCTGGCCAGAACCTCCAACACTATGTTGAATAGAAGTGGTGAGAGAGGGCATCCGTGTCTTGTGCCAGTTTTCAAAGGGAATGCTTCCAGTTTTTGCCCATTCAGTATGATATTGGCTGTGGGTTTGTCATAAATAGCTCTTATTATTTTGAGATACGACCCATCAATACCTAATTTATTGAGAGTTTTTAGCATGAAGGGTTGTTGAATTTTGTCAAAGGCCTTTTCTGCATCTATTGAGATAATCATGTGGTTTTTGACTTTGGTTCTGTTTATATGCTGGATTACATTTATTGATTTGCGTATATTGAACCAGCCTTGCATCCCAGGGATGAAGCCCACTTGATCATGGTGGATAAGCTTTTTGATGTGCTGCTGGATTCTGTTTGCCAGTATTTTATTGAGGATTTTTGCATCAATGTTCATCAAGGATATTGGTCTAAAATTCTCTTTTTTTGTTGTGTCTCTGCCAGGCTTTGGTATCAGGATGATGCTGGCCTCATAAAATGAGTTAGGGAGGATTCCCTCTTTTTCTATTGATTGGAATAGTTTCAGAAGGAATGGTACCAGCTCCTCCTTGTACCTCTGGTAGAATTCGGCTGTGAACCCATCTGGTCCTGGACTCTTTTTGGTTGGTAAGCTATTGATTATTGCCACAATTTCAGCTCCTGTTATTGGTCTATTCAGAGATTCAACTTCTTCCTGGTTTAGTCTTGGGAGGGTGTATGTGTTGAGGAATTTATCCATTTCTTCTAGATTTTCTAGTTTATTTGCGTAGAGGTGTTTGTAATATTCTCTGATGGTAGTTTGTATTTCTGTGGGATCGGTGGTGATATCCCCTTTATCATTTTTTATTGCATCTATTTGATTCTTCTCTTTTTTTCTTTATTAATCTTGCTAGCGGTCTATCAATTTTGTTGATCCTTTCAAAAAACCAGCTCCTGGATTCATTTATTTTTTGATAACTAAAATCAGAGCAGAACTGAGGGAAATAGAGACGCAAAAACCCTGAAGCTTTTCTTACCTCAGTCCCAATCAAGAAATACTTCACTGCCCCCGTGCTTTTCTTACCTTGGTCTGTGCACAGAGTTACCTGGTCTCCGAAGTATCTATTTGTAGGCCTTTTCTTCCAACGTTGCTGAGAGTCCAGGTTTATTCATCACGCCGGATGGGTCTCAATCTCTTACCCCTGAGGCCACTGCAACAAGGCAGCAGGACACGTCTCCTCACAAGAGATGATCAGAGACCCCTCCCCAGGGGAGAATGTGATCCTGAGTGGGCCCCCAAAATTGTTGAAAGTAAAGCTCAGAGTGGCAAAGAAAATGAGCATTTAAACAAAGAATTTCTCCGCAAGGCAAATTTACTTCTGTAGAAGGGTTCTTCTCACAGGTCTGGTCATCCCAAGAGCACACCAAACAAAAGAGGGAAGGGGTTTTTAATTTCTAACACAGCTTGTCCCTGCTACTGTGTCCTGCCTCCATTGGCTGGAGTTGGACCGCACAATTTAAGCTGAACCGGAACCCAGTTGGCTAACTTGAAAAGTGCAGGAATGCGGTTACACTGGTGGGAAGGACAGTTTTGGCAGGAAGGGTCATTGCACCAGAAGGGTAATTTACAGAGTGAGTAACAGTTTTGGGCTCTGTAGATAAGGACGGGCAGGAGAGTTTTTTACTGAAACCAACACAGGGAGGCACAGGGAGAAAGGAAGTTTGGCCTTGAAAGTAGAGAACAAAGAACAGGGAAACTAAACAAGCTAAACATTTGAAGAGAAACTTTTTCTTGTATCTGACAGTTGCTGAAAGGCAACAAGTAATTAGCAGAATAAATAGCATATTTATGGTTATGTAAGAAGGTGATATATGCTGTAAAAATGGGGTATAGAAAAAATGAGCACATGTCCACACAAAAACTTGCAAATGAAAGGTCATAGCTTTATTGTTCATAACGTCCAGAAAGTGGAAACAACCCAAATGTCCATCAACCAGTGAATGAGTAAACCAAATTGAGGTCTATCCATCTAATGGAATACTCTTCAGCAATAAAAAGAAAATAATACTGATACATGCTATAATGTGAATGAAACATAAAAACATCATGCTAAGGAAAAGAAACCACACAAAATAATCAGCATTTTAACACTGGATTTATATTAAATGTCCCAAAAAGCAAATCTATACAGATGGAAAATAAATTAGTAATAGCCTAGAGATGGATTTGGGACAGGAAAATAACTGTAAAGGGGCGTAAGATTTCTTTGTAATGTTACTTAAATGTTTTAAAATTAGATAGAGTTCATGTTGCACAACTCTGTAAATATACTAAAAATCATTGAATTGGGCACTTAGATAAATTTTTGCCATTTAATTATACTGCAAACACCTTGTTAACTAAAAAAAATTTGAGGAAAGAAAATGTGGTAAGGGAAGAGTGATCGGGAACGTTGCCTGGGTGCAGGTGTAACTTCATTAAGGTAGTCAGATTTAACCTCACTAAGAAGGAGATAGTGATCAAAGTATTGCTATCTGAGGAGTATGGATTCCAGCTTGAAAAAAAAAAAAAACCTATGAAATGTTTCTGAGGCTGTAGGGTATGTGGTGAGTTGCAAGAATACCAAGAAAGCAAATGTGAGCTAAGCAGAATGAGTTGAGTAGATGAAGATGTGTTAGAGAGAGAAAGGATGGGGCAACAGAGTGGGCAGGGCCTTGTAAGCCACTGTAAGGGATTTGACATCAATTTGAATGAAATGAGAAAATACGAGAGTTTGAGATTAGGAGTGATCTGGATTCACTTACACTTTTATCTTCATGACTTCTCTGTTAATTAATCATTGGAGGAAGATAAGGGTGAACATAGGAGAAGCAAAGAGATAAGATATGAGTAATTCAGTCATCCTTTAAGAGAATTTGGGGGTTGGAACCAGGGAAGTAGCAGTGCATATAGTTAGAGGTCATCTGAATTTCTGTTTGTGAGCATGTGCATTTTATTGCTAAGGAAGAATATTTTTAGCTTTATAGAAAGAACATGATGACATCAATATCTTTTCACCTAAGAAGTTGGAATTGATTTTGCCATACTGCTCTAGACCTTCAGACCATGAGTTGTCTGGCGCTGGGTGATTTCCTTACCTTGGCTTCTACTTGGTTCTATAAAACAGCAATGATGCATACTTAGAAGCCATTGTAGTGATGAAAAATGAAATAGGTATAAAAACATAAAATACTTTCAACTTTGATCAAATGTAACACATTTTAGATAGTTGATTAATCTGTTAGGTTCAAGGGACAATCTGAAGAAAAACGAAACAAGGCAAAACTTTCAGATTTTAAATAGTAATTACCTGAATTCTTATATAAGCATATATATCATAATTTAGTTTTCACTTAAAATAGCTGTACATATTTATATTCTAAAATTTTTGTAAATTTTAGGAAATGACATCTACTGCATAATTTCCTATCAAGAAAATCTTTAGAAAGGTTAATGAATGGTTTCATATTTAGGCAAAATTCAAATTGTTTTAGAATTATTTGAAAAATAAAATTGGTCCTGCTGAAATTTTTCAAACTTTAAATACCAATATTATGTTTAATTTAAAAATTCATTCTGGAAAGTGTGTAAAAATTTCCCATTTGAGACACCCTGCTGGTAACATCCTGATGCTATAATGTGAATGTTTGTGTCTTCACAAAATTCATATATTGAAATCTCAACTCTTAAAACTGTGATATTAGGAAGTGGGACCTTTTAGGAGGTGAGTAGGTAATGAGTTGTAAGACCTCATGAACAGAACTAGTGCCCTTCTAAAATAGGCCCAAGGGAGTTTATCCATCCATCCTACCCTTTGAGGAAACTGCAAGAAGGTGCTGTTTCATGAGCCAGAAAAGAGGCTCTTCCCAGCGAGCAAATCTGCTACTGTCTCGGTCTTAACTTCTCAGCCTCTAAAACTATGAGAAATACATTTTGTTTTTTATAAACTACTCAGTCTATGGTATTTTGTTATAGCAGCCTGAACCAACTAAGATGACTGAAAAAACATGAGGACTTTTTTCTTCCTTACATGAGAGATTTGCATGAGGATATGTATGTATACATATACCTCCAAATGAACTATTCAAGCTTTATTATTTTGTACTAAATTCTGACACACACACACTGCATTTTATATTTAACAATAGAAAATTATTGTTAAATAAAGAGAACCAGGGTATATCAATTATTAATAATCTATATATTAATATGATCTTTGATCTCTTTACCATAGCCATTTGTTTGCTATGATTTATAGGAATAAATACACAATATTAAAGAGAATTAAAATTATATATATATATAATTAAAGCTGTAATTATGTATTTAAAGTTTGGTTTTTTGTATAAGAAATAAATCATGGTTTATAAAAGTACATTATAATAAACTATAATTTAATTTTTCTTTTAAAGTAAATTATATTTTAACTATTTAAAATTAATTATAAATAGTTAAATTTATTTTGATCATTTTTCATAAACCCTCTTGGCCAGGCATGGTGGCTGACACCTGTAATCTTAGGAGGCCACAGCAGGCAGATTGCTTGAGTCAAGAAATTTGAGGCCAGTCTGGGTGACATGGCAAAACTCTGACTCTACAAATAATACAAAAATTAGCTGGGCATGGTGGTGCATGCCTGTAGTCCCAGCTACTCAGGAGACTGAAGCAGGAGAATCACTTGAGCCCAGGAGGCAGAGGTGGCAGTGAGCTGAAATCTTGCCACTGCACTCCAGCCTGGGCAACAGAGTGAGACCTTGTTTAAAAAAAAAAAAATAAAAGACAAAACAAACAAAAAACACTTCAAAACAAACAAAAAAAATCTTTGTCAGAGTTTATTTGATTAACACATTTATTTTCAAATCTTACAGTATTATTTTAATGTAAGCATAATTATTTTGTGATGCCATTTTAAAATTTAGAGTTAAAATTAATCCAATAGGTCTGTATGATACTTTCCAGTTTACATTGAGGATTTAAATCTGAAAAATATTTCAAGTAAAACTTCTAATTACACTGGAGTTTTTAACATTGTATGTTATTAATATTACCTTTCATGGAAGTGACAGCTTTTGAGATGAATGTATTATAATGAATCTAGCCCATGTTAAAGAACATCATAAAAAAGTTTTAGTGGGTGAGTTAATAAAAAATATATATATTTTATCTTTCTTTCCTCTTATGACTGAATACACAGTATTAATTATATAACCAGCTAAACTAGTAATATATTCAAAAATGAGTTAATATAAAATTGTGAAATGATTCATAAGTCCACTGCTCTTTCCCAATTAGTAGAGGATTCTTGGTTATGGTAGCAGGTGGTTTCAGTTTTCTGATTTTTCATTTCTAGCTTAATGTTAAGCAAAGTTATGAAAAACTCTAAAATGTTTTCCCCAATACATCATAAAACAAATGTAATCAGGAGTAGAAACAAGTTTAACAATCTGGTGTTAGAAAAACAATACAGAGATCTGAATTACTATCATAGAAAGCCAATTTATTTGGACGTGTTCCACATAAGACAGTAAGGCACTGTGCACTCAGAACAGAGTGAAATATGTCGCTTAACTTTAGGTTCTTTTATTGAGCAGCTAGGTGGAAAGGTGCGACAAATGTGCCAAAATTTCAATGTTATAACACAATAGAAAAGTGCTTCTCACTCACAGGACCAAACAATATGGTATGCCTGTTCAGTTGGATCTCCTGGGAATTCCCACTTAAGTGGTGACGCAGGAAGCCTGAATCTTCCTGTACCTTGGTTTAATTATTTCCTTAAATATTGGAGTCCTCTGCTGGATCATCTGCATTTAGGTGGTTCATGAGAAGGAGAGAAACTATGAAGCATTTCAGGAAAATTTTAATTGCCAAGTCTGAAAATCAAATACATCACTCTGCTCACAATTCATTTATGAGAACTCAGTTCACCAGAATTCTCTAATTGCAAGGAAGCCTAGGAACTTTGTTCTAGCTCTGTGTCCAGAGTCAAAGATTGAGGAGTGTCTGGATGTCTCTGCTACAGGGTCTACGGTGTCTCTAGGATCATAATAATAATTTAAAAAAGAGGCTGCATACAAGATGTGAATTCAGGAAAAAAGAGGAAAATGATGTTTGGGAATACTGTCGTCTCAATAAATGACTCCCAAGTTCACTATGCTTGCAATAGGGTTTAGTTTTTGTGTGCTCTTACTAGTTTTGTCTAACACAAGGTCACTAAATTTTCCTACAAGGTTTTCTCCTACTCATTTTTATTTTAACTTTTACATTTAGGTTGATAATTCATTTCAAACAATTAAAATACACCACGACATAGACATGGACAAAGAGTTCATGACTAAAACACCAACAACAATGGCAACAAAAGCCAAAATTGACAAATGGAAAGAGCTTCGGCACAGCAAAAGAAACTACCATAAGGGTGAACAGGCAACCTACAGAATGGGAGAAAATTTTTGCAATCTAGCCATCTGACAAAGGGCTAATATCCAGAATCTACAAAGAACATAAAAAAAATTTACAAGGAAAAATCCAACAACCCCATCAAAAAGTGGGCAAAGAATATGAACAGACACTTCTCAAAAGAAGATACTTATGCAGCCAACAAACATATGAAAAAAAGCTCATCATCACTGGTCATTAGAGAAATGCAAATCAAAACCACAATGAGATACTATCTCATGCCAGTTAGAATGGTAATCATTAAAAAGTCAGGAAACAACAGATGCTGGAGAGAATGCAGAGAAATAGGAACGCATTTACACTGTTGGTGGGAGTGTAAATTAGTTCAACTATTGTGGAAGACAGTGTGGCGATTCCTCAAGGATCTAGAACCAGACATACCATTTGATCCAGCAATCCCATTACTGGGTACATACGCAAAGGATTATAAATCATTCTACCATAAAGACACATGCACAAGTATGTTTATTGCAGCACTGCACAATAGCAAAGACTTGGAACCAACCCAAATGCCCATCAGTGATAGACTGGATAAAGAAAACGTGGCACATATACACCATGGAATACTATGCAGCCATAAAAAGGGACGAGTTCAGCCAGGTGCAGTGGCTCACACCTGTAATTCCAGCACTTTGGGAGGCTGAGGCAGGTGGATCACCTGAGGTCAGGAGTTTGAGACCAGCCTGGCGAACATGGTGAAACCTTGCCGCTACCAAAAATACAAAAATTAGCTGTGCGTGGTGGCACACACCTGTAATCCCAGCTACTCCAGAGCCTGAGGCAGGAGAATTGCTTGAACCTGGGAGGCGGAGGTTGCAGTGAGCTGAGATCGCACCATTGCACCTGGGTGACAGAGCAAGACTCCATCTCAAAAAAAAAAAAAAAAAAAAAAAAATTGGATGATTTCATGTCTTTTGTGGGAACATGGATGAAGCTGGAAACCATCATTCTCAGCAAACTAACACAAGAACAGAAAACCAAACACCACATAGTCTTACTCATAAGTGGGAGTTGAACAATGAGAACACATGGACACAGGGAGGGGAACATCACACACCGGGGCCTGCCAGGGAGTGGGGGGGCTACGGGAAGGATAGCATCAGGAGAAATACCTAATGTTGATGACAGGTTGATGAGTGCAGCAAAACACCATGGCATGTGTATACCTATGTAACAAACCTGCATGTTCTGCACATGTATCTCAGAACTTAAAGTATAGTAATTAAAAAAATATTAAAACAATTTTTTCCTTTTTTGCTGTGAGGTTGATATGGCTTGGCTGTGTGTCTCCACCCAAATCTCATGTTGAATTGTAACTCCTAATGTTGGTGGAAGGACCTGGTTGGGGGAGATAGGATCATGGGCACAGATTTTCCCCTTCCTGTTCTTGTGATAGTGAGTGAGTTCTCACTATGAGGTCTAATAGTTTAAAAGTGTGTGGCACATCCCCCTTCACTCTCTCTCTCGTGTCACCATGCGGAGATGTGCTTGCTTCCCCTTCACCTTCCGTCATAATTGTAAGTTTCCTCCTGAGGCCTCCCCAGCTATGATTCCTGTGAGTAAATTAAACTTCTTTGAACAATGAGAACACTTGGACACAGGGTGGGGAACATCACACACCGGGGCCTGTTGTGGGGTGGGGGGAGCGGGGAGGGATAGCATTAGGAGATATACCTAATTTAAATGACGAGTTAATGGATGCAGCACACCAACGTGGCACATATATACATATGTAACAAATCTGCAGGTTGTGCACATGTACGCTAGAACTTAAAGTATGATAAAAAAATAAATAAAAATAAACTTCTTTTATGTATAAACTACCCAGTCTCAAGCAGTTCTTTATAGCAATGTGAGAATGGACTAATACAGAGATAGACAGACCATTGCCCATGCAACACTGTTTGAAAAGACTATTTGCACTTGCTCAGTGAGTTATCTTAAAGATTTGTGTGTATGTAACCATGTGTACCTTTTTATGGACTCCCTTGTCTTCCATTAATGTGCGTGTCTATCTTCACATCAATACCACACTGTCTTGGTTTCAGCAAGACATGTTAAGTCTTGAAATCAAGCATGGATGTGCTTCAATTTGAATTTATTTTTTCAAAGTTATTTTTGTTAGTCTAAGAGTTATGCATTTAATACACATTTCAGAATAATCTTGTCAATTTTAGCAAAAAAAAAGCCTTATGGGGTTTTGACTGGGAATGTGTTAAATCTATAGATCACTCTGAAGACAATGGACATCTTAAACTATTTGGTGTTGTGCTACAAAAACTTAGTATATTCCTCCATATATTTAGGCTTTCTTTAATTTTTCCAGGAATGATTTGCAGTTTTCAGTGTCCAGTCTTGCATGTATTCTGTTAAATTTACCTGTAAGTATTTTATGATTTTAATGCCATTGAAGATGGTGTTTGATGCTATTATAAATGGCATCATCTCTTTTTTTCTCTATTTCTGCTTCTTCATGATACTTCTTACCATCTAGAAAAAACTGTTTTTTAAAGAAGTATGGGACTTATATTTTGAGGCCTTGTTAAGTACATATTTTAGTTCTGATAGGAGTTTTATAGTTTCCTTAATATTTTCTGCAGAAACAATTCTGTCATCTACAAACTTTCAGAAAATATTTACTTTTTCTCCAATCTCTGTATGCATTTTACTTATTTTTGCAATGGCTGGAACATCTAGTAAAATTTTGAAGAGATGTGGTTGATAGTGGTGTACAAGTACTCTATATTCTTCATCTATTTGTCATAGCAATTAATAAAAACAGAGTTATTAAATTCAAAATTATTTTGTCAAATTTTTATTTTAAGTTCAAGGGTACATGTGCAGGTTTGATACATAGGTAAACTTGTGTCATGGGGGTTTGTTGTACAGATTATTTCATCACTCAGTTATTAAGCTTAGTACTCATTAGTTAGTTTTCCTGATCGTCTCCTTCCTCCCCCCTCCACTATCTGATAGGCCCCAGTGTCTGTTGTTTCCCTCTATGTGTCCATGTGTTCTCACAATTTAACACCCACTTATAAGTGAGAATATATGTGGTATTTGGTTTTCTGTTCCTGTGTTAGTTTGCAAAGGACAATGGCATTCATTGCCATCCATGTTCCATTCCACGTTCCTGCAAAGAACATGACTTTGTTGTTTTTATGGCTGTATAGTATTCTGTGGTGTATATGTACTACATTTTCTTTACTGAGTCTACAATTGATGATCATTTAGGTTGATTCCATGTCTTTGCTATTGTGAGTAGTGCTGCAATGAACATATGTGTACATGTGTCTTTATGATAGAATTATCTATATTTTGGGGGTATATATCCAGTAATGAGATTGCTGGGTTGAATGGTAGTTTTTTTTCTAGTTCTTTGAAAAATCACCACACTATCTTCCAAAATGGCTGAACTAATTTACCCTCCACAAACAGTGTATAAGCATTGCTTTTCTTCTGCAACCCCCCCAGTAACTGTTATTTTCTGACTTTTAATAATAGCTATTCTGACTGGTGTGAGATAGTATCTTATTGTGGTTTTTAATTGCATTTTTCGAATAATCAGTGACACTGAGCTTTTTAAAAAAATGTTTGTTGGCTGCATGTATGTTTTCTTTTAACAAGTTTCTGTTCATGTTCTTTGCTCACTTTTTAATGGTTTTTTTTAAATTGTAAATTTGTTTAAGTCCTCTATAGATGCTGGATATTAGACCTTTGTCAGATGCATAGTTTGCAAAAAATTTCCTCCCATTCTGTAGGTTATCTGTTAGTCTGTACACAGTTTCTTTTGCTGTGCAGAAGCTCTTTCATTTAATTAAATCCCATTGGTCAATTTTTGTTTTTGTTGCAATTGCTTTTGATGGTTTCATCATAAAATCTTTGCCTTTTCCTCTTTCCAGAATGGTATTGCCTAGGTGGTCTTCCAGAGTTGTTATAGTTTTGGGTTTAACATTTAAGTCTTTAAAGCATTTTGAGTTGATTTTTGTATATGGTGTAAGGAAGGGGTCTTGTGTTAATCTTCTGCATATGGTTAGCCAGCACCATTTATTGAACAGGGAGTTCTTTCTCCATTGCTGGTTTTTGTCAGCTTCATTGAAGATCATAGAGTTATAGTTTTGAAGCCTTAATTCTGGGCTTTCTATTCTGTTCCATTGGTCTATGTGTCTGTTTCTGTACAGTATCATGCTGTTTTGCTTTCTGTAGCCCTGTAATACAGTTTGAAGTTTGGTAAGGTGATGCTTCCAGCTTTGTTCTTTTTGCTAAGAATTGTCTTGGCTATTCAGGCTTTTTTGTTTCATATCAATTTAAAAATAGATTTTTCTAGTTCTGTGAATAATTTCATTGGTGGGTTAACAGAAATAATATTGAACCTATCAATTGCTTTGAGAATAATGACCATTTTAGCAATATTAATTCTTCCTATCCGTGAGCATGGAATGTTTTTCCATTTGTTTGTGTCATCTCTGATTTCTTTGAGCAGTGTTTCGTAGTTCTCCTTGTAGGAATCTTTTACTTCCCTGGTTAGCTGTATTCCTAGGTATTTTATTCTTTTTATAAGTATTGTGAATAAGATTGCATTCTTGATTTGGCTCTCAGCTTTGCTATTGCTGGTTTATAGGAAAGCCAGTGATTTTTGTACATTCCTTTTGTATCTTGAGACTTTGCTGATCTTGTCTATCAGCTGAAGGAGCTTTTGGGCTGAGACTTTGGGCTTTTCTAGATGTAAGGTTATGTTGTCTGTTAATAGGGATAGTTTGAGTTCCTATATTCCTATTTGGATGCCCTTTATTTCTTCTGCCTGATTGGTCTGGCCAGGACTTCCAATACTATGTTGAATAGGAGTGGTGAGAGACGGCATCCTTGTCTTGTGCCAGTTCTCAAGGGGAATGTTTCCAGCTTTTGCCTATTCAGTATGATGTTGGCAGTGGGTTTGTAATAGATGTCTCTTGTCATTTTGAGGCATGTGCCTTCAATATCTAGTCTGTTGAGAGTTTTTAACCTGAAGAGATGTTAAATTTTATTGAAAGCCTTTTCTGCATCTATTGAGAAAATAATGTGGCTTTTGTCTTTAGTTCTGTTTAAGTGATGAATCACATTTATTGATTTGCCTATGTTGAACCAACCTTGCATCCCAGGGATAAAGCCTCCTTGATTGTGGTGGATAAATTTTTGATGTGCTCCTAGATTTGGTTTGCCATATTTTGTTGATGATTTTTGCATTGATATTCATCAAGGATATTGGCCTGCAGTTTTCTTTCTTTCTTTTCTTTTCTTTTCTTTTTTTTTTTTTTTTTTTTTTTGGTTGCATCTGCCAGGTTTTAGTATCAGGATTATGCTGACCCTATAGAATGAGTTAGGGAAAAGTCACTCCTCTTTGATTTTTTGGAATAATTTCATGCTCTTCTTTGTACATCTGGTAGAATTGAGCTGTGAATCTGTCTGGTTCTGGGCTTTGTGGAGTTGGTAGGCTATTTATTACTGATTCCATTTGGGACCTCATTATTGGTCTGTTCAGGGACTCAATTTTTTCCTGGTTCAGTATTGGGAGAGTGTGTGTATCCACTAATTTATTCATTTCTTCTAGATGTCCTAGTTCATGTGTGTAGAGGTGCTCATATTCTCTGATAGTTATTAGTATTTCTGTCTGGTCAGTGGTATTATTCCCTTTGTCATTTCTAATTGTGTTCATTTTTATCTTCTCTCCTTTCTCCTTTATTATAGTTAGCAGTCTACCTATTTTATTAGTTAAAAAAATCCTGCATTTGTTAATGTTTTGAATGGTTTTTCATGCTGCACTATTTCAGTTTACCTTTGATTTTCGTTATTTCTTCTCTTTTGCTAGCTTTTTTTTTCAGATGTGATGTTCCATTGTCAAATTCAGATCTTTCCAACTTTTTGATGTGGGTACTTAGTGCTATCAATTTTCCTCTTAACACTGTCTTAGCTGTTTCCCAGAAATTCTGGTATGTGTTATCTTTTGTTCTCATTTGTTTCAAAGAACTTCTTGATTTCTGCCTTAATTTCATTATTTATCCAAAAGTCATGGGGGAGCAGATTTTTAAATTTCCACGTCATTGTATGGTTTAGAGCAAATTTCTTAGCCTTGATTTCTAATTTGACTGTTATGTGATCTGAGAGAGTTGTTGTTATTATTTCAGTTTATTGCATTTGCTAAGGAGTGTTTTATGTTCAACATTGTGATTGATTTTAGAGTATGTACCACCTGGCAATGACAGAAATGTGTATTCTGTTTTTGGGGTGGAGAGTTCTGTAGATGACTATCAGGTCCATTTGATCAAGTGCTGAGAACCAGTCTTGAATATCTTTGTTAATTTTTTGTCTTGATGATCTATTTAATACTATCAGTGGGATGTTTAAGTCTCCCACTATTATTCTGTGGGAGTCTAAGTCTCTTTGAAGGTCTCTAAGGACTTGCTTTATAAATTTGGATTTTCCTGTGTTAGTCATGTATATATATATATATATATATATATATATATATATGTAATATGCTACATATATATATCATATGCTACATTATATATATATATAGCATAGTTAGGTCTTCTTCTTGATTTAAACCCTTTACTGTTATGTAATGCTCTTCTTTTTTTTAATCTTCTCTTTTTTATCTTTTTTTATTGCAATCCCTGATTTCTGTTTTGCATTTGTGTGGTAGATTTTTCTTCATCTCTTTATCTTGAGCCTTTGGTTGTCATTGCATATGACATAGGTCTCTTCAATATAGCATACCAATGGGTCCTGGTTTTTTATCCAGGTTGCCACTCTGTGCCTTTTAATTGGGGCTTTTAGCGCATTTACATTAAAGGTTAGTAGTAACATGAAAGGATTTGATGCAATCATCATGATGTTAGCTAGTTATTATGCAGACTTGTTTATGTAGTTGCTTTATAGTGCCAATGGTCTGTGTACTTCAGTGTGTTTTGCAGTGGCTGGTAGTGGTCTTTCCATATTTAGTGCTTCCTTCAGGGGCTCTTTTAAGGTATGTCTACTGGTAATTAATTCTTTAGCATTTGCTTGTGTGACAAGAATCTTATTTCTACTTTGCTTATGAAGCTAGTTTGGTGATACAAAATTCTGGGTTGGAATTTCTTTTAAGAATGCTGAATATTGATCCCCAATCTCTTTTAGATTGTAAGGTTCTGCTGGAAATCCCAAAATATTACCAAAGTTTTTTCTCATTTCTCTCTTTAGTTTCCTCTTTATTTTTTTGTATCTTGAATTTCCTTTATTAGATACATATACACTTATTATTCTAAAGTGCTTTGATGAACTTATTTTTTCTATCATTAGGATATGTTCATTATTCTGAAGTCTATTTCAATATTACAGCCCAGGTTTTTAGAAAATTAATGTTCAAATGGCTTTTCTACTAACTTTACTTTTATTTTTCTCAGTATTTTTCTTAAATGTTTCTTGTAGATAGCATATTGGTGGATCTTGCTTTCCTGTCAATATGCTTCTATTTAAATTTACCTCCTTTTTATTTGATTATGTATGTATACTATATGCTGTTTCTTTTTTTCATTCCTTTCTTTGTTTTAAACATTGTTTTACATTTTTATTTCTTCACCATTATTTTATCTGTTTTTCCTTCTAATTTCTTCTGCAACTCTAATGATGTATATATGTAGCCCCATTGATATTGGCTCACAAAGTTCAGGGTTTTCAGCCATTTTTTTGTATTGTATTTTAGGTCATTTCTTTTGCTATGTGGTCAACTTCACCAATCTTTTCTGCTATGTCTAATCAGCTGTTAATTTCAGTAGACTTTTTAACATTTTAGATATTATATTTTTTACCTCTAGATATTCTGATTCTATTTACATAAATTACCTTTTGTATTAGTCAATTTTCATGACGATAAAGACATACCTGAGACTGGGTAATTTAAAAGACAGGGGGTTTAATTGACTCAAAGTTCTGCATGGCTGGGGAAACCTCTGCAAACTTACAATCATGGTGGAAGAGGAAGAGGCACAACTTACATAATGGCAGGTGAGAGAGAGTGAGCAAGAACAGGAAAACCTGATTTATAAAACCATCAGATCTTGTGAGAACTCACTCACTAAAATGAGAACCGCATGTAGGAATCTGCCCCCATGATTCAATCACCTCCTACTAGGCTCCTCCCTCAACACGTGGGGATATGGTAATTACAGTTCAATATAAGGCTTGGGTGAAGACACAGCCAAACCTTATTATTCCACTTCTGCCCCCTTCCAAATCTTATCTCCTCACATTTCAAAACACAGTCATGCCTTCCCAAAGGTCCTTCAAAATCTCAACTCATTTCGGCATTAACCCGAAAGTCCAAGTCCAAAGTCTCATCTGGGACAAGGCAAGTCCCTTCTGCCAATGAGCCTGTAATACCAAAAGCAAGTTATTTACTTTCATGATACAATGGGGGTACAAGCATTGGATAAATGCTACCATTCTAAATGGAATAAATTGGCCACAACAAAGGGGCTACAGGGCTCATGCAAGTCCAAAATCCAGCAGGGGAGACATCAAAATTAAAACTCCAAAGTAATCTCTTTTAACCCCATGTCTCACATCCGGGACATGCTGATGCAAGAGGAGAACTTTAGTTGTTTTAAGCTATTGACATTTGTAGCCATTGGCTACTGCAACATAATCTAGCCTGCCCTAACTGGTACAGTCAGATTTATCCATGATAAATTTAAAATACTGTCTATGCATACCGTACACAAATCTGTAACATAAAATATAATTTGATAATTTAGTTCATGCATGGATTCAAGAACAACTGTTAATTATGGACACTACAGCAATATGAATACAACTTAAGCCATATTTAGTTCTTCATTTTAGAATTTTAATCTATGCTGTTAAACTTATGAGCTTATAAGTTTTATTTTAAAAGATCTTGCAACTTAATAAACTATAATTTCTACCTAGTAGGCACTTTAAATTTTTAAAGTAACTATTTTCTTCTAAAAATCCTTCCTTCGAACACCTATCATTATTCAACTATAAAGTGTACTGAATGATAACATATTCATTGTACACTTTTTGTTTACTTACCTTATTTATAGAAATTTTCTGTCTCTTCAAAAACTATAAATTCTATTTTAAAAAAGATTGTTCCATTCACTGATGTTTTGCTCTCTAGCTAGAGATTTGACAATCTTACATTGCAAAATAAATTCATATTTAGTTATTCTCTTAAAAGATATAAAATTTAATTCACTTTAGCCCTTCAGCCCATTTTGTAACTTACAACAAAATATTTTGCCTGTTTTTTAAGAAAATACTTTTAATATACATTTAATTTCAATCTCTCTTTTGATAGACAAGGATGGTTCTTCTAGCTGTTACTTTATTCCAAAAGTCACATAGGCTAGCTATAATGAACAGACCTCCTAAAAAAATGTTAAACACTAACCTGGCTGCCTGAGAAGACAGATTAGTGCAAGGTGGTGGTAAGGCATTTATTTTTGTCTTCTGAGTTTCTTATTTCTATCTCCATCATCTTTTATCATGTATTAAATAGTTTCTGACTCATTCTTCTATCTATCTTAAAGAGATAAAAGAGACGTTTTCTTCTATATTCAAATCTACTGACTGTTTATTTAAATATTCTTTTGTGTTCTATCTAATTATACTGTTTTTATACAAGGGGCTTGTGTTGGAATTGTGCTATGGACACACCATACAAAAGCATTAGGAGATATACCTAATGTAAATGATGTGTTAATGGGTGCAGCACACAAACATGGCACATGTGTATATATGTAACAAACCTGCACGTTGTGCACATGTACCCTAGAACATAAGTATAATAAAAATAAATAAATAAATAAATAAATAAAAAACATCTAATTTCAAAAAAATTTTTTTTCTAAAAACTATGTTCTTTGGATAATATCTTATACAAGCAGTTTAGATATACTTACTATATGATATTTTAGAGTACATTAAATGTTCTAAGTCCAAATGTGACTTTTTACTGGGGGGTACAGTGTCCAGTGTTTTCTGCAATCATTTGACCTTAGGGTCTTTCATTTATAGAAATCTTGCATAATGTTCACTCTTTAGATCTTCTTTAACAAATAGAATTAAATTAATGGCATCATATTTCTAAAAGGAGAAAGTACTTTTTTATCATTGAATAAATTATTTGTCACCCAGAAGGAACATCCTCTTTAATACAAATAGCTCCCTCAGGAGTGAGGTGTGACTGTACCTCCTACTTGAAGGATTGGTAAGATTTATATATCAGTCTGAACTCTAAAACCACTGAAAACTATATTGTAACAGCTTGCCCTAAAATAAAACTAACTATTTTATCCACACTTGTTATGCAATGTAATGAGAATTGTCCCCACTAACTTCAAAAATTATTTACCTCCAATAGTCAGGTTTATTTAATTTCACAGAAAATAGTAGTTCTTTCAAAAAATTTTGTTTTAAAATCCTGCCACTATCCATCTTGTTAACAGACAAATGTAGTTTGCTGTCTCTATGCAAACTGGCATCTAGTATTTTCCTTTTATTATTCACATCAGATAAACAAAAATCCCATGAGTTTATAACTTCTGCCTAAAATATCTCTGGCTTACCAAACAATTGAGATAAATGAGTTTCATTTTCTTTATTCTGAGCTGGGTGGGTAGACATTTATAATATTGTTCCTCTTTTCAGGCACAATTCATTAAGGAGACATACCCAACTCAGAACAACAACAAAAAAAAACCCAAGTTTTTCTGACTATATTTTTATATCTTTTCCTTGGCTTATGTTATAAGCCAGTGTAATATGGGTTTTGACTTTGATAATTGAAGGTGTTTGATATATAATATTTATTTGTTCTCTTTGCTGCCTCAACAAAGCCAATAAGTATTGTGAGTGCAACATCAAAGTTCATCTGCATTTCCCTAATTTATTTTTGTTCTGGCCACTGTTATTCATTTCGTAGATTTCCTTCCACCAACCACAAATGCAATTTTCTTTTTGTAGTTATGTCATTTTCTTCTCCACAATTCCCAAAATTTTGTGATTTGGAGTCTTTATCAAGTCAAAAAATATTAGCAAAGGAAAGATACTGAACTTCTATAGGAAGTGGAAATCTAAAGGCCTGGCTGTATTAGATAATATTATCTTGACCGCTTGCCATCAACATTAATCCTTTCTGTACTTTTCTCTACATTAAGAAAGAAAAAGGAAAATGTAGAAGAAACTGATCCTGGTTTAAACTAGGCATAAGCTAGTAACAGCGAGAATTTGGGGAATGAATATGGAGCAGTTGTTCTTCCCTTAGTTCATGGTTTAATGGGTACAATATTGTCTATTCTAGAATTATTCAAAAAAAATCCAAGATAAGCATTTCATTTTAAATATTTTTTTATTTCTTTCCTTCTAGAAATTTCTTTGCATCATGCAATAGAATATTTATTTCAGAAAATACCTTCTCTGTTATATTTCAAGCATGGAGCCAGTGCTTCTATCCCATCATTGATATTCTTAGCATGCAATTTTACAGAATGGAATTAGGACTGAGAAAGGTCATATAATTTTTCCAACCTCATCAAATAAATCAGTATCAGAATTTTCACACTGAAGATTGTGTTTTTCCACTTACTATTGATATTCCAACCCTAGTTCTTTATGAGTAATCTGCTAAGGAAAGGACTATATCTGCATTGAAAATTCTTCTTATCATCTAAAATTGCTGGGATATATATATGGCCCATTTGACTGTTCTCCTGAGACTGCTAATCATTTGATTCCTTGTGTGTAAAACCCAACTTAAACGAAGACTGAAATATTTAATCTGTGAAAGAAACACTATAAGAAAGCAGGGCAATATCATGGATCTGGAAACTGGAATAATATCCCAAATCATTGGGTTGTATTTTTGTTTTGATGTAGCTTTATTAAATCTTATAAAGAACAGTTGAAGGAATCAGAAAAATAAGAAAGATATCAGAAAATAATAAAGGCTAAAGCAGGCTACATATATCATATAGTCTAATCTTTTATTTTACACACAAGGAAATTACTTCAGAGAGATTGTGCATCTGTCACAAGGTTTAAAAGAGAGTTTGGAAACTTTTGACTTACAACTCAAAGGTATTTAGCAGATATGTAGTATGTTGTTTGTTTCATTGTCTTGGGCATTTTTCTGGTGAGTCAAAGAGTCAAACAATAATTTTAAGTATCTAATATGAATCTAGCACTGTTCTAGATGTCATAGATCAAGTTTATATAAATATATCGAGATCTTTAAACAATATACATATATATTTATATCTATATATCACTATATATAAGGATACAAATCAGACGTGGATCAGTACCAAATACAATACCTATTCCAAATATTTCAAACATAAAATGATTTATTACAAGGATTCACTTGTTTTCAGGACATTGAAAGACAGAAGACATAAATGTAAAAACTGCTATTACATCTCTGATTTACAGGTACATTTTAGGGGATGATAAGTGATGATCTCAGCAGATTCAATCACTAAGTCAGGTAATTTACAAAAAAAAATTGTTTATGCAAAATCTCACATCTGCTGAAACCCATTCATTTGCTTTCAGTAGCCAGAATACAAATATGAGTTTTGCTTCTCATCTTCTTTCCAAATTATTTAAGCCCAGAAAGCAAACATTAGGTGGTTGAGAAAAGACATTGGCTGATACCAACTAAATTAGTCATACATATCTGCTAGATAATTGAGTTTCCTCTGCAGTGGGTCCCTTTACATTTTGTCAATTCCAAAAGATACATCCATATTCTTTAGGAAGATTTACTTGTCAACAATTCACTAGTCCTAGTCTCGGTGAATGTTTTCCTATTTAGATTTTACTACCTTTCTTGCCCTTTACCTTATCCTCTTCTATATAAATGTCTGTGTGTGTGTGTGTGTGTGAGTACCTTACCCTCCACTATATATATGTGTGTGTCTGTGTGTATACACATGTACATTTTGCTAATGTATAATTACATGTTGCTAATTCCAAGAGACATATCTGTATTCCTTAGGCAGATTTACTTGTCAACCATTCTCCAGTCCTAGTCTAGGTATATATTTCCTATTTAGATTTTATTACCTTTCTCTTGCTTTAACTATCATATGTATGTATATGTGTATATATACACATTCATGTATGTATATGTGTATATATACACATTCATGTATGTATATGTGTATTGTGTATGTATACACACATGTGTATATGGGTACATGTAGATATATCTGTACGTATATATATATACACACACACAAACATATATGTAAATATATCTATACACACATATAGATATATCTATACACACACATATATCTATACACAGAGAGAGAGAGAGAAGGAGAGACAGATTTATTTGTAGGAATAGGTTTATGTGATTGTGGGGTTTGGCAAGTTCAAAATCTGCAGAGTAGGCTGGCATGCTGGAGATACACGGAAAAGCTGATTTTTGCAGATTGAGTCTGAAGACTGACTTCACATAGAATTCCTTCTTTCTAGAGAAACTTCAGTTTGTATGTGTGAGTGCTTTCATTAAGGCCTTTAACAGATTGGATGAGGCTTACCCACCACCCACATTATAGAGGGCAATCTACTTAGAGTCTACCGGTTGAAATGTCAATCTTCTTTTAAAAAATAATCACAGCAGTGTCTTGAGTAGTGTTTGGCAAAATATCGTGATATTAAGGCCTAGACAGTTAACACATAATTAACCATCACAGTTCCACTAAGTCAAGAAAAAGGCAAAGATTTTACTGTTTACTGCAATTGAATACTGCATTGTATATTAGCTAGTGTGATTATTAAGGAGAAAAACTTGAGGCATAATAATTGGAAAATGGATAAAACTATCTCTACTTGCATTCCATATTATGTGCATCTGAAAAACACAAAAAATGCTAACACACAAAATACAGACATTAAATAACATAGAAGGGAACAAAATTATTTTACAAAGATAAATATTTTTATTTTTACAAACAATAATTGTACAATGTTGTGGAAGAAAAAAATTAAAATAGTAAAAAGTATAAAAATATTTAGTGATAATCTCAATATAAAACATACAAAAGTTATAGGATAAACTTGAAAATGCAGCATAACGTAGGCTTATCCTTACCAAATGAGACCCAGAATAGTACACAGTAGAAAATATGTTAGTAATGTTATTTATACCTTAATTTAAGAAAAATTATCTGAGTAAAAAATCAAACAAACAGACTTTTGGCAAAATAAGTAAAGTACCTATACTAATCATATTATTTTTCACCTAATTGAGAAAGTTTTGACAATAATATTGCATGTTATTCATAATTATGATGAACATCAGTCATAAACCAGGCTACATGGTGGCTTGCCTTTTAGGGATTAAAAAATCTGTAGTCTCAGACATCCTCACAGTGCTGAAACTTGAGAAAGATGAACAACAAAGACTGTGTGAGCCAGTGAAATTAAACAAAATTAACCTTCAAACAAAATTAACCTTCAAGTGATAAAGCTACTGACAAACCACTTTTAAAATAGAAGAGCTTGAAGAATATAATTCTCATGAATTATTGTTAATAAAACTATTAGAGACCAAATTGTAATTAATCAAAGTATGACAAGAAAAACTTTGGTAAAATACTGGTAATAATAAGCAATGGGTGTATTTAACTGTAGATCTAAAAGTAAGAAAAACAACAATAGTAACCATAAGATTGGTAGGATAGAACAAAAATATTATATGGTCTTAAATAGATGAATAATGTAACTTACAAAGTATGAAAGAGGGAGAGATGATCATAAGTACAATAGCTGACAAATTGCCTGATGTATAATGGCTGAAAATAAAAGATATTTTAAGTTGAAAGAAAAAAAACTACTGGGAAATTTTTTGAATATTGAATTAGCACAAAGGTAAAAACTAAAATAATAACACTTTAAAAGATTGGGTGATGGAGAAAATGGAGAGGAAAAGGAGAAAATATAAGAGTAATTATATTTATGTTCATGGTAGGGAAAATATAGAATGTCTAAAGAAAGAGGAAATTGAAGAAAGCAGAACATTTTATTATAATAAGTGTAAAATTACACAACTTTGGTAAAGCAGAAAGTATTGAAGAAAATATAGGTCTGTTTGTTACTTGAAGACTTGTTCACTTTAAGAGGTGAAGAGTAAGCAACAATCATAGTGAGCAGAGAAGGCAGGGTACCCTAAAAAGCTTGAAGATTCTCTGGGGATGCAGGCTAGGCAATAGTAGTACTTGGCACCTGCAGTCATTTCTGAGGACAAGAGAGACTTCCCCTAGGGCCCTCAGATATTTTGGGGAAAGAGAACTATAGTCATGTAGTAATGCAGATGAAGGCTTCTAAGCCATTCAAAATTGGATATTGTTCCAAATGTGTTGTTATTTGTGTCAATGAGTTTAATAATGATAGCTTAAGAGACCTAGGAGAATTTGAGTTAAAGTAAAATCCTGTGACATTAATACCCTCATATACATATATGTGATGAAAACCACCATACTTCCACAAGATCCTCAGGGTGTCACTTTTCCAGCTGGAAACCTGTGTGGCCAGTGAAGCCTTTGCTCGAGTTTTGCTCAGGCCCACTGGGCTTGTTCCATCCACTCAGTCTAGTAGGCTGCGCTTGGCTTGCACTACTGGCTTGGATCCCATGCCTGCCAAGGGCAAGACAGGTGTGGAGCAGTGAGGGGTGTGTCAGCAAGTGAGCACGGGGTCTGGCCACTGTGGACAACCAGGCACACTGGCTGCTGTGGTGGGGCAGGCAGCTCCATGCAAGCCTGCAGCTGGATCAGAGGCACCACAAGTTGCTTCTGCTGTGGGCACCTGCATCAGGGTGAAGGGAACGTGGTGGTACCCAGAAGCTTTGAGATGACAGAAACTGCAGACCCCCAAAGAGGGTTTCATAGTCTTAGCTCAGAGACTCTCTAAGTCTGGGCTCCCCAAACGGCCACAGCTCTTCTCTTCTTCTTGTCGCCCACAGTGTGGCAAGTGGGGGTGGGGGTAGCATGTTTCAGCCCTGTTTGTGTTACAACTCTACCAGTCCCCCATTTGGCAGGTCCTGAGTTCCTGTCCCATGTCTAGAAATAATCAGGTATGCGGACAACTGGAGGATGAGCAAGGCAGAGAGGAGCTTTATTGACAGAACAGCTCTCCAGAGACTCAAATTGAGTAGCTCCTTTCTGCAGGCAGGTTGTGCCGATGAGCGTCCAGCTCTCGGTGGAGAGGAGGACCATCGTGGGTAGTTCCTTTCTGCAGTCAGGTCATCCTGACATGTCCAGGAGACCCAAAGTGGGAAGCTCCTTCCCACAACTGTTAGTCCCAATGTCTGTGTGAATCTGGCTGTGTCTGGGGTTTTTATGGGCTCAGAAGGGAGGACATGTGTGCTGATTGATTCATGAGCAGCCATGCGCAGGCCAGGAAGAAGCACCATAAATTCTCACTCTGGGCTGCAGACTCCACCCAAAACCGGCAGCCTGGCCCCTAGACTTCAGGTCATACTTACCTTGAAGATGGGGCTTCACCAGGCACACTCTCCTTTCCACCCAGGAACCTGTCTGTCTCCCGTCACCATCAACATGCTGTCCACAGCACCCAGGCTGTTCATGCCAAGGAGGACCTGCAGGCCCATGCCAAGACACCCTCAGCACCCTGAGCATCCCTCCCATGCTTGTCAGCACCCAAAGTCTGGAGAGGGTCATGTCAGCAGGCGTCTGGCATGTCAGTGATACTCCAAGTGTGCACACACCTGGCTGGGTCATGACAGTGCCTGGGCTCAGTTTCCACTTTGCTCCAAAATCATAGAGGGTGCCAGGAGCAGGGAGAGGCCAGAGAGCAGGAGCAGAGCCCCTTCTCAGTGGCCCAGGGAGCCCGCCTTTCCCCGCTTCTGAGCCTGCAGGGTCTTCCTGGGTCCCTAAGAGTGCGGGGATGCCCGGGTCTGGAACCGCAGCTGGGTGACTTCAGCTGTACCCGGGAGCATGGGGCTCCCATCCCTCCAACTTAATAGGCAGCAGGGTTCCCACGTGTTTCCAGACCCTGACTGCTCCATGGAGCATGCAGTCCTGGCTACACCTTCCTGCTGCATCTGGTGTCTTCATTACTGCTGCTCCAACTGGCTGCCACTACCATCATTAATTTACAAATGTATATACACATTTAAGTTATACATATCTATGTAAATAGCCTTCATCCCTTTGTGCTGCTATTACAAAATACTTAATATGAGACTTGGTTATTTATTAAAAAACAGGCATTTATATCTCACTGTTCTGGGGGCTGGGAAGTCCAAGATCAAAGTGCCTGCAGGAGATTTGTTTGTCTTGTAAAGGCTGCATTATTCTGAGGGGAGAAATTCTGTGCCTTCGCGAGGCAGGTGGAAGAACAAACTAAACTGAATGCTGCATGAAGCCTCATTTATAAGGGCTTTAATCTCATTCACAATGTAGGAGTGCTGTTGGCCTAATCATGTCTTAAAAGCCCCACCTCAGCTGGGCACAGTGGCTCATGCACTTTGGAAGGCTGAGGCAGGTAGATCACAAGGCCAAGAGATCAAGACCATCCTGGCTAACATGGTGAAATCCCGTCTACTAAAAACACACACAAAAAAATTAGCTGGGCATGGTGGCATGCACCCGTAGTCCCAGCTACTCGGGAGGCTGAGGCAGGAAAATCACTTGAACCTGGGAGGCAGAGGTTGCAGTGAGCTGAGATCGAGCCACTGCACTCCAGCCTGGTGACAGAAGTGAGACTCCATCTCAAAAAAAAAAAAAAAAAAAAGCCCTATCTCTTAATACTATCAATTTGGCAACACCTGAATTTTGAAGGGGACACATTCATATAATTAATATAATTATACATACATACATATGGGAAAAGTTCAAGGACAGCCACATACTAAAATGTGAAACAGCTTTGGTCTACATCTACAGAGTTGTATTTCTATATGTTTTTATTAGTGATAAATAATAAAATTGCTATTGGTTTCTAATTTAAAGGCTACTGATCCAAGATGCAATCCTGAACTTACATCATCTGTGTGACTGTGGTGACTATGCACTTTAGGGCCTCAGTTTCTTTCCTTGCACATAGGCACTAATCATACTGATAAGAATGATAATTACCCAATTGTGTAGACTGAGTTAAGACACACACAGAAAACCTCTGGGCAAAAATGCTGGACACACGGGTGTTCAGTATTTTGTCATTGAATTAAAGTAATTACAATTTAATGTTAATGAAACTAAGGATAAAGAGTTACTTTAATATTATTTCAGCTGCTTTTACCTAGAACTGTGCTCATTTCCCTGATCCATATTCTGCAACCTAAAGCTTCCTGTAATATACTGGCAACTAACCAAATGTGAAGTATAATTCATGAGAAAAATAATTGTCCTCTGCAAATTCAACCCTATCTGGTAGTTAAAATGTCACATTATGTCTTCTTTTTTGCACACTTTCTATCAAAAGCATTGCTTCCATTTTACTGTGTTTAACCAGGTGTGGAAATATGAGTAATTATTTTAGCAGCTTTGGTCTTGCTTCATCACTCTGTCACTTTTTTGTTCCAATCATATGACCTAATGGCAGCTGTCAGGTAGAGGTGCTGAATGATATCCCACCATAAAATGCCTTCTTAGAATCCCAAGCTGAAATGCTGTCAGCTGGGCTGATTATGAAAATTTTACAATTTTGACAAGATAAAAACTACATGATTTGTCCAACACAAATATATGAATGAAATAACTGGTTTGGCCAATCAGTTTTTACTATCTTGGAAAACCTACTAGCCAAATGACAATCTATAGAAAATGAAGGCTAGTGAAGCCTCACATTATTAATAATAAAATAAATAAAATTGAATATCAAACCAATTTTTATATACAATGACAATTTAATCTACCATCTCTGAAAAGAGTAATGTAATGACAATATTTAATGTAATGAGGATGTGGTGAAACTGTCATTATGCCGCTATTGAATAATGTAAATTCATAAATTCTTTCTACAAAAAAATTTAGCAACATTTAATGATGGGAATATATACATAGAGAGAGACAGAGAGAGAGAGAGAGAGAGAGAAAGAATAAACCTCACAACTTATTATAAGGAGTTGTTTCACACAATTATGGGGGTTGAGAATTTCTGCTACCTATCATCTGCAAATTGGAGTCCCAGGAAAGCCAGTGGTTTAAATTCCAGTCTGAGTCTGAATGCTTGTGAAGTAGGATCACTGATAGTGTAAGTCTTAGTCCAAGGGCAGAAGGAGACTGATGTCTCGGGTTATGCATTCCAGCAGAGAGACAGAATTCTGCCTTCTCCCACTTTTTTGTTCTATCCCTGGCCTTCAAAAGATTAAAAGATGCCTACTTACCTTAGGGAGGGCAATCTATTTTACTTACTCCATCAATTAAAATGCTGATATCTCCTAAAAACACCCTCACAGGCACATTCAGTAATAATATTTAAAACAGATATCTGGGCATCTGTAGCCCAATGAAGATGGGCTTAACCATCACATTCCCCTTCTAGATTATGTTCTATGAAGTGAGCAGAAATTGCATATAGATAAATGGGCCAACATTTTCCTATAAGATTTATTTATATCAGTTAAATGCAATAAATTAATATTCCATAATTTGGTAGAAATTAAATACATTCATCCTTAACCTTGTAGCTTCCAAAAGAACCTTACATCAGATTTACCCTTCTGCCTGTAACAAGTATAAACTTTGGAAAAGAATCAAATGCACTAACAACTCTTTGAAGACACTGGGAAGCAAACAAAGCAGGCAGAAACTGGAGGTGAAATGGCTCTTGAAACCAGGGGAACACAGAAATATACATTTATCTTACTTTTCCCTTAAAGGAACTCCACAGTCCACAAAGCTAATGAAGGGTAAGAGCTCAAGTAGGAGGAAGCTAATTTAATGGGCTGAGGACTAAGAGGTCAGATTTCCACATGGTGGAAAATGTCAGGAGAATAATGAAAACTGTCAAAAAAATGTATAAAATGAAAATTCTAAACCTGAAAATATGCAATACCTGAAACCAACATTTTAATGAATGTGTTTAATAGGAAATTAGACAATGCATAGTAAAATACCTGTGTACTGAAGGACAAGGCAATAGAAATTATGCAAATGGATTTACAAATAGATTGAAAATGTGAAAGTGAGCTTTAACAGCATGTGGGAAAGGATTAAGCCATTTGACATATATCTAAATCAAATACTAGATGAACAGCAGAAAATGTCTGAGACAGAGGACAATATTTAAGAAATACTAGCTAATAATTTTGTAAATTCATGAAAGTATTAAATCCATGAAGCGAAGAACCTCAGCAAACACCAACAGAATTAATACAGAGATAACTGCCTACAGACACTTGATAGCCAAAATGCTGAAATACAAAGATAAAGATAAAATCTTACAATCAGCCAGAGTAAAATGACACTCTTCATGTAAGAGAAAAATGAAAAAAGTTAACAAAATTTTAATGAGAAAATTAATAAAAACAGTATTTGTAGATTTTGAAATTGCATATATTGTAAAAATGCAAGTGAATTATTTTTCTTTATATATCTCATTTAATAATTGCCTCCTATACTGAGTACCTGATTATTTGCCTTGATCAAGTTTGTATAAGCAAATGTCACACATACAGAAGCTTGTAAAAGCACTTGCACATAGGAACTTAAATTCTTGCTATTCTTGGAACACTGCTGCCATGTGTCAAAGCTCAGTGTAGTCTACTGGATGATGAGCTATATGTATGAAGAGATAGATGGCCCAATTGCCCTTGTCATTGCAAGTGAAAAAATATCAACCACCAGATGTGAATAATGCCATCACAGACTATGGAGCCACTAGCTTACCTGTCACAGATCCAAAGATCTAATCAGTCAATATAGAGAATCATAAGCCAAATATAGAACATATAGAATCATAAGCTAAATATGGAACATACAGGAATCATAAGCTAAATTGGGACTGATCAGCATGCAGTGTCTGTAAAAGCAACGCAAAAAACTATTGCCAAAGACTGAAAAAAAGGCAAGCACGGCATTAGCAGAGGGTGGAAAACTCAAAAAGAAACCAATATGGTATGCTGGAAATGTAGTAACCAGTGTCATATAATAGTGTAAAAATATTGGCAAAATTCTTGCCTTTGTGAATTTTGAAGACAGAATATGTATTTAACGTACTTATACATCTTGCTAAGATGATTTTCAGGTAGAATGTTGAAAGTGCCAGAGACAGTACTTGCTAGATTAGAAAATAAAATGGTTTCTTTTCCCAGGTCTTCCCAATGAGACTGCTTCCTGCCTTAGAAATTTGGAAGCCCAATAGCATTTTGAAAATTTAAAAAGTCTCAGGTTCTTTTCATCAACTGCTAGTGGTGTTCTGCTGATATGTCCCCCTTAAAATAAAGGGCTTCTATTTATAAATAATAGTTAAGTCCATTTGACAAAAGTTTACCCTATGATTCTCTTTGAGACAAGTATCTCCATGTTAGTCAACATGACAGGCTATTGTGGGGATGCTCTTAATATTCTTAGACGTGTTTATTGGGTCACTGAGTTTCTACCATACATAGCCTTAAATATTTAGAGTTCTTAAGAAAGAATCTTAACCCCACATCTTTCATGTGATCTTTGGGATTAGGTTTCTTTCCATTTTGAAACTCTTAAATACCAGTGTTCATTTTCAACCCTTGTTAATTTAGGACCTTTTATTGTTTGGAAGCTTTGTTCCTTTGGAGGAGGAGGGTATTTAGAAACCAGTACCTATATGCTGTGTATGCTCATTGCTGCTAGTGTGTCATTTCTTCAGAGCTTTCTCAGTAGAAGAACAATTCAATTTGTATTTCAGAAACATTACACTAGCAGTACTGTCCTGGGCATACAGAATGCACGGAGTATGTCAATTACATAAAAATAATTATGACCAAAACGAAAGTCTTCTTGTACTAAGTTCCAAATATCTGCCATGAGTACCTGTGAACTGGACATATTTTATACATATTTAAATTTCCTCAATATGAATAGATGTTTAAAAATAATAAGGTATTGAAGTAGGTGGAGGATAATGATATAAAAATAGAAATAAAAGTAAGGCAGGATGACCCTGGGGTCTACTCAAATGTCTATACAGAAATCAAATTATCAAGGAGGAAATTCTACAAAAGCAGCTGTAGGATTTAAATGACTAATTGAAAATAAACCGGCCATTTCAACAGCAAAACTGTAACCAAAAGTGTTTGTGCTATCTTTGAAAATAGAGGCATCATGTAAATCACACACACACACACACACACACACACACACAGAAACACACACCCACTCTACTTTTTATGAATTGGAGGAGTTATGAATAGCTGTACATGCAAAACAACAAAGGGGATAGCTAGGTCAAAGCTGATAATCCCCTGTGGAATGCTAAGAAAATAGATTTCAGGTAACATTCTGCCTACTGAGTTGGTTGCTAATGCAAATTTGCCCTGCAGAATCAGTTGTTGAATGCTAAAAAACTAACATGGTAAAACACAGCTGCTTTTTTTTCCTTTTTGTAATTGAGATTGTTTGTAGACTTCCCTAAATTATATGGCAGGCAATAAAAATTGATTCTAAGTAAAGTCATTATCCTTTTAAATGAGAGTTACATAGCTCAGACATTAAGATATTCGCAAGACAAAGCGATTTCCAAAAAGTATTCATTTTTAACTAAATAAAGCTAAAGGAGAATCAGCATATAACTTCAAAATTGTAATATGCTAACATCTCTGTAGAAATGAGTAAGTTCAAAATGTATACAAAATTTTCTTCTTTATAATTATTTTTGCTAAGTATTGAGCACTTTAAAAAATTGCCATAATATAAAATAATGTATACTTACTAATCCATGCTAAGAAATGTAACCATGTAATGTATTTACCTACAGATAAAGTCATCTTGATTTGTGTATATATTATACATAAATAATAAATTTTATACAAATGAGCCAACTAGACATTCAAAGAACATGTAATTCCATTGATGCATATGCTGTCTCTTAGTGGGTTGCCCCCTTTCTAATCCCTTTGTTGAGCTGCAAACAAACCTTCCCACCACCTGTGCAAACTTTTCCATGGAGAGAAGATAGATAATAGAAAGATAGACAAATAGATAGATAAACAGATGATAGGTAGATAATTCATTAGATAGATAGATAGATAGATAGATAGATAGATAGATAGACAGATAGATAGACAGGATTGATTGACATCTGCTTCAGAGACATTATTTTTATCTTCCAAGGCAAATATCCTTGAAAAGACAGTCCAGAACAAACAACTATCAGTGCCTCTGATTGCTAGAAATACAGAAATGAAAGAGACCCATGAGAATTGCCTCCCAACATGTTAGGAAGGACTTTCAAAGTGGTGATGACTGGTTTCACTATAATATCAAACATGAGGTTCTTTTACAGAAATTCTCTTCATCTAAAATAAAAAATTTGCTCAAATATTATTTTTCCTTTCTAGAATTATTTTTTAATGTTGAGGCCATTAATCCTATTTGAAGTATAGCCTAATGCTATATCAGATTAATATAAAATTAAATTAAATTAAAAATAATACACTTTTTTCTGAGAATTCTTTTTAAAAATTATTTATGTATTTATTTATTTATTTTAAATGATGCATAATAATTGTACATATTTATAGCATACAGTGTGATGTTTCAATATATGTATACATTGTATAATAATCAAATCAGGATATTTAGTATATCCAGCACCTCAAACATTTATTATTTCTTTGTGGTGAGAACACTTAAATTCTCTCTCTTGGCCACTTTGAAATATACAATATAATATTGTTAACTATAGTCACCCCACTGTGTAGTAGAACACTAGAACATATTCCTCCTATCTAATTTTAACTTTGTACCCGTTGACCAATCTCTCCCAATGTGTGCCTCTTTTCTTCCCTTTCCAGGCTCTGCTAATCACTATTCTAAGTCTATGAGATTAATTTCTTTAGATTCCACACAGGAATGAGATCATGCGGTTTTGATTTGCTGTGCCTGGCTTATTTATTTAACATAATGTCCTCCAGGTTCATTCATGTTGCAAATATGACAAGATTTCATTTTTTATGGCTAAACAGTACTCCCTTGTGTATATTCACCATATTTTTGTTATCCATTTATCTGTTGATGGACACTTAGGTTTAGTCCATATCTTGGCTATTGCAAATACAACCGCAAGAAACATGGGGTGGAAGACATCTCTTTGACATACTAATTGTATTTCCTTTGGATATACACCCAGTAGTGGAATTGCTAGATCATATGTTAGTTCTATTATTAGTTTTTTGAGCAACTACTGTTTTTCATAATGATAGTAGTAACTTACAGTCTTGCCAAGAGTATTGTAGTGTTCCTCTTTCTCCACATTCATGCCAGCATTTGTTTTTGTATATATTTTTCTATCTTTTTAACAATAGTCATTCTAATTAGGGTGAGGTGAGATCACACTGTGGTTTTAATTAGCATTTTCCCAATGACTAGTGATGTCAAGCATTTTTTCATGTACCTATTTGTTGGCCATTTGTATTTCTTCTTTTAAGAAATGATTATTCAGGTCTTTGGAACATTTTTAAATTGGATTCTTTGTTTTTGCTATTGAGTTATTTCAGTTCCTTATATATTTGGGGTTAATAAGGATAGCTTGCAAATATTTTCTTCTATTCTACAGTTTGTAACTTCATTCTACTGATGGTTTCCTTTGCTGTAAAGAAGCTTTCTTAGTTTGATGTAATCTCATTTGTCAAATTTTGTTTTTGTTGTCTGTGGTTTTGAAATCTTATCTGAAAAAGTCATTGCACAGAGCAATGACATTAAGCATTTCCCCTATGATTTCTTCAAGAGGTTTTATTATTTTGGGTCTTACATTTAAGTCTTTAATCTTCTTTGAGTTAATTTTTTTTTGTATATGGCTAGAGATAGGGTCTGGCTTAATCACACTGCATGTGAATATATATTTCTTCTAACATCCTTCAGTGAAGAGACTGACATTTTCCCAATGTGTATTATCGACTCCTTTGTTGAAAATCAGATGACTTTAAGTGTATGGATTTATTTCTGTGATACAATTATGTTCCATTGGCCCATGTGTCTATATGCCAGTATCATGCTCTTTGGTTACTATGGCTTTGTGGTATATTTTGAAGTCAGTTAGAGTGACACCACCAGTTCTGTTCTCTCTGCTCAAAATGTATTTGGCTATTTGGAGTCTTTTGTGGATCCACACAAATTTTAAGATTTTTTTTCCCTATTTCTTTGAAGAATATCTCTGATATTTTGTTAGGGATTATATTGAATCTGTAGCCTCAGTTGGGTAGTATGGACATTTTAATAATGATAATTCTTCCAATCCATGAACATGGGCTATCTTTCCATTTATTTGTGTCTTGTTCAATGTCTTTCACTATGTTTTATAGTTTTCATTTCTTTTACTCTCTTGGTTACATTTATTCTTAGCCATCTTACTATTTTTCTATTGTAAATAAGATTGCTTTCTTGATTTCTTTTTCAGATAGTTTGTTTTTGGTATGTAGAAATGCTGCTGATTATTGTATGTTAATTTTGTACCCTATAAGTTTACTAGATATACTCAGTTACAGAAGTTACTTTGTGAAGTTTTTAATGTTTTCAGATATAAGATTATGTCATCTAAAATAGATATAATTTGACTTCCTCCTTTTAAATTTAGATGGCATTTATTTACATTTTTGCCTAATTTTTCTGGCTAGGATTTCCAGTACTATTTTGAATTAAAGTGGTAGAAGTGGACATTCCTGTCTTGTTCCAGATCTTAAAGAAAATGTTTTTAACTTTTCCCCATTCAAATGGCACTGGGCTTGTCATATATGGCATTCCATGTATTGAGGTTCATTCCTTCTATACCTTGTTTGATGAAAGTTTTTATCATGAATGGATACTGAATTTTATTAATTGATTTTTCTGCATCTATTGATTATATGATTTTTGCCCTTAATTCTGTTAATGTGATGTATTACATGTATTGATTTGCATATGATAAACTATTCTTATATCCTTGGGATGAATTTCACATAATCATGGTGAATCATCTTTTTAATGTGCTGTTGAATGTGGTTTGCTAGTGTATTATGGAGGATTTCTGCAAATAATTCATTGGAAATATTGAGCTGAAGTTCTGTTGTTGTTGTTATGGTCTTCTCTGGTTTTGTTATCAAGATAATTTTGGCTCCATAAATGAGTTTGGAAGAATTCTCTTCAATTTTTTGTAACAGTTTGATAAATATAGATATTCATTATTCTCTAAATGTTTGGTAGACTTCAGAAGTAAAGCCCTCAGGTCCTGAGCTTTTCTTTGGTGAGAGACTTTTTATTGTGATTTAATTTCATTATTTATTACTGGTCTGTTCAGCATTTCTAATTCTTCATGATTCAATTTAGTAGGTTGTATATGTCTGGGAATTTATCCATTTCTTCTAGGTTCTCAATTTGTTGGCATATAGTTGTTCATAATAGTGTCCTATAATCCTTTGTATTTCTGTGATACCAGATGTAATATAACATTTTTCATTCTTATTTTTTTATTTTTTGACATGGAGTTTCACTCTTGATGCCCAGGGTGGAGTGCAATGGCGCGATATTGACTCACCACAACCTCCGCCTCCCAGGTTCAAGTGATTCTCCTCCCTCAGCCTCCGAAGTAGCTGAGAATACAGGCTGCCATATGTGCCACCATACATGGCTAATTTTGTATTTTTAGTAGAAACTGGGTTTCTCCATGTTGGTCAGGCTGGTCTTGAACTCCCGATCTCAGGTGATCTGCCCGCCTTGGCATCCCAAAGTTCTGGGATTACAGGCATGAGCCACCGTGTCTGGCCTTCATTCTGATTTTATTTGTGTCTTCTTTTTTTCAAGTAGTCTAGCTAGAGGTTTGTCAATTTTATCTTTTCAAAAAGTAGCTCTTTGTTTTGTTGATTTCTTAGTTTTGTTTCTTTAGTTTATGTTTTTTGTGCTCTGATATTATTTCTTCTATTCTACTAATTTTGTGTTTAGTTTGTTCTTTTTTGTTAGTTCCTTGAAGTTCAATATTAGGTATTTTATTTGAGATCCTTCTTCTTTGGTAAACATTTATTGCTTGATATTATTTGGATCTTTGTTCCTTCCAAATCTCATGTAAAAATTTGATCCCCAATGTTGAAGATGGGACCCAGCAAGAGGTGATGTGTCTTGGGGACAGGTCTCTCATGAAAAGTTTGGTGCTATTCTCCTAAGATTGAGTAAGTTTTTACTCTTAGTTCCCTTGAGATCTAGCTGTTAAAAAGGGTCTGGCACTTTTATCTTCTCTCTCTTCCTGCCTTGCCATGTGATATGCAGCCCCTTATGCATCTCCTTTTCATTTTTCACCATTAGTGGAAATGCCCTGAATTCCTCACCATAAACAGATGCTGATGCCATGGTTTTTGTACATCCCACAGAATGATGAGTTAAATGAATCTTTTTTCTTTATAAATAATTCACCTTACACTATTCCTTTATAGCAAAGCAAATGGACTAAGGCATTGCTGTAAACTTTCCTCTAAGAACTGCTTTTGCTGTATCTCATAGGTTTTGTCATGTTGTATTACCATATTTATTTGTCTCAAAAAACTGTATTTTTGTGCCCATTAATCATTGCCTCTCCCCCTTTTTAACACCTTCCTCCCCACTACCCTTTCTAGCCTCCAGTAATCATTATTCTACTTTCTAACTTCATGAGTTAATGAGTTAAATTTTTTTGTTTGTACATATGAGTGAGAATATGTGATACTTGTATTTCAGTGCCTGGCTTATTTCACTTAAATAATGTCCTCTAATTCCATCTGTTCTGTTTCAAATGACAGGATCTCATTGTTTTTTATAGCAGTATAATATTTTATTAGGTATATGTACCATATTTTCTTAATTCATTTATTCAATAACATACACAAGTTGATTCCATATCTTGTTAATGGTGCTGAAATAAACATGGGAGTACTGATATCTCTTTGATATATTGATTTCCTTTCTTTTGGATATATACCCAGCATTGATATTTCTAGATCATATGGTAGTTTGATTTTTTTGTTTTTGAAAACCTACATGCTCTTCTCCATAGTGGCTGTACTAGTTTACATTCCTACCTACAGTGTATGAGGGGTCCCTTTTCTTCACATCCTCATCAGCCTCTGTTATTCCCTGTCTTTTGGACAAAAGCCATTTTAATTTGGACAAGATGATATCTCACTGTGGTTTTAATTTTCATTTCTCTAATAATTAGTGATGTTGAGCATTTGTATATATCTGTTTGCTATTTGCATGTTTTCTTTTGCAAAATGTGTTTTTAGAGCTTTTGTCCATTTTAAAATAAATTATTTTTTTCTATTGAGTTGTTCAAACTTCTTATATGTTGTGGTTCTTAATCCCTTTTCAGATAGGTAGTTTGGAAATATTTTCTCTCATTTGGAGGTTTGTCTCTTCTCCTTACTGATTGTGTCCTTTGCTGTGCAGAGTTTTTTAGCTTGATATAATCCCATTTGTTAATTTTTGCTTTGGTTGCATGTGTTTTTGAGTTCTTATTAAATAAATTTTTGCCCAGACCAACGTCCTGGAATGTTTCTCAAACTCCATGTCTTTTAATTGGAGAATTTAATTCAATTATATTTCACGTAATTATTAGTAGGTAAGGACTTACTACTGCCATTTTGTTTATTCTTTTCTAGTTGTTTTACAGATTCTTTCTTCTTTATTTTGTTCTTACTATCTACCTTTGAGATTAAATGATTTTCTCTAGTAGTATGCTTTAATTCCTTTCTTTTCAAGTGCATCTTTTATAGCCTTTTTTTGGTAGGTTACCATAAGGTTTTCAAAAAGTAAGTTACAGTTATAGCAGGTTATTTTAACTGACAAGAACTTAACTTTGATTATGAAAAATAAGAAAAAAAATGATTGGGAAAAAAGTCTACTCTATCTTTTCTTCCTGTCTACATTTTGCATTTTTAATGTCACAATTTATATCTTTTTATATTGTATATTTCCTAACAAATTATTGTAATTATTTCAATGGTTTTATATTTTAAACTGAAAAGTCTTCATTTCTCCATTTCTGAAGAACAGATTTGCTGGATATAGTAATATTCTTTATTGGTAGTTTTGTGCTTTTTTATTTTCTAGACTGAATATGTTTTCCTACACTCTCCTTATCTGTAGAATTTCTGCTGAGAATTCTGATGTTAGATGTATTGGTACTATCTTATATGTTATTTGTTTGTTTTCTCTTGCTGTTTTCAGGATTGACTTTTCATCTTTCATCTTTAACAGTTTAATTATAATACATCAAGGGGTAGTTTTATTTGATCAGAATCTAATTAGAGACATAGGCTTCCTGTATCTGGATATTTATATCTTCCTCTAGGTTTGGGAATTTTTTCCTTTACTATTTCTTGAAATAAATTTTCTATCATTTTTCCTTTTTCAACACACTCTTGAACATCAATTACTTATTCATTTGCACTTTTGACTTTGTCTCATAAATCTCGTAAGTTTTTTTCTTTACTTTGTATTCATTTTTCTTTTTTCTTCTTTGAGTGTATATTTTCAATTAACCTACCTTCAAGTTCACAGATTGTTTCCTCGACTTGATCAATTCTGTTGTTTATGCTCTCTTTTGAAATTTATTTTATTTTATTTTTCAGTTCCAGGACTTCTGTTTAATTTTTTAAAAAAATATTTCAATCTTTCTGTTAAATTTATCTGATAAATATCTCAAATGTTTCCTTGTATTTTGAATGAAATTTGCTGGGCCTCCTTAAAGCTGCTATTTTGAATTATTCATCAAGATGTTCTCTCATTGCCAGTTGAGGGTCAGTCACTGACAACTTCTTTTGTCTACTTAGTGACATCATGTTTTTAAAATTAATCTTGATCATTGTGGCAGTGTGTCGATGTCTGCACATTGACATAGGTACCTAATCCAGTCTTCCTACTCTGGCTTTGTTGGGATCTTTCTTTAGCAGTAAACCTGTTCAGACATTTCATGCAAGTTGGTTGATTAGGCATTCAAGCCTGCAAATTGCTTCAGCCATTGCAGCAGTAGGGGATGTCCTAAGCTGAGGACTACTGCGCTGGAATCCTTTGGCCACTGAGGCTGACAAAGCACTGGGTTAGACACAAAGTTTATGACTACAGAGAACAATAGCACTGTGGCACACCTAAGGCCTGCAGCTGCTGCAGCCTGTTCTCTACCATGGCTTATGCAAGGCTTTAGGTTGCTGTAGTTAACCAGCAGTGATGTGTGATAGATCTCCAGTCCATCTAGCCAGGGCCATGGATTCCTGTTTGGTACTAGGCCAGGTCAAGATCCCCCAAATGTGGATACCTTCTGGTGTCAGGGGCCATGGAATCTGCTCATTGCTGGGTTTCAGTGGGGTGGGTACAGTACTTACTTGCAAGGCAAAGTCCTATACTTTCTTTTGCTTCCTTCAAGCAAATGGTATCTTCCTTTGTGCTAATGCTGCCTATGGTTGTGGAAGAAGTGATATGGTTAATGTAAAACTCTTCTTTAGACCCTCTTTAACGAATCTTTTCTTATTATGCTAACTCCAGGAAATGGGATCTCTCACTGGGTTTTTTGGAGCTCTTGTGAAGGTATTTTATGAATGAATAGTTATTCAAATTGATGTTATTTGTTTGTTTTATCTTATTGTTTTCAGGACTGACTTTTTGTTTTGATCTTTAACAGTTTATTTATAATATATCAAGAGGTAGTTTTATCTGGTTTGAACCTAGGCCTTCTTTGGGGGAGCAATCTTTGGAGTGTTCTCCTCTAACATATTGCCCCGCCTCTTTATCTTTTTTTTTTTTTAAGTATGTACTTTTGCTGACAAATAGGCAATTTAACCCAAAGCATGGTTTAACTCTGAAGACCTCTGAGCATAATCTAGAAATGACAGAATTAAAGGACTAGAGGCACACACTGGGTCAGAAGATATGGAGACTAATGCTAAACTGCAAAGATACATGACAACAACCTTAGTTTATTCAGATAAAATTATGAAATGTTTAGCCTAAGTTGCTATACATATTATTTTCCATCAGGTTGTTAAGGAGCATTAGGCGAAGTTACCTATGTCAAATTTAGCTTGGTTAAAACAGCCTTAGCCATTCAATTCAAATGCTCAGAGTTGGAGCCAAAATAAAATTAGACAATTTCTTCTTGACCTAAGTTTTAATTATATAACACTATAAAAAGAAGAACAATTTAAGCCTAGTTCAAGTAGAAAATAACAAAATACTTAATAGCAGCAGACATCAATAAATTGAATTCAAAAAAATCATAAAGAACATTAACAAAACCTAAAACGGTATTGAAAAAGATGAATAAAATTGGTATATCTATACAGAAATTAATCAATTTGACAAAAAGAAGAGAGGAAAAACAAATTGTCTACATCGAAACAAAGAAGGGACCTCACTATTGATCCTGTGGACTTTAAAAGGTTAAGAAAGGAATGATTTCCACAAATATATGCCCATATATTTGTAATGTAGATGAAATAAATTTCTTGAAGGACACAAACTATAAAAACTCACACAAGGAAACATCAATAACCAGGAAGATCTATATGTATTATAGCAATTGAATGAATAATTATAACTCTCCAATAAATAAAACAACAACTCCAGACAATTTCAGTGGTAAATTCTACAAAATATTTAAATAAGAAATGATACCTATTATCCAAATTAACTCCCAAAACACACAAGCAGAAATAGCACTTTCTATTTATTCTTATAAGGCTGGCATTATCCTATCCAGAACTAGATAAAGGTATTATGAAAGAGGAAATCTATAGAGCAATGGCTCCAATAAATATATATGCAAAAATGTTCACCCAATATTAACATATCAATCATATTATATCATATCAAAAAATCTATACAAAATTTGTATACCACAAACAAGTTGGATTTATTTCATATATGTAAGGTAGTTTTCATATTCAAAAATTAATTGATGTAGCCTACCATTTCAAAGGGATAAAGAGAAAAAATTATATGATTATATAAATTCATGCAGAAAAAGCACGTAAAAATATCATCCATAGTTGATTAAAACCCTCGGCAAATTGGGGATAGAAACAAGCTTTTTCTACTTGATAAAGAACCTCTTAAGAAAAAAAAGCAAGACACCAACAGCTAACATAATAATTAATTTTGAGACATTGTATGATTTTCTCCTATTCAATATCATACTTGAAGTCCTAGATCAGCAGTCCCTAACCTTTTGGCACCAAGGACTGATCTTGTGGAAGACAGTTTTTCCACAGACAGTGCTGGGGGAAATGCTTTGGGGATGAAACTGTTCCACCTCAGATCATCAGGTGTTAGATTCTCATAAGCAGTGCAAAACCTCATGATATGGTTTAGCACTGTGTCGCCACCCAAATCACAATTCAAATTGTAATCCCCACATGTTAAGGGAGGGACCTGGTAGGAGGTGATTGGATCATGGGGGTAGATTTCCTTATGCTATTCTCCTAATAGTGAGGGAGTTCTCACAAGATCTGATGGTTTAAAAGTAGCAGTTTCCCCTGCATCCTCTTTCTCTCCTGCTGCCTTGTAAGATGTGCCTTGCTTCTGCTTTGCCTTTTGTCATGATTGTAAATTTCCCAAGGCCTCCCCAGCAATGCAGAACTGTGAATTACTTAAACCTTTTTTGTTTATAAACTACCCAGTCTCAGGTAGTATCTTTATAACAGCGTGAGAGCGGACTAAAACAGCTCACATGTGCAGTTCACAATAGGGTTTGTGCTTCTATGAGAATCTAATGCCATCACTGATCTGATAGGAGGCAGAGATCAAGCAGTAATGCTTGCTCACCCACAACTCACCTCCTGCTGTATGGTCAAGTTCCTAACAGGCCACAGATCATTACCATCTTGGGAAGCCCTGTCCTTGATTCTGCAAGAAGACCAAAAAAGCAAATATATGCATATTGGGATGGAAGAAATAAAACAATCTTTGTTCACAGATGACATGACTGTCTATGAAGGGAATGCAAAATGTTACAGCCATTTTAGAAGAAGTTTTGCAGTTTTTTACAAAGCTAAACACAGTCCTACCATACAATCCAGCAGTCATACTATAGGCATTGCCCAATTTATTTGAAAACTTATGTTCATGCAAAAACCTACACATGAATATATACCAGTTTTATTCATAGTTGCACCAAACTGGAAACAACTATATGTCCTCCAATAGGTTAATAAATCAATAAATACCCTTTTAAAACTCTGGTAGCTCTATAGAATGGCAAGTCCTGAATGTAGAATTATTTTCTCATAAATCATTGTCTCCTCAGTTTACTTTTTGATTGAGAGATCTATAAAAGAACAATATATAACCAACCAGAGTATGTTGAAATTTAATATGACATACAAAGGTCTCTGTTTTGTATATATGCTTGCCTATATATATTATCTCTCTAGAAAGGATATATCTCTGTTTTCTCATACCTGGAGATCCCCCCTGACACACAAACATGTATACATTTATGACAAAGGCTCACTAAACAGAATAAAAACATAAATCTCAACAAGCATTGCAGCCATGGTATTTCTTATGTTTTCACTTAGTGTTTCTCTCTTTTTATTTATTTAATTTAATTTAATTTATATTTTTGAGATGGAGTCTTGCTCTGTGACCCAGGCTGGAGTGCAGTGGCACTATCTTGGCTCACTGCAAGCTCCGCCTCCCAGGTTCACACCATTCTCCTGCCTCAGCCTCCTGAGTAGCTGGGACTACAGGTGCCCACCACCACAACCGGCTTTTTTTTTTTTTTTTTTTTTGTATTTTTAGTGGAGACAGGGTTTCACCATGTGTTAGCCAAGATGGTCTCAATCTGACCATGTGATCCACCCACCTTGGCCTCCCAAAGTGCTGGGATTACAGGCCTCTCTTTTTATTTTTGAAACTAATATAACAAGATAGCTTTCAACAGAGAGAATTCAGAAGCCCAATACCATCTCAATAGGATTCTGAAAAATAGCTCAAAAACCTTGAATACTTATGTTAAATTCATTTTATATCTAAATCATAAGAAGAGTGCAACAGATTACATCTAAGTACCAGTCTTTTGTATGTTACTGGTTCCAATAAATATTTAGTGTAGACAGCCCAAAAAGAAAAGTAACGGCCTTTCCAAAACAACAATATTATCTATTATTGTTTCTTAAATTGCATGACTCATTAGTTTAGAAATGACTCCAATTTGAAGGTATTACTGAGTATGTAACAGTTTGGAGTATTGTATTGTGAGGTAAGTTATCAGTGGTCCACAGAGATCCCAGGGTAACATGGAAAGCAAAGTCCTCTTCAGATTTATTTAGATTATGGGACATCCCCTTTTCTTCAGGCATAGAAGAGCAGAAACATTTGCTGTCCACTTGCATTAGTTCATTCTCACACTGCTAAAAAGAAATGAGACTGGCTAATTTTGAAGAAAAGAGGTTTAATTGACTCACAGTTCCATAGGCTGTACAGGAAGCATGGCTGGACAGACCTCAGGAAATTTAGGATTAAGGTAGAAGGCGAAGTGGAAGCAAGCACATTTTATCATGGTGAAGTAGGAGACAGAGAGAAAAGGAGAAAGTGCCACACACTTGTAAAGGATCAGATATCATGAGAACTCACTCACTATAATGAGAACAGCAAGAGGAACATCTTCCCCCATGATCCAATCACCTCCCAACATGCCCTTCCTCCAACACTGATGATCATAGTTCAACATGAGATTTGGCTGGGCCACAGAGCCAAACAATATCACTCTGCCAATGACCCCTTCCAAATCTCACATCCTTTGCAAATTTCAAAACACAATCATGTCTTTCCAACTATCCCCCAAACTCTTATCTCATTCCAGCATTAGCTCAAAAGTCCAAATCTACAGTCTCATCTGAGACAAGGCCAGTTGCTTCTGCCTATGAGCCTGTAAAATCAAAAAACAAGTTAGTTACTTCCAAGATACAATGGCGGTACAGGCATTGGGTAAATACTCCTATTCCAAAAGGAAGAAATTGGCCAAAACAAAGGGGATATAGGCCTCATGTAAGTCTGAAATCCAGCAGGGCAGTCATTAAATCTTAAAGCTCCAAAATGATTTCTTTTGACTCCATGTTTTACATCCAGGGCACACTGATACAAGGGGTGGGCACCTAAGACCTTAGGCAGATCTGCCTCTATGGCTTTGCAGGTTACAGCCCCCATGGCTGCACTCACGGGCTGGCATTGAGTGCTAGTGACTTTTCCAGGGACATGGTACAAACCGCTGGTGGATTTACTATTCTGGGATCTGGAGGATGGTGGCCTTGATCTCAATGCTCCACTAGGCAGTGCCCCAGTGGGGACTCTGTGGGGCTACAACCCCACATTTCTACTCTGCACTGCCCTAGTAGATGTTCTCAATGTGGGTTCCACTCCTGCAGCAGAGTTTTGCTTAGACACCCACGGATTTCCTACATCCTCTGAATTATAGGTGGAGGCTCCCAGACCTCAACGTTTGCCTTCTATGTACCTTCAGGCCAAACACCATGTGGAAGCCACCAACGCTTGGGGCTTGTACCCTCTGAAGCAATGGTCAGAGCTGGGCCTTGGCCACTTACACGTGGCTTAAGCTGGAGTGGCTGGGATGCAGGGTACCATGTCCCAAGGCTGCACAGAGCAGCAGGGCCCTAGGCCTAGCCCAGAAAACGATTTTTCTCTCCTAGCTCTCCAGGCCTGTCATGGGAGGGGCAGCCACAGTGAAGGTCTCAGAAATGCCCTGGAGGCAGTTTTTTCTATTATCATGGCTATTAATATTTGGCTCTTTTTTACTGGAGTGTTAAATTCCTCCCCAGAATTTTTTTTTTCTTTTCTACCTCATGGTCAGACTGCAAAATTTACCAAACTTTAATATTTTGCTTCACTTTACATATAACTTCTGGCTTCAGGTCATTTATTTCTTTATGCAAGTGAACATAGGCTTTTAGAAGCAGCCAGGCAAACTCTCAAATGCTTTACTGCTTAGAAATTTTTTCTGCCAGATACTCTAAATCATCTATCTCAAGTTCAAATTCCACAGATCTCTACAGCTGGGGCATATGCTTCCAGTCTCTTTGCTAAAGCATAGCAAGAGTGACCTTTACTCCTGATCCCAATAAGTTTCTCATCTCCATCTGAGGCCACCTCAGCCTGGACTTCACTGTCAATATCATTATCAGCATTTTCATCAGAACCATTCAACAAGTCTCTAAGCAGTTCCAAACTTTCCCACATCTTCCTGTCATCTTCCGATCCCTCCAAACTGTTTTAACCTCTGCCCATTATCAAGTTTAAAAGTAGTTTTAAGGTATTCTTGCAGCAATGCCCCCACTTCTGTGGCGCCAATTTTATCTATTAGTCTGTTCTCACACTGCTATAAGGAACTACCTGAGACTGGGTAATTTATGAAGAAACATGGCTTAGTTGATTCACAGTTCCACAAGCTGCACAGGAAGCATGGCTGGGAGGCCTCAGGAAACTTACAATCATGGTGGAAGGTGAAGGGGGAACAAGTATGTCTTAGCATGATGTAGTAGGAGAGAGAGAGCAAAGAGGAAAGTGCCACAAACTTTTAAACCATCAGATCTTCTGAGAAATTATTCAATATCATGAGAACAGCAAGGGGAAAATCCACTCCCATGATTCAATCACCTCTCACAGTGTCCCTCATCCAACACTGAAGATCATAATTCAACATGAGATTTGGATGGGGACACACAGCCAATCCATATCACCGTGTTTTTCTGACATGCAATATTCTTTGTGACATGCTTAGTGTATTAGTCCGTTCTAGTGATGCTATAAAGAACTGCCTAAGCCTGGGTTATATATATAACAAAAGAGGTTTAATTCACTCACAATTCCACATAGCTGGGGAGGCCTCAGGAAACTTACAATCATGGTGTAAGGGGAAGCAAACACATCCTTCTTCACATAGTGTCAGGAGAGAGAAGGAGTGCCACCAGGGGAAATGCCAGATACTATAAAACCATCAGAATTCATGAGAACTCATTTACTATCAGAGAACCACATGGGGGAAACTGCACCCATGATTCAATTACCTCCACCTGGTCCTTCCCTTGACACATGGAAATTATTACAATTCAAGGTGAGATTTGGGTGGGGAAACAGAGCCAAAAAATATCATTTAGCAAGAAGAACTTGAGGTCCTGACTATCTTAAGCTTTCTGAAGCTCAAATCAACAACTTACAATTGATGGTCTCAGATTGCCTAAAATTATACTATCAGAAGGAAATGTAGACCAGTATTAATTTCATAAAAGAGCAAGCATGAGAGATATGAGTAATAAATACAAGTAACTAAAATAAGAATTTAATTTAATTAGAAGGAAACATGTAAATTCTATAGGCAGGTATATGTAATGAGACACAACATACTCCTCAGGTAATTCTTAAGTCACTAGTTGTAAATGTTAAAAGTATGTTAAAATATTTTATTGTTTGCACTTACTTTAGTGTTCGATCCTCTCTTATCATTATGTATCAATATACCTTACTGCTTGGAACAAATAGAATCATAGAATATACATGGTTTTAGGATATAGATTGTGAAACTTGCCAAAAGTAATGTAAAAGACCCACAAATGGAACTAACATGACCTTATATACATTGAAGCCCAACAATCAAAACCTTTTCTCTTTACAATATCTCTGGATATCCACTCTTCCCCAAAACATTTCTCAAGGGTGGGTATTCTTTAAAACTCCTTGAAATTATTTGAGTCTTTCCCCCTAAATTCTCTTAAGGCAGAGAGAAAACCAGGTCTAACTTATAACTCTGAAGACCAGGACCTAATTTATATCTCTAAAGTTAACTGGAAATTTTAAGATACAGCAGTCTCAGCTCACTGGTGACTGAATGAAAGTTCCTCCCTTATATTTTAGAAACAAACATTATATTACAGTCATATTTAGCTCAGCTGGGGAAGCCTAATGTAGCTTGAAATAAGTTTTGTTATGATAAAGTAGTGATTTTGAGTTGAAATGCGTGATCTTGTGGGCCATGGCTGTTTACAGAGCCTAGCACCATCATGGGAAAAGAAATTTGAAATAAAGGCACGCATTGTAAGGGATTATAAATACTGCTTCAGCTCCAACCACAAGGTTTTGGTTTAATTTGTTCCGGGCTCTGTTCTTGTCCAGCACTTTCTCTTTCTCCTGTACTACTAACTTGAGCCTCCTTGGTTTCCATAGTGATGCCCCCAGGGACACTCTCTTTGACTTTTCTATTTGGCTTACTATTGTTGATTTCTGGTCTTACGGTGCATCATAAACCCATTTTCTGCTGCATATCACTGAAAGGTATTAGAGAATCAATTGGAAGAATCAGTTTGTCAGTCTTCTCTATTTCCCAAATCGGATAAGGCTTTAGCTTCTAAAATATACCAATTCTTCTAAAAGCATCAGGATAAATCCTTAAGAGCAGGCAGTTTCACATATTTTCCAATAAATGCTAAAAAAAAAGACATTTATTTATCCAGACATCGTTCAAATGCCTCAAAAGCAAAACAAATCAATCTGTAGTGATTAGCTAAACATTTTGATTAGCGATTACTGAGGAACTCATTATATAATTTAAAATACTAATTTTCTTTCATTAAATAATAGAATTAATACATTTTAGAGACAAAAAGACATCACAAAAACCATCGTGTTAGGCACTGTGGGGAATGGCATGGGGTGGAATGAAAGTTTAACAGTCACGGCTGTAGTCCCCTGATTTAGTCAGAAGTGATGCGACCTAGGGCAAATTACTTAATCCCTTTGAGTAAATACATCCGCAAAACCATTTAAATGAGTGTTCTAAGTACATTGCAAGCATTAAACGGATATCATTTTCCCTATTTTTAAATAAGGAAGCTGAGTCACAGAGTCTAAGTGACATATCCAGGATCATACAATTGACGGAAAGCTTAATTCTAATAATGAAATGAGCTTTTAAACAAGTTCAACCCCAGAGTCACCTTCTTGACCATTACAGTATATGTTATTTGAATGGAATAACCAAGGCATATAGAAAAGGAAACTCAGTTTAAATAAGTAACTCTGAGGGACACATAGTAGTTGGTGATTTTTTCCTTTTTTTTTTTTTTTTTTTTTTGACAGAGTCTCGCTCTGTCCCCCAGGCTGGAGTGCAGGGGCTCTATCTGGGCTCACTGCAAGCTCCGCCTCCTGGGTTCACACCATTCTCCTGCCTCAGCCTCTGGAGTAGCTGGGACTAAAGGCACCCGCCACCAGGCCCGGCTAATTTTTTGTATTTTTGGTAGAGACAGGATTTCACCGCGTTAGCTGGGGTTTCACCGTGTTAGCCAGGATGGTCTAGATCTCCTGACCTCATGATCCACCCACCTTGGCCTCCCAAAGTGCTGGGATTACAGGCATGAGCCACAGCGCCCGGCCAGTAGTTGGTGATATTTTTCAGATCTATACCTTGTATTCGTTTCTCAAATACACAGTATTATAAGAATATTTACATTTTAATATTCAATTATACTTTGTTCTTTAAGAAAGTGAAAAGAGAAACTTCATAATTAAATTCTTAAAAAATTTGATGCAAATTTTGTAAATGTACACAAGATTTTTTTCTAACAACTTGAAAGTATTTAAAGAGGAAACTTGATCTTATTCTCAGGGATTATTTTCAAGAATGTATGATTGTTCATTTAGGGTAAAGACTTTTTTTCAAATAAATTTTACATGAAAGAGTTGGCGTGAATTACTAAGTGGTAATTTACATATTTATGGGATGTGTCACATAGTTCTTGCTCACTCCCTGACAATTTCACAGCTTGTCTTTTACTTTGTTTATTTTTGTTGTAGCTAGTTTCACCCAGCTGTGACCTGAGCATCTTGGTTTGGCTGAACCTCCTTTATCTGCCCCAGGTTATTTCTGATGCTTCACTTTGGGTAGGCTAGACATCTGCTGGAAACTGCCAACATTCACAAAGTCAGGATGTTTGGAAAGGAGGTACTGGAGCAGTGGGGGAACACTGCTCAGCATTGCTGGAAATTACTTTACCAAATAAGTTACATGCATGCAATCTCTTGACTTCATCTCTGGTTTCTACAGAAACCCAAGCAAACCTGAGGTTAGAAGGTTCCAATATTATATTTTTGTATTCATTCTTATTTCTTCCTATGTCAAGAAGGTACATAGTCTATATTTTCAAAATGTTTACAGACATTTTTATCCTTGAATGGGTTAATTATGAAGTTCTTTTCAAGTAATCATCTGAAAGGTACTATTAATCAAAATCTTCATAATTTTTTGATGCTATGCTTTGGACAAATTTTTTTATGTATATAGAAATATTCTCCAAAATATAATTGTAAATTTTAAAATGAATGTATATGTGTACATATTATATTTAGTATATAACACATTATATATATAGTATATACTGTAATACATTATATACATGGTAAGTAATATTTTAGTGTTTGTTAAACCTGAAATTTTTGGATTATATTAAATCTGAAATTAAAAGACACCATGAAATAAACGGTAGTCGATAGATTTCAAAAATACTTCTTCCTTATTTCAATGCAGGGTTTAGCAGTATCCAGTCTATGGTATTTTGTTATGGTAGCCCAAACAGACTCAGACAGGCATACAGTTTGACTTTTTGAACTTTGCTTTTTTCATATTTAACATGTTGGTAATATCCCTAACTCACAGTGTGTGAGCATTCATTAGAAATTCAACATTGGGAACACATACAGTATTTAACACAGGGAAAATAGTATATAAATACATATCTATATCTATGCATACGCAAAGACATAGTCCATTTACACATTTACATATAATTTACTTCAATTACTGATGCAGTTAGGTTAACATACACGATATTATTATTCATTTTGTATAGATACATATTTTACATTTCTTTGATTTTGATTTCTTGCCTTCCTTTAGACTAAACATTTTTGCGATTCTGTCTTACTTTCTTCTATTTGTTATAGATTGTTTTATCTCTTTAATAGCAACTCTAACAATTAGCATATGCATTACTGATTTAGTATTGTCTGATACAAAATTTTCTTCAGCACAGCCATGTCATTATTTAACATTTTCCATTTTTGTATTGCATGGCTGCTGACAATAAAACCCCTCAGTCTTTGTCTATCCAAAAACATATTTATCCCCTTTTGAAGGATATAGGCTTTAGTTTTTCAATGCTGGGTTGGCAGTTACATTCTTTCAGAAATTTAAAGATGTTAATACACTGCCTTCCGTCTTTCCTTATTTCTGTTGAAATTCCAGCTGTCGATTCTACTTTTGCTTCATTAAAAGTAGTGCCTTGTTTTCTACTGGGGTTTTCTTTCTTCCCCTAGTCTTAGGTCTTCAGCATTTACTGTAATGTGCTTTAAAAAGTTATTTTTGAATCTATCCTGCTTGCGATATTCTATGTTCGCTGAGTCTATGGATTGATACTTTCTTTGCTTCTGTACGCATGATACACGTTTATTTAACTCTGACCTAGTCTTTTCTTTTTATTTCTATTCTCGCTTTCCTTTTCTTATCTTATGTTTCCTTTTGTGTTATTTCCATTATCTTGTTTTTGTGTTGAATTTCATTAATTCAGCATTCTTCTGGGTCCAAACTGCTGTTAAATGTACACATTATGACATTAATTTCAGTTATTCCATTTTTTCAATTCTAGAAATCCCATTTTAATAGTTTAAAAAGTTTAAACTTTCTAGTAGCATTTTCTATATTTCCATGTATTTTTCTTCTATTTCTATATCATATTTAAAATGTTCATTGTAAATCCTTTTCTCTAATATATGAATTTTTTATTGTTCACTTTTTCTATTGATTCTAAATCTCTGTCTCTACTTTTTACCTGTATGTTTTATTGTATATTTGACATTGGCTACAAAAGAGCTGTAGAGTCACAAATCAAGGTTATCTACTATTTTAGATAAATCAGAAGACTTTAATAACTCTAATTTACCAGAAGCTGAATTAAAATAGCATTAAATTGGAAACGTATAATTTTCCTCTGACATAAGGTGATACGTTATCTAGGGTTTTGGTTGTGAATTTAATTAGTCATAAATGTTTTAGCCCTGAAAATTTTTTAAAAACCCAGGCCAGAGCTTCCTGCCCATACTGTTATTACAAAGAGCTTAAAGATCTGAAAATTTTTTTCAGTGGGTATCCATTTTGTGGTTGATGTGGCTTACTGGAAATCACTGCTAAAACCATATATTATTTTTAATGGGAAACATACTGTCTGTGCTATTAATGCAGAATATTGTAAGCACTGATTAGATTTTGCCAACAGGATATTTTCAGTTCTACTTCCTTTCACACGGAAATATGTATAAATATTTCAACCCAAATGTTTTCATGGATACTGAATTTTGCCTTCATGTAAAATTCCTTTTACATATATTTTCATAAGACAAAACTCATCAAATAAGTACTTTCTATTTATGACTTTCAATAGTCTACCAAACTTTATTACTGCAAAATTAGTTTCCCAACTCTATATAATTCTGGGGGGAAAAACCCTAAATTAGTTTAATTTTAAATAGTAGCTCCATTAAAAGATTATTCCTACAGGTAGATATATTTTAAATTTTCAAAATAAAAAGTATACTCATTTGATTTTTCTATATTTTTCACATCCTACATTGATTTAGTAAGTATAAATTTTAATGACATACTTTTAAAATTCTCTTTAATTAAATCTTCAAAGCCAAAATTTTTGGTACTCTTTTTGTTGAATATTTGAGCTTAAGATTGCCAACAATTTTTAAATTAAAAGGGGAAGAAATTTAGAGTTCTCTTTATAAGCAAGACCTCTTTGAAAGCTATTGCAATAGGAGAGAAAGGCCAAACTGTGTCCGAACTGAACAATACTGAAGCCAAGTGCTAGAGAGATTTTACAACCTTAAGGAAAATTGTAGGCCATCTATGTTATTTGCCCTTAACCAAAAGAAAAAAAAATTTATATTATAACTTCATGACCGGAGGTAGTTATACAACTTGGAGTAGGGAACATACGTAAGTTAGTTCTTCTCTCCTACAGACACTGAGAGAAAGAGAGGCATTACTTTCTTCAACAATTGTATTTCAAAAGGATGTTTCCCTTGTTCCTTGAAAAATGTGGCAAGCGCTTTTAAAAAGATTTATCTCTCAGAGTTTCAGAGAAGGAATTTGCAATTAGAACAGTCCTAAAGTAAATGCTTTACTTCAAAAGTAACAGAAAGGGAAATCAGGGGCTTAGAGGGAGAAACATGACTGTCTAAAACTTGGTCAAGCTGAGGAAAACATGGTTTTCTAGGTTGTTATCCTTGGCAATCTGAGATATTAGATCATTCCAGCCAAAAATAATTTTCTATGTTTCTTCACAGTATTTACAATTGGTATTGCTAGTGTGTCCAGCATTGGTGGGTTCTTGGTCTCACTGACTTCAAAAATGACGCCGCGGACCCTCAACGGTGAGTGTTACAGTTCTTAAAGATGGTGTGTCCGGAGTTTGTTGCTTCTGACGTTTGGACGTGTTTGGAGTTTCTTCCTTCTGGTGGGTTCATGGTCTCGCTGGCTTCAGGAGTGAAGTTGCAGACCTTCGCGGTGAGCGTTACAACTCTTCAGGCGGTACATCCACAGCTGTTCGTTTCTCCTGGTGGACTCGTGGTCTCGCTGGCCTTAGGAATGAAGCTGTATATCTTTGCAGTTAAGTGTTGCAGCTCATAGAGGCAGGGCGGACCAAACAGTGGGCAGCAGCAAGAGTCACTGCAAACAGCAAATCAACAAACCTTCCACAACGCGTAAGCAGACCCAAGCAGGTTGCCACCTTTTGCACGGGCAGCCTGCTTTTATTCCCTTATCTTGCTCCACCCACATCCTGCTGATTGGTCCATTTTACAGAGAGCTGATTGGTCCATTTTACAGACAGCTGATTGGCCCATTTTACAGAGAGCTGACTGGTCTGTTTTGATAGGGTGCTGATTGGTGTGTTTACAAACCTTGAGCTAGACACAGAGCACTGATTGGTGCATTTACAATCCTTTGGCTAGACATAAAAGTTCTCCAAGTGCCCACAAGATTAGCTAGGTACAGAGTGCTGATTGGTAGACATATAATCCTCCAGCTAGACACAAAAGCTCTCCAAGTCCCCACTCAACTCAAGAGCCCAGCTGGCTTCCCCTAGTGGATCCGCCCACCAGTTCCCCTGCCTGGCCCCCGCGCTCCTCAGCCACTGGGCGGTCGATGGGACCGGGTGTGGCGGAGCAGGGGGCAGCGCTGTCGGGGGGGCTCCGGCCATGCGGGAGCCCACCGCTAGAGGGGGGCTATGGCGGGCTGCAGGTCCAGAGCCCTGCCCCGTGGGGAAGCAGCTGAGGCCGCGGGAGCATTGGAGCACGGTGAGGGTGGGCCGGCAGTGCTGGGGGATCCGGCGCACCGTCTCTAGCTGTTGGCCCGGATGCTAAGCCCCTCACTGCCCAGGGCCAGTGGCGCCTGCCGGCCGCTCCAAGTGCGGAGCCTGCTGAGCCCGCACCCACCCGAAGCTCACGCTGGCCCGCTAGCACTGCGCCCAGCCCCCGGCGCCCGCCCGTGCTTTTCCCTCCACACCTCTCCGTGAGCAGAGGGAGCTGGCTCCGGCCTCCGCCAGCCCAGAGAGGGTCTGCCACAGTGCAGCGGTGGGCTGAAGGGCTCCTCAAGCGCGGCTAGAGTGCAGACCGAGGCTTGAGGAGGCGCCGAGAGTGAGCGAGGATTGCTAGCAGGTTGTCACCTCTCACTAGTAAACATTTTTCTATTATATATTTGTAGCATTCTTTAATATTTCTTTATTGCCAGATTACTTATTTGTTTCTATTACTTTGTTGTTTAAATATGTACTGTGTGCATTGAACTTTCTATGTTGCTCACACGCACTTCTTAGAGAATGTACCTCTATAAATTAGTGCTTGTGTTTGATGTACACCTCCATAACTGAATCCATACAAAATGATTCTGCATCTTAATTTATGCTCAATGCGATAGAGTGGAATCAAGTTGAAACAAATTTCATCCAGAGCCTGTCAGAAAATTATTATTCCTTAATACAGAATAAAGTTATTAACTGTTAGATACGAATTCCTCTCAAGTTAGAACTTGTGCAATAAAAGAATATTGACAATTAATTGCGGTAAACCATCCTAGACTCAAAAGTTAAGCAAGCCATTTTAAACTCTATGATATATTTTAAAAGATTTATTAAGAGCAAAAAAAAAAGGGAGAAATACCAGAAAAATTAAAAAAAAAAAAAACACACAGAAGGCAGAAAGGAATAGTTTGTTAATTTGCAATTCTTCCTGAAGCTCATTGTGTTGTTTTTATATGTTTGATTTTGTTTTATTTTACTGCTGGCACATTTATCTATTCAATGAAACAACCTATTTCCCAGCCCCTCATTATGGCATAACTTAAGTACTATTCTGCCTTCTGCAAACGTTAAGGGTCATATTTAGAATATCATGTAAAACAGCTCATTTCCTCTATGTTTTGCATTATTTGAACAGAAAAAAAATACTTAGAAGTGTGTTTCAAATAGAAGGAGGTATTTTCCTACAAAAATATTTCCTAGTTTTATTTAGAGAGAGATAGGATTAAAACTAATGGATGGACTGTTTGACTAAAAGTGATTTGCAGTTTCCCTTTATTATTTTAGTAATATATAAATAAAACTTCTCACTGTCCACAATTTATATTGAGTGAGAGACCTGCTTAAATGTGAAAGTATATTTTGTTTGCTATTTAAAAAAATAATAAATTTTCTTTACACACTTATATAGCTGCATACAATCTTAATTATTAGATTTGAACTAGAGCAGAAAAGTATATTCAATTTGACATAACTTTGGAGAGCATCAAATGCTGATGAATATCTCACGTTATCTAATTCTATTTGACTTGTGAAAATTTCATTTATGTAAGAAGTTGAAAGGAACATCTAAACTTATTGGAAAAATAGAAACAGCCCATTTCTAGGTTGATCAGCAAGAAGGTAATGTAAAATATATGCTCCCAGGGATATAAGCCCATATGTAGTTCTCAAATGCTTTTATTGCAACTGAAAATAAAACATCGAGGTGTTCGTAGTAGTTTCTGATGGTTATTTTTATTTCTGTAGGGTCAGTGATAGCATTTTCTTCATCATTTCTAATTGTGTTTATTTACGTCTTCTCTCTTTTCTTCTTTGTCTAGCTAGCCAACCTATCTTAATTTTTTAAAAAAATGAATTCATAGATTTTAGTGATCTTTTGAATGTTTCTTTGTGTGTGCGTCTAGATTTCCTTCAGTTCATCTCTGATTTTGGTTATATATTAACTTCTGCTAGCTTTGGGGTTGACTTGCTCTAGCTTCTCTAATTCTTTTAGTTATGACATTAGGTTGTTAATTTGCGATCTTTCTAAGTTTTTGACGTGAGCATTTAGTGCTGTAAGTTTCCCTGTTAACAGTGCCTTAGCTGTTTCCAGAGATACTGCTTTTATATTTGTTCTCATGGGTTCCAAAACACTTCTTGATTTCTGCTTTAACTTCTAGACTTTTCAAAAGAAGACATACATGTGGCCAAAAAGTATATGAAAAAAAGTTCAATATCACTGATAATTAGAGAAATACAAATCAGAATCATAATGAGATAGCATCTCACACCAGTCAGAAGAGCTATTATTAAAAAGTAAAAACAAAAAAACAAAAACAAACAACAAACAACAACAACAAAAACAGATGGGCTGGGTGCGGAAGCTCAAGCCTGTAATCCCAGCCCTTTGGGAGGCTGAGGCGGGCGGATCATGAGGTCAGGAGATTGAGACCATCCTGGCCAACATGGTGAAACCCCGTCTTTACTAAAAATACAAAAAATTAGCCAGGCATGGTGGCACGCGGTTGTAACTCCAGCTACTCGGGAGGCTGAGGCAGGAGACTCGCTTGAACCAGGAGGCGGAGTTTGCAGTGAGCAGAGATAGCACCACTGCACTCCAGTATGGGCGACAGAGTGAGACTCTGTTTCAAAAAAAAAAAAAAAAAAAAAAAGCTGGCAAGGTTGCAGAGGAAAGGGAACACTTACACACTGTTGGAGGCAGTGTATATTAGTATTAGTTCAACCGTTGTGGAAAGCAGTAACGCTAATTTCTCAAATCTCAAAGAGCTGAAAGCAGAACTACCATGCAACCCAGCAATCCCATTACTAGGTACATACCCAGAAGAATATAAACCACTGTACCATAAAGACATGTGAACGCTAAGGTTAATTGCAGCACCATTAACAACAGCACAGACATGGAATAAACCTAAGTATCTATAAATGGTGGTCTAGATAAAGAAAATATGGTGTATATATACCATGGGATACCATACAGCCATAAAAAAGAACAAGATTATGTCTTCTGTGGGAACATGAATGGAGCTGGGGGCTATTATCCTTAGCAAACTAACCGGACAACAGAAAACCAAATACCACATATTTTCACTAAAGGATGAGAACTGATGCACACAAAGAAGGGAACAATAGGCACTGGAATCTACTTGAGGGTGGAGGCTTTGAGAGGAGGGAGAGAACAGAATAGATAACCATTGTATGCTGGGCTTAATATCTAGGTGATTAAATAATCTGTACAACAAACCCACATGACACGAATTCACCTATGTAGTGAACCTTCACGTGTGCCTCTGAGCCTAAAATAAAAGTTAAAAAAAAACCCATATTATTCATAAAGTTAAATGGTCCGTAACTCTTATCCTTGAAGATACAGTTTCTCTTTGTTCTTTTGTTTGGGGAATAATATCCCTCTTAAAAGATCTTTGTCAAATTCACAGTGATGGACTCTGGCAGTGGTCGTGTTTAGTTGTACTTCACTATACTTCCGCTAAATTAATGGTAGCTTTGAGGTAAAGTACACTTTCAAACTGGCAGCTGTCAGGCGGGTTCCAATAACTCCTATTAGCTGCAGACCGCTTAAGCTGGTCACCAGGTGTTGTAATCAGCATCCCATGATTTTCCCATGTGTATTCGATTATAGTTGGGAGATGGGGCTAATCATAACATTGCAAATTTGGGCGTCTCATTTTAAAACACTTAATTTAAAGGGGTCTGGAAGATCATAGCCACAAATATGCTCTTGCTGATAATTTCCTCACAATATACTCATTAGTGTTTTAGGAATACAAATTCTGTCAGATCATGTTTGCTTTGCCACCAAATACTGGAAATGACAGTCAATATCTGTTTAGAAAATCACATTTGGATTACAAAAGCTGCGTGAAATATTGACAGTTTCACCATCAATATCACATATGAATATATGAGAAATATATTGAAAAAAATCAAGGACAGTTTCACTATCAATATCACATATCAATATATGAGAAGTATATTCAAAAAATCAAGGTCAGAACTGAAGTGAAGTACACAAGACACGTTATTTATCTTAAAGAGTTTTCTAGTTTTTCTACTGATTTTTTGTGTGACTTAGCAATTAATACAAATGCACCAAATGAACAAATTTGGCATTTTGCCAAATGCCTTTATTTCTTTTTATAATAAATCTTCTTTATTGAAATCTCTAGAGTATTGAGTTGTTAGCAATAGAAACAAGATTGATTTTGTTTCTTTGCTTGTATTTGTGTGTGTACACCAGAAGTTATTTCCATGTCTGAAAAAAAGCCAATTTTTACATCATTTTATTTATTCCTCTCCTACTGAATAATAATAATTAGAATTTTTGGCCTTTTTTTTTTTGAGATGGAGTCTTGCTCTGTTGCCCATGCTGGAGTGCAATGACACAACCTCAGCTCACTGAAACCTCTGCCACCTGGATTTAAACGATTCTCCTGCCTCAGCCTCCTGAGTAGCTGGGACTACAGGCATGTGCCACCGCACTCAGCTAATTTTTGTATTTTTAGTAGAGACGGGGTTTCACCACGTTGGCGAGGCTGGTCTCGAACTCCTGACCTCATGATCCACCCGCCTCAGCCTCCCAAAATGCTGGGATTACAGGCGTGAGCCACCAAGCCCTATTTTTAAACAAACTAAAGCATTGTTATTAGAAATAGATCTTGTTTCAAGTGTCTTTACTGAGGTAAAATGTTAAACTCAAGGCTGTAAAGGATCAAAATTGATATGAATTATTAAGTCTCTGCTATATGGTTGTAAAAGTACTAAAAGTTTATATACATAATCTAATTATATTATTATATATAAGAATTAGTATTAATGATCAACATTATATAGATAGAAAAGTATTATTAGAAATATAAAATAATTTGTCAAAGCCACAAAATTGATAAAAGCTATAAGTTGGTTCTAATCTTAATTTATTTAACTTCAAAACTCAGAATCTTTATCGTTGTTTTATACTATGTGTGTCCAGATATAATGAGAAATTAAAGAGATATATTAGAATGATGGCCAATACTGCTATTGGATTTTAAAAAAACTTTGGAATAATTAAATAGTATATTCTCCCATTTCCAATTCTCTCTGAAATATAACATTATTTTTATATATAAAATTTAATACTGTTTTATTTTATATTTAAAATATATTTATATTTTTATAATTAATTAAATATATTTTATATTTAAAATAAAACAGTATTAAATTTTATATTTAAAATAAACAGTATTGAATTTTAAATATAACATTGTTCTTAGGTATCAATCATAGCAAATGCCCTTTCACAAGTAAGGTAATAATGTGAGAGTTGTGACCAATATTACATTTCAAGTTATGTTACTTAAATCATAGTTAGATACGTGGAAAATTTTTGCTTAGAATTAAGATATGAGAAAGCCAATTTTTTCAATACTAATTGGCTAGGTTTCCTTAGGGAGGTAAGGTGGGACTATATCTACCAGCAAATATAGAGGTAGCCTTGTATGGGGAAACAGTACCTAAAAAAATAAATTATTAAAGTTTTAAAAAGTGGTTATCTACTCTTGAATTAGTTATCCCACATTAACTAACTCTAAGTTTGGATGAAACACATCAAAAAGCTTTTTTCTGATATTGGAAATAGAATGTCAATTAATTTAACAAAAAAATGAGGGGGAGAAAAAGCAATAGGGCACATTAACTCAAGACAGACCGTAGATTCTTATAAACTAAAATTAAGTTGACTTAAACAAAGAGTAATAGAATATCTTTGTCACTTTATGGTAGTCACAGATTTCTGAGAGCACAGAAAGGCTAAAACTTAAAAGAAACATAAAAGAACAAAGTGATAAATAATCTCAGAAGTTCTTCCCTATAGCATAGACTGAAAACACAAAATATGGACCTGTAACTAATATTCCAGAAGTAGATATACAATATATAAAATAGTATATAATACACAATTAATTTAAAGATAGTAGAATAAAGAAACAAAAAAGCAATGGGGCATATTAACTGAAGATCATAGATTGAGTTAGACTATAGATTCTAACATGGAAACTAAAATTACAAGTTGTCTTAAAGAAAGAGTAGGATAATATCTTCATTACTTTAAAGTAGTCACAGATTCTAAATGTGCATAAAAGCCAAAACTTAAAAGACACATAAAAGGAAAAACTGATAAATTTGACTTCAAATTGTAAAAAAAAAAAAAAATTCTCAAAAGTACTGAAAAACAGGATGACGTTAGTAGAAATGGTAAAGGAGAAAATTCCTAAAGTCCATCCTTCCACAACAGCAATGAACAGACGTAAAAACTGTCAGAATCACCTTTTTTTAGAAATCTGGAGTCTAATCAAAAGCTTACAATAACGAGAAAAACTCTAAATCAAGGAAAATAGCTGACTCTTGATAAGAGAGGTTTGTGGTGATTTGACTTCCTCTTGTATCACTCTCCACTTCCAGCTTTGTGGCAGCCTTGAGGACAGCCTTCATTCCTGACATGTACCTAATACCTGAGGGATCAGGTGGTTTATTTTGACCTGGCCAAGGGCTCCCCGAAGGACCAGATAAAGCGCTTGCCTTTATTTCATCTGACTTGGAACTTATCAGTTATTACCATAGGTTAAGCCACAAAATATGTCTCAATCAATTTTAATAGATTAAGATCATAGCATATACCTTCTTCAACCAAAAGAAATGAATCTTAAAATCAATAACAGAAAGAAATCTGGAAAATACACAAGTATGGGGAAATTAAAGAACACTTAATTTAAACAATAGATCAAAGAAGAAATCACAAGGCAAATTTAAATTATATTGAGATTAATGAAAGCACAGCATACTAAAACTTAATGCAACACAGTGAAAATTGTGTTCTTAGTGAAATTTACAACTGTTAATGCCTCCAAAGAGAAGGATTACAAATCAATAATCTAAACAAATACTTTATGAAGTTAGAAAAAAACGAGGAAACTAAATCTAAATCAAAAGAAAAAAAGAAGTAAAAGATATGAGATAATAGATAAATGAGACAGAACATACACAAACAACAGAATCAATGAAACCAAAAGTTGGGTCTTTGAAGAGATCAAAAAAATTGACAAATCTTTAGCTAGACTGACCAAGAAAAGTAGAACGAGGACTCAAATTATTAAAAACAGGAATACAATTTGGGATATTACTACCAACCCTTAAAAATAATGAAAGTGTTATAAGATAATATTATAAGCAATTGTGTGCCACTAAATTAAATAACCTAGAAAAATAGACAAATTTCTAGAAACACACAAGCTGACACAAGTGAAAATAGTCGATATCTGAATTAACTTTACAGGAAGTAAAATGACTGAATCAGTAATCAAAAACAAAACAAAACAATTCAACAAAGAAAAGTACAGTGCAAGTTTGTTTCACATGTAAATTCTATGAAATGTTTAAAGAGAATTAGTAAAGTCTTTCTAATACTGTTTCAAAATAAAATAAAACAAAAAGGAAGAAAGAAAATAAAGGAAAGGATTAGGGAGCTCCCTACTTTATTCTAGCATTACTTTAATACCAAAATTAAACAAAGATGCCACAAGAAAGCAAACACTGTAGACCAATATCTATTATAAATGTAGATGCAAACATCATCAAAAATGCTATAAACAAATCCAGCAATATATTTAAAAGTTTATACATCATGACAAAGTAAAATTTATTTCAGGAAAAAAAATTGGTTCAACATATGGAAACCCATCAATTTAGTATACCATATACAGAGTATAAACGGGATAAAACATGTGTTCTCAGTGGATGTAAAACAAAAGCATTTGACATCATCCAGTTCCCTTTCTTAATTTAAAAAATGAAAACATTTTTTTGAAAGAAAGGAATTTTCTTAACTTGTTAAAGGTCATCCATGGTAAAAGACCAAAATATTTTGTCCTAATATCAGGAATAAGACAAGATTTCCATTCTCTCCCTAAGACCAAGACAAAATGTTTATTCTTGGCATTTCTATTTAACATTATCCTGGAATTTCTAATCAGAACAATTAGGTAAGGAAACAAAAGCATCCAAATTAAAAAAAGAGCAATAAAACAATCTCTATTCACAGATAACATCATCTTATATACTGAAAATCCTAAATAATCTACAGACACACACACACAACAATTTTTTTTTTAAATTCATCAATATGAAAATTTAGCCAATGAACTGTAAGACTTGTACACTAAAAGCTATCAGACACTGTTAAAATAAATCAAAGAGCATCTAAACAACTTGAAAGACATCCCATGCTCATGGATTAAAAGACTTAATATTGTTAAGATGACAATACTACTCAGATTAGGTATACATTCAATGCAACCACTATTAAATTCCTAACTGCCTTTTTTTTTTGCAGATACATAAAGCTGTTTTTTAAGTTGATTATGAAATTATGAGGTTCCCCAAATGGCCAAAACCATCTTGAAATACAAGAACAATTTTGGAAGACTCACACTTCACAATTTCAAACATACCACAAAGTTGCAGTAATTAAAAAGTATGCTACTTACATAAGGGCATATATATAGATGAAAAGAATCCCGAAATAAGACCATATTTCAATAGTAAGTTGACTTTCAACCATGGCGTTAGACCCAATTAATGGGAAAAAATAGTGTATTTCACAAATGCATGCCACATGCAACAATATGAATTTGGAACTCTATCTACCCCATGTGCAAACAATTAATTGAAAATGAATAAAAATACCTATAGGGGCTAAATTATAAAACAACATGAGGGGTATAAATTTTTACGATCTTGAATTGGGCAACAGTTTTTGAAGTGTAACACCAAAAGCACAAGAAACAAAATTTTAAAAAGATTTTGATTAAGTGGACTTCACCAAAATTGAAAACTTTTTAAGGAGTCTGTCAAGAAAGTGAAAAGGTAATAAAATGGGAGAAAATATTTGCAAATTATATACCCGATAATTATATAGTATTAAGATATAAAATACTCTTACAGCTCAATAACAGAAAGACCAACAACCTCATTTAAAACTGGGCAAATGACTTGAATAGACATTGCTCTCAAGAAGATATAGATATTTCTAACAGGCATAAACAAATGCCTGTATCATTAGTCTTGAGAGAAACACAAACCAAAATCTCAATGAGATACACCTTCACACCCATGAGGATAAATACTCAAATAAACTGAGAATAACAAGTGTTAACTAAAATACAAAAATTAATAATCCTCATCTAATACTAGTGGGGATGTAAAGTGGTATAGCCACTATGGAAAACAGAAATATATCAAAGAGAAATAAAAATAGTTGTTAAAAAAATAAAGAAAAATATAACTAGTGCATTGCTGTTAGTTCATTCATTGCAATATTGTTTGTAGTAGCTTACAATGAAAACACTCCAAAAGCCCATCAACTGATGTATTGATAAACAAAATGTAGTACACACATATCAAAATATTATTGATCATAAAAAAGAATAAATTTCTTATTTGCTACAACATAGATGAACCAAATTTCTGAAACAGACACTTCATAGGGTCAGTAAGCATATAAACATACTCAAAATTGTCTTCAGCCTAAGTAAGTCATCACATTATTCTGAACAACGTAAATTTTGCCATATTTGTTCTCTGTTTTGTTCTTTTCATTGTACACTCAGAGGCAGTCATATGTTTCTAATAATGTTTCCTAGATCTTGGGGCAATTTTGTAGCCAGCAAATATATACCCATATCTCTCTTTTTTTTCCTATTTTTTTTCTCTTTCGCTAAACTTCACCTTTTAAAAGTTGTTAACATCATTTACAAAAAATAAATAGTTTACTCTTTTAGGGTGTATTTGCTCTAACAGTATAACCTCTTAGGGCATACTTAACTTTGTAATTCACTTAATATCTTTACTTATAAAAATATATAAACACAGATAACATATGATGACAGTTACTACAAATACATTCAAGACAGATGCTATTCAAAGCTTTCAATTTTTGTGTCGGGGGCGTGGGGCTGTAGAGACAGGCCATAAATTACCCTAATTCACCAAATGAGGTTAATGGACCCATCATGTGGCATGTGAGACACTCTAAGTGAAAATGCCCATTATATTTGTTTCTTAAACATGTTATTTTCTTCCTTTCCTTTCTTAAACGCTTTACTTTAAACACATCTTGTCCAGCCCGTGCCCCGTGGGCCACAAGTGCCCCAGAATGGCTTTAAATGCAGCCCAACACAAATTTGTAAACTTTCTTAAAACATTATGGTTTTTTCATGATTTTTTTTAGCTCATCAGCTATTGTTAGTGTATTTTATGTGTGGTCCAAGACAATTCCTCTTCCAGTGTGGCCCAGGGAAGCCAAAAGATTGGATACCCCTGCAAACTATTAGAATAGCTGGTATAAGACATGAAATAATGGTCTAGGTACCCTGATTCTTATATTCAATTATTTTAATTGTATAATGATTAATTAAATTGTTATTTATTTCTTCTCATACTAAGAATAGCATATCATACTTTTTGGTGATGAGATTGAGCAGTTGTATTATAGAAAAATCCATATAATAATATTTGATCGGATACACATTAGATTTAATTAAATATTTATACATGGAAGTAGCTCAGTTTTTTCCACCAAAAATTAGTTTGGAAAGAAAACATGCTCTATTAAAAAGTAATTCAGTTGTGTGACTCATAAAATATTTTAAAATACACAAAGAAGAATTGGTTAAATATTCTCAAAACTCCTTTACAGTTGGCTAAAGAAGACAAAATATTCTTATGAGAAATTTTGCTACCAGTTTCTAATAACATTAACACTCACTTGTTAAGTCTGCATCATGAGCCTAAAATTCATGATTTTGCCTATAAACTAGAGCCAATACATTGCTTATCTTATTTTTCTTTGTAAACACTGTCCTGATTTCCTTCATATATTTAATCAATGCCTAAGCACTCCAGGTTTCTGTAGCACTTTTCATACAACTACATTAGCTTTGCTTATTGTGATAATTATTTAAATATGTGTCATCATTTTGTTGCCTGTCATGGTGCTTTCTACATAGCTTGCTAACACCCAATTGCATTTGGACAGAATCAATCGTATATTTGATGATTCTAAAAACACAGGATAGAAGAATCCTGTATTAAGGAGACAATATGGAATGGACTTTAAGGAAGCTACATGCAGGGTATAAGTGTAGTTTTAGCGCCTCATTTGTAGCTCCCCTCTTCTGCACTCTAAGTTGTCCCATTCATGCACAAGATTTTGTTAATAACCAGTCCCCCTGTCTCTTTTCTAGATACTGAAGTATTCTTTATAATGCAGCCATAGCAGCCTTTTGAATTTCAAATCTTAGTAAGTGACATTCCCACTGTTATTTGAAAGTCTTTAATAGCTTCCATTTGCCTCTTCATGAAGATAAAGATAGTAATAATTATTGTAATAGTCTTGCATAATCTATCTCTTAAGCTACATTTAATTTCACTCCCTATCCCCTGCCTTGTCAACACTTTCTATGCTGTTGCCATACTATGTCTTTCATCATGTAAGTCTTTGTAATTTTCCTTGATACAATGTATCACAGTTGATATTTTTAAAAAGGATAGGAATTTAGTTTAAAAAACCTTCTTTTGGATAGGAGAGTACAGTTGTACGTATGGTGATATGCATGCAATTTGTATCTTCCAGAAAGAAATAAATTACACAATGTTTTTAAGGAAAATATTTTAGGAAATTCAAAATGAATTAAAATGACCAATGTAACTCTAAAATATTGTGCCTTTGACTGAAACTCAGTTTGAAGCTTAAAGAAAAACTCTTAGTGCTTTTCTTACTTTCTTCCCAATCTGCTCAACACCATGCCATGATATGAACCAGATATTATAATGCAAAAGCTGAAAAAGGTTCCTTTCTCTCCTCTCCTCCTGGAAGCAATGACTCCCTCTCCCTGACCCTTCCCACCAAGTGCATCTCACTTTTAAGCTGCTCAGAAACCCACTGCTTTTTTCTTAATTAAATTATTCTTCAACTGGAACATTTTTGAGGAACACATGAGGTCTCTATGTGAGTCACAGGAGGGCTTTTAATTGGCTTTCAAGAATGCCGATAAACAGTCTTTAATATATTTTAAATACCAAGGGAGAATGCTAAAGAGTTTTAGTAAGAGCTTTGAATTTAGAGTCAGACTTGAATTTCTTACTAAATGTAATCACTCAAAGTGTCATGTTACAAATAAAGTACCCATATGATCTATATATAAAAAACACTGCCTTTTCTTTCCAGATGTAGTTGGGCAATTCTCAAGTAATGCTATGAAAGCAAAACCTAGCATAGACAGTAAGTGATTAATTTATGTTTGAAGAAATATGGGCATTCTTACTTCCATTTTTCTTGCACTTTTTCCATTCATGGACAACTGATGTTTTACTTCATTTTAATATTTCAAACATATTGGATTCACAAGGAGGATGCTATTGTTTCCCCGCAGGCACAAATATCCTTAAAAATGGCACTGCTAATGCTCCCAACAGACAGAAACCCTCTTCAGATTTTAAGTGACACAATGTCCTTGTATTAGTCCGTTCTCATGCTACTATAAAGAACTTCCAAGACTGGGTGATTTATAAAGAAGAGAGATTTAATTGATTCACAGTTCCATATGGCTGTGGAGGCCTCAGGAAACTTACAATCACAGTGGAAGGAGAAGCGAACACATCCTTCTTCACATGATGGCAGGAAGGAGAAGTGCCAAGAAAAGAGGGAAAAAACCCTTACAAAATCATTAGATCTTGTGAGAACTTGCTCACTATCATCAAAACAGCAGCATGGGGGTAGCTTCCCCCATGATTCAATTGCCTGCCACCAGGTCCCTCCCATGACACATAGGAATTATGGGAACTACAAGATAAGATTTGGGTTGGGACATAGCCAAACCATATCGTTCTTATTATTCCTTTCCCCTGATCCCAGGAGTAAAACTTGGATGTTTTGTATACTGCAGTCTGTGTGTGTATGTGTATACAACCAGCTTATTACATTACTACTTTAGATGCAATATTTCTACAACATGAATACTTGAGCAGTTCCCTCTAGCCTTAAAAGGGCTGATTTTTATAAACTAATTGTGGAGGCCTACAAGTCAATGTCCCTGCTGCTTACTTACCAGAAAACTCCAACACCCTTTCCAGCTTTGATGATTTTCATGTAAACTTCTCCCCATTCTCTAAACATGGCCTATCTTTCCAGAAGTTTATCAGACCTTCTTAAAACTAAATGTAGAACACTCTCTCTTCATGCAGGTTGCAATTTTTATCCCCTGACTAGGAACATGACAACAATTTGGCAGGCAATGGGAGGGCTATAAAGATATTCTTTCTTTAGGCTAAGGATTGGCAAACTATGGCCTTTCAGCCAAATCTAATCTTCATGTTTTTATACAGCTATGAACTTAGATAATTTGTTCTTTTCAAATTATTTTAAATAATCAAAGATTATTTTGTAAAATGTAAAATTACATAAAATTCAAATTTCCACATCCAAAAATACATTAGAAAATAGTCATGCATAATTATTTACATATTGTCTGTAGTACAATATATAAAGCTGAATAGTTACAACAAAGATTATATCCCTGTGAAACTAAAATACTATCTGACCCTATAGAACAAAGGTTGCTGATACCTTCTTTAAAAAATAGAATTGACTCTTACATGATAAAGGTGAAGATAATAACCTTAAGTGATAAGGAGAAATACCATTTTATAGTGTGCCAGTATTAAAATTATCAAAAGAAAAACAGAGGGACTTTTGGTTTACGATACTTACAGCCAGGGTAATGGTGCTGAAAGATCAGGGACTCCAATGAGAAAAGATGCGACCAGAGGTACTATTAAGCAACAAGAGCAATATGCATGGTATTACTCAGGTAGCTACTGGACAAAATATTTAAAGACCATTCAGATAGCAAATGTAGATACCTTTATCTTGTGTTTGGAAAAGCCCCTTAATGGCTTGAATTTAAAAACAAATACGATATTGGAGGGAGAAAACATTAAATCTGTAGCATCAGAATATGCTCATTATTTGTCTTGACTTTGTAAGCATAGAATCAGTGTCAACCTGAGAAGTGGAAGATTTTTCATAGGAAGAAAAAGCAAAAACTACGTTGCATTTACCTTTCTATCATGTCTAGAGGGACAGATGAAATAAATCTTATTTCATTTTCAAAATCAAAGCAAATTCTCAAAACATTCGTTAAAGATAAAAAACAAAAATCATGTATGAATTATGTGTTACTATGGCTCAATATATCATCTTAATGAGAAAAGTGATAAATCCAGGCTATCACTAGTTTTGTAGCACCTGGAAGCATCAGCATAGCACATGTTAAAATGTATTGTTTTGGATGTATCTAAGACCAGTAAGTAAAAGAAGAGTGGTATGATGAAATTAACACTATCTTGATAACAGACAAGCTTGAAAAAACTCACTGAGCTTTGAAACATTGCGTATTATAGATGGAGAGAGGGGGACAAATAGCTCCAACTGTAAACAATGAAGAGTAAATTTTCTGCAGAAAATATAAGAACAGTAATAAAAGCCATTACAGTTAGACTGCTTTTTATTATCTCTAAGTACCAATATATCTTTAAAAAGTCATTGATAAAATACTTCTCCAAAAATATCTTTCCTGGTACTACATTTTAATCATTTGCTTTTGTTACAGTTAAAATCATATAGAGAGATGTGCTTCAAATTAGCATATGTTATTACTATCCTCTAGTAAACATTTTATTCTAAATAGAAGTTAATATAGGTAAGTTCCACTTATACCGACAACAACTAACCCAATATCTGGACTCATGTATGTGAATTCACTTTACGAGTGAATTAGCTGGCTAGAGACAGTTTGTGACTCTAACCTCTGTAGCCTTATATACTTCAGTTTATATGTATATACATACAGTATACATGTGTATACATAAACAGTATGCATAACAATAGGTTACAGTGCAAAGTAAGTAATGTTAATGGTTGTAAAGACAAGAAATATAACGAATTATTCAATTTACTCATTCTGTGTGACCAATTAGAAATTCGCTTTTAAAATTTGAACCAGAGAAACATAGTGAGAACTACCCATGATATATTATGAATTTGTAATCACTACGTACACATTTGAGCTTACATATGAAATGCTTCAGTGAATTTGAATATCTTTAAAATTAAAATTGTTTCTACTTTTTATGTTTTTGGCAATTACACTAAATGACGTAAAGAACTTCCTGGATGGCAAAGTGAGAGCCTTTTTAAATCTATTCCTCCATTAAAGTAACAAGGACACTGTCAAAATTATCAAAATCAACTTTTACTAAACTCTAGAAGTTATACAAAGGCTTGGTAAATTCTGAGAGGTGTTTACTAAAGAAAGATTGCATAGCCATTAAGTACAGATAACTTCATGGCCTTTTAATTTGACTTAGTCACATCTTCCTCTCCCCATCTCCATACAAACCTTGAAAAGAAGCAACCTCACAACCATAGTGGCTGGGAAACCAGACTTGCAGCAATTGACAGGGGAGATTGGTTTGGAGTTCTTCAAAGACTTTTATCCACAGAGCATGACATGATTTCATCTTTCTTATAACTGCTTAGAACATCCTCATTTATAGAACATTGCCATTATTTGACTTGATGTAAAGTTCCCTCCAATATCGGGAAAGCCCTATCTCCAGGAAGTTTGTTGAGAATAATCAGTGGAAGTTGTCTAATATTACAGCTTCCTGAAGCTGTAAAACCACTTGGAGCAAACTAGATTCTGAAAAAAAAAAAACTTAAGTTAAATATTTGGCAAATAAGATGTCTATATGAGGATTAAAAAATTTCTATAATACTCCTGAAGACATTGAAGGTGGTTCACATGCCCAGGAAAGATCTTAGAGGGGCCCAGTCTTCCAACTCGGGCTTAGCCTGAGGTCCTGAAAAGAAGTGTAGGGTAAGGCAGAGATGCATACTGCCTGATTGGTGAACGTGTCCCAACACACATGGAGGTCTCAGCAAATAATTAAATAATTATCGATTCAAGATATTCAAGGACATCCCTCATTGATCATTAGCTACTGTTAACACAACAACGTGGAGTTGTCAGTAGCTGCACACTACAAGAAATGCAAAGTTCAGGAAGGTTATGAAACAAAGACGAACAAAAAGGATAACAAACCAAGTCCTTCAGAGAGAGAGCAGAGAATCCTGCTTTCCAGAGTTTCCACATTATATTATCTAAATTGTTTTATTTTCAACCAAAAATTACAAGCCAAGTAAAGAAACAGGAAAAATTGGTCAATATAGCAAAAAAGTAGTCAATAGAAAACTGTCCCTCAGGTGGCCTAGATATTTGACACTAGACAAGAAGACTTTAAATCAGCTATTTTACATATTTTCAAATCCCTAAGTAAACCATGTCTAAAAATTGAATAAAAGTAAAGGAACAAATGCCTAACTAATAAATAGTATCAATAAAGGCATAGGCATTATAAAATATAACAAAAATATAAATTTTGGAGTTGAACAATACCTGAAATGAAAAAATTACTAAAGGGTCTTAATAGCAAGAGTTGTACTGGCAAAATAATCAGTGAACTTAAATACAGGTCAATTGAGATTATCCAATTGTGTCCGGAATTGGTGGGTTCTTGGTCTTGCTGACTTCAAGAATGAAGCCATGGTCCTTCGCGGTACTACAGTTCTTAAAGATGGTGTGTCCAGAGTTTGTTCCTTCAGATGTTCAGATGTGTCTGGAGTTTCTTCCTTCTGGTGGGTTCGTGGTCTCTCTGGCTTCAGGAGTGAAGCTGCAGACCTTCGCGGTGAGTGTTACAGTTCTTAAAGGTAGCGCGTCTGGAGTTGTTCGTTTGTTCCGGTGGGTTCGTGGTCTCGCTGGCTTCAGGAGTGAAGCTGCAATCCTTTGTGGTGAGTGTTACAGCTCATAAAGGCAGTGCAGACCCAAAGAGTGAGCAGCAGCAAGATTTATTGCAAAGAGCAAAAGAACAAAGCTTCCACAGAGTGGAAGGGGGACTCAGGTGGGTTGCCTCTGCTAGCTCAGGCAGCCTGCTTTTAGTCCCTTATCTGACCCTACCCACATCCTGCTGATTGGCCCATTTTACAGAGAGCTGATTGGTCCGTTTTACAGAGAGCTGATTGGTCCGTTTTGACAGGGTGCTGATTGGTGCATTTACAATCCCTGAGCTAGACATAGAGTGCTAATTGGTGCATATACAATCCTCTGGCTAGACAAAAAAGTTTCCCAAGTCCCCACCAGACTCAGGAGCCCAGCTGGCTTCCCTAGTGGATCCCTCATGTGCTGCGTGCCTGCACTCCTCAGCCCTTGGGTGATCGATGGGACTGGTCACCTCAGAGCACGGGCGGCGCCCGTAGTCGGGGAGGCTGGGCAGCGTGGGAGCCCATTGGGGGGGAGGGGGGCGCATGGGCGGGTGGGCGCCAGGTGGTCAGGGAGGCTCGGGCATGGCGGGCTGCAGGTCCCAAGCCCTGCCCAGCGGGGAGGTGGCTGAGGCCTGGCGAGAATTCAAGCTCGGTGCGGGGCAGGCTGGCAGTGCTGAGGGACCCAGCTGCACCCTCTGCAGCTGCCGGCCCGGGTGCTAAGCCCATCACTGCCCTGGGCCTGCCGTGACGGCTAGCCACTCCCAGTGCACGGCCCGCCTAAGCCCACACCCACCCGGAACTCGCGCTGGCCTGTGTGCGCCTGCGAGTGCCGCACGCAGCTCCAGTTCCTGCCGGCGCCTCTCCCTCCACACCTCCCGGCAAGCAGACGGAGCCGGCAGATGAGGCACCGCGAGCGAGGGCTGCCAGCACGCTGTCACCTCTCAGTATGAAAAACAAAGGAAGAAAAACAATGAGGAAAATTGAACAGGTCCTTAGAGACCTGAGGGACATCATCAAGTGTACCAACATCTATAGGACTGAAGTTCTGGAAGGAAGAGAGAGAGCCAGTGCAAAATTATTATTTGAAGATATAATGGCCTAAAACATTCCACATTTGATTTTAAAAATTAATGTGCACTTCCAAGTTGCTCAATAAACTCTACATGGAATAAACCCAAAGAGATGATACTAGATACAATCAAACTACTAAAATAAAAAGACAATAAAACATCATGAAAAGTACAAGAGAAATATGATTTATTACATAAAGGTATCCTCAAAAAGCTTAATAGCTGACATTTCATTAGAAATCAAGAAGACTTAAAGTCAGTGAAATGGCATAGTCAAAGCATTGAAAGAAAAAGACTGTTAACCTGGAGTTTGACATTCAGCAAAACTATCTTTTAAAAGTGAAGAAACTTCAGTCTACCAAGATATAATAATACCATTTCTCCCAGGTTTTTCTCTTTACAATTAAAAAAGCCCTGGACATAACACAGTAAATAAACATTAAATGTCGGAAGTCTGCCTAAGTACCTAATTATTACCTACGTACTCACTGCAAGAAACAAAATTACAGTGAGTTTCCTGTTTGGTTTATTTCTTCCCATACATCCTTGAGAGGGCACTGCAGAAGACACCAACACAGAAGTGGTAACAGGCATTGGGAAATAAACAACAGCAGCAATAACAACGAAACTACAAGAAAAACTCATTCCCTTTGTGAAAAACCTGACCTAACAACAGAACACACATTTTTGACAATACTCATTTATATCTTTAGCCAAATCCTGGTTAAAAACAAATTTCATAACCCACTCCACGGTCTCACTAGGCCTAACAACAAATTGATCTTCCACCCCACACCCTTCACTTCCCATGGAAGCAAGTAGTGCAATCAATTCCTCTGCTGGATGGTGTTTGCAAGGTTAAAAGGGAGCTAATCATTCATCCCCTGGTGGGAGGAAGCAAACAGTCCTCCTCTCCCCCCACTTGAGCAGTATTAGCACTTTGAGCAGGGAGCTGTGCCACCTGGGTGAAGCAGGCAGTGCTCTGATTCCTTTAGCAGGTAGTGTCAGTCTGGTCCATTGGCAAACTGAGACCCACTTCCACACACTAGCAGTAAGACTTAATGAGGTAATGAGAGCTGGAACTAGTCACCATCCACTCCATGTCAATGAGGTTCAATGAGACAGTGGAAGTTTCCCTTCCAAACCTCTCTGTCATCAACAAGGCTGAAAAAAGAGGAGCAAGACAGGACAAAAATCACTTCACATTCCCCTCATCCCTAGTGTTATCAAGGCCCAGTGGGAGAAATAAAGACCCACATCAAATTGGTGGCAATGAGACTGAAACAGGACTAATTGGACCCCCTATTTTCCCTTCCCCTGTTAGCAGGGCCAGTGGGGAGTACTGGCTCCACTTCCACCTGACATCAGTGAATAAAAATAGAGTGGTGTGATGAGCATTCTTCTCTTCCTTCCTCTGCTATCAGCAATGTTCAGTAGGAACTTGAGACTTCACGCTCACCTAGCACCAATAAGGAAAAATGAGATGGTGGTGAGAGGCAGGGTATGGGATAGTACAAGGTACATTGTTTTGCACATTTGTAATATATGTGGCTTCTTTTGCCACAGTTCACATTTTTTTCCTGAAAAATACCTGATGATATATAGAAGTGTGTGTGTGTATTTTGCACATAAATTTATATATACACACATGCACATTCATTGAGGTCATTCTACGCTGTAAGATGTAAAGGTCTATGGGTTTTGACAAGTGAATGTCATGTATCTACCATGAATTACCATATAGCATAGTTCCACCTCTCTGCTCTGTGCTTTACCTGTTAAAGCCCATCCCTTGCTCCATTAACAACTCATTTGTTTACTGTCTTTAGGTTTGTCTTTCCCAGAATTTTATATAGAGCGTTATACAGCATGTAGCCTTTCAGATTGAGTTCTTTCATTTAGCAATATGCATTTAAGGTTTATTCATGCTTTTGAGTGACTTCAACAGTTATTACTTTTTATCACTGGATACTATTTGATTGTATGGATGCACCACATATTTTAATCCATTCACACATTGAGGAATATCTCAGTTGTTTACAGTCTTTGATAATTATGAATAAGATTCTTATAAACCTGTGCATATATATTTTTGTGCAGATCTAAGTTTTTCTACTCACTTGTGTACCTAGGAGTGCAAGTGCTGGATTATATGGTAAACGTATGTTTAATTTTGTACAAAACTTCCAAACTGTATTCATGGTGGCTGTACCATTTTGCATTCCCACCAAAAGTGAATAAGAGGTTCAGTTGTTGGCCGGGCGTGGTGGCTCATGCCTGTAATCCCAGCACTTTGGAAGGTCGAGGCAGGCGGATCACGAGGTCAGGAGATTGAGACCATCCTGGCTAACATGGTGAAACCCTGTCTCTACTAAATACAAAAAAATTAGCCAGGCATGGTGGTGGGCGCCTGTAGTCCCAGCTACTGGGGAGGCTGAGGCAGAATAATGGGGGAACCTGGGAGGCGGAGCTTGCAGTGAGCTGAGATCGCACCACTGCACTCCAGCCTGGGCGACAGAGACTCCATCTCAACAAAAAAAAAAAAAAAAAAAAAAAAGAGGTTCGGTTGTTCTGTTTTCTCCCAAGCAATTAGAATTGCCAGGTTGTTTTGTGTGTCTGTGTTGATTTTTGTTTCGTGTTATGTCTGTGTGTTTGGCCATTCTAATAGGTGTTTAGAGGTATCTCATCATTGTTTTAATTTGCATCGCCCTATGACATGATATTGAACATATTTTCATATTATGATTGAAATTTGTGTATCTTATTTGTTGCAGTGTCTGTTCAGATCTCTTTCCAATTTTTTAATTTGGTTGTTTGCTTTCTTTGTTGGGTCTTACAGTTATTTGAATTTTTTAATGCAAGCTCATTATCATAAAAGTGTTTTACAATTATTTTATCCCTGTTCATGTCTTATTTTATTTTTTTATAGTATCTTTCACAGACCAGACATTTTTACTTTAAATAACATCCAACTTATCTATTTTTTTAATATAATGGATCATACTTTTGGTGTTGTATTTTAAAATCATGATCAAACCCAAGGTCACCTGGATTTTCCCCTTTGTTTTCTTCTAGATGTTTCATAGTTTTGCATATTATATTTAGGTCTATGATCCATGTTGAGTTGAATTTGTAAAAGGTCTAAAATCTGTCTAGGTTCTTTTTTTTTGCATATTGGTATCAAATTCTAGCACCATTTGCTGAAAATATTTTTTCTGTTGTACTATCTTAGTGACTGTGAATAATAAGCTGACTGTATTTCTGCAGGTCTATTTCTGTGCTCTCTATTTGGTTTTATTAATATTTATGTCTTTGTTTTGACAATATAACACTGCCTAGATTTATATGCCTTTATACCACATCTTCAAATTGGTAGCGTGTGTACTCAAACATTGTACTTCTTTGTTATTGTGTTATTTCAGGTTCTTTCCTTTTCAAATAAAGTTTGAAATGAGCTTATAAATATCAACAAAATATCTTGTTGATATTTTGAATTAGATTTTATTAAAATTGTAGATCAATTTTGGAAGCATGGGCATTTTGACAATATTGAGTCTTCCAATACATGACCTCAAATATCTCTTTTCTAATTTAGATCTTTAATGATATACATCCATGTCTTATAGTTTTCTGCATACAAACTCCACACATATTTTGTAAGATTTATACCGCAAAATTTCAATATTTGTTGTTGCAAATTGTATTGTTGGACAATTAAATTGCTTCTACATAGACAATAATGTCATCTGTAAAGAAATACTTTTTTTCTCATGTTACCAATGTGTATACCTTTTCTTTTCTTCTCTTTTGGACAAAATAGATCTTCCAGTACAATGTTGAATAAGAGTGGTGAGAGAAGATATTTTTAGAATTGAAGGAGGGCCAAATATCCAGTCTGCTACCATTAAGTGTTATGTAAGCTGTTTTTTTAATAACCTTGAGGAATTTATCTTTGTTCCTAGTTGTCTTACCTTGAATTAAAATTGTCAATTCTTTTCTGCATTAATCAATATGATCATGTGATTTTTTTTTTCTTTTTAGGCCTTTGCTATGGTGAATTACATAATTTTCAAATATTGAGCCAGATTTGCATACCTGGAATAAATTAATTTATTTTAAAGAATTGAAAACTAACTGCACATTCTCATATTCATACCTATTAAGGTTAATCCTACTGAAAGCCTAAATCTTTAAAATATCATTATTATTCATATATTTCTTATTATCCAGTACATGTCATGTTTTATACAGCTTCAGCTTCATGCATATGTCTTCTATATTCTTTTAAGTTATATTGAGTATGATAGAGGCTAAGGAAATCTTGAATTAACAGAATTCTTTATTTGGTACATTTTCTGTCACTTATTATGTGTAAGAAATTAGAGGAGAATGTTATTCCACTAAACTTCAATATATGGAAAAATGTATTTGGTAAATATGAAGGATTCTATTAATTGTAATTGCTATTCCTAATTATTATGAATCAGTTTTTAATTTTCTAATAATACTTGAACATAACCTCCTACCTCATTTTTATCACCTTATTAACAATATCTGAATAAGACTTTACAATGCTTTGAAGTCACAATGCACTCGCTATGCAATTCCTTTGATCTCTCAATGAAGGATATAAAATGAATTTTACAAGATATATTCCTTATGAATTCTTACAAACCTTCAATCTCTCGTTTTCTGTTTAATGTTTTGGATTGTTGTTTTGTTGTTGTTGTCACAAACCATCTCTTTAGTAATTTATGCCTACAATTAAAGTTAACAACTCATCCACCTAATGAGTTCAACATTTTCTTTTATAGTGAGAAGTTTTATATATTTATAATATCTTTTGGGTTTTCCTGCATTGCTTGTTTACATTTTGCTGAATCTGTTATAATGAATCAAGGATACAATTCTGTAAAGATATTTTTGTTGTCAACGACATAGTAGTATATAAGAAGTATGTAAACAGAGCTTTGTCAGAGGCTGAGCCAGAAATTTGTAGAATATTTCTCTCTTTCGAATGTTTCAATCCTTCTTCCAGAAATATCATTGTTTTATTCACTAACATAATTTCCAATTGATCATTAAAATTACCTGACAAGGGTAGTAGGGTTTCTCACATTTTGCCTTTATTACTTTTCCAATTTTCTGTCCCTTGAGAAATCATATTAAGTAGTTTAATCAGTGTTGTTTTACTACTGATTATAATCACCACAATAAAGTTGCTCTTTATTTCACATTCACTCCAAAAATTAACTAGATTTTTATTTTCCTTGCTTCTTATTTTTACATCTTATAGAGGATGCTAGGTCTTTTGTTTCAATGCATGTAATTATTTATATCAAGAAACTTATTAAGATAACAATGGACTAGAATGGAATATGCTATTATCCCCACATATTACCGTTTAAGATATTTTGAAGGAAATACACACACTCTCACAGACATTTACATTATCCATTGAAAGAGAGAGAGAGAGACAGAGAGAGAGAGAGAGAGAGAGAGATTCTACCTTCTTATTCATTCCCTGCTGAAAGAGTATCACTATTTTGATTTACTTTTTTGAGAGAAGAAACATAATACTCTATGAATAGGAAAAAAAAAAGTGTTTCTACCTCCAGTATGATTTCACTGTTACTAGGTTTTTCTAGAGATGTACTGTGTGAAATATTTAAGATTTGAAGTTTAAAATTTTATTTATTCTGCAACTGTTTTAAGCATAGACAAAGGATTGAAGTCATTTGAATGAAATTGTCTGTGTCTAATGCACTATATCTTTACTATAAAAGCCCCATTTTTGTTCACTTAATATGCCTAGCCTGTCACTAGGATGCACTTGGTATCTGTGAAATGCCATTTCTTGTCAATTTTGGCTTCATTGCCAGAGGAGAAATTACTATTTTCTAGCCTACAAGCTAGATGCTATTTTGACATATTTTTAATGCAAATACCCTTTATCTACTCCTATATATTTAAAAATAAGAAATTACAAAAAGAAATGTTCTCCATACATCCCACTCCATCAAACTTCCACTCCTAAGCTACCTAGTGTTCTCTCCTCTGCCAAAAGTTAGCCTTTAAAACTGAATTCCTGTTTCAACCAACCCACTCATACTGCATTCTCTCATTATATGTTTGGCTTATTAATTCTTGTAAATTGGTGAAACCTGAAATTGTACCATAATTGCTCCACATTTTTTTCAATCCACTCCACTAACCTTTTCCTTATCTTACTTATCCTATCTGTCATCGTGCAGATAAACTCAGCACTTGAACATTTTCAGAATTTTCCCAGTCTCTTCTCCCTATTTTTCTCTGAAGGATGGCTACAACCTCTGAATTTCAGCAATAACTATAAGCTCATATGTCTAAAGTCTCACATTCAGATCTTAGATTATCTCTCTCTTTGTAAATTGTAGGGAAGAGTGCTGAGAGATTTGGGATAGTTGAGCATACTGAAATCCATTTTCATGGTCAGGAATATGAAGAGGTAAGAGAGGACTGGAAAACTACTCATATGGCCACATGTCTAGACAAATAGTAGGGATAAGGAGACTCTTATAAGACCCATAAAATTTTCTGTAGTGTCATTCTTCAACATTTTAAATTTCTTTATGTGTAAATTATACTAATCACAATCCTTTATTTTGACATAGTCCCATCAGTTTCTTCTTGGGAATGTTTTATTGTTGATTTTTATCCTTTCCTTTATTATTATTGTTTTTTGACATCGTGTTGAGAGTGCCCAGGACTATCCCCATGTTTGATGATTTATTAGGAAGGTTCACAGGACTTGGCATACAGAGGTCCTCTTGAATAGGATTTGTAAAAGGTTGAAAAACACAATCAGCGAAGAAGAAAGCCACATGGAGCAAACTCCAGAAGAAACCAATTGCAAGCTTCCAAGGGTTCTCTCCTGTGGCGTCGTGTAGGACGTGCTTCATTCATCCAAATTCCAATTGTGACAATATGTGTGAAGTGTTGTCTACCACAGAAGCTCTATTTAGAGACTCAGTGCCTGGGGAACTTATTGGGGGCTTGTCAAGTAGGCACCCTCCACCTCACAGGTTTCAAAATCCAGATTCCCAGATGGAAGGCAGGTGTTCAGCAAAAACCACATTGAGGAGTCTAGGCATAGTGTGCCACTCTCATCGCTTAGGGAAAGTATTATATCTGTGTTGGAAATTATTTAGAATTCATGTTCCCAAAATTCGGCAGAGGAAATTTTATGAGATTTTTGCCTGTTTGTTTTTCCAAACAAACAAAAATCTACCAAAGTTTATTTCAGAAAAGGAGAGTATGTTATTTTGAAACAAGCAAGGGCTTTGATGTCAGAATGACTTGATCTTGACTCCAAGGTTCTTCATTCCTTGTTTTGTGAAAATGAGCAAGTTATTTCACTACCTTAACCCTGCTTTGAGTCCCAGTTTCATCATGTAAAATATATAATAAAATTCACACCTTATTATTTTGTGCAAGAATTAAATAAAAATAAATGCAAGCAGTACAAAAGGAAAAGTTGTTTCCCTTTCTTTAATCTTCTATTTTGTTTCACTTCATTGTACTATTCTGGACATTTTTGTACCTAATTCTATTTCATAGTCAGTGAGAAAATGGGAAATAAAGAAAATCAAACAGAAAATTAAAAGAAACAGAATCAAATATCATTACCTTATAAAATGAATAACAGTAAAGCATATTTTAAAGACAGTATCTGATATGCAATTTTACAGAATATTGAAAATCATTATCACATTTACCCTGTCAGGACTGACACATCAGAAATAAAACCTTTGCCATTTATATCATTATTGAAGAATTTCAAGATATTAATTAAACTTGAATTTCTAAATTTCTTAAAAAATAGTAAAGCCAGCTATTTAATACAATCACAATTTATTGAATACTTCATCAAAGAATATGTTTGGAGATCAGGAAATGAATAGAAAGATATTATAGGAAAACCTCAATATTTAATAATTCACTCTTGCTCATTTTAAAGGCAACAAATCAGGTGTTATTATGAAGCACTATTATAAATAAATCTAGAATTTTTATTTTATTTGAACAGGCCAAGTCCACTGTAGCTCTACTTTTCTGACGGTTGCTGTACATGAACTAAAGAGAAGCAAAACATGCAAAATTGCCATTGCCAAAAGGCAGTCCTTTGAGGGACCCATTTGGTTATTTAAGTCTTGCTTAGTTTGCATCAGTCTGATGAATTCACAGCCTGAGATATTTGGCTGGAGGCCACGTTAGATAATATTTCAAAATTTTTCCGTCCAAGTTATTTCTTTAACCTATTTAGCAGCAAGAAACCCAAAATTGTCTGCCCTACATATAATTAGAGGTTTGATCTCTGCATGAGCTTTCTATTTTAATTTTTCTTCTATTGTAGATGTTTTCTTTGATAAGTTTGTTTGAAAATTGCCATTACGTGGGTACCTGGAATCTTTATTAAATTTGGAGAATTCATTAGGTTGCTGGGACTGTGCTTAATATTCTAGGGCAAATCACCTATAAATAAATCAAAAGAGAACGGATTATTAAGAATGTATATTACAAGAATGTATATTACCTCTGCTGGCTATGAAAAGAAGAAAAATAATTCAAAAACAAATGTGTGTGTGTGTGTGTGTGTCCTGACCTTGGCCCTGCTAGTCTGTAATTTCCTTTCCTTATAAGTGAGTTACTGGGAATGATGTTGTAGTAGTCAGTCTCTAGGATGGCCCCCAATGGTCTCTCCTTCCTGGTATTCATACCTTCTGTATTCCCCTTCTGCATTGCGCTGACAACATAAGCCTGAAGTTAGGCCATCATTTACAAGATTAGCGCAATTTTAACGTGAAGTTTTCATTATAAGCACATGCTCACTTTCCTTCTCTCTCTCGGTCTTGCTATGGAATCACTTGCTCTGTGAGAGACTCATGTGGGAGGAATTGAAACCTCCTGCCAAAACCACATGCATCAACTTGGAAAAAGAACTTCAGGCCCCCCGTCATGTCTTTAAAGACTACTGTCCCTGTCAACAGCTTTTCTGCAACCTAATGAAAAACACAAAGCTAAAAAAACAGCTAAGCTGCCCCTAGATACCAGAAAAATGTGGAAAACCAAAAAAAAAAAGATAGCTGACAATGAAATGCTCAAGGGTTTCTATTATGTATTTTTTACACAAGTGATAGTAATGACAGATAAGCATAAACATGTATTATTGAGAGCCTGAGTGGTATAAATATGTCCCCTGAGACAAATAGGGAATTCCCTTTGGTTGCATATTTTACTCTTTATAGCACATGGGAAACTTTTATTGAACTTAATGATATATAATGATTTGATATAACAAATGCGAATTATTTTGTCGTTAAATTACATGCTTTTTCTCCTCCCAAAATATAATTTAAATGTACATTTCCAAAGCTAGAACATGTTTATCCTTTTGCTTAGAACTGATGGATGCTGTACCTCAGATAGAAATTTTAATGGTATAAAAGATTATAAGGTGAAATATTTGCCAGTATCCTAATATCCAAGATTCACATTTCTGATCATTGCAGAGTATTTATTCTGACTCACAGCAACTTTGTAAAACTTTGTTTCCCCTTCAGTACAGTTCAAAAAAATATGGCCTTATAGCTCTTTCTTTCTTTTTTTCCCTTTCTTTCTTTTCCTTCCTTCCTTCCTCTTTCTTTTTCTTTTTTTCTTTCTTTCTCTTTCACACATACATATACATTCCCAAGTGTCAATGTTACATATTAAATATTTTTTACAAGCTTAAAATGTTAGCATTATAAATACAGAATAACAATGATTTTATTGATGGCAATTAAAAAAAAAACTAGCTAAGAAAATGACAACTGAGGATTTTCTTAGGACTTCGTCCGTCCTGCTCAGAATTACTAATAAAACTTATTGTAGCACAAAGAAAGACTTATCAGGCCTCAAAAATAGCAATTTGTGTTTAATGGGGCCTTTAGAATTCTAATACCAGGATTAGATTAAATTAATAGGGAAAGCTGTTCCAGGCACTTCAGTGACTATTAAATAGTTGGCAAATTTTGTTATGGATACCTTCAGGGAAACAGACAGGAATTTAAGGCCTGATTATAGAAAACGTGCACAATCAAACAACTCTTGAATATTTGCTTGTAGCTCAAGAAAGACAATGGGCAATAATCAAAGTAGCTGTCTTCGTAGTTCAAGATGAGTGCATTAAAACCAATATAAATGCAACCCAGGCTGCAATAAACCTCTTGAGGGTTATCATAGTCATAAACTGGGGTGTCTTTTAGGCCCATCATAGATCCAGCAAAGACAACCAAACCTTAGAGATCAGTAAGGTATAGCCTGGTAGTTTTATGACCAGAATTCTGCTTTCTGGCAATAAAGTGCTAATATAAAACTGTCTTCCAGATGTGCAGATTAAACCCTACCAGAGAGTATTACAAATTAATGTTACTATACATAATATTGTGAATATACCACATATCCAGCTATAATTGGCAGTGATACATGTGGATAATGGTGTTGGGGTGAGGAATTCCCCTCACAACAATGGCCAGAGAATCAAAATGCCAAAGTACTAGTTACCTTGAATAATTACTCTTCCTAAATTAAACTGACATTGATTATATACTTTAACACACTTTTAGGATTCCATCAACTCATAAAACACATGAACTGTTTGTTTGGCTGATTAAGTCATGTATCACACAATCAATCAGTGTAATGACTGACGCTATCCTGTCCTGTTGCAATACAGACATAAAGCCTTTGCTATTAAAATAGTTTCCAGAATGGATGGAACTTTTTCTTTCCAGTGTATTTTTCAGTATGTTTTGCTAATTGATTTCATTGCTCTACATTTGAATTTCTTACTTTCTTCTTCTGCTATGTTTCCTTCTGTATCAGTGAATATTCTAGTAATGGTTTCAGAGAAGATTGTTCAGTTAATAATTTTCTTGGGCCTTACACAACTGAAAAAACCAATTTTATTAGTTTCTCACACATAGTTTGTGATTTTACATAATTCTCTTGTTGAAGCCATATGGAAAATGAACATATCATAAAAATACAATGCTATACATTTTCGTATAGAACCGCTATACAGATAAAGAAAAAGAATATTTTCAGCATCCTATAACCTGCCTCATGCTTCCTTTGAGTTACAGCGATACCTTGGGCAATCATTTTCTTGATATGTAATATAATACCATATGTTAGTTTTTAAAGTTTATACAAATAAAATGACAAATGGACTATTTTGTGTTTGGCTTTTCTAATTCAGTGGTATTGTTTCAGAAGTACCTGTAATTTTTCATTCTCAATGGTGAATAACATTTTATTATGTGAACATATTACAATTACTTTATCCATTCTGATCTTGATGGATATTTGGTTATGTTGCCATTTTGAAGCTTTCACAGTACTATAAGCATTTTTATAGATATTTTATGTACGCATTTTATTGGGAATATAGCTGGGAATAAAATTGTTCAGGATGGTATATGCATTTTTTCAGCTTTAGTAGACATTAGTAAACAGATTTCTAAGGCAAGTGTATCATTTTACGTTCCTATTTTTAACAAAAGGAAGTTCTCATTGCACCACATGTTTATCAGACTTGGGATAGTTGGTATTTTTTTAAATATATATTTTCATCTTAGATTTGAGAGGTACATGTGCTTGTTTGTTGGGTATTATATACATAATGATGGGGATTGAGCTTCTAGTGTATCCATCACCCAAATATTGGACTTCGTACCCAGAATGTAATTTTTTTTCAACCCTACCCCTAGGGTAGTCAGTCTTCTTAAATGTAGCCATTCTTCTGGATGTGAGGTGTTATTGCATTATGGCATTTATTTGCCTTTATTGATAACAAATAATATTGAAAACCTTTTCATATGTTTATTGGCTATCTTGATAAACTCTATTGTGAAGTGTCTTTTAAATAATTTTGTCCTTTGAAAATAGGTTGTATGTCTTTTTCTATTTGTAGGAATTCTTTGTATTCTAAAAGTCCTACAATATTCTAAATATTCTAAATTTTGACCTTCATTATATTCTAAATATCAGTCCTTTGTTGCTTATGTATAATACAGATATCAGCTCCCACTGTGTGGTTTCCCTTTACGCTATTTTAATGGTGTTTATTCTTAACTATAAATAAGTTTAATTTATCAAGGTTTCTTTGGTCCTAATCAAGAAGGCTTTGACTACATTATCATGAAGACAATTTTCTTCTGTAAGTTTTATTGTTTTACTTTACCTTATTATTTAGATCTGCTATACATCTGTAATTGTTTTTAGCATAAGTATTAATATTATACATGTAACTATAGATATAGCTCTTATATATCACATATGTATATGTAACTATACATGTACATGTGTGCATGCATAGATACGTAGATGGCCAGCAAACACAGTACTTTTTATTAAATAAACCATCCTTTCAACTGTACCATAATAAAACTTTTGCCCTACATTAGGTAATCATAAATTTCTGTGTCTCTCTCCTAACTATTCTCATCTATTGGTCTACTTGTCTCCCCATGTGCCATTATCATATATTTGTATTCATAGAGGAGGTATGCGATGCTGGCAGCTAATCTGATAGTCATATTTTTACTTTTTACTAAGGTGCTTCAGGACCTTCTGGGCCCTTCTCCACCCAAGGTAATAAATAGGACAGTATAAGTGCAATCTGTGCAATTATAACCTCTCTTCCAGAGAAAATGACCAAGGGACTCTAACATGTTTTAGTCACCATAGAAACCTTTCTTCTGAAGCTCCTGTTATAAGAGATAAAATATCTTATTGTTTAAGGCTTTTAAAGTCATGTATTTAGTTATTTATGGATTTAAATATTTTAATTGATACTTATAAAAATAATCCATGTTTAATTCTCTCAGGATTTTGCAGAAATTGCTTTATTTTCTTCTTTAATTTGGTGAGGTAAATTTTTAAAATATCAAGTCAATTTAATGCTTATTTATTTTAAGAAATGCTGTTTTAGTGTGGGTGTAGGTCTCTTTTCTACTTCTGAATGGTTTGAATACTTTTTCTTATCTTTGATGTTGTAAAACTTAGCACTTAAGCATCCATCTGATTTGGAAACTCCTAGCAGTTTTTCATTCTGGACAGTGTTCCTCCATTGTGGTCCCTTGTTAATAATTCTACTCTACCTCACATAGTAATAGCAAGCTCGGTAAACTTAGGTTGTATAGACAGCTGAATAATGGCCACCCAAAGACAACGTGTCCTACCTCCTGGAACCTGCAAATGTTACTTACAAGGACAAAAGGTCTTTGTAGATGCGACTAAATTAAGAATCTTGATAGAGCACTATTATTCTGAATGATCTGGTGGGCTCCAAGTGCAATCACGTGTAAGTGAGAGGCAGGGGAAGATTTGCTTTCGACAGAAATAAAGAAGACAGATACTCAGAGGAGAAAAGTGATGTGAGGGTGGAGCAGAAAGAGATTTGAAAATGCAGGTCTTGATCACAAGTCAAGGATGTTGGCAGTCACCAGAAGCTAGAAGAGTCAAAAAACAATTTTTTCATTTTCCTAGAGCCTCAGAAGGAGTGTGGCCTGACAACACCGTGATTTGGGCCCAGCAATGCTGATTTCAGACTTCTGCGCCCCAGAACAGTGAAATCATAAATATCTGTTGCCTTAAACAATGAAGGTTGTAGCAAGTTGTTATAGCAGCCACTGGACACTAATATATGTTCCTATTTGCTTTTTGAATCTACACCTTGAGCTATTAAGCACTTTTGTGCTTTTACTTTCCTGGTCTGTAACTTCTTCTGAAATACAATTCTGATTCCTGCCTTTTAGAGATTTTATGTGGTTTTGAATTAACCAAGTTTTCTTTCTCTGTCTTCTACCATTCTTACATTTTTATGCCTTTTAATGAATGTAATATGAGAGAGGGGATTTAGAAGGAGTGTAATATCATTGTCTATTTTCTTTTTCTACTATTTTTCTTCTGGTATTTACATAGATGCATGAACAAAAGATATTCCCAGCTGGGCATGGTGGCTCACTCCTGTAATCCCAGCACTTTGGGAGGCTGAGGCAGGCGTGGAGGTCAGGAGATCGAGACCATCCTGAGCAACATAGTGAAACCCCGTCTCTACTAAAAATACAAAAATTAGCTGGGCGTGGTGGCGCATGCCTGTAATCCTAGCTGCTGGGGAGGTTGAGGCAGGAGAATCGCTTGAACCAGGGAGTTGGAGGTTGCAGTGAGCCAAGATCATGCCATTGCACTCCAGCCTGTGCGACAGAGCAAGACTCCATTTCAACAAAAAAAAGATATTCCCCATGGCATTATTTTCTTTCTATTATTTTGACTGTCAAGTTTATGAGATATACATGTGTTTGCATGTGCATGGATGGGTACATGTGCATATATGTTTATGAGATTAACCTAAATATCATAAAGATTATTTGATACAATTATATTTTATTTCCCATTTTTACCCCAAAAGAAGCTACAAAACTTCTTGATCCCTGAACAGTAAAGTGAAAAGTATAGTGTCATTGGCCTGGTAACAAAGGAAATGTGAAAAGAAGATTCAGTTCAAGAACATGATTATTATTATAACAAAAGTTACAACTGCAGCAACAGCAAAGTGTTTAAGTTTTATTTTGGTCAGACTACAGTATATGTGTGACACTATATTCTGCTTCACACATTGGTAACGTGGGTACTATTAGCCTATTTATAGATTATTAAACTGAGATTCAGAATCCTACCCAAGCTAACAAAATGGTGAAATATAAAAATTTAGGTTCATTCCTTTACATTTTATTTCCTCTCTTACTTTGGCATTTATTTAGAACCAAGAAGAACACACCTACAAAAAACAAGGAAGACTTTCTAATTCCCTCCCTTCTATACATTTCTTTGGTTTAATATCTTAGGTTCACTTTCAGTTTTGATATTTTCTCTTTTTTAGATATAAATCACATTAAACAAGTCATACCCTTGTAATTTACTTTGAGTATAAATTGGTAAAATGTAGCTTTTTCACTTCTGGTTTCCTGAATTTTTTTTATTTAATAGCTAAGATTATTTTGGTTTAATAACCCTCGTTCTTACTAGGATCTAGCATTGTCCAAATATATTACAATTTCCTATTTATTAAGGAGAAGTGGGTAAATTTGTCTCTACATTCCCCCTTATTTTTCTGTACAAAATTCATTGAGACAAAGGTTGTTAATTAAAATACTGTCTCCAACAGCTGTTAGCTTCTGGGAGTTATAAGCTAAATGTATTATTTAAGGAAAATTATGCATAATTGAAATATAGACTAACAACAGCAATTTTAAAATCAAATATGAAATATAGCTTTATTCACAGCTTGTACACACATGTCACTTGGAAGTTAAACAGAATTTCATCAGTTCTTTCTTGTTTTTATCACTCTCATCTACTTTTAATGGTCCTAGATAATAAGAAGTTTCAAGCCTGAAGCATAAATGAGCCCCTATTTTATAAGGAGAGTAAGAATAAAAATATTCTTCTTCCCATATACTGTTTCAATATCTTATCCAAATTAATGGACAAGAATATCTAGATAAAGAATTTATTTTTTACTTTTCTCTACCATCAGTCTACCAACCATCTATGACCAATTATAGATGTAGATGATTATCAGGGAAGAAGAAACTTACAAAAAAAGTTCTCAGTTCCCAGGTCATAACATCCAGCACAGTCCTGTGTTCACTGTGAACATGTGTAGTCCAATTATCTTAAGCAAGAGAATTGGTACAACTCTACATTAGCAATCCCATTGTAAGTACCATATACTTATCTTCATAGAGGACGTATGCAATGATGGCAGCCAATAGTACTTCTACCATACAAGAAACAAGAATATTACTTCTACCAAACAAGAAACAACTATAATTTGAAATAGAAAGCAAAACGTGTGTGTGTGTGTGTGTGTGTGTGTGTGTGTGTGTGTATTTGTGTCTGTAAAATCAAACATCAGGAGGTGTCTGAGACACATTTTATTTACAGAATAAGCCCTACAGGTCCAAGGAATCATGAAAAGAACTATATAATATAAAACATCTAATAACAAATAGGTTTTATGCTTTATAAAACCTATAAGTAGGTTTTATATTAGAGCCTTTGGTGTAGATGAAGGAATTCACCCCAAACCACAATGTTCTACTCCTGTTCCTATCCATCAGTTTCCTACTCTGTAAAATGAGTATACAAATATCACTTTACTCATAGAGTTTGTGGCTCATTTATCCATGCAAAATGCTTAGAAGAATGCTTGGAATCTATTATCATTTAATAATTATTATTGCTGTTATAATTATTAGAGTTATTTCTTAAGCAGTAGATATTGATGCTTTAATTTTATTGATGAGACTCAGAGGTCTTCAGTGACTTACACAATGCCCCACAATGAAAAGACAGGAAAATAGTAATATACACTGTTTTCCAGTCTGATATTAAATTTCCATTAATGTACTATACTGTTTCCTAAGATATCAGGAAAGGGGTATACATATGCTATCAGCATGTATCCATGGAACTCCAATATTCATTACTCCACATATGTTGGGCTATCTGTAAATCAGTTTTCTCCTGTGTAAAATGATGAATTGGAAAAATAAGTGACTTTTTTTTTCTCTATGGCATAGAATAGTACTTTTCATTTAGTCAAACAATTCTAAGTAGTCTGTCAAAGTTCATTTTATATATACACTTTTAAGCAGCTTAAAACTTCCTTTATAAACCTCAGCAGTCAAAGTATTTTTTGCTAAAGGTCTTCACTTGATTAGTCTTTATACTGCCTTGAAACAGTCTGTAGTAGTATAGAGAAAACGGAATATAGCTTCCCTGGGAATCACTGAAGCAACTGTAATTGATGTTCAAATTAGGTAATTTTTACTCATTCTATGTAAAGAAAGAAAAAAATTAAGGAGAATTGTTGGTACTTGGAGTTATTTCTTTCTTGAGCTGAAAGAAGGGAGAAAAGATCCACATTCTAATTTTTTATACAGAACTCAAATTAGGCTTAAAAAGAAAAGTGCTTCTTTTCTCTGTTGGCAGCTCTGTTAAGTTGGCACTTGTTCTCTCTTTCCTATTAAGTCATTCATCAGTTGGTAAACTGGGGCTTATTATAGACATATCAAGTGAGAGCAAAAACGTGAAGACATTATCCAGGAACCTGAACATAGCAATGGATCAAGCAACTTTGCAGAAACATGTTCCCATGAGGCACAGAGGGGTCAACTAAATACCATTCCAGGTGGCCTTACAGTTCTGAATTTCTTTTTCCTCTTTGACTCTTTTAAGTAATATTTAGGTACCTTGAAACACTCTGAGGTTGGGAACATACTTTTTTATTATCCCATTTTTAATTATGGAGAAAGAGAAAGATCAAACTTAACATTCACAGAAAAATGGGAGCTGCGGTGGCTCACGCCTGTAATCCCAGAACTTTGGGGGGCCAAGGTGGGCAGATCACGAGGTCAGGAGTTCGAGACCAGCCTGACCAACATGGTGAAACCCCATCTCTACTAAACGTAAAAAAATTAGCCAGGTGTGGTGGCACACGCCTGTAATCCCAGCTACTCCGGAGGCTGAGGCAGGAGAATCGCTTGAACTCAGGAGGTGGAGGTTGCAGTGAGCCAAGACTGTGCCACTGCACTCCAGCCTGGGCAACAGAGCAAGACTCCATCTTAAAAAAAAAAAAAAAAGGGATCTACGGCAAAGAGGCATGGTTAGGTACATTCCTATAATGTAAGTAAAGGTACTCCTCATAAAGGGGACTGGACAGCAGTCCTTATGTTTCACTAAAGCAAACTGCTATTAACATAATCCATTTTCAAACTGTTAAATACAAATATAAAAGGTACAGTTCTAGTGGGCCATGAGGAGGGCTAGGGACGATACACAGAAAGCTTGAGAATACCGGTTCTAAAAAAAAGAAATTCTTTCATCCCTGGACAAAGAGGCAGAGCAAGATAACTAAATAGAAGCCTCCAGTGATCATCCCTTCCCACAGTAACACCAAATTGAACAAAAGTCCACAAAAACATACCTTTATGAGAAGGAAAAATCAGGTGAGGACTGAGGAGAGTAGGCACTGAAGAGAGTAGGAAAGACAGTTTTTAATCACCTATACTATCCCTCTCTCTCCCACACCCCAGCAGTGGTCACATGGCATGGAGATAAAATCTGTATGTATGAGGGAGAGACAGCACAGTGATTATGAAATCTTGCATTGGAACTCAGTGCTGCCATGTCACAGTGGAAAGCAACACAGGGCAGAACTCAGCCTATACTCCTGGAGGGAGCATTTAGACCAGCCCTAGCCAGAGGTGAGTCATGTATCTCAGTAGTCACAACCTGAGTTTCAGTAAACCCAGCACTATGGGCTAAAGTGCTCTGGGATTCTAAATGAATTTGAAAGGCTGTCTAGGCCACAAGGATTGCAAGTCCAGGGCAAGTCCTGGTGCTGTACTAGGCTCGAAGCCAGTAAACTTAGGATTCACACAACCTAGTGAGACACCAGCTGGGGCAGCCAAGGAAGTGCTTGTGCCATCCCTCTTCAAACTCCATGCAGCACAGCTAGCAGCTCCAGTAGAGACTCCTTCTCTCTTCTTGAGCAGAGGAGAAGGAAGAGTAGAGAAAACTGTGTCTTACAACTTAAGTATCAGCTCAGTCACAGAAAAATAGGGTACCAGGCAGAGTCCTGCGGTCCCCATTCTAGGCCCCAGTTCCCAGATGACATTTCTAGAGATATATTGGGCCAAAGAAAGTGCTCTTCCTTGAAGGGAAGGACTCAGTCCTGGAAGGATTTACTACCTGCTGACTAAAGAGCTCTTGGACCTGAATAATCAGCAGTGGTAGCCAGGTAGTACTTGCCACAGCATGGGGTGAGAATCAGTGCTATGCTGGCTTCAGGTGTAACCCCGCACATGCCAGCTATAGTGGCTACAGGGAGAGACTCCTCCTGTTTGAGGAAAGTAGATCTAAGAGTAAAAGGGACTTTGTTTTCAGCTTCAGTACCAGTTCAGCTATAGTGGGGAAGAAAACCAAATGGGATCCTGGAGTCCCCAGTCCGGGACTTGGGTCTGGATGTCTGGATGCTATTTCTAGACCTGCCCTGGGTCAGAGGTGAATCCACTGCCTGTAAGGAGAGACTCAGGACTGGCAGCATTTACCACATGCAGGCTGAGGTACTCTTAGACTGTGTGTGAACATCAGCAGTAACCAGGTAATACTTGCCATGCACCCAGGGTGGTGGTAGCCATGCTTAGAAACTCCTCTGCTTGAGGAAAGGGGAGGGAAGAGTGGAAAGAACTTTTACAGCTTGGTTGCCAGCTCAGCCACAGTAGAGTGGAGTACTAGGTAGATTTCTAAGGACCTGACTTTAGGTTTTGGTTCCCAGATGGCATCTATGGACCTGCCCATTGCCACGGGGATTCACTTCCTTTAAAGGAAGGACACAAGTCTGGCTTCAATCACCACCTGTTGACTGTAGAGCCCTCAGGCCTTGAGTAAACATAGGCAGTAGCCAGACAGTGGTCATGGTGGGCCTTTGATGAGACCCAGTGCTGTGCTGGCTTCAGGTCTGGCTGAGAACAGTCCCACTGGTGGTGACCACAGGGGTGCCTGTGTTACCCCTCACCCAGCTCCAAGCAATTCAGCACAGAGAGATAAATTCTGTTTGTTTGGGGGAAGGTAAGGAAAAAGAACAAGAGTTGCTGCCTGGAAATCCAGGGAATTCTCCCAGATCTTATCCAAGACCACCAAGGTGGTACCTCTACAAGTCTGCAAAAGCCACAACGTTACTGAGCTTGGGGTGCCTCATAATGCAGATACAACTGCAGCAATGAAAAACTCAGATCACAAAACCCAAGTCCCTTTGTGTACTTGGAAAGCCTTCCTCTGAAGAATGGGCACAAACAAGCCCAAAGTGTAAAGGCTAAAATAAATACCTTAATCTTCAATGCTCAGACACCAATAAACATCCACAAGCATCAAAACTGTTTAGGAAAACATGACCATATCATGAACTAAATAAGGTACAAGGGACCATTCCTGGAGAAAGAGGTATGTGACCTTCCAGACAGAGAATTCTAAATAGCTGTGTTGAGAAACCTCAATGAAATTCAAGATAACAGAAAAGGAATTCAAAATCCTATCAGATAAATTTAACAAAGAAATTGAAATAATTAAAAATAACCAAGCAGAAATTTTGGAGTTAAAAAATGCAATTGAAATACTAAACAATGCATCAGAGTCTCTTAACAGCAGAATTGATCAAGGAGAAGAAAATTAGTGAGCATGAAGACAGGCTATCTGAAAATACATAGTCAAGGGATTAAAAAAAAGAATAAGAAAGAAAAAACATGCCTACAAGATCTGGAAAATAGGCTCAGAAGGGCAAATCTAAGAGTAATTGGCCTTAAAGAGGAGATAAAGAGATTAGGGTGGAAGGTTTATTCAAAGTTAGTTATATTAAGAGAGAACTTCCCAAATATTGAGAAAGATATCAATATCCAAGTACAAGAAGGCTATAGAACACCAAGTAGACTCAATCCAAATAAGATGACCTCAAGCCATTTAATAAGCAACTCCCAAAGTTCAAGGATAAAGAAATGATCCTAAACGAAGCCAGAGAAAAGAAAAAAATAACATAAAGGAGTACTAATATGTCCGGCAGCAGACTTCTCATTTGAAACCTTATAGGCCAGGGGAGAGTGGCATGAAATATTTAAAGTGTTGAGGGAAAAACATCCTTATACAATAGTATAATATAAAATAGTATACAATATACAATAGTATATCTGCAAAATTATTTTAACATAAAAGAGAAAAGAAGACTCCTAGACAAATGAAAGCTGAGATATTTCAATTTCAGACCTGTCCTACAAGAAATGTTAAAGGGAGTTCTTCAATCTGAAAGAAAATAATGTTAATGAACAATAATGAATCATCTGAAGGTGCAAAACTCACTGGTAATAGTAAGTACACAGAAAAACAGAATATCAAAACACTGTAATTGTGGCATGTAAACTGCTCATATTTTGAGTAGAAAGTCTAATAGAGGAACCTACCAAAAATAACAACTGTAACAACTTTTTAAGACATAAACAGTAAAATAAGATATAAATAGAAACAACAAAAAGTTAAAAAGCAGGGGATGAAATTAAAGATTAGAGTTTTTATTAGTTTTCTCTTTGTTTATGCAATCAGTTTTAAGTTGTGATTGGTTTAAAATAACAGTTTATAAGATATTATTTGCAAGCCTCAACCTCAAATCAAAAACAGATACATGGAATAGTTTTAAAACGTTAAAACATACCACTAGAAAAAATCACCTTTACTATAACAAAGACAGGAAGGAATGAAAGAATGAAGAGAAAACCACCAAACCACCAGAAAACATAACAAAGTGGCAGGAGTAAGTCCTTACTTATTAATACAACATTGAATATAAATGGACTAAACTCTCTTATCAAAAGAGACAGAGTGGCTGAATGGATAAAATAAATAAGACCCAATAATCTGTTGCCTATAAGAAACAGGTTTCATTCATAGATGTAACACAGACTGAAATTAAAGGGATAAATAAAGATATTCTATGCAAATGAAAACCAAAAAAGAGCAAGAATGGGTATACTTATATCAGAAAAATAGTTTTCAAGCAAGAAAAAAACTATAAAAAGGCAAAAATTGTGATTATGTATTGAATGCCAAGGGGGTCAATTCTGCAAGAAAAATAATAATTGAAAATATATGCACCCCACATTGGAGCACCCAGATATATAAAACCAATATTTGGGGAGCTAAAGAGAGAGACAGACCTCAGTGTAATAATACCTGGGAATTTTGTCACCCCACTTTCAGCACTGGAAAAATCATCAAGACAGAAAATAAATAATGAAACACCAGATTTAATCTGCAATATAGACCAAATGGACCTGATTGATATTTACAAAACAATTTATTCAATGGAAGCAGAATACACATTTTTTTCCTCAGTACATGAAACATTGTCAAAGGTAAACCATACATTAGGCCATATAATTTCTTTAAAAAAATTTTTAAAAATGAAATTATATCAAGTATCTTCTCTGATCACTATGGAATAAAACTAGGAATCAATAGCAAGAAGAATTTTGGAAATTATCAACCACATAGAAAATTAAACAATATTCTCTTTCTTAATGGCCAGTAGGTCAATGAAAAAGTTAAGAAGTAAATTTTCAAATTTCTTAAAACAAATGAAAATGGAAATAACATAACAAAGCCTATGAGATAAAGTGAACACAGTACTAAGAGGGACATTTATAAATAGCAATAATTGCCTAAATCAAAAAAGTATAAAAACTTTAAACAAACAACCTAATGATGCATCTTAAATAACTAGAAAAGCAACAGCAAACCAAACCCTAAATTAATAGAAGAAAAAAATTATAAATATCTAAAGAAAAATAAAAAGAGAAGGTCCAAATAAGTAAAATCAGAGGTGAAGAAGGAGACATTACAACCAATAACACAGAAATTCAAACAATCATTAGAGGCTACTATGAGCAACTAAATGACAAAAATTGGAAAACCTTGAATAAATGAAAAATTCCTGGATGCATACAACCTGACAAGAATTGAACCATGAAGATATCCAACACCTGACTAGCCTAATAACAAGTAATGAGATCAAAGCCACAATAAAAGTTTTCTAGCAAAGAAAAGCCAAGCACCGAATGGCTTCACTGTTGAATTTTACAAAATATTTAGATAAGAAATAATACCTCATACTCAAAGTATAAAAAAATAGAGAAGGGAATACCTCCAAACTCATTCTGTAAAGCTAGCATTACCCTGATAACATAACCAGACAAGGAAACATCAAAACAACAACAACAACAAAACTAGAGGCCATTATCCATGATGAACATTGATGAAAACATTCTCAACCAAACAGAAGCAAACTGAATTCAACAACACATTAAAAAGATCATTAATCATGATCAAGTGAGATTTATGCCAGGCATGCAAGAATTGTTCAACATAGGCAAATCAGTCAATGTGATACATCATATCAACAGAGTGAAAGACAAAAACCATATGATCATTTCAATAGATGCTAAAAAACATTTGATAAAATTCGACATTCCTTCATGATTAAAAAAAAAAAAACCTCAAAACACTAGGTATACAAGGAACCTACATCAACACAGTAAGAGCCATATACAACTTCCCCACAGCTAGTATGATAGCAAATGGGGACAAACTGAAAGCCTTTCCTCTAAGATCTGGAACATGGAAAGGAGCCCACTTTTACCATTGGTATTCAACATTATACTGAAAGTCCTAGCTAGAACAGTCAGATAAGAGAAAGAAATTAAAGCACATTCAAATTGGAAAGGAATACGTCAAATTATCCTTGTTTGCTGATGATATAATCTTAAATTTGGAAAAACCTGAAGATTCCACCAAATTATTAGAACAGATAAAAATTCAGTAAAGTTGCAGGATACAAAATTAACATACAAAAATGGGTAGGACTTCTATATGCCAAAAGCAAACAATCTGAAAAAGAATTCAAAAAAGTAATCCCATTTATAACAGCAACCAATAAAATTAAATGCCTGGGAATAACCTTAACCAAATAAGTAAAAAAATCTCTACAGTAAAACTGTAAAATGTTAAAGCAAAAAATTGAAGAGGACACAAAAATATGGAAAGATATTCTATGTTAGTAGATTGGAAGAATTAATATGGTTAAAATGTCCTTATTATGCAAAGCAATCAACAGACTGACTATAATCCCTGTCAAAATACCATGACATTCTTCACAGAAATAGAAAAAATAATCCAAAAATTTATATAGAACCAAATGAGGCCCAGAGTAGCAAAAGCTATCCTTAGCAAATAACAAAACTGAGGAATCATGCTACCTGACTTCAAATTATGCTAGAGAACTATAGTAATCAAAACAGGATGATACTGGCATTAAAAACAGACACATAGAGCAATGGAACACAACTGAGAACACAACTCAGAAATAAATTCATATATATACAGTGAACTCATTTGTAACAAAGGTACTAAAAACATACCCTGGATAAAGAAAAGTCTCTTCAATAAATGATGCAGGACAACCAGATATCTACATGAATAAAGAAACTATTCCCCTATCTCTCACAGTATGCAAAACCAAATCAAAATGGATTAAAGACTTAAATCTAAGCCCTCAACTTTAATGTTTTAGTCAAAGGACTAAAAGAAAACATTGGAGAAACTCTCCAGGACATTAGTCTGAGAAAAGATTTATTGAGTAATACCCCACAATCACAAGTAACCAAAGCTACTTTAGATAAATGGAATCACATCAAGTTAAAAAGCTTCTTCACAGCAAAGGAAGCAATCAATAAAGTGAAGAGACAACCCACAGAATGGGAAAAAATATTTGCAAACTATTCATCTGACATGAGATTAACAATCAGAATATATAAACAGCTCAAACAACTCTATAGAAAAAAAATCTAATAATCTGAATAAAAAGTGGGCAAAAGATCTGAATGGACATTTCTCAAGACATACAAATGGCAAACACATATAAACAGGTGCTCACAATCATTCATCATCAGAGAAATGCAAGTAAAAACTACGATGAGATATTATCATACTCTAGATCAAGTGGCTTTTATCCAAAAGACAGGCAATAATGAATGCTGGTAAGGATATGGAAAAAAGGGAAACCTTGTACAGTGTTGGTTGAAATGGAAATTAACATGACCATTATAGAGAACAGTTTGGAGGTTCCTCAAAAAACAAACAAAAAATAGAACTACCATATGATCCAGCAATTCCACTGCTAGGTATATACCCCAAATGAAGGAAATCAGCATATGAAAGAGATACCTGCACTCTCATGTTTATTGCAGAACTATTCACAACAGCCAAGCTTTGGAAGCAACTTAAGTGTTCTTCAACAGATGAATGGATAAAGAAAATGTGGTACATATACACAATACGGTACTATTCAACCATAAAAAGACTGAGATCTTATCATTTGCAACAACATGGATGAAACTGTAGGTCATTATGTTAAGTACAATAAGCCAGGCGCAGAAAGACAAACTTTGCATGTTCTCACTTATTTGTAGGGGCAAACATTGAAACAGTTGAACTCAAGGCGATAGAGAGTAGAATGATAATTATCAGAGGCAGGGAAGGGTAGTTGAGCTGGGGGCAGTGGGGATGGTTAATGGGTACAAAAACAGATGAAATGAATAAAGTCTAGTAGTTAATAATACAACAAGATGACTACAGTCAGTCAAATATAATTTATTGAAAATTTTAATATAACAAAGTATAATTATATCTTTGGAACACAAAGGATAAATGCTTGAGGTGATGGATACCCCTTTACCGTGATGTGATTATTATGCATCCTATACCTGCATCAAAACATCTCATATACCCTATAAATATATGCACCTACTATGTACCTACAGAAATTAAAAATAAAAAAGGGAGAAATTCTTTTTATGGCAGTAGTAAATGTCAAATCCCTTTTTCTCAGCATAAATTAGTACAAAAGCCATACAATCCTTATTTATCATTACCTCTCACAAAATACTTTTTTCTTTTTCCTGAGGCAAAAACAAACAAAATGTCTTGTATATTAATGGATGCCTTATGATATTTGGAAAGAAAAATATCAAAAAGTGATCTATACTTTGATTCTGGGCCTTACCTCATAAAACCATCACATGCCATATTCACTTGTTAAATAATTATTTTTGAACACCTAAATGCCAGGCAATTTCTAGGGCCTAGGCATACATTATCAAATAAAACAAAACAAAACAATAGTCATACTAGAACTTACATATATAGAGAGACAATAAATAATAAAAATAATTCCATAGTATATTTATATGGGAAAATCCCCATAGAAAAAGTAAAATGGTGTGTGTGTGTGTGTGTCTGTGTGTGTGTGTGTCTGTGTGTGTGTGTGTCTGTGTGTGTGTCTGTGTGTGTGTGTGTGTGGTGGGAGGTGGTCAAGGTGGAAGCTGGAAAACTAGCTAAGAAGTTAGTGATAAAACATCAAAATAACACTTTCTTTTGAAAGATGAGCCACCATGTGTTTTTTCTACATTTGACATGGTATGGAAGAGAAAGAGAGATAACAAGAATAAGCTCAAGCTTTTTGATGGAAGCAAATAAAAGATTGAGTTCCCATTGGATAAACAGAAGGTTGAGGGTAGAGCAAGATTTGAAGAGGAAATGTAAGAGTTAAATTTTAAATGAGTTATGTTTGAAATGTGTGTTAGATACCTAAGTGCAAAATCAAGTATGCAATTTAGTATATGACTTTGGCGTTTAAGAGGAGCTGAGAAAAATACTGAAGAGGTTTTCAAGACACTAATGGTATTTTATTATAGAATAGTCAATTAGCTCAACAGAAAAGTGAAGATAATATGGACAAGATAGCAGACACTAAGCTGTGGGTTTCTACAGCTTGAAGTGTTAGGGAGAAATTTGGGAACCAACAAAGGATACTGACCATAAGCTGTGAACAGGAGAAAAAAGAAAAAGACTGGTGACTCGCATGCCAGAGAAAGAATATCAAGGCCAAGAGAATGATCAATTATGTCAGATGATACTGATAGGTCATATAAACATCTAGAAAACTCTTCTGTGCAAGTTCAAAACAAACAAACAAATAAAAATTGACCACCAATGCTTCAACCAAAAGTACATATAGAAAATAAATATAGAAAAATAAAAATAATTGATTTCACAATATATGGATTATTTTTTCTTACTTTTCTTATTAAATGTTCTTCATTATCATTATAACATTTTTGATATAAAGAATGTGTTTACATTCGCCAATGGGCTCCAAATTTAAATGCCTATAATTATAGATGTTTTTCTGTTCACAGTTTTAGAAAATTGCTTTCATACTTTCTTGCTTCAGTGGCTCTGTTTTCAAGATATTTTTGTAAATACTTCAACATCATCATCTCCTGGAAGCCCCCTTTATAGATCCAAAACCATAGAAACCTTTTTTTTCTCCAGGTATCATCCCAGGTGGCAGTGGCAGCATTTCTTCCCACAGTCTTAAAAGGATTTTTTTTTTTCCCAGCAAACTCAACCATCTGTAAGGTACATGGATGTGCTTTGGTCAAGGAATAGGCTGAGTCAGACATCTAGTCAAGAGTGACTCAGCAAGTTTAGGGTACAGGCACACACCTCCACTTGTTATATAACCTGTTTGTGTAAGCTCATACTTGCCTTGGAGCCACTATTGTTTACAAAGGTATAACTGCCCTGCTGATGCTGTTCACAGGGCTCAACAGGTCTCAGGCGCCCCTGGTGCCCAAAGAGAGAATAATGCTACTGACTCCTGTAAGGGATAGCTGATTGCCTTGGAGGTGGTCAGGGGGTAGCCAGAAACTGGCTTGCACCCAGAGGGAAAGAGTTAAGCTGCTGACCCTGTAGCTGGCCTTGCAGGCCAGGGAGTGCAGCTGCAGGCATGGGGTGGCAGAAGCTGCAAAGCCGATTGCTGAGAGGAGCCTCAGAGCCTGAGCAGATAGCCAAGATAAAGGAAGACAGTGTGAGAAAGCTGCTGATGAGACAGCTGCTGAATAAAACCACATTTCACCTGCTTACAGTCCCCATGAGTGTTCTTTCAGCTATCTGCCACACACCTGCTCTGCTCGAACCTCAGCATGGGCTTGAACCTGACCCTGAGCATGACATTTGGCATAGTCATGGACCTAACACCATGCTTATAAGGGAAAATACCTTCTTTGTCTCTAGATGACCCTAATGCAGTGGCTACTTTTAGTGAAATTAGAGTAATTTACTTTTCTAAAATAAATTACACAGGTGATCCTAGTGGGAGTTTCTATCTAAGGAAGATGAAGAGAAAAAATCTACCATTCCTACCTGCAATATAGATTAAACCACAGGAGTGCCTCCCCTCTACCAGTGCCTTCCATTCTACTCATTTCATGTAGTCTCCATACTGTGACAAACAGGATATATTTTTCTTATTTATACCTGCATCTTGAGAGATGAGCAATCTGCCTTGACCACAGAAGGAGCTCAATTGATCTGTTGAGTGGGAACTGAATCCATAAACATATTACATCTACAATGCTTTGAGGCCCATTCATTTGAAAGAGGCTTGTAGACATACCCAATTTCACACGCAGATCATAGAACTCACCTTGGGGATCTTGTCCAGACCAGGGAAGAGCATTGCTGTCTCTGATGGTGAAGTTCTGGCATCAGAAATACTTTGGTGTGCCACTCTGGACTGCCCTTAAGTGAAAATGAACATTGCAAGTAAGCAGTTTTGGACTGTGCTGGCAGCACTATGCAGGAAAAAATTACACGGCCTATTACTAACCAATTCCAGGTGCTTGATGAAGTTGTTTCAGTCTGTGTCCTCAGCATCAGCACACAATAAACCCAGTATTACCCAACTTCAGAAATTCAAGAGAATCAGTGTCTGTTGCCTTTCAAATGCCTTTGAGGAAATTAGCAGTATTTTTTTCTCATCTACATGTAGGTATACCATTATTTGGAATGTACGTGTAGATAGTCTGAGAACCTAGGCTTTGAGAATAAACATTCATTTGTAAGTGATAATTTTTTTCACTGATACAAATGTATATTATTTCAAGATTATAATGAAATCTGTACATGGAGCTATGGCTATTTAAGAAAAAAATTGTTAAAGCATTAAAATTTAAAAATTTATATTCAATGTAAAATTTACATAAAACAGAAAGAGGATGCAAATTATATATATTGAATCATCACCATTTTTATTTGTTAGAAAAAAAAATCTACATTTAGAAAATAATGCTAACAGTAAATACAATAAAATAGCTAAGGGTAAATACAATAAAATATATATAGATAAAAATAAATACAATAACATATATAGACAAAATAACTATGGTTCTACAACTATTACTCAAGGTCATACATATGACCATACAAATATATATGAAATAATATGCATTTGAGCTCACTCAAGGCAGAGTACTCATCTCTCAAGATGAAAATATAAACAAAAAAATATATATCCTGTTTGTCACAGTATGGAGACTGCATGACATGAGTAGAATGGGAAGCACTGGTAGAGGGGAGGCACTGCTGTGGTTCAAGGTTATACATGTGACCTTGAGTAATAGTTGTAGAACTGTAGTTATTTTGTTCATTTGTATTTATTTCATAATTATTCTATAATGAAAGTGAATTACCTTCAAAGTTACTACAAAATTGTCCTGAATTAAACATTTGAGGAATTTTCACTTCGAATTGTTGGAAATGTTGCAAAGGTTTTGTTAAGAATTTAGAATCTCCTTTTTTCTTCTAGCAGTAATTTTTAAAGAAAGTAATTATATATAAATAAAGAAAGCAATTATATGGATAAAAAAGACATCTTGTTTTCCCTTCTATCTCTGTAGAGTAGTTAAGCCTGAATAACAAAATGGCTTTATGAGTTAAGATGAAATTGCAAGAAACTTCAGAAATGCCTTTTCTCATTATCTCCCTCAGACATCTGTCAATATTTATCTGTTAATAGACTAAGCAATCAGCCTCAGTAAATAAAATATCAGATCCAAATATATATCATTTAAGCAATCAGAAGGATGAGTGGGGATAGGATATTAGCATGACAATTATGTCAAATACCCTTATTTATATGGATCTTTCCTTCACAAAAGTTAATAGATGGTGAAACTAGCAGAACAGTAATGACATTCCTCAGGTTTTCTCCCCATTGTCAACCACTTCACTGATATTCATGAGAAGCCTAATTGGAAGCAAATTCAGAAATAAACAGACTCCAGTTTATAAAAGTAGGGCAAAAATCAAGGTCACTTGGGTAATCAACTAAAACACAACTGGTACTCACATTGAAGTCACATGCTTTCTGTGACTTTGGTAAAGTCTGACTTTTCTTTGTTGACAGTAAAGTGGGATACAACTGCATACTGGCCTTTGACTTACTAGTTTTATAAACTTGAGGAGGTTACTTAAACTCTTTGAAGCATATGCAAAACATTTTCAGAATGAGATTATGAAATAAATTTCATATAACTTGATGATATGGTTTGGCTGTGTCACCACCCCAATCTCATTTTGAATTGTAGCTCCCATAATTCCCACATATTGTGGGAGGGACCTGTTGGGAGATAGTTGAATCATGGGGGCCATTTCCCCCATACTGTTCTGGTAGTAGTGAATAGGTCTCATGAGATCTGATGATTTTATAAGGGGTTTCCCCTTTTGCTTGGCTCTCATTCTTTCTTGCCTGCCACAATGTAAGACATGCCTTTAGCCTTCTGCCATGATTGTGAGGCCTCCCCAGCCACGTGGAACTGTGAGTCCATTAAACCTCATTTTCTTTATAAATTACTCAATCTCAGGCATGTCTTTATCAGCAGCATGAAAACAGACTAATACACTTGGTGTGATAATTTTGAGAAAAAATGTGTAAATTACTCAGTACAATGTCTAACATTAAATAGGTTTTCAAGGCATATTACTTAGATCACTTAAGAATATTAAGAGAAACTTATATAATGCAAATGAAATATACCTAGTAAATGATCAGTTCCTTAAAAGCAATAGTCCTTCATCTATTCTGTAAGACGATGATGATAATTTAATGAAAATCTGAAATAGTCTCAGCATTTTAAGCAAACCTATAGTTACATGCGGCTGTGGATTTGAATATGTTCATATTAGCCCTGGCTCTACTTTTGAAAGATGCAGTTTCTGAGATGTTTTTCCTTCTCTAGGCACGTGGTAAAATGGTGGTTGAAAATGCAAAGTACAAAATTCAGGAAAATACAGAAAATAGAGGATGATTTCACAGTAAAAAATTGTTATAAAATTCTATTCATCAGCTTTGCTACTTTGAATATCCACACCTTATCTTAAAATTGGTGATAATTACAACAACTTCACATGGTTTTTGAGAATATTTAGTGAGTTAATACATAGGACAGGTACCAATCACACAGTAGATTATTAATAACTCAGCTCCCTACTGACACTCTACCTACCTTTTGCACAAAAAAAACCTTCAAATTAAAATTGTCTTCAACAACTAGCTCTAGCCCAGATTAATGCAATATTATATATGAGAAAAACAGTTGATCATACATGGTAATTTGTGTGTGAAAATTTAATAAACCCCATCTGAAAAATGTCTGAAGTACAACATGGAAGAAAGATTTGGTAGAATATTTATTATTTCTGGTAATTTAAATGTATATTATTATGATCTAAGGATTTTAGGGCAATGCAAACAAAACGTAACAATTTGTGAAGTATTGATAAACTATTAAATATTTTATGTTTTAATGACTTTATATCAACCAGTCATTGCTTATATCATGCAACATATAAGTATAGAATACTTCAGTAAATGTGAATTATATTATACTAAATTCAAGACCATTTTGTTGGAAAACTGGTATAAAGTTTTTCCTATACAGTAAAATATCAGTTCTATCTATATAATTCTTTTTACAAGCTACAGCAAAAACTTTTTAGATTTTTAAAGATGAAGCTTCTTTCTAAAATACTAGAAAATAAAATGGTTTAATACAGACAAAAACGACTAAATTCAGTATCATCATAAACAAAACAAAAATGCTTGGAATTTGTGCTTGTTGCTTTGGTATCATTAATTGCATGAAAAATGATAGCTTCTTTCAATGTAAATGAAAGTATAGAGGTGGCTATCCTTAGAGTACATATAAAATGATTATGAACTTGCATTCTAAGATCTGAGATCAAATTTTAACCCCTATGTTATTTCTGCACCTGATTTCTTTGTGCTGTCTCAAATATAAAATGAAGCTCTTTTCCAGATCCCTGTATTCTGAATCCTCAAAGGAGTCAGGGATTAGCAGTCACATAAAACCAAATTTCTGATAGTTATTCTCATGTATAAAACTACAACACAGATTTGAATAGTAAATTCTTCATGGACATGCCATAAAATTGTGATAAAACTGTAAAACGTAGTTTTGCTACACGTACAAGTTATCATGATACATATCAGATTGTTTAATGTATTATAAACTAAGAAAAATAAGAAACTTAGCATCTAATCAGTAGTAGAATTACAAAATCAGATTAACATCACATTCATGAATCACCTTCAATCACTATGAATTTTGATATCAAATTATAAGTATTGATTAATATGCATTTTAATAACTTGGGAATCTTTTTAAGACACAGATTTTCATTCAGTAGTTCTGGGATCCACAACCTAGCAGAAACCTAGGTAATGCCTAAGTTGTTGGCCTGAGTACACACTTTAAATCTGATGATTCTAACCTACTGCTATCAATAGCACTCTCTGCCATTATGAAACTGTTCTATATCTGTACTGTTCAGTAGGATGCCAGTAGCCACATATGGCTATTAAGCTTTTGAAAATGTCTAGTGTAAATGAATGACTGAATTTTAATTTAATTCATTTTAAATTTAAATTTAAATAGCCTAACCATGTGAGACTAGTGGTTACTGGTTATTGGACAAGAGAGGTCTGGAGGATATAAACAATTTATCTTGATGATATGGGAAGATACTTAAGGCAAAAAAAAAAACTTTCCAAAAAGAAACTCATAGTAATAAATATTGACTTATTTCATGTTAATAAGTGTTTATCAGTTCCTTCAAATGTGTCACAGTTACACTAACCATAACTGTATGACATTATAAATCCACATAGAATAATAATAATTAGAATCAATGGTTTCAAATCACTGTTGTGCCACCTACTAGCTGTGATATCTTGAGTAAGTATTTGCCCACTTTGTGCTCCAGCTTCCTCATGTTTAAAAGGGGATAATAATAGTAATATTATTGTAAGAGTTAAATTAGTTGATATTTGTAAAGCATTTCCACAGTGTCTAACACAAGCCTAAATATCATTTTTAATAAATTTTAGCCAACATTTTGCATGCAAAAATTACTTTGAAAGATTATTTTGAATTTCAAGAACTAATTTGGCATAATTCACACATAGTAAAATTCATGGATCTTAAGTGAATTGTTAGATAAGTTTTAACAGATACATCACTGCAGAAAGTTCCTTAATCCCTTTCCTCAGATTAAACCACCCAGCAAACACAGCCTTTTTATTACCAGAGATTAGTTTTGTCTGTTCCAGAACTACATATAAATGCAGTCGTACATATTCATTCTTTCTTCTTTCCTTCCAAAGAATATTTTTAAGTTTCATCTATTGCTGAGTACTCTATTGTATAACTTTGTTCTACTGTAAACTTTTTTATCCATTCTCCTGTTGAGTCGTTTTGGTTAACAATAAATAAAGCCGCTGTAACCATTTTGGTACAAACATTTTGTAAATATCTATTTTTATTTCTTTTGGATAAATACCTAGGAGGAGAATCACTGGGTTACCGGAAAGGTATATGTTTAACTTTTTAAGATATGCTCAAAAAGTTTTATCAATTTGTTGGGAGAATATTTGCCACAGGCCTCTCACATTTTGGGATGTTTGGGAGCAGAGGTAGTGACTGCTTTTGTTCTGGACTATCACTTTAATGTATATTGAAAAACCTTGGGAATTAGAGATAGTGTACCTCAGGAGCAAAGGGCAGATTTGCTTCCTGTCCATATAATAAAGAAAATGTTTCCTTCCAGGGCAAACCAACTATTCATTATTTAAAATTCAGTTTCCCTAACCTCAAGGTTCTTCTCCTCTAACGTATTCCACTGCCTGTACAAGGATCAGCTGACCATATTTTCACCACCCTGTGGAAAGTGTGGCTCAGCGGTTCTGCAAAACTGCTGGCCTCTGCATGGCTGCTGATCTTGCTGTGAATAATCACTTGTCCTTTGTCTCTGACCCAGGAATCTTTTGCTTTCTTTCTGGAATCTGTAAAACTATGGCAGGCTTGATTGTTACTTTGCAAGTCGGGTAAAATATCAAACCCTTCACAGTTTTTGGTAGTTTTGTAACAAGGATAGATGTTGACAGACACACAGAATGCTAGAAAAGGAAAGATGAAGGCCTAGATTCTTTTACATGATTTCAGAGAAGTGCACCAGAATACCAGTAACATGTTGATCAAATCATATGGTTAAAAATGTGCTTACAAGGAGACACTAGTGAGGTGCTTGCAGCTGAGTACCAGAAAGGAGGTCTGAAGACAATTGTCTAAATGATGCCCTGACTGTGCTAACTCTACTTTGGGCAAGGAGATTTCCTCACTGATCTGGTAATCATCCTTGGGTTTATCTCATTATTATAATTAGTACAAAGATTTGATTAGATTGGCAGATACTTCTACATCCCCCACCACATTTTAGACCATATTTACAAAAACACACAGCTACATTGTGACAGCATTTTTCACAATTGCTATGAACATAAATTGGGCCCCAATTGTTAATTTTTTGTCAGGTTGCTTGAAGATGAAGAGATGGAAGTATATGATGCTTGATAAGAAAGAATAGTAAGAACTCAGCCTCTTTTGCAATCTATCATGCCAACCTGAGACGCATTTGGACAAGAAACTAAAAGGTTTCAGTGTTATGTTTTTGTTTTTCTGTTATTGTGCTTTATTTTTATTTTTGTTTTTGCAGTGGGTCCTGGGTGCCATAAGGAAGCTTTGATCCACTCAAAGAGAATTGTTTCCCTGAGAGAAAAGAAAAAAAAAGCATTTTGAGAAAACAATAAATCTAGTATGCAAGCTTATACTGCCCTAGATTGCTAGGTTTATAAAGCCAATACGGTGACCAACTAGCAAATGGGCCAGTTTTATGTTATCTGTGATTCCACTTCTCACATACTATTTCTGTGGATGTTTTACGTGATTGTACTATGAATGCTGATATGGTTCGGCTGTGTCCCCACCCAAATCTCACCTTGAACTGCAATAATCCCCATGTGTCAAGGGCTTGGCAAGGTAGAGATAATTGAATCATGGGGGTGGTTTCCCGCATACTGTTCTCGTGGTAGTGAAAAAGTCTCAGGAGATCTGATGGTTTTATAAGGGGCTTTTACCTGTTTTCCTGAGGCCTCCCCAGCCATGCAGAACTGTGAATCAATTAAACCTCTTTTCTTTATAAATTACCCAGTCTTGGGCAGTCCTTTACAGCAGCATGAAAACAGACTAATACAAATGCTTATGGGTAAAAGAGCGATTTGCTTACTCAGTGACCATGGCATGTAGAGAACTGCTGATAAAACACATAAGTCACTCCTCAACCTGTCTCACTGTCCTCATGGAGGAGGTCCAATAGAAACAACATAGTATCTTAAGAAGAGAATGGGAAATCATAGCCTTGCTTAGGGACTTAACCACATCACAGAGAGTATGAAATGCAATATCTCAATACAACCATATATGGTCAGTTGTGAAGATAAAGGGAGCTGGAGTTTCACAGTACAAAACTAATTGAATTCAGTTTTTGCACCCATAGTCCTAGTTGTTGCAAATATTGAGACTGTGAAGATATATAACTGAATTTGTTGCACAAACTGGTAGCATTTTGTATGCTGTTTTAGATGTTGTCAGCTCTTTCTTTTCTATCCCAAAGGCATCTAAGAACCAAGACCAATTTGCATTCATATGACAAAACCTCTAATATATATTTGAAATATTCTCACAGAGGTATCTAAACTCACGCCATTTGCCACCTGTGGCTGGGTCAGGATTTGGCATAAATGTCTTCAGTTATGATGCCCAAAATTTTCAACTACACAGTATAAATGATGTCCTGTTGGTTGACAAGTTGGCAGTCTCATTCTCAAAGGTCCCGACTGTGGTGGTATATTTCCTCCATCAGTAGGAGTGGTTAATAAACCCTGACAACTTTCAGGAGTCTACTCACCAGGTAAATTTTCTTGGGACTATGTGGAATGGCTTCAAAACTGTTAGTTCCTCTGGCATTCAAAGAAAATTGCTCTATCTTGTTCCCACAACACTACCAAAAGGAGACCCAGCACTCTGTTACATTTTTAGGTTTTGGAGACAGTTTGTGACTCACTTGGACATTCTATAATATTTGGTCTCTCATATTGGCTAAACTGCAAATTAGCATCCTTTGATTGGAGACCAAATCACAGGTTACATTGTAAACTGCTTAATGAACTGCAGCATGCTTTTTACTTTTGGATCCCCCCAACCCCAATTACTACTTCGAGTAATATGTTTTCATGACTGATGTGGAGCCTTGGGCAATGGATGTCAGCTTCTATCCTACCTTGTCTCCACCGTGAGCTTTTGACTCATCCCCTCCATGACATGGCAACAAGGTACATCCCCAGAAAACAGTTATTAGATAGTTACTGTGCTCTTGTTAGAAGGAATGTCTGTCCCAAGAGGGCCCGTGCCTCTGGCCTGATATTCCCATTTTGGGGTGACTCAACTCAGACTTATTGACTATCAAAATGGGAAGGGCCCATCGAAATGCACTTGTATACTGAAAATGGCATATTTGAGAGCATAGCTGGCCAGATTTTCCTAAATGCCTAGTCCTGTTTTACTGATGGTTTATCTAAACTGAAATGCAATGGTATCCACTAGGCTGTTGCATCTGTTCAAACCCAGCACCAGCTATGCAGAACTGAAAATGGACATTGTTGCTCTGCTCATTGGGCAGAACTCTAAGTTGTCCTCACGGCACTGGCCAACACTCCCCTTGATGAATTTTACTATATTTTTACTGAATGTTGGAGTACTGCCAATTGCCTAGCTGTTCAGTTTGCTACTTGGAAAACTACATTAACAAAATTAAAGTCACCATTGTTTATGTGTCCTCATCTTTTCTAATTATTATAATTATAATATTTAATCATGATAATTTTATCATTATTGTTTTAACATTTTTTCCTTTGGTTAATGCTTTTTGTGGTTTCTTTAAGAAATTTTTGCTTATCCTAAAATTGTAGTGCTATTATACTGTTTGCTGCTAGAAGCCACATAGCTTTAGCTTTTATGTTTATGTCCATAATTAATCCCAAAATAACTCTCTTAAAATGTAAGATAGGAAAATAGGGGTTCATTTTTTATAATATTGCATTGTGTCAATGATATTCATTGAAAAGACTTTCCTTTCCCCATGAATTGCATCTGTGACCCTATTAAAAACCAATACCGTATATGAGGAATGGCTAATTTTTTTAAAAAATATATTTTTATGTTTTTGTAAATAGGATTTCTTAATCAAGGCAGGAAAAAAAAAGCTAAACACAAGAAGAAAATGTTGGCATAGTTTTAAAAACAAACTTTAAAACTTCAATTAATCAAAAGTGCATTAAAGAAAAACCAAGGTATACAGGCAACAAATAGCACAATGAATGGAATCATACCTCACATCTCACTACTAATATTGAATGTAAACTGCCTAAATGCAAATGGTCACCAAAAGCAAGCAGGAGTAGCCTTCTTATGTCAGACAAAACAAACTTTAAAGCAACAGCCGTTAAAAGAGACAAACAGGGACATATAAATAATGTCCCTCTTTAAATAAAAAAATAAATTTATTTATTTAATGTTCCTCTTTATATATAAAAGGCCTTGTCCAACAGGAAAATATCACAATCCTAAACATATATGCACCTAACACTGGTGCTCCCAAATTTATAAAACAATTACTAATAGACCTAAGAAATGAGATAGACAGCAACACAATAATAGTGGGGGACATCAATACTCCACTGACAGCACTAGACAGCTCATCAAGACAGAAAGTCGAAAAGACAATGAATTTAAACTATGCCTTTGAACAAATGGACTTAACAGATATATACAGAACATCTCATTCAACAACTGCAGAATACACATTCTATTCAACAGTGCATGGAATTTTCTCCAAGATAGACCATATGATAGGCCATCAAGCAAGCAAATCACATAAGAGTACATAAATATTTTTAAAGCAGATCCAAGAAATATATGTGTGTGGTAAAAATACATGAACCAGTAAGAGAATGATAAATAAATGAGGAACTCATGTTACCACTTGGTGGAGGCAGGCAGGTAAGAAAATGGAGATATACATGTCTAGATGCAAGTTATTTATAATGGGTTAGTTTGAGGAATAATAATTTCAACACTATTCATTATAATATTTAAAATAATTATGTGAATAAATATATATTTAAATACATAAGCATTTGAAAATCTAAACATAAAAATAAAGATATATGCAAAATTTAATTATGATACTGCATTATTACCGAAGGATAACTGAGTTCTGTGTATCTGATCCCCTGTCAAAAAGAAATCACAGGCAAAAAAAAAAAAAAAACACAATAAAAGCATGTTTTGATCACCAAGGTTGAAGCTACTATGAAAGCAAAAGTCTAAACCTTGTATTAGTTTTTCTACTCTTCATTGTTGAAATACTTAAGGCAATAATAAATGACTTGCGTGTTGAACATCAGTAAAAACATGGCAGCTAAGTTTCCGCAACTAATATTTAAAGCAGCACAAATGGCCAAGGCTTTGTGTTTGCACTTCTGTGTAGGTCATCTTTTCTATGAGCATACTCTGCACAATGGCCAAGATTAAGAGTGAATTATTGTTTTGGCTTTTAATTTTCACTTTTTATTTATTTTACAAGAGTGAATTATACAATTTGACAACTTGCATTTTTATTTTTTTAATTTTTTAATTGATACATAATAATCATACATATTTATGGGGTACATATGTTATTCTGACAGCTGCATACAATGTGTAATGATCAAACCAGAGTATTTTGATATGTATTGTCTCAAATACCTATCATTTCTTTGTAAGGGAACATTTCAAATCTTTTCTTCTAACTATTATGAAATATACAATATATTGTTAACTACAATCAGTCTACTCTGCTATCGAAAGCTATGACTTATACTTTCTTTGTAAATGTATGTTTGTACCCATTAACTAACCTCTCTTTATCCCCTCTCCAACCTTCCCAGGCACTGGTAACTATAATTCTATTATCTACCTCCATGAGATCAACTTTTTTTTGCTCACACGTATGAAAAAAATATGCAAAATATGTTTATTAGTCAGAGTGTGCTCTCTTTAATCCTGGCTGTCTGAACACCATGCATCTCCACACATTCTGCACAAATGATTTTAGACACTGGTAAGTCATAATTATACTCTTAGATCTCAAGCTTGTTGAGGATGTCATTGCTTTTGACATATAAAAAGAGTAATGGCACCAAGGAAGATTATAGAAACATAAAAGTAGATGCCTTGTGTTGCTTCTGTCTATTTGTGACAAATCCTGGCTAGTAAATAACATGAAAAAAGATGAATTTCCAAATAGACAATGACAACTTGATCAAAGGAAGAAAAAAATGAGTCATGCAAAACAGGTTTAATCAGGTTAATTAGAATCCGGGTTGCATTTTGGACCTGGGAATACTTATCAACAGGCTGTCATTTGAAGGATTATCTTCATTTAGTCTAAGGAGCATGGCAGGTGTGTAGCATTTGGATATAATGTCTTGCACTAGCTCTCTGGGAAGAAGCTCTCTCACAGAGTTGCAATTTAGCAGGCTGCCTCAACATAAACTGAATAATTCCTGGTGCTCTTGCTGTTATAATGTCTGGAAGCATCATTGACTGGTGGAAATGTTCATGGGGTTCCAAAGGAAGGAAGAGAGGAGGGGATAGAAAAACAAAGAGAAAGCGGGAAAAATAATGGTAAGGAGGACATGCAGAGGAGGAGAATGAGAGAGCAAGGGAGGGGAGTTAGAAGGGGAATGAGAAGTGGCCAAAAGAAGACAAGAAAGATATTGTGGAAGGACTTCAAGCATCCAGAATCACAATAAATTTATAAATACACAGCAAATGACTTTCAAATAAAACACTAACCTCACTTTGGGGAATGCAATCTGGTAAGACAGTTTTCTCTTGATTTATCTTTTATTTAAAATGGTCCCTTGGTTTCTTTTTCTTTCTTCGTCCTCCTCTTCCTTTACTCTTTACTCAGTTCTCCAATCCTCCTCCTTCTTCATCTTAATACACGCACTATTAGAAATGTCAGGCCAGGCGCCATGGCTCACGCCTGTAATCCCAGCACTTTGGGAGGCGGAGGCGGGCGGATCACGAGGTCAGGAGATAGAGACCATCCTGGCTAACACGGTGAAACCCCATGTCCACTAAAAATACAAAAAATTAGCCGGGCGTGGCGGCGGGCGCCTGTAGTCCCAGCTATAGCTACTCGGCAGGCTGAGGCAGGAGAATGGCGTCAACCCGGGAGGCGGAGCTTACAGTGAGCCGAGATCGCGCCACTGCACTCCAGCCTGGGAGATAGGGAGACTCCGTCTCAAACAAACAAACAAACAACAACAACAAAAAAGGCAGTGAATCCAAAACACTTCCTTAAGCTGCAAGAAGTACACATTTTAACTCAGCCATAAACAAATGACACGGAAATTGAATGACATGATATTACTAATTTCTTTGTAAATATACATTCCTTGAAGGATAGAAGCTGGTTCAATGGCTTGTATCTGCCTCACCTGAGGAGGCATTAGTGGTTGTAAGGATAACAAGGGAGGCATGTGACATGTAATTAGAAAAAAGTAATCAAAAAATTTCAGTTGCATTGAGCACAAAGGAAGAAACAAAAAACTGCCTTCATAGGCACTAAAGGTATTTTTTAATCGCTGTGTATTTATGATATAGTTTGTTCATTTCTTTCTAATTTTTATTTGGTTAGACATTTAAATGCTCATCCTATTCCACTAACACAAAATACACTCAACATACACACATGCATATATGCAATCCTACTAGATAAGAGGGGACATGGAGAAAAGTTTTATTTCTTACTTATCTTCTAGTTTTCTATTTACTAGAACATAATAGATTATATGCACATATTAGATTCCAAAAATTAGACTTATAAACCTTAAAAACCTGTATACCTCCAAAATAACTTAGTTTACTATAAAATTAATATTTTGAACAAAAATGTAAAATCTTAGACAATAATACTGTCTGAAAGAGACAATAGATGCCTACTTTTAATTAAAAGTCAATTTTTCAGCAATCTCATTACTGGGTATATACCCAAAGGAATATAAATCATTCTGTTACAAAGCTACATGCACACATATGTTCACTGCAGCACTATTCACAATAGCAAAGACATGGAATCAACCCAAATGCCCGTCAATGGTAAGCTGTATAAAGAAAATGTGGTACATATACACTATGGAATACTATGCAGCCATAAAAAGGAATGAGATCATGTCCCTTGCAGGGACATGGGTGAAGCTGGAAGCCATTATTCTCAGCAAACTAATGCAGGAACAGAAAAGCAGACACCACATGCTTTCACTTAGAAGTAGGAGCTGAAGGATGAGAACACCTGGACACAGGGAGAGGAACAACACACACTGGGGCCTGTCGGGGAGGGCGGGGTGGGGAAGAACATTGGGGAAAAGAGTTAATGCATGCCGGTCTTAATACCTAGATGATGGGTTGATAGATGCAGCAAACCATCATGGCACATATTTACTTATGTAACAATCCTGCACATCCTGCACATGTATCCTGGAACATTAAAAAAAAGTCAATTGCTATAAAATAATACAAATTGTTCTATTAATATTCATATAGCACTGCAAGTCTTTTGACAAAACTTCAAGCACCTCTCCTTCCTTTCCAGTTCTCTGATTTATGAAGACATCCTCTCTCAATAATTAAAAAAAGTTTTAAGTATTATTTTCTGATATTGATAATTTTATTTCAAATATGATACTTAAAATATATTTATTGACTTTAAAAAATTATATTTTTTTACTTTATTTACTAATTTTTTATAATTTAGTTCTTCTATTAATACTTTAATATTTATATCTATACTCTCAATCATTCCCATATGCTAATATTACACATTAATATTTTGGTACAAAATTCAGTAATTTTTAAAATTATAGAATGTATTAAATATTGTGTTATATTTATTAAAGCAAGCATTTACAAGTGAGCTGCATAATACATTCTGAGTATGTCATTTGCTTAAATCTCCACTTATTTAATATTTTACTTTTGTTATTCTCACATATTTTTTTAGATCTCATCAGCAAATTGTCTCTAAACTCTTCACTACATCTCTAAACAGTTTCATATTGTTGATCATAACATTTAATAGATTGCTTCCTATTTATTTCATTGATGCCATTCCTCATACAGCTGACAATCCTCCTGCTTCAATCTCAACATTCAGCCAAAGAGATAAGAAAAGGTATGACACAGAAAAAATGGGAACATAATTTTAGAATAAAAGGAATCATCAGAGGATACAAAACACCTCATTTAAGACAGAAATGAAGTACTCAGTAGAAAAGTTGGAAGTTAGGTAAGTTATCCTAAAAGATAAAGAGAAACACTAAATAAAAATAGTAAGTAAAAGATGAGCACCTTCCTTAGTTAATGTATTAAACAACTTGCTGGTTTACCACTGCAAGCAGGCACCCCAGAAACCAACAGAATGGATTCAAAGAAGCCCTCATTGCAATAAGATATAGCTTGAAATATGTCATGCCTTCAGACATCTGATGATTTTCTTTTTACATATAGAACCAAAGTTCTCAATGAGTTTGCAATTTACTTTGGAAAATAGACAAGTTATCAAACTGTGTGAAATGCTATGATAGGTGAGTAAACAGAATGCTTTCAAGGGGTAAATTTTTTTTTTTTAAAAAAAGAGCTATCCTCAGCCTGAGAGTGTGGGTGGACATGGATAGAGAAATCGAGTAAAGCTTCCTAAATGGGCTGACCCCCCGGTGTTAAAATCTGAAAGAATGAACAGGAGTTCATCTGATGGAACAAAGTGGGAGAAAGCTTTTCTAGGTATCAATGTTTCCATCATGACTCCTGCACCTCTCGCTGAGTTGCGGTTGTGGATTAAGGGCATTGGATGCATTGTGGAAACATGCTGAAAAATCAGTGGGGCTCATGACAAGTTTGGACAATATAAACTGTCACATAATTGATGAAAATCGTTCATTTGATGAATTTGACCAGATCAAGCAACGTGTGACTAATGTGATGCCAGAAGTGTGCAGGAAAATAAGACATCCACTCTGGGAAAGGGGAGGAAAATGACTTTCCATCATTTTCGGAAATATGACATGCCTTCTCAAGTCACTGAATTCTCATTATCCACCTGACAGTCTTCCAGCACTAATGCACCTGTTGGAATAATGTGGATGGGGACTTGTACTAAGCACAAAAGAGACTGTCACTTTTCAGAGAGAGCTAAACAAATGGTCTGAAGCTATTAGAGAATGTTCTGCCTTTCTATATAAATACTTTGCGGAGAGAGAATGCAGTTTCACAAAATGACGATACAACAGAGGGTCTTAAATGTTTTATTTACAATAATATGAGGCAAATACCATTATTTTAGAAAGTTTCATGGAGACAACAATATTTTAATTCTTTGCCTAAATGTTTGAGACTTTGTAAAATTAGAAATAATGGCATAGAAAGCTGAATCGTAAACTGGAAAATCTTTCATGATTGTTTCATCCATTCCCTACACGTTTGCACCCAAACATTGAATTTGCAAGAATCTCAGATATGACATTTCATGAATGACTCAAAATTGGACTAAAGAAGTGGAAAAATTATGTTAATTACCATTCCTGATCAAGTCTAACTTTGAAGAGATGAGTATACCTGATAAAACAAAAAGATGCAGTTTCTGATATGCAGAGAGGTTAGACATGTGGTCAAAAATAAACAAAAGGAATTTCCATGTCAAAAATATTCAGTTTCAATACAAAGAGTGCACATAGGAAAGCATTGCAACTAGGAACAAAATGCAAAGCTATTAAAGTAACAGGTTGAAAAATAAATACAAGGTATGCACCCAAACCTGCCATTATCAGAAGCAACACAAGCTGTCAGATAGCTAGAAGCAAAAAGGTAAGAAAATTACATATCTTCATAAAATGAGATTTCAAGTGCATTTTGAATTCACAATGGAGTACCCTCAATCAATAATAATAACAAATTTTAAGAAAGGCCCCAAATGAGCAATTTTACAATTGTAGCATAAGTAATATAATTATTTCAATAGTCTTTGCCAAATCAGAACAGATAACATTTCCTTATAGCAGAAACTAGGGCACATAAAAAAGTTTTAAAGTATATAATTTGCAACAAGATACAAATACTATGGACAGTTAAAATAATATTCCATGTTGCAAGGCTTAGGAAATAGTAAAAGAACAGCAACCTCAGGATTTGAATGCCAATTTTAACCAAACTAAGAAAATGAAATATATAAGAATACAAACTTATAAATACTATCCTAGCATATCTTTCTTCTTCTTTTTCAAAAAAAAGGAACTTCTCTTAAAGGTACTCTTGGATACCTTTGAATAGCAGATTACTTAATATATTTTTTATTTATTTCTAGATATTTTATGATTGATAGAATTGAGAATGAATTAATATTTTGAGTGTCTTTCACATGCCAGTAATTTTTTTTTCTTTTTTTTTAATTATACGTTAAGTTTTAGGGTACATGTGCACAACATGCAGGTTTGTTACATATATACACATGTGCCATGTTGGTGTGCTGCACCCATTAACTGGTCTTTTAACATTAGGTATATCTCCTAATGCTGTCCCTCCCCCCTCCCCCAACCCCACAACAGGCCCCATTGTGTGATGTTCCCCTTCCTGTGTCCATGTGTTCTCATTGTTCAATTCCCACCTATGAGTGAGAACATGCAGTGTTTGGTTTTTTGTCCTTGCAATAGTTTGCTGAGAATGATGGTTTCCAGCTTCATCCGTGTCCCTACAAAGTACATGAACTCATCCTTTTTTATGGATGTATAGTATTCCATGGTGCATATGTGTCACATTTTCTTATGTTTATTGCGGCACTATTCACAATAGCAAAGACTTGGAACCAACCCAAATGTCCAACAATGATAGACTGGATTAAGAAAATGTGGCACATATACACATACCAGTAATTTTTATGCACATTATATTATTTATTCCATATAATATTTGAGGAGGTAATCATCATTGTCTTCATTGTGTATATAAGAATCTGAGACACAGATTGCTTAATGAATAAAGGTCAGTGATAAAAAGGGTGCTGTAGATTTAAAAGGCCTGGGTTTTATTTTGACTCTGCCACTTTCTAGCTGCTTAACTCTGTTCAAATTACTTAATGTTTTTCTGTGACCAAGTTTTTTTCAGAAACAATAGCACCTACCTTTTAATGTTGTTAGGGTAAATTTAGTTTCTATAAACTACCTGGGACAATGCAAGGCAGCAGTTCTCAATAAACACTGCCTAGTTCTTAACTTTCTATAATGTTTCACATCTTGTGAATACCAAGCTGAAAGTCAAACCCAAAATCTATCTAACACTGAAGTCTGTTTTCTTTCTTTGTTATCATGCTCCTGCCCTCTGCAGGGAAGCAAACAGGAGGTGAAGTTAGGAGGTCATCAAAGGAGAGTGAATACCAACAGAAATCATAAACATTATTGTGTATTTGTGTGGTGTATGGGTGAGCCCAGAAAAGAAATAAAAATAACTGAATATCTGTGAAATTACATTCAATTCAAAATTGGTGGAATAAACCTGTTTTACTTCCTAAAATTTGAATGTGGAACAGGCATTTTAGCTCAGCCCTTTAAAGATGGGTTCATTATTGTCTTTCAAAGATACACTAAACCATACCAATTTCCTGTGCAATTTCAGGTAACAGGCTGAAAAATGTGTGAGCTTGTCAGTTGTCCTTGAGTAGGGCTTGTAAATTTCCCAGTGTTCAGAATGCCAGGATTAAGGTTCCTGCCCTTACACGTCCATAGAATCTCACTGTAACTCTACTATACCCTTGCTGAATTGAAGTGTTGTATAAAACTGAACTTCAGCCTAGTTTCCTTGTTGTATTTCACTGTCAACTCTGGAGGTGGAAATTCTACCCAAATTTCATTTTAGTGGGGTAAAGAGGGTGAGTGTGAGGGCTGAAATCTTCATATCATGCTAAGCCTTCTCCTGAAATGTCACCTGCAGTTCCACCAAAACCCCTTAGCTTACTTAGAGTACAAAGTGAATAGGCAGGTATTTGGCTAATTTTCCATATTCCTCCACAATCCAGATTTTCACTCCTCTGTCTCATCTGTCATATTAAACCTCCCTAGTACAGACTTTGTCCTATTTATTTATTTATTTATTTATTTATTTATTTTTGACAGAGTCTCACTCTGTCACCAGGCTGGAGGGCAATAGTGTGATCTCGGCTCACCGCAACCTCCACCTCCTGGGTTCAAGTGATTCTCCTGCCTAAGCCTCCTGAGTAGCTGGGATTACAGGCATGTGCAACCATGCCCAGCTAATTTTTGTTTTTTGTTTTTTTTTTAGTAGAGATAGGGTTTCACCACTTTGGCCAGGCTGGTCTCGAACTCCTGACCTCGTGATCCACCCACCTCTGCCTCCCAATGTGCTGGGATTACAGGTGTGAGCCACCATGCCCGACCAACATCATCCAATTTCTTATGTCCGTTTTGATAATCAAATAATGGAATGTCCATATGCCAGCTGAGATCCTTTGTCTACACTCTCATCCATTTTTACTGTCTTTGTAGTGTCCTGTCCCCATAGGATGAGTTCTAGTCATAAGACCTCAAAGTTACGACAAAATTGTCATTTTTTTTTTTTTAGGGACCCAAGTAGAGCTTGAAGAAATACTTTTTTAAAGTATTTAATTATTTCGAGGCTGGGCGCAGTGGCCCACACCTGTAATCCCACCACTTTAGGAGGCTGAGGCGGGTGGATCTCTAGAGGTCAGGAGTTCCAGACCAGCCTGACCAACATGGGGAAACCCCGTATCTACTTAAAATACAAAAAATTAGCCGGGCGTGGTGGCAGGTACCTGTAATCTCAGCTACTTGGGAGACTGAGGCAGGAGAATCGCTTGAACCTGGGCAGCAGAGGTTGCAGTGAGCTGAGATCATGCCACTGCCCTCCAGCCTGGGTGACAGAGTGAGACTCTGTCTCAAAATAAATACATAAATAAATAATTTAGTTATTTTGAGTCCATATTTATACAAAATTGCCATTACCATACCAAAATACATATATATTTTAATGATAAGGGGTATAAAATATCATTTTATAATTATTATACTAGTTATTTGTTTTATGCATGTGTGTGTATCTTTAATTTCAGCACTCTTTCCCATTATATCACTAGTATTAAAAGCTCTAATCAAAAAGCATAGGGTGCAATTTGAACAGAAAAGTTAATATTACATGTAAGCTGTATCCATGTAATCCATTTTATCAGCTGTCTCTGTGTTTCCTAATCTCTTCTGCTTCTTTTTATGACAAAATATTGTTATCACTGCAGGCCTAAAAATTCATAGCAGACTGAGCAGAATCCTAGCCTGCCTCACACATTATCTAAATTATCAGTTAATGTTAAATTTTTCTGATTTTTTTATAAGTAGCAGGAGGTGAAAATATGAAAGTTTTTGTTCATTTTTTCCCAGATTCCAAACTGAGGTTTTCAACATTGAGAAAACTGAAAAATAGCCATCTATTTCTAGTGTACTTGTTATCTACATAAATTGAACATAAGAGTCAATGAGGGAAAATTAATTTATGATCTATGAAATTTATCATATCATAGTCTCTGACTTTAATAAAGCCACTGACATTTTAAAGGCATTTCTTGAAAAAGGAAACTTACACAGATTTTGTTTAGAAAAAAAATGGGTACTGTTAAATATGGTTACTAGGAGATACAAGTTTTAATTATTGGACTCTTTTTCCTGAGTGTCATTTAAGGAATAATACTAATAATCCCTGCATCCAGATTAATTGTGGATATGGTCAGAATAAAACCAATATTTTTCTCACATACTGTCCTGTTATAATGAGGAGTCTTATTATTTTAAACAACATTTAGAGGCACACAGTATTTTTAAGAAATATCTTGCCCTTAAAAAATAAAGTAAAAGGTACATTACTTTTTCAGCTATGAATTGGAAACAAGAAAGTGTGAATGATATTTCTAAAAATGCTGATTTACCATGACATTGAAGGCCTCCCACATACTATTTTCTCCAGTCTATGTATCCATCTTTATCCCCCCTGCTTTCCCTGATAAAGTTCTTTCTCTTAAAATGTTCTGTTTATTAACCACTAAATACGTATCTTGCTCTTCTAACTTTTTTCACTCTTGTTTCCCGGAATGCCTTGCTCCTTCCTCATTTCCAACTCTGATACTATTAGTTAGCCTGATTTCTCTACTCTGCTTCAAAGACAACCTTTGGAAAATATCAAGGATCTTTTTGTCCTGGAGCTATGGTCATCGCTTTCCTTAATGTCCACCAGATTCTTCTCCTGAACTTTTTTAGTGCACTTTTAATTCTTTCCACAAACTGCCTCTCATAGCTTGTCATTGGAATTCATGTTATGGCTTCAGAGTCTTAGAGTTTGTAGCCTCTTACTCAATCTCATTAGATCAGAGGAAAATGAGGCCTGAAGAGGTCAACTTACCTGTTTACTTTCACATAGCTAGTTTGTGAGAAAGCTGAAAATGGAATCCTTCCATATGATTCATAGTCCATTTCTACTCTGAATGATGCGATTTTGCTTTATCTATCTTGTGATGTCAGTTCAAATAAGTTATAATGTATCCTTTTTTATTTCAGGCTCTCCACTGGGACTTCCTCATTTATTGCACTTGTGCTAATTATTGATTCACTGAAATCTGTACATAGAATTTGTGTTGCAGCTATAAAGTCAACATATTTCCTAATTTTGAATATTGGTTTGCTATACTTACCGTATAACTAAGGTGACATATTCTAGGCCTACAAGGTACAAAGAAATGAGATTGCTTCACAATTCTGTTTATATTTTGACTGGGTGTTCCCCTAAGACAATTGGGAGCTATAAAATAAATTGGACAGGTATAGACATAATATGTTAAGTGAGTCTCTGGTTTCCTAAAACCTAGGGGATATTGTAGCACAAATTGTTCTATTTTCTAATATAAAAATATGAAATTCTGAAAGGAGAATGTGTGAGCTTCTTATATTTTTGCTCAAATCTAATTGCATTACAAAATGAGCATCTGGCTATTGAAAGTAGGGTCTGCATACATATAGCCAGACACTTTTTTCCACTTGGACTTTTCCATAATCACCTGATAATACATTATCCCTCTTTGCATGATCTGAGTCAGCGAGAATGAACCAAACAATAAAATCTCCATGTGATATATCTGTCTCTTTTTATGCTTTGAAAAATGCTACTTTTTACAACTTTAGGAGGTAAATATTATTTTAGAGATATCAATGACTCATGCATGAAATGCTCTGTGCATGTACTAGTGGGCATGTGTATGGTAAAATACTATTAACTCTCTTAAATAATTTTACTAAAGTTACCTACACAAAATTTAAGTATGTCAGCTAACGTGTCATCTATTAATCAATGTAAACATCAGTCAAAAATTATTATTATTGTTATTTTTTGAGACAGAGTACCACTCTGTCGCCCAGGCTGGGGTGCAGTGGTGCAATCTCTAGATCTCAGCTCACTGCAACATCTGCCTCCTGGGTTCAAGCTATTTTCCTGCCTCAGCCACCTGAGTAGCTGGGATTACAGGCGCGGACACCATGCCCAGCTAATTTTTGTATTTTGAGTAGAGACAGGGTTTCACCATGATGGTCAGGCTGGTCCCGAACTCATGACCTCGTGATCCACCCACCTCGGCCTCTCAAAGTGCTGGGATTACAGGCATAAGCCACCACACTCAGCCAACAATAAAATTTTAACTGGGATAAACAGAAAAACTTGTTTTTAATGGTCTATACTTCTCATTGTATAAAATTCTGTTAGTCAGCTAGCTAAAGGATTAAAAAATACCAAGCTTCACAAAACATATAATTATCAGGTTATTTTCTGGAATTACACAATTAATTGGGGGTATAGTGCTAGAAGTGAAAACATTTCTTTGAAAGTTTCGTAAAGCTAAGAATTTGAGAAAATGTAGGCAAATTGAGATGAGCATTCATTTGACTAATATCTGCAGTCAATACCTTAGAACTTTCTACTGTGTTCTACTTTTATAATCTATGTAACAGTTTGTATTTTAACAATGTTACAAGGTCAATGTGAAAAGTTTTTTTAATTTATTATAGTTTTTAAAATTGTATTTTTCTCAGGAATTTTTCAATTATATGAAATAGTTACTTAATATGACAATCTGGCACTATTTGAAAATAATTAATTTGAATAATTTTTCATTGCCTACTTTCACAGAATTTCACCTTATAGGAAATACAGTGTGTATATGTGTTTTTTGGTGTATGTATATATATAGTAGTTGATATATACATATTTGTATATAATAATTGATATAGATATATAGATATATGGTGAATTCCCAATCTAGGGGAAGCTTTGGATGCAACATCTATCATAAAAGACACTGCAGTGGGATTATTTTTTTCATTAAAAAAAAAAGTCAGATTGATATCCAATATTTGTTTAATTATGTACATATTAGGACTGGATATGGCTGCAATTAACAAAGTGTCTGATATCTGAGGAAACATAGTATGTCAATATGAAGTATTCCTTATCTAATCCTACAAAAAATTTAAAATAGAAGATTGCTTGTTCAGTCTCTCTCTGAACATTTCAACTTTGATTTTATATTTGCTCTAGTGGCCACTGGATGTCTAGACATCACACATACTTCACTGTATGCAATGGCAGAAAGTAGTGGGAAATTCAGGGAAAAGGGGAAGAGAGTAAGTAGAGGGATATAGAGATAGAGAATGAGAAAGTGAAAGAAAGAGCAAGAGAGATGAATTCTCTTTACATATTCTTTATTTTTTACACCCCCCTCCCCACATTTTATAGATTTTCCCTCACATCTCATTGGCCATAAGTGTACAATAGACACTCTAGGTACTAGAAGCAAGCTTTGATTTTACTTGCTTTTATTTTGTGAGGTGGTGAGAGAGAAAAATTTGGGGAATGCTATTGCATACAAACCAAGGGTTTCTGCCAAATATTTTCAGAAGAGAGATATCTCAAATCATGTAACAATCTTATGAAAGCTTTGCCTATTAGATAGTTCTTTCTTGTAATATCAATGTCTATGATTTTAGATATGCCCACCTACATCATATTCAGATTATTTTTAACATGCAATAATGTTTTAAAGAAGCTTTCATAATTCAGTGTGAAAGTAAATATTTTTACCTGATTTCAAATTTTAGGTTTCATGAACTTATATTTTTCTTCTTAATTAAAACATTAATTAAATTGACAAGTAACAACTGTGTATATTTATGATATATAACATGATGTTTATATATATATATATACACATTATGAAATAGCTAAATCAAATGATTTAGCATATACATTACTTCACATACTTATTATTTTGTGAGGAATACACTTGAAATCTACTCTTTTGGCTAAATTCAAGTATATGGTTTATTATTATTAACTATATTCATCATGCTGTATAATAGGTTTTTAGAAATTATGCTCCTTACCTAAAAGTTTGTTCTTATTGATGAACATATTTCCATTTACCCCAATGCTTAGTCCCTGAAATCACAATTCTACTCTCTGCTTCCATGAGTTAGACATTTTTCTATTCCACATATGTATTAGGCCATACTTGCACTTATAAAGAAATACCTGAGGCTGGGTAATTTTTTTTTTTTTTTTTTGAGATGGAGTTTTGCTCTCGTTGCCCAAGCTGCAGTGCAATGGCACAATCTTAGCTCACTGCAACCTCCGCCTCCTGGGTTCAAGTGATTCTCTTGCCTCAGCCTCCCGAGTAGCTGGGATTACAGGCATGCACCACCACGCCCGGCTAATTTTGTACTTTTAGTAAAGACGGGGTTTCTCCATGTTGGTTAGGCTAGCCTTGAACTCCTGACTTCAGGTGATCTGTCTGCCTTGGCCTCCCAAACTGCTGGGATTACAGGCATGAGCCACTGTGCCTGGTGAGGCTGGGAAAGTTATTAAAAAAAAGAAAAAAGAAGTTTAATTGGCTCACAGTTCTCCAGGCTGTACAGGGAGCATGGTGCCAGGCATCCACTTGGCTTCTGATGAGGTCTCAGGAACCTTACAATTATGGCAAAAGGAGAAGGGGGAGCCACCACTTCACATTGGTATAGCAGGAGGGAGAGAGTAGTCTGGGAGGTGCTACACACTTTTAAACAACCAGGTATCACAAGAACTCATTCATTATCATGAGGACAGTACCAAGAGGGAAGGTGCTAAACCATTTAGGAGAAAGCTGCCCTCATGATCCAATCACTTCCCACCAGGCCCCACCTCCAACATTGGGGATTACAATTAGATATGAGATTCGGGTGGGGACATAGATCCAAACCATATCATATATGCTTTTAAACAACCAGAGCTCTGGGAATTTATTTTCATTATTGCAAGGACAGCATCAAGGGGATGGTGTTAAACCATTCAAGAGAAACCACCCCCATGATAATCTCCCACTAGGCTCCACCTCCAATACTAGGGATTACAATTCAACATGAGATTTGGGCAGGGACACAGAGCCAAACCATATCATTCTGTCCCTGGTCCCTCCCTCCCAGATCTCAGGTTCTTTTCACATTGCAAAATAAAATTATGACTTCCCAACCATCCCCAAAGTCATAACTCATTCCAGCATTAACTCAAAAGTTCAAAGTCCAAAGTCTTATCTGAGGGAAAGCTAGTCTCTTTCACGTAGGAGCCTGTAAAATAAAAAATCAGTTACCTCCAAGATACAACGGGGTTATGGGCATTGGGAAAATAGTCTCATTCCAAAATGACAAAAAAGGGGGTCTACAGGTTCCTTGCAAGTCTGAATCCCAGCAAGGTGGTCATTAAATCTTAAAGCCCCCAAACAATTTCCTTTGACTGACTCCATGTTCTATATCCAAGGTACACTAGTGTGAAAGGTAGGCTCCCAAGGCCTTGGGTAGCTCTGCCCTTGTGGCTTTTCAATGGTTAGCCCCTGGAGCTGTTTTTATGGGCTAGCATCGAGTGTGTGCAGCTTTTCCAGGTGCAGCGTGCAAGCTGTTGATGGATCTACTATTCCGGTATCTGAAGAATGATGGCACCCTTCTCACAGCTCCGCTAGGCAGTGCCCCAGTGGAGACTCTGAGTAGGGGCTCTAACTTCACATTTTCCCTTCACTCTTCCCTAGTAGATGTTCTCCATGAGGATTCTGCCTCTGCAGCAGGCTTTACGTGAGCAACCAGGCTTTTCCATACATCCTCTGGAATCTAGGCAGAGGATTCCAAGCCTCAACTCTTTTACTCTGTGCACCTGCAGGCTTAACACCATGTAAAACCACCTAGGCTTATGGCTTGCACCTTTTGAAGCAGTGTTCCAAGCTGTACCTGGGCCCCTTAGAGCCACAGCTGGAGCTGCAGTATCTGGTATACAGAGAGCAATATCATTAGGCTGTGCAGGGCAGAAATCATTCAGCCTATAAAACCATTCAGTCTCCCTAGCCCTCCAGGCCTGTGATAGGAGGAGCTGTTGCTAAGATCTCTGAAATGACTTTGAGACCTTTTCCCCATTGTCTTGGTGATTAACATTTGGTTCCTTTCTACTTATGTAAATTTCTCTAGCAAGTGATTACTCAGCATCTTACTTGAATTCTTCTGAAAATGGGATTTTCTTTTCTACCACATGAACAGGCTGCAAATTTTTCAAACGTTTATATTCTGCTTCCTTTTTAAATATAAGTTCCAACTATAGATCAATTGTTTGCTCATGCTTATGAACATAGGCTGTTAGAAGCAGCCAGGTTACATCTTGAACCTTTTACTGCTTAGAAATTCTTTCTGCTAAGTACCCTAAATCATTACTCTCAAATTAAAAATTCCACAGAGCCCTAAGGCAGAGACAAAATGTGCCAAGTTATTTGCTATAGCATCACAAAAGTGCCCTTTGTTCTAGTTCCCAATAAGTTTCTCAGTTCCGTCTGAGACGTCAACATTCTGGCCTTCACTGTCCATAACACTGTCAGCATTTCGGTCACAACCATTCAACCAGTCTCTAGGAAATTTTGAAGTTTCCCTCAACTTCCTGCCTTCTTCTGAGCCCTCCAAACTCTTCCAACCTCTGCCTGTTATTCAATTCCAAAGTTGCTTCCACATTTTCAGGTATCTTTACAGCAATGCCTCATTCTTAGTACCAATTTTCTGCATTAGGCCATTCTTGCATTGCTACAAAGAAGTACCTGAGAAGGGGTACTTTATAAAGAAAATAGGTTTAATTGGCTCACAGTTCTACAGGCTATACAGGATGCATGGCACTAGGTATCTGCTTGTCTTTTGATGAAATCTCAGGAAGCTTACAATCATGATAGAAGGCAAAGGGGGAGACAGCATATCACATGGCAAAAGCAACAGCATAGAGGGAGGTGCTACACAGTTTTGAACAACCAAATCTCATGAGAACTCACTCATTATCAGGAGAAAATCATCAAGGGAATGATGCTAAACCATTCATGAGAAACCACCCCTATGATTCAATCACCTTCCACTAGGTCTCACCTTCAACATTGGGGATTACAATTGAACGTGAGATTTGTGTCAGGACACAGATCCTAATCACATCAACATATAAGTGAGTATTAGTCTCTCTGTCTATTCTGTACCTGGCTTATTTCACTTAGTATAACAACCTCCAGATTCAGTCATGTTGTCACAAGTGATAGACTGTCCCTTCTTGTTAAGGCACAACAGTATTCCATTAGGTAGATATACCATACTTTCTTTATCCATTCCTGTTTTAGTGAACCCTTAAATTGTTTCTGTATCTTGGGTATTGCAAATAATGCTGCAATGAACATAGAGGTGCAGAAATCTCCTTCACATACTGATTTCATTTGCTTTGGATGTACATATGCTCTATGACTTATGACAAAATTATATCTTAACACATCCATAGTAAATTGAAAATATCACAATTTAAAAATAAATTTAATACCCTGATAAGCCAAACATAAAGTTAACAAAAATCATAAATTAAATCATTTTAAGTGGGAACCCATCCGTAGATCCAAAATTGAAATTGCTGGATTATATGGTAGTTCTATTTTAAATTACTTAAAAAGCTTCCATATTGTTTTTCATAATGGTTGTGCTGATTTGTCTTTATACCCACAGTGTACAAGTGTTCCCTTTTCTTCACATCCTAGCAAACTCTTGTCTTCTGTCTTTTTCATAAAAGCCATCTAAACAGGTGTGAGATTACATCATATTCTGGTTTTAACTTCCATTTCTCTGATGATTAGTGATGTTGAGCATTTTTTTACATACCTGTTCGCTATTTTTTCTCTCAACTTTTGAGAATGTCTTTTCAGTTCTATGGGATGTTTTTAAACAGAGTTAGTTGTTTTCTTGCTATTGAATTGTTTCAGTTCCTTATATTTCATGGATATTAACTCTTTATTAGATGTGTAGTCTGTAAGTATTTTCTATGATTTCATATATTGTCTTTTCATTCTGGTGATTGTTTTCTTTGTGGTGCAGAGCTTTGTAGTTTTATATAATTCTATTTGGCTAATTTTGCTATTATGCTTGTGCTTTTGGAGCCACAAAAAATTTGATAAGGCAATTATCAAGAATATTTTACACTAGGTTTTCTTTGAGTAGTTTTATAGTTTCCATTCTTACAATTAAGTATTTTATCCATTTTGAGTTGCTTTTTATATGGTGAGAGATAAAAGTCCAATTTCATTTTTCTGTATGTGTATATTCCATTTTCCCAACACCATTTATCTAAAAGGCTTTTCTTTCCCCAGAATATGTTTTTGGCACCTTTGTCACAGATCAGTTGACTTTAGATATATGTATTTATTTCTGTACCCTCTACTCTGTTCCATTTGTGGATGTTTTTATGCCAATACATTTATGTATTGATTATTATAGCTTTGTAATATACTTTGAAATCAGGTAGTGTGATGATTTCAGCTTTGTTATTTTTAATCAATATTGCCTTGGTGTTCAGAGTGTTTTTATCATTTCATAAACATTTTAGAATTGCTTTTTCTATTTCTGTGACAAATATTGGAATTTTGATGGGATCTAATCTGTAGATTACTTTTAGTTGCCTGAATATTTTAATAATACATATTGTTGCAATCTATTAACATAAGTGTGATAGTTAATACTGAGTTTCAACTTGATTGGAATGAAGGATGCAAAGCATTGTTTCTGGATGTGTTTGTGAGGATGTTGCCAAAGGAGATTAACATTTGAGTCAGTGAACTGGGAGAGGCAAATACACTCATAATCTGTGTGGGGCCTGTTCCCTTGGATGCCATTGTGGCTAGAAAAAGCAGGCAGAAGGTGGAATGAGCAGACTTGCTGAGTCTTCTGGCCTTTATCTTCCTCCTATACTGGGTGCTTCCTGCCCTTGAACGTCACACTCCAAGTTCAGCTTTTGGACTATTGGGCTTAACCAGTGGTTTGCCAGGGGCTCTCAAGACCTTCAGCCACAGACTGAAGGCTGCACTGTCAGTTTCCCTACCTTTGAGGTTTTGGGACTTGGACTGGCTTCCTTGCTCCTCAGCTTGCAGACAGCCTATTGTAGGACTTTACCTTGTTATCATGTGAGTCAATACGCCTTAATAAATTCCCTCTCATGTATACATATATCCTATAAGTTCTGTCCCTCTAGAGAACCCTAATACAATAAGAAATATTTCAATTTATTTGTTTCTTCTTCAGTTTGATTCATCAATGTTTTAAGGGTTTTAGTGTACACATTTTTCACCTTGGTTGAATTTACTTCTAAGTATTTCGTATGCTTTATGGGATTATTTTCTTATTTCTTGACAGTTCATTGTTTATGTATAGAAATTCTACCAATCTCTGCATGTTGATTTTCTATTCTGCAACTGTACAGAGTTTATTTACTAGTTCTAACAGGTTTTTAGGGAGTCTTTGGGATTTTCTCTAAATAAAGTCATGTCATTTGCAAACAAAGACAATCCACTATCAGCAGATTTTTCAGAAGAAACTTCACAGACCAGGACAGAGTGAGATGATATATTTACAGTGTTAAAAAAAAAAAGACAAAACTGCCAACCAAGAATACTTGCCAAGTGAATCTGTCCTTCAGAAATGAAAGAGAGATAAAGACTTTCTCAGACAAACAAGAGCTCAAGCAGTTTATTACCACTAAACTTGTCTTATCAGAAATTGTATAGGGAAGTCTTTAAGCTGGCAAAAATATAATAAGTAATATTAAAACACATGGAAATATACAAACTTACTGGTAAAAGTAAGTACTTAGTGAAATTCAGAATACTAGTACTGTAATGGTGCTGTGCAAATAACATTTTTAGGATAAGTGTTAAAATACAAAACTGTTAAAAATAATTATCATTAAACTGAGTTTTAAGGGATACAGTACATTAAAAAAATCTATAAATTGTGGCCTCAAGAACAGCAGAAGGGTAGAGATTTTGTATGTCATTGAGCTTAAGTGTTATCAGATTAAAATAGGCTATTACAAATATGTGATGTAAGCCTCATGCTAACCACATGTCAAAACACTACATTAGTTACACAAAAGATAAGGAAAAAGGAATCAAAACTTATAACTATAGAAACTAATCAAATCATTAAGGAAGACAGCAAGAGATGAAGAAAGAAACAAGGGAACTATAAAACACTCAGAAAATAATTAACAAAATGACAATAATAAGTTCTTACCTATTAATAATTATTTGTATGCAAAAGTATTAAATACTAAAATCAAAAGACATACAGAGGCTAAAGGGATAATAAAAAGCCAGATGTAAGAATTTACACTAAGAATATACATAGACTGAAATTGAAAGCATGAATAAACATATTCCATGCAAACATTAACCAAAAGGGAACCAGGCTATCTATACTTCTATTGGAAAAAAATACATATATACTTTAAATAAAAAACTGGAAAAAGAGTCAAAGATTATTTTATAATAATAAGAGGATCAATTTATCAAGTACTTATATATACACAAGCTATCTATAGTATATAGTATTGTATAGAGTATATGTATATACACACACACATATGCTACATATTGTTATATATATTATATAGTATAGTACATGGTATATATATTATATAGTATAGTATTATATATACATATATAGCATGTGTGTGTGTGTGTGTGTGTGTATGCACTTAATATTGTAGGACCTAAGTATGTAAAATAAATCAATGTATGTGAAGGGACAGATAGCAATGCAATAATAGTAGGAAACTTTAATATCCTACTTTTAACAATGGATAAAACATTTGGAAAGAATATCAATAAGGAAATAATGGACTGAACAATGCTGTAGACAAAGTGACTCTAACAGACACAAACACAGCATTCCACCCAACAGCAGCAGAATGCATGTTCTTCTCAAGTGCACACAGAACATGTTACAGTACGGATCTCATGATAGGCCACAAAATGAGTCTTAACAAATTTATGAAGATTGAAATCTTCATAAAAATTGATTTTTGAAGATTAGAATCATGTCATTTATGTTTTCTGTATACAGTAGTAAAAAAGCAAAAATCAATAACTGGAGGAACTTTGGAAAATTCACAAATACAAGGCAAGTATGAAGTATGTTCCTGAAAAACCAATAAGTCAAAAAAGAAATTGAAAGTAATTTTTTAAGAAAAAACTCTGAAATAAAAATAAAAATACAACCATCAAAACTGATGGAATATAGCACGAGCGCAGCTAAGAGAGAAGTTTATAGCAGTATGTACCTATATGGAAAAAGAAGAAAGATCTGAAGCAAGTAACAATGTTGTATCTCAAGAAACTAAAAAAAAAAAAAAAAAAGAAAAGAAAGCTAATACTTAGCAGAAAGTAGAAAATAACAAAGATCAAAGGAGAAATAGAGATGAGAAAAACAATAGAAAAGATCAATGAAATTTAAGGTTTTTCCTTTATGTTAAAAATATACAAACATTTATCAAACCTAACAAAGAAAAAAGAGAGAAGATTGAAATAAAATCAGAAATGAAAGAGGAGCCATTACAAATGATACCAGAGAAATACAAAGGATCATAAGAGATTATAAAAAATTATACCCCCTAAAATTAGATAACCTGGAAGAAATGAATAAATTCCTGAACACATACAAATTACCAAAGCTGAATCATGAAGAAACTAGAAAATCTGAATAGATAAATAATAAGTAAGGAGATTGAATCAGTAATAAAAAACTTTGCAACAAAGAAAATGTCAGGACTGGATAGCTTCATTCCTGAATTCTACCAAACATTCAAAGAAGAACTAATCCACATTTTTCCAAAATTTTTTCAAAATATTGAAAAGGAGGGTACACTTAAAAACTATTTTCACGTGCCCAGCATTATCCTGATATTAAAGCTGGACTAGGACACTACAAGAAAGTGACAAATTTCAATAATACAAAATTTTCCATACAATATTAGCAAACTGAAATCCACAGCACATTAAAATTATTATTCACTAGGATTATGTGAGATTTATCCCTGGAATGCAAGGATGGTTCAGCATGTGCAAATCAATAAACATAATATACCACATTAACAAAATGAAGGAAAAAAACACACATTCTTCTCAATAGATTGAGAAAAAACATTTGGCAAAAAATTGACATCCTTTTATGATAAAAAACTATCAATAAATTGGGTATTGAAGAAACGCACTTCAACACAGTAAAGGCCATATATGACAAGCCCACAGTTAGCCTTGTATTTAATGTTGAAAAGTTTACTTTTCTCTATTATTAGGAACAAGACAAAAACCTACTCTCATCGTTTCTATTTAATATAGTACTGGAAATCCTAGCTAGAATAAGTAGGTGAAAATTAGTAAATAAACAAACAAATAGAAATGGCATGAAAATAGAAAAGGAATAATTTAAATCATCTCTGCAGATGATATGAAGCTTATAATTTAAAATACGTGATTTAAAAATACATTTTTCTCAAATTTGACTATCAATTTTATTAAGAAAAAATAAAATTTTATCATAATTAACAGATTAGCATACAATCAAAAATTGCCTAAGATTAAATAGCATCAATTCATACTAAATATTTAATAATTGTTAATAATTCTTAGCAATTGGCATTTCTTACTAAAATTGACGGAAATTCTTTGCTGATGACTTAAAAACAACTTAAGAATGGCTTCATTAAAACATATTAAATTGTATTGTGTTATTTATTCAACATTAAGGAAGCACATTTTACTTTGGCTTGATTTATCAGTAATTCAAAGTATACCATTTAATACAACAAATATGCCTATTAAAATTATAGGATTAACTTGTTTATTTAAAATCCTAAAGTCATTTGCCTTCTTAAAGTTAGGATTCTATAGAAATTAACATCTTTCTTGTGAACAAGTTCAAATTTTAATTCATTTATTAATTCCAACCTTCCACTCATCCCCAAATTATTTTTTATTACTCTCTTCCACAGAACTCATTCTTAGTAAACTAAGAAATATACAATTGTGTTCTGTTTTCCAGCAACAGACTATCTTCTTCCTGTCCAGTCATTTTGGATACAAAATCTAAGATGATATCTCCTCATTTTGTTCAATCTAGTTGTTAGGAAATTTGGAATTATAGGTGCAAATAACCTAGCTCTTTCATGTTTAATTAAGTTTAATAAATTATTTTGAATAGTTTTAAAATCACATCAAATAAATAAAATGGGACCTAAGTCCCTGACAAAAATTTTGAAAAAATCCGTAGTCTAAAACACAATGATAAAAATAAACAGTAATAAGAAAATTTCTGCAAATATTTACTTTTAATCAACAATATAATTTCACTGGTTTCTGGAAAATATATTTTAACCCAAACACCCAAAAAAATCAAAGGGAATATTATTTTTTTTCCATTTATCAATGATCTATTTTGATTTATTATTCTATTTTTTGAATTTGACATATCTATTTATATTTTTACATGTAACAATAAAGACTAGATTATGCAGTTACAAAAGCTGTAAATGGGCCAGGTTCAGTGACTCACACCTGTAATCCCAGCTCTGTGGGAGACCTAGGAGGTAGGGTTGCTTGAGGCCAAGAGATCAAGACCACCTGGGCAACATAGATCCCATCTCTACAAACTGAAACATAAAAAAATTAGTTGTGCATGTTGGCATGTGCCTGTAGTCCTAACTACTTGGGAGGTTGAGATGGAAGGAACCCTTGATCTCAGGAGTTCAAGGCTACAGAGAGCTGCCATAATGCCACTGCACTCTGGCCTGGGCAAAAGACTCAGACCCTGTCTCTAAAACAAAACAAAACAAAGCAAAACAAAACCAAAAATGCATAAAGACAATATAAGTTGGATTTTTTTGGTAGTTTTTATCCTATTTGCATTGGGTGAAGATTATTAAGGATAATCTTTTCTTTATAATTACATAATGGTTTTGTTTTACTGTCAGCGGGAATTCTTCCTGCAAGTAAAATATTTCAATAATTGAAATGTTCGAGAAAAAAAGGCAAATGTGACTTTGAAACAATAAAAGTTTGAGTGTCTCTTTAACTGACAAGGGTGTATAAATGCCAACATGCCTTTCAGATAAATCAGTTCCAGTTCAAAGATCTTGACAATACTTTGGAAATGTAATAGAGTTTCTATGAAGCTGCTACTGTGATTCTGGAGAGGCAATGTGAGAGAGGTAATGAGAGGATTGTATGTGCATAGCAAAGAGATTCTAGTATGCATCAATTTAAAAACTAAAACTTCTTTTCAGGACTCTTTGCTCTGGTTTTATATTGTAATAAATAGTGTCTCTGCTAGAGGTGACATTTATAGCTCCTTAGAGGTCTACCAGTATGAAAGAATGCTATCGTTTCTTAAATGGCTGTTGTACCAACTATATTTCATTTTCCATAGTTTCTTCATTGTGACTTTTAGATAGATTTGCTGACTGAAAAAAATCATGGAAAGAAGTCATTAAAATATCTGTTGGAGAACAGTATATGTTGCTATCACAACAGTTCAAAAAATTCCCTTCCATACTTGCATCCTAATCAAATCTAGAGTGAACTCAAGCCTCAGTTAAGAAAAATATTCCAAATTGTAAAACATTAAAAATTTGATTGTGATGCAGCTTTCAATGATAGCTAATAAATTACTGTTTCTGAAGCAAATTCTAAGCACTCTATAATTCAGATTAATTCTGATTACGGATGTTTAGTTTGAGGAGAAATAAAAATGCGTTTACATTTGTAGCATTTTCCTCAAAAAATTTCTTTGAACTTGAAAATTCTTACTTATAACTAGGACATTGACATCTTCTCCTGTTTTCTATCATTTGTCTTGGCTTTCCCCTGAAGTAGCAAACTCAATCAGACATGCCTCTCATGATCTCTTGAACTAGCCCTTGATATGTGTCCAGTCCCAGATAATAATACAAATAAGGAAATAACCTTTGATTGCTAAATAAGTAGTAATAAAAGTTTCTGGGTAGAGGCAAGGCAAAGAGGTTGTTCTATCAATATATATCCAATGCATAATATTTTTGTCATTTTAAAGCAAAGATCAAGTTCTTCAATAGAAATAATTTCTTGGATGGCTTTCACACATTATTCTTGATTTTGACTGCACTAAATATGATTCTTTACTGGATTTCTTAACTTGACATTTCTTCAAACAAACAAAAGTTTTCTGAAATATAGGCATGAAGACTATAATGTACAGTGGGAGAGAAATATTCTTAACACCTTTTCAGATATAGGCTAAGCATTTCACCTCCTAGCAACATAATATTTTCAAGAAATTATGTTATCACGCCAGTCTTTTAAAACTTATGGGATGACATTTTTGACAAAAAAGAGTCTCTTTTATTTAAGATGTTTTATTCATCATATAAATTATGTTATTTACCATTTAATTGCATGGCAAGAGATGAAGTTTATTTCCAAATAAATTTGATATTATGTAATGACATTTTATTTACCTGAGATTACTTTAGCAAATTCTGAAATTGCTCATACTATGAGCTTTTAAAAATGGCATTCAATATTATGTATTAAGATAATCTATCTTAATTAAAAATATTTTTATCAAATTATTTCTACCTCTATATAGGCAAGATATAAAACTCTTTATTTTCAAATTTCTGGATATTCTTAAAGTATACATTCCAAAATAACAGCAAATAATATTTTTCTGTAAGTTTCTTACTTTTAAGAAACTGTAATAGTCCATGAGCGTCAGAAATTAATTCAGTGCTTTTTGCTGGAGCTACCAATATTTGTACCTTCCCCTTCTCTTATGATGACTTTCTTGGCAGAAAAAAAAAAGAAAAAGTACTGTTAAGTAAGACCCAGGAGTCAGAAAGGAAAAACTTGGTCTTCAAAATAAAAATCAGAAGTGGCAGATATAATAACCCTTATGTACATGACATGCATAATAAAATTTGGCTGAGAGACTCCAGCAGTGATTCCTTTTATTCCATAAAACCTTTTAACCACTGTTACCAACTGAACTTTGTTTCACCAAAATTCATATGTTAAAGTTCCTAATACTTGGTATAAGTGGATTTGGAGAATGGATCTTTAAAGAGGTACTTAAGGTTAAATGAAGTCATAGTAATGGAGCCCTAATTGGATAAGATTGGTGTCCTTACAAAGAAAAGGAAGAGACAAAAAGGATTTGGGATGTGCACACACGGAGTAAAGACTGTGTGAAGGGGCATGAGAAGGTGGCTACCTGCAAGCCAAGCGGAGGCTTCAGGGGAAACCAATCCTTCTGGCACCTTGATCCTGAAATTCCAGCCTCTAGAACTATGAGAAAATAAATTTCTATTAATTTTGCTAGACATTCTGTGGTATTTTTTTATGACAGCCCAAGCAAACTAATGCAATCAAAACTGATAAATCCAGTGAGAGGGAGGGAGGGAAACCTTAACAATGGGATAGCTGAAATAACTAATAATTAAATAAATTTTGTAAGTAAATGGGAAGGATAGGAGGGGGTTGTTTTTCAGGCAAAGCTGAGATTGGGAGTCATTAACTTTCTATACTACTATATTATATTGGAATAAATTCAAAAATATAGCAATTATAAATTTGCTGAAATTAATTTGTTAGCTCTGGCAAAGAAGTGATCAATATAATATATGATTTTGTTGATGTTGAAAATAAGAAATTTAAAGAGTGCTAAAAATTGAGAAAAAAAAATCAGAATCAGAAACGGCAGATACATTAACCAACAACTCAAGGCTAACTTGTTAACAATATCATAGAGAAGAGGGATTGATAATAAGCATTAAAACCACACACTAGTTGGCCATTTATTATAATTTACTATGCTTTTCACAACATATTTTAATAGAAAGTAGATGAATGATTCTGTTTAATCTTAGGACTATAATTTTCATGGCTATAGTTTGAGTGCCTTTTTATTAACATGTGGGCACAATGAAGATGAAATCCAAGTCTGTGAGAAAAATAGTGAGTCTGATTCTGGGATGGCATTCATGCATTCAAATGTCTACTGCTCTTCATGTTAGGTAAAAGAAAAACAGTCCTGTTATTGTGTTTATGTCACTGTGATGGTTGATATTCAGTGTCAACTTGATTGTATTGAAGGATGAAAAGTATTGTTTCTGGGTGTATCTGGGTGTTTCTGGGTGCTGCCAGAAGAGATTAACATTTGAGTCAGTAGACTAAAACAGGAAGACCTGCCCTCAGGAAGACCCACACACATTATGGGTGGGCACCATCCAGTTAGCTTCCAGCTAGCTAGAAAAATCAGGCAGAAGGTGAAAGAAGCCGACTCGCTGAGACTTCCAGCCTTCATCTTTCTTCCGTGCTGAATGCTTCATACCCTTGAACATCAGACTCCAAGTTCTTCAGTTTTTGGACTCTTATACTTAACACCAGTGGTTTGCCAGGGGCTCTCAGGCCTTTGGCCACAGACTGAAGGTTGCATTGTCAGCTTCCCGACTTTTGAGGTTTGGGGACTCAAACTGGCTTCCTTGGTTCTCAGCTTGCCCACAGTTTATAGTGGGACTTCACCTTGTGATCATGTGAGTCAATACTCGATAAACTCCCTTTCACATATACATCTATCCTGTTAGTTCTGTCCCTCTAGAGAGCCCTAACTAATATAGTCACTGTAACTTAGAATGTTTATATTATTAGATGAACACCATTCCTAACTCATATACCCTCTAGCGCTCCTGAAGGCAAGCTTCGTTTTCTTTAACATGTCACATATTCTAGATCCAGGAGGTAGAACTGGTGTACCCTTTCAACCATATTGCCAATTCTAGACCATTACTATCATTCTATGCAACTCATGTGAGAATCACAGCATCTAGATACATCTTCTTCTTGGTGAATTTTACACACCTCCTAGTCACAGTGCCTTTTTAATTCATAACTATTTGTTCTACTAATGTTCTTTATTTTCTCCCACCTGTCACAAAGATGAAACACTAACAGTCTAATCTTTAAGTTATATAATGTGCTCATTTTCATTGACTTTTATCTGTAACATTTAAGTTGTGGTAAAATATACATAACATAAATTTTACCACCTTTACAATTTTAAGAGTACAGGTCAGCGTCATGAAATACATTCACAAAATTGTGCAACCATCACCACCATTCATCTCCATTACTTTTTTATATTCCCAAACTGAAACATTGTTCCCATTAAGCACTACACCTCCATATCCCCCTCTCCCAACTCCGTAGCAACCATTATTCCATTTTCTATCTCTATAAATCTGACTACATTGAATACCTTACATAAGTGGGATTATACAGCATTTGTCCTCTTATAACTGTCTGATTTTACTTAGTATAATGTTGCTTAGGTTCATTCATGTTGTAGCATGTGTCAGAATCTCTTTTGTTTTTAAAACTGGATAAAATCTCATTGTATATGGATATCATATCTTGTTTATTGATTCATCTGTTTGTAGACACTTGAGTTGCTTCCACTTTTTGGCTATTGTGAATAATGCTACAGTGGTCATGGGTGTCAATCTCAGAAATCTACTACCTTAAACCACAATCTCATTTTGTTATCATTGGACCACTTCTAATAACTTGATTTAAAAATTTATTTTAAGACATGGGTTTCTATTATTTCAGTTCTTGTCTAAAAGTTCTACAATTCCAAACTCACTGAGATCTTTATAACTATATACTATGTCTCAGATAGTTCTTCTGTGAACCTGTCTTTTTTTTCTTATGGTGCTTCACAATTCATCAAAGCCCTTCCTCTTAGTTTATGTGCCTAGCAAACCTAAAAGTTGTCCAACCATTCCTTAACATTTCTTCTTGAAATTAAATCTTAAAATAGGATCATATGCTACATGCCACATGTGTCTAGAGCTCAACTCAATAAATACTTGTTGAGTAAATGAATTGGTACGCTTTGAATAAAGTCACTAAGGTGGTGTACACAGCTTAGGGATTCAAAATTCTCTCTATAAAGTAAAAAATAAAACTCATTGCTATTCTCTGAGAAAATAATATTCAAATGATGATAAAAAGTATTTGCCATGGCAAATCTCTATGTGCTATCCATCAAAAGAGAAGCACGTATTAAGAAAAATAAAAAAGGTTACCTAATTATCAAAATAATAGAAGTTTTTATTATTTTGTTTAGTTTTTGCATATTTCTTGGAGAGAAAGGATTTAGAAAGAAAAAAATAGATAGCAAGTCACACATTCAATACTAAGATTTTTGTATGCTACTTGACTTATTTTTCTTTCTCTTTAAACACAATGGACTATAAATGTATTCACTGCAAGTCTTGTTTTAGAGACAGAGGAATTCAATCAAGTTTAGGTTCAGGAGGATCATCTTACAAAAATAATAGAAGTTGAATTTGAACAACAACAACAAAAAAAAAACCAGAAAGAAGATTATCTGGAGAGTGCTAAACAAAAGGCAAGTGAATCAATGAAGTCTCTGACCAAGCCAACTAGAAGCAGATTCAATTTATGTGTCACCAATAAAATAAAATTTTCCATTGTTGTTAATAGTGGTTTCTGAACTCTGTAGCTTCTTATGGCAACGCCAAGTAGATAGAAAGACAACAGGAGTCTTCACTAACAGCCAGTTTCTACAAAATTCAAATAGAGTCACACCATCTAAATCAACACAGTAAATATTTATCATAAACCTTTAGAGGTAAAAGTGCAGGAATATATCTTCCACATTCAATCAACTGAAAGTGACCTTTGTTTTTTTTTCCAAAATGTTATTTTTTACTAATTTCCTTTAATTTAGTGCCAATTCCAAACCAATTTATTACTGCTTATCTGAACTATTATAAGATTTTTCAAGCATTTCATATCTCTAAAATCACTGCTTTGCAATTTAAGTAGGAAAATATTTGGAGAATAATTTTTAAAAAATAATTATCTAATCATGGCATTACTATATTCAAAGCCCTTACAGAGCTCTATTATTTTTATTCAGCATTGTGTTAACAAGTTGTTGTTGTTTTTTTTTTTTTTTCTTTTTGAGACAGATTCTCACTCTTGTAGCCCAGGCTGAAGTGTAATGACTCAATCTCGGCTCACTGTAACCTCCCTCTCTTGGGTTCAAGCAATTCTCCTGCCTTAGCCTCCCGAGTAGCTGGGATTACAGTGACCGCCACAACACCTGGCTAATTTTTTGTATATTTAGTAGAGACAGGGTTTCACCATGTTGGGCAGGGGGGTCTTGAACTCCTGACCTCAGGTGATCCTTTGTCTTGGCCTCCCAAAGTCCTGGGATTACAAGCATGAGCCACTGTCCCCAGCTGTTTTAACAAGTATTTTTAAGGTGTACTAAATGCCAAGCACTGTGCTAGGTGTGCAAAAATAACTGTGGAAAAAAAAAAAACAGAGCTAAGAATACTTGGAATTTTATTTCATGGTATAATTTTTTATATCCCAATTTTCTCATAAGTACCCTCTACTCAACCTCTACTCGGTGATTATTATCCCATGACTGCATCTAGAACAGAGGTTGGTAAACTTTTCCTGTAAAGGGCTAGTTATTACATGTTTACGCTCTGTGGGCCATTAATTATAGATCACAACTATTCAACTTGTCATTGTAGTATGAACACAGCCATACACAATACATAAATAAATAGACGTGGCTGTGTTCCAAAGAAAATGTATTTGCAAAAATTGGTAGAGAGGTGAATTTGGTCCCCGGGGCCATAGTTTGTTGACCTATGGTCTAATTTATTCTATAATTTCAGCCTCATTAGTCAACATTTTTGAGTTCCAAATGAAGTTTTATGGCTCTATGAACATGGTAAAACCACACTTCACACTCTTAGCAATGTAGAGTAACATGACTCTTATATAAATTTCCCATTAAAAAGGCCACATGTTTACATCCTAGTTCTAATATATATTAATATGGCATGAACTCATTACTCATTATCACTGGACCTCAATTTCCTCACATGTAACAGAAACATAACAATACCTATCTTGACATTTATGTGATGAAACGAAGGTTTAATTGTGTAAGTTACCTAAACCTGTTAAGGCTAATTGCACAACTGCCCAGATCTGCTGAAGAGCACTTTCCTGATCTGGTTCTTATTAAAGCTGACAGACATCTTGGTAACTTGGCAAATGGATAGAGCACAATTAACATTGTGAAATATGCTACTTCTGAAACCCAGATGGGCCTACTAGAAGTGGTGCTTCCTTCTTAGTGATGAGAGACGCAAAATGCAATAATGTGTATGTTACTTTAATGGACTATTTTAGCATGCCTCACACCACCGGAAATCTAAAATTTCACTGAGGTAAACACAGAAACTATGCTGTGTTTACCCACATCTTCTGAGCTCATGCAGTCTGAATAACATGAGATTATTGTGCAAGGGGGTCAATGTACTATTTCATGGAATAACCAGACAACCCAAGCCCTGCCTGGCTAGCTCCTGCAATGTTTTCATATGCAACGTCCTTCCTTCCTTTAGCTGGCCCAGTACTTTGTCTGCTGAGTTACAATATGACTTGGCTCTAGTTTAAATCTGTTGGACCAGAGAGGAGTCAGAGCCAGATCCTGAATGAAACCTGTGTTGTTTTGTGAGAGATAAACCTTTGCTTCATCTTAAAGCAAGAGGTACACCTTCGCTTTAATAGGGAGGAGTGAGAAACTTCTGTAATCTCAGAAGGTTTGAGCAAAACTGAGATTTTACCATTTTCAACTGCATCAATCCATACGCTTCATCCTAAACCTTAGGTATCCACCCTTTCTCAATCGGAGTCCTCATCTTGGTATACCAGAACTGCCAGAATTAACAATTCAACATTTCTTGGAGATCTCTAGTCTTGTAATTAAGATTTGGTCCAGATTCTCAGTCTCTTTCTGTCCCTGGTTTTTTATATGCTACTAAGAAGTCCTCTGGCATTCTCAATCTGCTTTATATTAATCACCCTCATACTTTTTTTTTTCTCCTGTCATCATCACTGGCCCTTAGAAACAGCTATGCAATTCAATAGACTTCATTGTTATTACTTCCAAACTTATCTTGAGATACTGCACTTACCAGTGCATTCTTTAGCACAGGTATTAATCCTAGCTCATTACCATGGAAAGTTTTAGCAAATGCTCTTAAATCACATGTCAAGATCTTTTAGTTCTTCACCTACTGCAGGTGATGAAGTCTTCATTGCCAACTAGAAGGTAAGTAATCCAGGTTTAAGTCGGCTTCCTAGGACATCTCCTACTAATGCAGTAGTTGATTAGTTTCCATAGAAAACAGACTCTGAAACTCTTGAATTTATATTCGGGACTTTTATTGGGGATTGCTTTGGAAACAGTATCTGTGAGGAGTAAAAGAAATAATATTGGGAAGAAAGATAAATTGAACTGGGGTACAATTGGAACAGACGCCTCACCAGTCCTAAAGGGAGCACAACACTCCAACTGAGGCAAAAATAAGCCTTGTCTTTAACTTACATAAAACAGTCATTAGACATGGGCTGACTCCAGGGACTGCAAACAATCTTAGTTGAGGTGGTTTCCTCCACTGAAGGAAAATTCCTGAAAAGGGCTTCAGGAATGAACAAACTGACTTTCATCAACTGGGGAATGAGTGCTTTAGTCTTGGAAGGATATCTACCGTACTCAATTCAGTGCTAAATAAATCTTAACTAAATCCAAAACATTTTGTGTGCTGAATTCAGTATACTTTACTGACAACCACCTTGTTTCTAAGGCTCTATTAAAAACGAATGCCCTTTTATGTTGATAATTATTTTTGATGGAATTAGAGAAGATACTCTAGTAAATACAGACATTTTAATCTCCTACAAAAGCTAACCTGTGGTTAATATGCCATTTGTAAAAAAAAAAAACAAAAAAACACACCTTTTTGCAGAGAAAATGGTATGTTTGTACAATTATTTTGGAGAGCAGTGACAGCTCCACCTTTATGTAACAGGTTGTGAAGGATCAAGGGAGCATTACCTGAACCTGAGATTCACCTAGCTGTGGATTTTTAGTCAGGTGTTTTCTAGTATTATCTAGAGATTCTTTAGGCATTTAATCCTGGAATTTTCAAGGTTACTTGTAAATGATCAAAAGGGAAATGCCAATTCACATCTCTCCTGGAACATAAAATGGGTAGTTTGCACTATTAAGGTATCTTCCCTGAAATCCCTTGCTTTCTTGAACATTCTGCTTACTAAACCGTGGCAAGTTACTTTTCTCCCTAATTGATGCTTGTACTCATGAAGTGTATCATCATCATTAACAAAATCAATTAAGTACCTACATGAGCATGGCCTTCCTCCTGAGTCCTGGTTAATTTGCACAAGATCTTCTTGTGCCTTTCTGTTAGGAATTCAGCCCTATTAACAGTACCACTCTTCTGAGAATATTCCATTTGCAAAGTTAAACTTTCAGTTGATGAGAAGAAACTTAAGGAAGCAAATAATTATTATGTAGATTAAAGATGTCATTAAAGGAACACATTTAATCAAGGCACTGTTTGCCCTTCATGGGTAAAAAAATAAGCCATTGTAAACACTAATGCATTCAATAATGTTAACTTGGTAATGCTCAGGTTAGTTTTTATTCCATTTAGATAAACTCTTCTCAGTGACACCTCTGGCTCTGATCATGTAACTTCGGGGATTTAGAATGAAAGCAATTTTATCCAGCATGGGGGTATCTTTGTTTTGAGGCCTTAGACTTAAGAAAGGGATGCATATGGAGAGGAGCCTTATTTCAGTTGAGTAAAATCCAAACAATTGAAATGACCCAAGAAGCACAATCTGAGGCTTTGGATTCTAACACAAGAGTTTTGATTCTCATTACTAATCTTCACAATATTTATGAAGTAGGATAGTCTTAATAAATGGCAGTGGTTGTCTCTGAGTTACAGAATTAATTACCTTCTCTCTAGAGGTATAGTATGATACCAATATTTGAGAAGTTTATAGGCTATATCCAACGATTTAATGTATATTAATAAAATTTCTAGTGTATTTGACATAGCAGACAACAGTTAAAATCTTTAATAATCAAAAATATGAATATATATTAATTACTCTAAATTGATATACTGTATAATAAACATAACATTTTATGTAATACTTAGAATATTAAATCCTATATTAGTCATACCACTACAGTGAGCTATCTAAAATAATTAAAGTATTAATAAAAATAGTTATGGCAATTGAATGTTTATTGAATCATCACTATGTGGTAGACACATTTTTAAGTGCTTAACATGCGTAAACCACTTAATCTTTATTACCTTGAGAAGGGCAATATTCAGCTATTTATATTACATGAAGGAACTAAGTCAACAAGAGTTCGAGTTACTTGCTCTAAATCTCATTGCAAGGAAGTATCCTGGGCTTGAACCCTACCAGCTGATCCCAGAGCCTATGTAAATTAATTTAGTTAAAATATAATAATTAAATATACAAATACATTTTCAGACACTTTAGAAATGATTATGACATGAACTTATTGGATAACTTGAAAACCCGAAGGAAACATTGGAAAGATTCATTTTTCGTTCTCTCATGCACATTCACTCCTCTGGGATCTCTTTGAGATCAAAAGTAAGGGACCCCTGGAAAAGAATTCGTAAGAGTGGAGGAAAGCAGCAGCCTGAGAAGATGACATGATTTTCTTTTCTTTTTTTAGTGTTGTAGGTTAGGAGTATGGAATGTGTAACTGGCAGAGCATAATAAGTGAAATATGCTCTGGGTCAAGCTCTTGTGTGTTGCGAACTGTCCAGACACCAATGGTCAAACCCATGATATTAATTAAACATGATTACCAGCCTTCATTTTGTATATATCTTATAGTTTTCAATAACGCAACAATTTCTTCTTTGGTGATTGAAATAATTTGAATATTATTATAATAGTTAAAAAGTAAACATTTGAATACTCTGACTCAGATGTTGTTAAACTAAAATATTTATATATATAATTATATATATATATAAATACCTACATAGGGTTGTTTTTCCTCACTCTAAATATCACAATAAGAACTAGTTATATAGACCATAACTATCCAATACAATTTTCTTCAATAATCTCTGCTGTTCAGTATAGTTACAATTAGACTCATGTGGGTACTGAACACTAAAATGTTGCCAGTTTGACACAATTTTAAATTTATTTTAGTTAATTAAAATTAAAATTAAAATTAAATATTAAAATTAAATACAGGAGTGCAGTGGCTACTTATTGAAGAGCACACATATAGAATTTATTTTTTCTAAGACAGTACTAATTATTAGAGCACTTTTAAAAACAAGATAAAATTTTCTACAATTGTAAGTCATATGAACCCAGCATGAACCCAGCAATCTCACTTCAATGTATTTACCCAAGAAAAATAAAAGCTTTTTTTACAAAAAGACTAATTCACAAATGCTTTTAGCAGTTTTTATGCAAAATAACCCCAAACTAAAAACAATCCAAATATCTATCAACAGATAAATGGATTAACACATTATATTATTTATATAATAGAATACTCAATGGTAAAAAGAAACAGTCTACTAATACAGAAATACAGTACAGACTAATCTCAAAATGAATCTTACAGGAAGTTTACACATGTATGTGAAATTGTAGGAAAGAAAACTCACTAACCTGTAGTAACAGAAATTAGATCAGTTGGTTTCATGAGGTCTGGGAGTGAGGTGGATTTGGATTCACTGAAGGAAACATGAGAGAAGTTTTTGAGATTCTGGAAATGTACTATATCTTGATTGTAGCTTTATATGTTTGTTAAAATAATAAATATTTATATTTAAAATGTGTAGATGTAAGTGTATATAGATTATATTTTAATAAAGTTGATTAAAATCAGTAAGAATATAAAAAACTTAGATCAAAATATCAATCAACTTGACATAATTGAAATGTGGAAAACACTTCCAACAACAGAAAGAGGGTACATTGTTTTATTCAAGAGCATATTGAACAGTTGCCAAAATACATTATAGTTATGAAATAAGCCTCCATAAATTTCAGTCATACAGAATATGTTCTCTGATCAAAGCAACAATAAGGAAGAATGAACATCAGCAAGATAGTCCAAATTATTTCAAAATTAGTAACACATCTAAATTTTCCATAGGACAAATAATGTCTCTAGATTAATGTGTAATTGTTCTGAATTAAAAAAAGAACACCAAATATAACGATTTGTAATATGAAGCTAAAATATGCTCATAAGGTAACTATAAGATTAAAATACTTACATTTAAAAGAAGACAGGTTTAAAATCAATGATCTGGGCTTCTACCTTAGAAAACTAGGAAAGAGGAGCAAAATAAAACCAAGTTCAAAAACAAAAAGAAATAATAAATATAATGGAATAAGTAAAGTACTTTTGCCATAGAAATGAATATTAGTCTACTAATACCATTTATATGACAACAAATTGGGTAAACTATAGAAATAGATTCATAGAAACGTACAACTTACCAGGACTGAATCATGAAGAAATAGAATACCTGAACAGACCAGTAAGAGTAAGACAATTCCATCATTAACCAAATGCATCCTAACAACAACAAAAAATTCCAGGACTTGACCGGTCTCACTGGTGAATTCTACCAAACATTTAAAGAATAATTAGTGGCCACCCTTCACAAGAGATTCCAAAAAATTGAAGAATAGGCAACACTACCAAACTCATTTTTTGTGCCGTGGCTTACCCTGATACCAAAGTGTGCTAAAGACACCACAAGCAACAAAATTACCAACCAATAACCATTATGAGCTCAGATAGAAATATCCTTAAAAGACACTAGCAAACTGAATTCAAAGCATATTAAACGTTTCATTCACCATGACCGTGTGAGATTTTTTCCTAGAATGCAGAGTTCAAAATATGCAAATCAAAAAATGTGATAAGCTACATTAATGGAATGTAAAATAAAAACCATATGATCATCTCAATAGGTCCGGAAAAGGCATTTCACAAAACTCAACATGTTCACAATAAAACCTCTCAACAAATTAGGTATAGAAAGAATGTACCTTAACATAATACAAGTCAAAGATGATAAGCTCAAAGTTAACGTCATACTCAACGGTGACAAGCTGAAAGCTATTCCTCTAAGTTCAGGAACGAGACAAGGATGTCCACTCTCACTACTTCTATTCAGCGTAGTACTGGAAATCCTACCAGAGCAATTAGGTGAAGAGTAAATAAATAAAAGATGTCTATTCAGAAGGAGGAAATGAAACTATTTTTGTGTGCAGATGATATAATCTTATATGTAGAAAAACCTGAAGACTACATCAAAAACATTTTAGTACTAGTATAAAATTCAGTAAAGTTGGAAGATATGAAATAAATATACAACTAGCTGTGTTTTCATATACTAACAACAAATTATTGAAAATGAAAATAAAAAAAATAATTCCAGTTACAATAACATCAAAAAGGATAAAATGCTTAGGAATAAATTCAACCAAGAAGATTAAACACCTGCACACTGAAAACTACAAAACACATTTGAAATAAAGACACAAAGAAATGGAAATATATTATTTGTTTACACATTACAAGAAATAATATTCTTAAAATGTTCATAATACCAAAGCAATCTACAAATCAGTGCTATCTTGCAAAACTCCTGTGGCATTTTTCACAGAAACAGATGAGAACAATCCTGTAATTCATGTGGAACCAAAAAAAAAAAAAAGTCCAAAATAAACAAAATTACCTTGAGAAATATAAAAACAAACCTAGAAGGATGACACTTTTGAAGTTAACCTGTAACAAAGCTATAGGAATTAAGGCAGTATGATACTAGCATAAAAACAGTAGACAAACTGAATAGAGTGGAGAGTCCAGAAATAAACCTACCCATATACAGTCAACTGACCTTCAACAAGAATGTCAACAATACACTATGGGGAAATTATGATCTCTTCATGAACTAGTATTGAGAAAACTGGGTATCCACAGGCAACAAAAGGAAATTGGACATCTATATTACACCATGCACAAAATCAGTCAAAGTGGATTAAAGATTTAAATGTAAATCCTAAAACTGTAAAACTAGTAGAAAAAATCATATGGAAAAACCTTCTTGACATTGGTCTTGGCAATTTTTTTTTATGTGACACCAATGCACAGGCAACAAAAGCAAAAATAGATAAGTGGGACTATATAAAACAAAAAAAAAAACCTATTTATAGCAAACGAGATAACACCATGAACAAGTAACATACAGAATCAGAGAAAAATATTTGCAAATCACATATCTGAAAAGTGGTTAATATTCAATATGTATAAGAAACGATTACAACTCAACAGAAAATAAAAGCTTCAAAAATGGGCAAAGTACCTCAATAGACATTTCTTTAAAGAAGACATATAAATGGCCACTAGACATAAGAAAAGATACTCAACACCAATAATCATGAGGGAAATTCAAATAAAACTTACAACGAGATATTAACTCACATCGATTATGGCACCTATTATTAAAACACACACACGGCCGGGCGCGGTGGCTCACGCCTGTAATCCCAGCACTTTGGGAGGCCGAGGCGGGCCGATCACAAAGTCAGGAGATCGGGACCATCCTGGCTAAAATGGTGAAACCCCGTATCTACTAAAAAAAAAAATACCAAAAAATTAGCCAGGAACAGTGGCGGGCGCCTGTAGTCCCAGCTACTGGGGAGGCTGTGGCTGGAGAATGGCGTGAACCTGGGAGGCGGAGCTTGCAGTGAGCGGAGATCGTGCCACTGCACTCCAGCCTGGGCGACAGAGCGAGACTCCGCCTCAGAAAAAAAAACAAAAACGAAACAAAACAAAAAAACACATATATACACAAAAGTAAGTGTCAGCAATGATGTGGAGAAATTGGAATATTTGTACACTGTTGGTGGGAATGAAAAATAGTGATGCCACTATAGAGAATGGCAAAGCAGATTCCTCAAAAAATCAAAACTACAACTGTTAATGGATCCCACAATCCCACTTCTGGGTATATTTACAAAATATACTAAATAATTGAAATCAGGATCTTGAAGAGATGTTTCCCCTCTTATGTTCATTGCGACATTGTTAAAAATAGCCAAGATATGGAAACGGTCTATATGTCCATAGACAGAAAAATGGATAAAGAAAACATGGCAAATACATACAATGGAGGACTATTCCACTTTAAAAAGTAACAAATTCTACCATCTGTGACAACATGGATAAATCTTGAGATTATGTTTAATGAATTAAGCCAGCAACAGTGGGATGAATACTGCGTGATTCTTCTTATACGAGGTATCTAAAATAGTAAAACTTGTAGAAGCAGAGAATAGAGTGGTGGTTGCTGGGGTCCGGGAACAGAAGAAAATGGAGAGCAAAATTTTACTCAATGAGTATATGCAAGATGAATAAATTCTTTTAGAAGTGTGCTGTACAACATAGTTAGCAATACATAATTGTGGACTTCAGAATTTGTTAAGAAGTTCACCCAACTGTAGTTTAACCCAGCTATAGGCTAATGTGTTTTGAACATATGTAAGGTAGGCTATGATAAAATACCATGTTCAGTAAGTTAGGTGTATTAAATTCATTTTCGACTCACTGTATTTTAAATTATGATGGGTTTATTGGGACATAACCCCATAGATAATTAGAAGAACTACTGTATATTAAATGTACAGTTTTTAAATATCAATTGTACCTCAACAAAACTGTTAAAGATGCTATACTTAGAAATATGTTCAACACAGATGATAATAGACATTTTCATCTTCACTAAAACTGTAGATTATATTATAGGAAGATTAAATGATATTTTAATAAGTAGAATGAGAAACCATGTTCATGCACACAAACTCAATATCTTATTTTTATTTATGTTTTATTTTAGATTCTGGGGTACACATGCAGGTGTTACAAGGATATATTGCATAATGGTGAGATTTGGACTTCCAGTGAACCCATCACCCGAATAGTGAGCATTGTACCCAAGTAATTTTTAGACCCTCATTTCCTCTCATTCTCCCTTTTTGGAATCCCCAGTGTCTATTATTTCCATTTATATGTCTATATGTACCCATTATTTGGTTCCCACTTATAAGTGAGAATATGTGGTATTTGATTTTCTGGTTCTGAGTTATTTCACTTAAGATAATAACCTCCAGCTCCATCCATGTTGCTTCAACAGACATGATTTCATTCTTTTTTAATGACTGCATAGTAATCCATGGTGTATATATCCCATTTTCTTTATCCAATCCACCAGTGATGGACATTTAGGTTAGGCTGATCCCATAACTTTACCATGGTGAGTAGCACTGAAATAAAAATACAAGTGAGGGTATCTTTGTGACATAACAATTTATTTTCCTTTGGGTAAGTAAATCAGTAGTGGTATTCCTGGGTCAAATGTTAGTTCTATTTTTATTTCTTCAAGAAATTTCCAAATTGCTTCCCACAGTGGCTAGAAAATTTTGTATTCCCACTAACAGTGTATAATCATTCTCTTTTCTCCATGGCCTTGCCAACATCTGTTATTTTTCAACTTTTTAATAATAGCCATTCTGACTGGTATGAGATGGTATCACGTTGATACCAGAAGATAATAGACATCTTCATATAATTTGCATTTTAATTTGCATTTCTCTGATGATTATTGATGGTGAGCATTTTTTCATATGTTTGCTGGTGGCTTTCATATGTTTGTTGGAAGCTCCATCCATGTTGCTTCAAAGGATATGATTTCATTCTTTTTTAATTGACTGCATGGTGTATATATATTAAATTTTCTTTATCCATTCCACCAGTGATGAACATTTAGGTTGATTCCATGACTTGATTGATTCCAATCAGCCAGGTCATGGCTGATTCCATGACAATATGGATGGAGCTTCCAAAAAGAACACATACAATGTTATGTTTTTTTCTTGTTGATTTCAGTTCTGTACAGATTCTCGCTATTAGTCCTCTATCAGATGCAGAGTCTGCAAATATATTCTCCCATTCGGTAGGATGCTTGTTTGCTGATTTTTTAATTTTATTTTATTTTCTGTGCAGAAGCTCTTTCGTTTAATTCCCATTTGTCTATTTTTGTTTTTGATGCATTTGCTTTTCAGGTCATAGTCATAAATTCTTTGCCTAGGCCAATATCCAGAAGAGTTTTTCCTAGGCTTTCTTCTAGGATTTTTATAGTTTCAGGTCTTACATTTAAGTCTTTACTCCATCTTGAGTTAATATTTGTGTATGGTAAGCGATAGAGGTCCGTTTTCATTCTTATGCATATGGATAGCCAAATTTCCCAGTGCCATTTAATAGGGTATCCTTTTCTCATTGTTTATTTTTGTCAACTTTGTTTAAGACCAGTTGGTTATAGATATGCAGTGTTTTTTCTAGGATTTCATCTATGTGTCTGTTTTTGTACCAGTACCATGCTGTTTTGGTTACTGTGGCCTTGTAGTATAGTTTGAAGTCAGGTAATACGACACTTCCAGCTCAGTTCTTTCTGCTTAGGATTGCTTTGTCTATTTGGGCTCTTTTTTGTTTCATAGGCTTGCTTTTTCTAATTTTGTAAAAAATGATGATAATTTGATAGAAATTGCATTGAATCTGTAGATTTCTTTGAGCAGGATGGTCATGCCAATGATATTGATTCTTCTATTCCATGAGCATGAGATATTTTTCCATTTGTTTATGCCATCTACAATTTATTTCACCCATGTTTTGTAGTTCTTCTTGTAGAAGTCTTTCATGTCCTTGGTTAAATGCATTCCTAGGTGGGTGTGTATGTATATGTATGTGTGTGTGTCTGTGTGTGTGTGTGTGTCTATTGTAAATGGGATTGAGTTTTCAATTTGGTTCTCAGCTTGAGTGTTGTCAGTGTATAGGCATACAACTGATATTTGTTCATTAATTTTCTATCCTAAAACTATATTGAAATTGTTTATCAAGTCCAGAAGCCTGTTGGAAGAGTCTTCAGGGTTTTCTAAGTATAAGATTATGTAATTAGTGAATATAAATAATATGACTTTCTGTTTTCCAATTTAGATGCCTTTTATTTATTTCTCTGCCTGATTGCTCTGGCTAGCACTTTCAGTACTATGTTGAATAGTACTGGTGACAGTGAACATCATTGTCTTGTTCTAGTTCATAGCGGGGCTGCTTTCAACTTTTCCCAATTCGGGAATGATGTTTGCTGTGACTTTGTTTCAAAATTCAGTATTTTAATATATGACGTTTCTCCAAATTTATCTTTATATTTAACACCATCTGAATCAAAATTATGCCCATATTTTTGTATAAATTCATATTTTTTTCTAAAATATACTTAAAATTTCAAAAGACCTGGAAAAATTCTTGAAACAAAAAAAAAGTTTGGAGAAAAAAGAGAACTAAGTCAATAGAACGGCATGCTTGCAAATAAGCCCATTAATATAGAGAATTAACTTTTACAAAAATGCCATGGCACTTGAAAAAAGAAAAGAAAGTGTTTTCAATGAATAATGCAGGAACACTTTGATAGTCTTTTAATAATTATTCTAGCTTATACCCCACACATATTATTTTTTATAGGAAAAAATAACTAAAAATAAAAGGCTAAATTTATAAAGCCTTAACGATATCTACTGGAGGATACTTGAGTTTGCAAAAATTTCTTAGAGAGGACACAAAAATTACTAATAAAAAAGTGGCTAATTTTCTTCAAAAAATTCTACTCAATAACATTTTAAAACAACACACTAGAAGAAAGAAATATTGTGTATATCTGACATTTACATCTACAATATAACCAAATCAAAATCACCCAATATGAAATTAAAAAAATCTAAATATTGACCAATGTGCTTGTTATATATATAAATACATTTATTAAAACTCATCAAAGTGTACCCTTAAAAATCTGTACATTTTATTTTATGTAAATTATACTTCAATAAAAAATTAAAAGGTTTGATTCTGACAGTTAATTTGATATGACTATTAGCTGTTCTATTGAAGATGTTAAATAAACAGATCTATGAGTCTGTTGTTCGTTGAGAGTTCCATGTTATTGAAAACATTTAAATTAAGAATTATTCACAGAGATAGAAGGAATAGATATTATCCTCTCTTTCTGAACTCCTTTCTTGTCTATAGCTATGAAGGCCATGTAAGATCCAAGCATTCTTCATAAACTTATTGCAAACCCTCCTCTACCATGGATATTCTTTTCAGACAATAACCACTTCCAATTATACTGGTGAATTATTCTAGTACACTTTTGTGTTTGAAGGAAATAAGTGGTAATTTGGAGCTTTATCCTTTTTTCTAATGAGATCCTGCTTTCTCGGAACACAGTTTCTGATTACCTCTTGGCCCTTTCCTGCCATTTTATTTTTCCTTTTTTCTTAGTTTTGATCTGCCTTTGACTAGTAGGAGGGTGGATTTAAAATTGTAAAAGTTACTTAATGTTTACAGTAAGTCATATTAACCAGCATCAACTTTATCAGAATAATGACAAATATAATTTTTTATATATATATATATATATATATATATATAAACCCTAATTTAGAAACTTTCAATGGATTATAAGCTTGAGAGGTCAAATACAGCATCACTGATTAGCCACTAAAACTTCAGCAGAGCTACCATATCCAAATTCTGATTCTCTGTATTTTACCAGTTCTAAATATTAGTTAGTTTGCATATTTGAAGTACTTTACAACTCAATGAAACATTGAGAATTTGGAAGTAATCTGTGAAAAAACCCTTTATTCAAGACTGGCATTAAATCTCAGAGGTGAGTGATACTGTTTAGAAAGACACTTGACAAAACTTTCTATGGAGGACTGTATGTCACTGTATATCAATTCTTCCATGTGCTATTCATTAATTTTCAAAAACTATATTAACATTTGTTACATTATTGCTAAAGAAATACTATAAAATATTGGGGCCTATATTCTGTGACCACAAGGCTATTAGGACACAGATTGTTTAGAAGTAGGGAGAAGACAGAAAAAATAAATATGAAATATGGAATAATTTTTGTTAAATATTGATGACACTGCCAATGATTTCTTCTCTTATTGAAGGTGGTGAGTCAGGAAGGCACAAGATTTTTTTTATATATAAACATATAATACAACTTTATGATGAATATGAGCATAAAATTGCAGTTTAAAATATCCCTTATGTATTAAAAAATACAAAGCCAAGTCTCAATGTAACTATTTAGCAATGTAGTATAATTGGAAAATTTATAACAGTTCTCAGCACAAGACAAACAGTGTTGTGATTGTGTTCCTAACTACTCATAATTGTTTCTTCTAATAATTATCCATCTCTTTCCCCTGACTGTTCCTTTCAAATGATTTGTATATTTTATAAAGCTTCTTGATTCTGTGTGCTGATTTCTTAGTAAGGGTTGCTTTGAACGTGTGAACTAATATTTTGAGTAGAAGTTTTCTTTCACATGTTTATGAATAAAAATCTATATGTTTCCTTGAATTTTTGAATACTATTGTTTTCCAACTCAAAAGTATAGAAAAGACACCGTGGGATGTTAATAGTGGTATAGGTTGTGTATATGTGGGGACGGGGGTTATGTGGGAACTCTGCACTTTCGGTTCTATTTTGCTTGAACCTAAAACTGATGTAAAGTGCAAAGTTTATTAATTTAAATAAATATGAAAATATATTTAAAGCTCTTTTAATATTTAATGCTGTAGAAAATTGGCAACAATAACTTTAAAGTAGTTGTAAGATTTGTCTATTGAGAAAATAGCATCACACAATAACATTTTGTGAACTAAATGTATTTACATTTACCAAAATTTATTTTGTGTTAACCCAAAGAAATCTAAGTGAAATAAAAATACTTATTATTTTTAATTAAAAATAAATTAGAACATTATAACACTGAAGAAAAATGCAGACATTTTCTAGTCGTAAGATGACAATTCTTTGAAGAATAAATACCTTCATTATTATTTTGATAAGCTATTATTTGATAAGCTGTATCTTTTTATGGTATGTAAATAAATGTTCCAGATTCAATTATATTTATGCAATCGATAGGTATATACAGAAGTTTTATCATAACTAAGACTTTGAAGGAAAATTGGAATGAATTTGAGGGGAAGGAGGAGCAATTCTACGTCTATTAGCCTCTATTTTATTTATTTAAGTCACTTCACATCTCTGGTTCTGTTTTTTATTTTTGATGTAAATATATGACATTCTTAATCTTAGCATACATGGAAGGGTGGTGGAAGATTTATACAATCATGCAATTAAGTGCAAAATTCAAGGAGAATGTACATTTTACAGAAGAGTCTCTATACTTATATTCAATGGCAGCTATAGAATTTCTATATAACAGGAGAGAAAATGTATTTAATTAGATTGAATGTTTAACTGATATGGCTTCAGAAGTATGACAGTGGCAAGTGTTTGGTGATCAAAGCCTTAGACTGCAAGCAGCCCTGGACAGTATCATTGCCTTTAATGATTTTGAAAGTGATTATTGAGGAGAGAATAGTTTAAAAGCATTAGTCTAGATAGGTCTAAAGCCTTTGAGAAAGAAAGTATGAATGAAAGAACATTTTAGTACATAATCAACATCAGAAATATATAATAAAATTTCCAGTTTTTAAATGAATGGGCCTGCCACATTCCAAGCAGAATGGAAGGAAAGCCATACAGAAAGTCAGAAGGCCAACATGGGAGTCCCATATCTGCTACAAACCTCAAGTTGCTTCGGTCTCTGAAATTCAGTTTGCTTATCTAAAGAACAAATATTCAGGTTGACCCAGTCATATACAGTTTACTTTATTAATCTTTTTTTTTTTTGAGTAGCTACCACTTGGCAGTATTGCATTAAATGTAAGAGGTATAAATATAAACAGAAACAACTGCTGCCTTCAGGAAGCTGTTGCCCTTTGAATGTTTTCTCTCAAAGAAGATCCATCTAGATTAGGGAAAGTGGACTTGTTTATTTTTCTTGTTCTTACAACTAGGGATATTCTTTATCTTTCCTTAAAATTCCCTCATGCTTTCAACCTACTTGTCTACATACCCTTAGCTCATTTCTTTGTGGCTGTAACTGTCCCACTCTTGGGGCTAATTTCCAGAATTAGAAACAGGTTTTCATCATTGAAAATTAGAAAATTTTGGAGGTATCATGACAAACAACATAAAATAAGGAAACTTTTAGCAAATTTACAAAGGGTAGATGCTTTTTTCCTCTCAATATCTGCTTCCAATCCCCTTCACACTCCCCATCAGTCTTATAATCTCTTATTAACAGGACTAACAACTAAAACATGTATAAGAATATCAAGAGTGAGGGAAAGTCATTTTTAGTGTGTCCCCTTCTGGCTCACATTTTACTTCATATTTTATATTATAATCTTTGTATATTTTGATTGACAAAGTCACAATTAGCACAATAAAATAATAAGATAATTTTCTCTATTCTGTGTGCTTCAGTAATAACATGAATAAATTTCACATAAGAAAACAGGGATAAGGTAAGGAATGTGTATTATTCTATATAAGCATAGATGATTAAGTTTAACTAGCCTCAACCAAAGAAAAATAAAAACTGCTTCAGGTCCAAAACACCAAAATTATTTGTAGAGAAATCAGGGCATTAAATAATTATAAAATTGATAAAAGAAAAGAAAGACTTAGCCAAGACCACTCCATTTAGACTTCTGTCTTTAAAAACTTGTACCCAAGCTTATCAATTCCAGTTTTTAATTCTCAATTCTACCCAATTCCAAAGTTTAAAACACTACAAATTTTTAAATAAAACTCAAAATTAGCCAAAGTTTGTTATAAAAATATAGCTATGATTCTGTCTCAGATTCTTTGTGGGTTTTTAGGTAAAGGGCAAAAATATAAATGAAAAGAGGTAACAAAAATGGTGCAAATTTAAGACAGCTTATTTTTCTGACATTCTGGTAATTTTAAATCAAGATAGAGAATGGTTAGCAGAAGTGCCAGGAACATAAGATCTGCTAAATAAAATGATGCTACATTTAAAGTGAAGATAAAAGACATAAATTACAGTAGACAGAAGGATCTCTTTTGGGAATTAACTTAGAAATTGTATCAGACTTTGAAATAAGAACAAAATAAGAGTGAAAGAAAAAGGATGATGATTTTAACTTCTAAAGCTTATTATAAAATGTTTGAAAAACGTCATAATTGTAAAGATATTTAAATAAAAATATTTAAATATATAATTAAGATAGATATAATAGATAAACAGATAGACAGGGATGGATGGATAGATGGATGGATATGTAGATACTTGGATGGATATATCATAAATGACACTCTTGAACTGAAATAACCTTGTTTTTTTCAAAGTCAGTTATTTTATATGGGTCTTTGGGTCCATCTCTCATGGCAACTGTCTACTTAGGGACAACAACATCTATTTTTGTTGTTGTTGTTCTAAAAGATATATCTTAGTGATTCTGGAAGGAATTGTTCTTCAAAAATTAAATGGTAAAGAAACTAAAAAGAAAAAAGGAACTATGGTGGGCCTATTTTTTTTTCTATTTATATAGCTACATAAAAATCATGTTTACATTGGGACATAGGAACTATTCCATTTTCTTTGAACACTAAAAATTGTCTTGGCATGAGGAGAATGATAAATGAAAAAGCAGACCCAGAATGATATACCCAAGTGAAGCTCTCTCCACATGCCCTTTTACTCCTCCATCAGGGCATAAAGAATGACATTATAAAAGTTGGGTTATCTTGACCTTATGCTTACTGTGAAACACATAGTTGATCTTTTCTTCTATTCATCAGACTCTTCCCAAGTAAGGCTATTGGATTTTTTGACTTGACACTTAACAATGCTCTTCACAGTAAATGTTAGTTAGAGTTTGTTTACTGGAAAGTTACCAAACTCAATTCAAGTTGACTTAAACAAACAACCAAAGGAATTGCTTTCTCATTAAGTCAAACTCAATTCAAGTTGACTTAAACAAACCACCAAAGAAATTGTTCCCTCATTAAGTTGTAATTTATTTATTTTGCTTTGTTTTGGTCCATGTGGACAGAGGATATCTTGCTCAATATTTTTCAGGTCTTCTCACTGTGTGTTGACTTCAGTTTTAGAAAGTCTCTCTCTTTTGAACCTCTAGATGACAAATAGCAGCTCTAGTGACCACATTTACCCCAAGTCACTCACAACAAACAGTAAGTAATTTTAGTCTAGAATTCCCAGTGAATAGTACTGGCATATATGCTGATAGATTTAATTTATACTGCTCTCTTAACCAACCAATGAATATAAGTGATACAGTGTGTTGCTTGGCTTAGGCCTAAATTATGTGCTCTGCTCATAGAAGCAGTAGTGATCACAGAAATATAAATTATCCCAGGGTGCCAATTTTGCCAACTGAGTTGGAAAGTAATATAATAACTGCTAATACCTGTTCCTCCAGATAGCTATCTGATGTTGATTCATGCATTAAACTGGATCAAAGTAATTGTAATAGGTACAGTACTTCTGGACAACAATCTAACTCAAAAATGTATAGAAAAACAAGACAAGCAAAATGCTTTATTTTTACCCAGCATTTGAATATCTGGGTATTTGTTTTAAAAATTAAACATAAAATTAAAAAAAATAATAAATTATGCAGGGTTTGCCTATTTAAACAGGTGAATTTAAAACAAAAAAATTTTGGAAGTCAATATCCATGAGAGAAAATTGTAGTACATCCTCACACTCATTGGTAGGGGAGTGATTTTAAAAATACTCCCCATTATAAAGCTGTGTATCAAAATAAACCGTGAGGCTATATTCTCCTAGTTTTATACCACCTTTTATCTCTATACCTCATCTGCAACCCTGAAAAATTGCAGCCGTAATGAATCCCTATGATGCTGGTAGTATGTCACAGCTGTCACTTCTATGAGCCATGTTATTATAGGAAAATATTTGTAAGGAGCTCTATAAATAATATATTACAAAGCAATTTACATGGCAATTCTGAAATCTAATAAATGAGAACTATTTTATAGTGTAATGTTAAATTAAAGAAAAACTAGGCTAGTCCATTAAATACACACCTTGATGGCAATCATAAATGCTGAGCTATGGATGCTAATTTAACTTGGGCTAAAGAAATGAAAAGAGAGTTTCCTCTATTTTATTTATTTTCTATTATGTAATATGGACCTAATAATATATCAGCACTATTCTTTAATATATTTATTTCTATTATATACACAGGGCAGAAAAGATAATTATAATTTTCTTCTCTACATAGGTATCCACATATATAAGATAAAACTAAGTTAATAAACAACCAAATTGTATACTGCCTTATTCATATATTAATAAATTACGTTTGAAAGTCACACAGAAAAGCCAATTCCACAATGATATCATGATACTCAATAAAACCAGTTACCTAAAATTCCTTAAAAATTAGTAAAGTTTTTAAATCTAGACCTATTAACACTAGGGCATTTTATCAATTTCAATCACTAAAGAAGAGTCTAATCCTGTAAAGTAAGATTTCCAAAATGAAAGCAGGAAATTAGAATGACTACTTTGCTGGTAAAATGCCTGCTGGCTCATATGCACAATATTCGAAAGGCAATCAGGCCACACAATCACTCAATCTTGATTGTCTGCTTTTATTTAAAGTTATTGCTGCTAGGAAACTGCTCTCTCGTAATCATGCCTTGAATTTCTTTGAAGATGGACAATTCCTGGAACCTGCCAACTTGGTGAGGGCATTGGGAAAACAGAGTGTGCATTTAAGGAGAATTTATTTTTTTCAAATTTTTACTGCATTGTTTACCCAATAAATATAAACAATACCATAACATTTGAAGCTCAGAAGGTGTAAGAACTGTCTTAATGAGGCCTTATATTTTGGTTTTAGTGTACACAGAGAGATGTGTAACATTGATGTATATGTTGGGTAGCTGTGAAGCAATAAAGTCTTAGAGTTCTTTACCCCTCAGGGGAAAAACCTGGATAAGCAATTGTTGCCATTGTACAGACCACAGGGCCATTTTCAGTGGCCCAAGACTGTAAAATGGGCACGATATCCAATGCTAAAATGATTTTTTGAAGTTTTGGGAACTAGGCCAATCCTTGGGTCCCTTCCTTTATCAGTTATCCTAATCTAGTTAAAGGGTAAAAATTGGCGGCCTTCCACTCAGCATCATCATGTGTGATGGTGGCACTACAATCTGTAAAGTGTATGAACTACCTTTGCTATTCACTCATGATCTCAAAGGGCTCCACAGGTGGCCAAAGGGTCTTGGAAATGGATGACATCATTTGGCATCATTGTATCTGGAAAAGAACTGAGGAGAGATTAGGTCACCCCTTTATACAGGTGGTATACACCAGAGTGCCTAGGTTGGGCTCTATCTTATGGGTAACACTTCCATCTGAACAGGAGGTTGTGATGGTTATACAAGCTTATGGCCTAATATTTCCAAATACAGGCATGAATAATGAAGAGCCTGCAAAAGTCTCCATCTCCAGAAGTGCCCAATACGTGGCTGGCTTTCACTCTATGTTGTATAATGTGGGACTGAAGAGGGTAGTTTTATTGTATAGGAACCCTGAGCAATTTGTAGCCCTTGTAGGTGATCTAGAGACTTCAGTAAGCATGAAGAGAGTTTGTTGAAACTTGTTTGTTGAGAGTTTGTTGAAGCAGCCTCTGGTGGTCACTAATGAAAGTTCCTATTATACTACAATGGAGTGCCTGCTACATTGTAATGTGCACAGATTCTAGAACGCATTGTTTGAGGGGTTGTCTATTTAAAATGGGCTGACTGGAGGTAATAGAATAATAGAATTATATAAAATTTGCATACGGGAAAGGCAATGCCTCCAGAATCCAAAATGTATCCAAAGATATTGAATTTAGGATTATAATTAAAATGTGATTTCTGAGCAGGTCAATAACTCTTTCTTGACATTTTCTAAGATGGAGTGGCCCTTGAGAATCAAATGATGCCAAGAATTTAGTGAAAGTCATATGCACTTCTACATTGGGCAAAACCATATCCCATCCATTTTTGTGAGATCATTTGTGAGTATTAGTATGTACTGAATGAGTTTATCAAATGAATCTCCTTGGGGAGGACAACATGAATGTAATGCCCATATCTGTTTTCGTCAAGAATGCTGGATGAGGTTAAGATGCTGCTTGCAAAGATTGAGTGTGATAGCAGGGCTGTTGAGATTCCTCAGGGGTATCCTAGGGAAAAAAAGACTGTACCTGAGAGGCACTGAAAAATGCATGGAAACAAACATTTTAGACAAATCTGTAATAACATAATAATTACCAGTTGATGATTCAATGGAGTCACTAGCTTCAATAAGACTTAACATGAAAAATCCAGTGGTTGAAACAATGGCAATAAGGTTCCAGCAATTCACCATGAGACTCCATTTATTCTCTCTATGTGTAAGAACAGGCCAAAAGGTGCTATTAAACAGAGAAGCAATGGAGATAATCACCCCTTTTCTAAGCAGGTCTTGTTAGAATTCTTGAAGGTCCTGTTTTAATTTCAGCCGTGTATTGGTATTCTACAGCAGCTGTAATAACAACAAACTTAGTTACATAAAACAATATGCATTTATTATCTTATCGTTCTGTAGAGTTCCATTTCCCAAACGGGGCCTCACTGGGCTAAAATCAAGGTTTTGAGAGGGCCAAAATCCTTTCTGAAAACTCTACGGGATAATCTTTTCTTTTGGTTTTTCTAGAATCTTGAGGTTGCCCACATTCCTTTAGTCATGGCCCTCTTCCTCAGTATTCAAAGCCAGCAGCTGTGGGTCAAGTTCTTCACACATCACCCTAACCTTCCCTTTTGTCCCAGCTTCTACATTTAAGAACCCTTGAGATTATGTTGACCCACACAGATAATCCAGGATAGCCCTATTTTAACATCAGCTGATTAGCAGCCTTAATTTCATCTGCCACTTGAATTCTCCTAGTAATATAGTATAATAATAATATAATATAATGTACAGGTTCTAGGGTTAGACCATGACATCTATGAAGGACCATTATTTTCCTTACCACAGCTTATGTTAATTATTTTAACCAGAAGGGAAGGCCATGGAATTCCATTTTATACACATGTTTTTAAGTGTCACATTTATAGAAGTGTACATTTAAGTGTACGTTTAATTTTATTTAATGTATTATAATACTTGTTATGTCAGAATGTTATTATTATTGAATATATTATTTGTTCTGTCAGAACCCATGTCCTTATTATTGGGACAATGAGCTCCATGAATATAGAAAATTTAGGCAAAGCAGTAGTTCTGATGGTTAATGACAGCCATTCCTGTTTGCTATTTTATGTTTGTTAACTCTGAGGAGAGGGGATACATTACATTCTCGGATTGTTCCAAATGTAACTGTAATTCATATTCTGGTGTTGATAAAGACACAGAAGTTTTGCCAATTGGTGTATTTCAGCAGATGTTAAAGTAAATACAGAACCCATGTTTTGAAGTGCAAAAGCCATGCAATGCCCTTTTACATTTTTGCTGTGTTAATTATTTTAGAATATTCTGCACTTCCAGTTTGGGAAAAATCATTGATGTTTTTTACAAAGATAGTTTTCTTCCATTTTAGTCAGTTTTAAAAAAATGTATCTATTGCTTTTTCATTTTTACTGTGTGGTTACTGGACATACCTCAAAGGGTAAGTCCTCTCTATCCTGCTAATATTTGTAAGTTTTTTCCTCTGAGGAAACTCATCATGGTTAGAGGTCTTCTCCATGGCAATGGTTGCTTTATTGGACTTAGGGATCCCAGACTTAATTCAGGTTTAATTAACCTATTGGCTGTGCCACGTGGGTGCCATGTGCATTTTCCTCTATAAGCCTGAGTATTAGGAACATCAAAAGCATTTTGAAAGGTGTTTACAGCCATCTCCTTTTAGAAATGTGGACCTCAGAGTGCCATATGGTGACTATGTTTCCTAGTGACCACATGACCGGCCTGTGTGTGGCATAGGTTTTCAGTCTCTCCCTTAAGCACTGTAGAGAATGGAAGCCAATGCCTTGTTAAGACAAAAAAACAAAACAAAACAAAACAAAAAAACACAGTCACAGGCTAAGAGTTGCTCCCCTAACCCAAGCATCAGTCATGGCTTATGCTAGAATGAAGACACATGATTCTATCTAAGACACAGATAGGACTGGGCCAAGACACACAACTAGGGCCATATTCATGATGGCCCCAATGTCATACTCTAGCCCTTAAATGCCAACTCTAGAAACTTCCAACCCAGGATAGTTAAGTTAAATCTATAACAGAGACTTGTTAGGACTCAGCAAATGAGCACAGCCCAAATCACAAGCTCTGAAGTAGGCAGCAGCACAGCTCAGAAAGCATACTAGCACCCCAAAGTGCATTCTCCCCTACTGGCCACAGAGTCTGTTAGCAAACAAAAACAGTAGAAGAAAGGTCCTTGGTGGTGGTGACCATCACTTGGGTGTCCTGCTCACCTTGCCAAATGTTTACACTATCCCACAATAAATATAATCGATTCTGTACCCAAAATTTTGTTTGGATGTAAGGACTGATGATGTCCCTTGCTCAGTGTATGAGTCTACTCAGGCTGCTATAACAAAGCATCATAGACTGGGTGGTATAAACCACAGAAATTTATTTCTTAAAATTCTAGAGCTGGAAAGTCACAGATTAAAGTATTGGCAAGGTAGGTTTCATAATGGGGACCTATCTCTTGGCTTTTAGGTGTCAACATCTCCCCTATGCTCAAATGTTTTCCTTGTTCATGTGTGGAGGGAGAGAGTGAGCAAGCTCTCTGGTGTCTCTTAGAAAAACACTTATTCTATCAGAACAGAGCTTGTCTTTATGACCTTATTTCTTCTTAATTACTTCTTTAGAGGCTCCATCTCCAAATACAGCCACACTGGGCTTTAGGCCTTCAAAATAATAATTTTGGAAGGACACAAACTTTCAGTCTGTAACATTCATCGAGAACATATCAAAAGATTTATTACTCACAAAATGAGACTTTCTGGGGACATTAGGTTGGAAGGCCATGTGGATCTCTTTTCCCAGAAATCCTAGTTGAGGGCATTATAAACCTACAACCAAACCAACTCACCTCAGATGTACAAGTGAGCTCAACCAAGATTAGCCAGTCACCATTTGGACTAGAACAACTATGCAACTGCTCTCATTTCAAATTGCTAATCGGCAAAATTGTGAATTTAAAAAACTATTAATTTAAACCATTCAGTTTTAATTTCATTAAGTATTCTTAATTGAATATTTCCCTACTTATAAAGTAATGCATATTACTGTTGTCTACTTATGTCAAAGATTGAGATTTGTAAGTATGTATAAACTCATATTCTCAAATTACTGGTACTCTATCTCTTTTCTATGTTCAATTCATTATTAAAAATTTAATATTTTATTATATTACTTCCCCTAGACAATCTCCACTTTAATTACTGGTTTTGATTTACTTAGCATGAAATTTGCAGCCAGATTTCTACCATTACATTATTATTTTCGCCAACATCCTGTTTTACAACTACATTTACAACACTGCTAAATTAAAATTCCACATCATGCTATTTTTCAAAACTTCATAATGATCACTTTATGCCAGCCTAAAAAAGTTACTTTAATTTACCTCTTAATACACTCTGACATATGCCTTCAACATTTTTATCGTGAAGATTCTTTAAGAAGTAATTCATCTAAACTCTTTTATGTCTTATGCTTATTCTCATAAACAATAAAATAATTTAAAATTATTATTTTTCAGGAACTCTGTATATACAGTTCCATTTCATTCTGATACCAATGTTTTGTAAGTAAATTCTGAAGATGGCGAGATGTTCATTTATTTAGTGAATTTACTCTTTTTTGTGAAGATTCACTGTTAGTTACTCTTTCCATATATATTTTTATATATATTCCTTATTTTATATATCGTTCTTTTATATATTTTCTGCTGTCTATAGACACCGTCTTCTCTCATCTTCTTTATTGTTTTGCCAGCCCTAAAAAGCAGAAATGTTAAAATTTGTTACTTCATCATCTCCAAATGTTTGATGAAGTTTCATTCTGAATTTGTCTACTATTAGTTCAATATTAACTATGTATGTGCATATACAATATGGAATATATAGAAAAGCATATATGTAAAGTAACTTCCTTATATATTTAAAACTCAAACACATTACCAGATTATATCTAATGTGGTATAGTGTATGACTCACAAACATTCACTCTCTTTTATTAACCCTAAGAGGGGATAATCCTATAACCAACTGTTAGTTGGATGTGACCATATGAGTTATTTTCATCAGTGAAATGTGAAAGGATATTATATATGACATAGCTGAGCAAAAAGGTTTTACTATTATTAAGAAATTTGGTTCAGCTTCTTGCTCTCATATTTTTTGTGTTCACCACCAAGAAAATGTCTGTTTCTAGCCAGAAATAAGAGCCAGAGAGCTAATATGAACCCATCCTACACCCCAGAAAAGTTATAGCAGCTGATCTACAAAAAACATAAACTTTTAGGAAGATATATGTTGTTGTAATGCACTGAGACTTTTTGAAATTATTTGTTGTGAAGCACAGTTTAACAAAGGGTAATTCATTGATAAAAGATTTGTTCTTTTACATGACTTGATATCGAGGGAAACCGTTTTTTTTTTTTTTTTTTTGAGATGGAGTCTTGCTCTGTCGCCCAGGCTGGAGTGCAGTGGCGCTATCTCGGTTCACTGCAAGCTCCGCCTCCTGGGTTCATGCCATTCTCCTGCCTCAGCCTCCTGAGTAGCTGGGACCACAGGTGCCCGCCACCACACCCGGCTAGTTTTTTGTATTTTTAGTATAGACGGGGTTTCGCCCTGTTAGCCAGGATAGTCTTGATCTCCTGACCTCATGATCTGCCTGTCTCAGCCTTCCAAAGTGCTGGGATTACAGGTGTGACCCACTGCGCCTGGCCTATCAAGGGAAATCTTAAATCATCAGAATAGACTTTTAATAAGACTGACAAGGATTTCTTCAAATGTTCCTTTAATTATTATTTTTTTGCACAAGCATTTTACTTTACTAAACTCAGCGATAAAAATGTTGGATTTTCATTATCTGCTCTCTGTAGACACCATCTCCTTTCTCATCTTTTTTATTGTTTCTCCAGCCTTAATAAGCAGAAATATTAAAATTTTTTCCTTCATTATCTCCAAATATTTGATGAAGTTTCATTCTGAATTTGTCTACTATTGGTTCAATACTAACTATACATTTGTTTAATGTTGATAAAATATTATAAACAGTTTTTATGTTTCATTTTATTCCCTATTAATTTCTCCTTGTAAATTATATCTTAATTTTTCTTCCTAGAACTCAGGCTTTCCTGAACTACATTTAAAAAGGGTTACGTTCTAAAATGTACTGTATAATCTAAATATGACCAATTTTATTTCTTGAATGCTACATTTTCTAGACGTTACACTAAAAAGTCTAACATGGAATCATAGATTTTTTTTTTGAAATACACTAGAATTTAAGTCCATGTTAATGTTTGCCCATATTGAAAGCATATGCATATTGTAGTCACTTAATTAGTTACCTATTTGCTTTTACAAGCATCTCTTTAAATCTTAAGCCTGAAGGGCTGCTTGTCATTGGTCCTCATCAACTTGATGATATTCTTCAACCATTTATTTTTTGCTATTTATATGCAGCCTGAGAAGAGATGACCTTGCCCATGTTCAAAATGAAGTAATATTGGGATTATCCAAGCAGTCTGTATGTCTTCTGTTACTATTAACACTGTTAAATCTACTCCAATATAAATGCTGCCTTGAACATACTGTCAAACTTGCTAGCCTAAAGCCAGTGACTTCTGTGTTGAAAAATTCAATGGACATTTCAACTACAGGGATACCTGAGCTCTCTGCCATCCTTGCAACAATTAGCCACTCTCTTAATCTTAACCCAATACGGTTTTTGATACCTGTGATATCATTTTCTCTTGATTTACACTTATTTCTCTGGCTGCTCATTTTTACTTTCTTCTTCTATCCTTCTATAAATACCAAGTTTTTCAGCACTTAGGCTGTAATTGTTTTACTCTGCTGGTATTTTCTTCCTAGGCTTCTAGTGCTAACTAAACATAAGGACTGAAATTTACATAGTACTTGTCTTCCAACTTAACTGAAATTTGACCTGACCCAAATTGCATTGTATTTCCACCACACACTGAGTCACCTGTAAAATGTGTATTGAAGTTGACATTTCCAATATATTCAGTAACTAATACTAGAGTGATGGGAGTTTTTAAAAACTATTTTCTGTACTTTCAAGTCAATTCTATCTGAAAGTAACTCCCCTTACCCTTGTGGCTATATAATTATCATCTTTCCTAAAGTTGAAATTTAAATATTACTTCCTCTGGCTCTAAACTATATAGTATAAGAAAGCATCACATATAATGAATGGCTCATCATTGATGTTTAACTCATGTTTGAGTTTATCTATAATTCTTAGTAAAATAAAAATATAAAGAGTAAAACTCATAAAGAGGTTGTGGTTTCAGTAAAAACTTAATATTTCATATGTGAAATGAATTAGTCTTATCATTAAATGGTCTTGATTTTGGAAAAGAATGGAATTATGGTCACATCCATGTAATTACTAAAGATAAATTTAGAATGCAAAATGTAGGCTACTTGTCCTGGTTCTTGTGTTCTTCGTTCTCTGTATGCAATTGTCATCCTGCAGTCACGTTACTTTAGTATATCTTACAGAATAAATATGCGCCCTCCTATGAAGGAAAGAATTCCTAGAGAAGAACTAACATTAGTTAAATGCCTCCTTTATATTTATTAGTTACATTGTAAATAAACCAACACTTTCATTCATATTGGGAAATTTGTTTCAGAGTTATTAATTAACATTCTCAAATATAAATTTCATTAACCATGGATTTAAGATATAAATCAAAACATATTTAATCGCAAAGGCCATGATCTTCATATTATATCAGTCTATATCTAATTTTTAATCATTTTAACTTCTAGGGTTATTGAATTCTGATGAACATAGGTATGTATGGTATACAGAATGAGGCAGTGTTTCCTGCAAACTACACTCAATAGGCAAAGACTTCAATATATTCTGTGTGTTTATACATATTTTCAAAACCTTATTTGAGTCCTTTCCTTCCCTTACTTGATTCAACCAACAGAATGTTTCATAAATTAGATCTGGGGACGGCATTTTAAATACATGCCAACCAAACAGAGATACCAATTACAATTTTAAACAGTTGAATTAAGGAGAACTAAATGCAACATAAATAATTCAATGTTCATTTTTAGAACATTTTCTATAACAATGAACAGGGAAAACACTTAAAAATGCAAGGAATATAATGGATTGTAGAAAAATCAATGTTATAGTTTGTTAATGGATTTGGTAACTTGCACTTCCAGGGAACAGAGAAAATTGAAGTGGAACTAGGATTTCATTATGACATATTTCAAACTCTCTTAGGCTCTTAAGATTTTCCATTTCATTGGCTGCTTTGAATTTCATATGCTAATTTTAGAACTGTTACAAATCAGAATTTAATATTTGAAAAGTGTATTACAATTAGTAATAATCCAGTGTGTTAATTCAGTGTTATGGTACTAGATTTTTAAAAAATGAGTAAAATGTATGGACAATTCATCACAATAACTAATAGGATATGCCAAAGTAGGTGTCTCTACCTACTCAACTTAAATGTTTATTAACTCAATTTATTCTGTCAAATTCAATAATACAATATGAAAATAACTATCAAGGTATTTAGCAACCATTAGATAATTAACACCCTTCAAAGAAATGGAAGTTGTGAATGATTTGTCTTACTTTTCAAATAGCTATATTAGTGCTGAATAGACTTTGAAAAAGTATTTTTTTTAAACATGGGCATCTTACCTGTGAAAAGTTAAGATTTTGGGGGGAGGTTGTTGCTTTTTAAACAGTTTTAGTAAGATATAGTTTACATATCATACAATTCACTCATTTAAAATGTACACCCAAGTGTTTTTTAGCATGTTAACAGAGTTGTGTAACAATAACCATAAATATAGAACATTTTCATCATCACCCTAAAAAGAAACTCCATAACAATTCATAGTCATGATTGATTTCTCTTCCTGTCCCCATCTATGCTCTCCTTTCTACCCCCAGGCCCTGGCAACGGCTTTCCTACTTTCTATCTCTATAAAATTTGCCCATTCTGGATATTTAAAAATATTCCATTTAAAATATTCCTTTTTTCTAATTGTAATTATATATCCTTTAACCAACATCCCCTACTCCTTCACTCCCCACTAACAAGCTCAGCCTCTGTTAGCCATTATTCTGTTCACTACTTCTATGAGATCAACTTTTTTAGAAAGCACATATATGTGAGATCACATGGTGTTTGTCTTCCTACATCAGGCTTATTTCATTTAACATAATGTCTGTTAGTGTCTTCCATGTTATTACAAATGACAGGGTTTTGTTCTTTCTTAGGGATGAATAGTATCCCATTGTGTATATTTTACATATTTTCTTTATTCATTCATTTACTGATGGGCATTTAGGTGGGTTCCATTGTTGTTAATGTTTTTCAGGAAGTGGAAGTCTTCCTGAAAAATTAAAAACAGGTTGCTTTCTCTCTATCAGCCCCTCGTATTCAAATAAAATGGTTTGACCAAACCAGCATTCCCCAATGTGATTTGTGCATATTAGTCATGGAGAATATTCTGATACAAAAATAATTTCCAGCCCAAATTAGTTTTTAAAGGTCTTTGTATTAATTTCCCTTTTGAAGTGTCACAAAGAATTTTTAAAATTTTATGCATCCTGGCCGGGCGTGGTGGCTCACGCCTGTAATCCCAGCACTTTGGGAGGCCGAGGCGGGCAGATCACGAGGTCAGGAAATCGAGACCATCCTGGCTAACACGGTGAAACCCTGTCTCTACTAAAAGTATAAACAATTAGCTGGGCATGGTGGCAGGCGCCTGTAGTCCCAGCTACTCTGGAGGCTGAGGCAGGAGAATGGAGTGAACTAGGGAGGTGGAGCTTGCAGTGAGCCAAGATAGCGCCACTGCACTCCAGCCTGGGCAACAGTGCAAGATGTTGTCTCAAAAAAAAAAAAAAAAAATTATGTATCTTGTATTTCATTAAATAAATATTGCATGTTATTTGTTAGGTAGTACAGGTTACATATTTTTATAATAGCTCTGAGAAATACTAAAGCATAAAACAAAATATGATGAAATTAATTTTAAACCATACTTCATTTGGCATTTTTTCAAAGTAATGATCATGGAAATATTTTTAGTCATGGAAAAGTCCTCCTTTCATCCCTCTATCCCTCAGTGGAACATATACTGGAAAATACTAGGTAATCTTTAAACTCCACCCAAGTTCAAAATAGTACGTTTGGCAATCTCAAAAGCCACTTCTATATTGTATTTGTAACATGTGATATGAAGATCAAATATATATAGCTGTTTTCTTTCACCTTTTCCTTCAGAAAAAGGGGGCCATACAAATCACAGAGTTTCAAATATTTGTAATATAAGTAACAGATTTAGGGTTCCCTGATAACTTATTATATTCTAACTTACCTAACTGTCTTTGCTTTGTCATCAAATTCTATAGCACCAGTCATAGACTCATATCACTGTTTATAAGAATATAGAGTCATAGAGTACATATGTGGTTTGAGTTCTTAAGTTTTCACTTCTTCTGCATGGTTTATGATTTATCCTATTTTGTTGCTTTTTTATTCATTATCAATATTCTAATTTTTCTTTTATACCCTGTTCATCATAAGATCTTAAATGAATTTAAGCCACAATAGCAGTTTTCTGAGCCCCAGTAGACTCACCCATCATTTTTGATAGTAAAAACAGGTAATATATGTCATCACTACACTAAAAAGTTTAAGTATATTAACCCATTTAACCTTCATAACAATTCCAAGAGTCAGATTTTCTACTGAAATTACCCTCCTACTTAGAAGAATTGTTATAAAAAATTTTAAGGAAAAATGTTCATAATCCATATGAAATTTTTTCCACACGGTAGGTATCCAAATGGTAATTATAATGATGATGATGATTTGGATTTTGAATCACTTACTATAAACCACTGTTACCTGGACTGTGTTGATTGTACAAAGGCAATTAGCCTCAAATAATCAAATAGATCTTGTTCAGACCTATTGCAAGGGCACCTGGGCAGGTGACTTTATTGCTTTAGTTCTGAAGTAAACAGAGTATAACTGCTTATTTTCACTGCTACTTTCAGAGTACTTAAAGAGATTTATATTTTAAAAAAGTGATTGACTTCAGGACCAATATTTAGTTAGCATTAATTACTGAGCAACATCTTATTTGATACAATATGTAGATCCCTAGGCATTTTTACAAATCTCTTTATATTTTTGTCGAAAAGTTGTAGATTCAGAATCTGGTTGGAGAAAAAACTCATTGACCCTAGGGGATAAATTGAGCACATTATACTATTAAAACATTTATTGACTTAGTCTTCCCTGTATATGTCTCTTCAGCCAGAGCCAGTTTCCTCAAACTGAATAAGCTATATCTAGTATTGACTATTGGATCAGTTACAAAAAGGAAAAAAAAAACAATTTGAATGCCGCATGGAAAAATGGTAAACTAAATATTCAATTTAAAAAGATTATGAAGGACAATTCTAATAAAGGTAACAAAAGGATGACCACACTCTCCTTGGAGATTACTTTGAATGCACTGCATTATTTTCTCCTGAGCTCTATAACATACACAATGGCACATGTCCTTTAATTTTATCAACATGGTTTAAAGGGCATTATGATATATGCTGCACACGTTGCCAAAAAAATCTAAAGAGATCCTGAAGACTTGAACTCGTTTTTTCGTATGCTAACCACTTATCAGTGACTTTTTTCAGGGATTTTCCCAGGCAATTAGTTATATGGGTTTTTGCAGGTTACATACTATTTACCATGTGAAAATATCTGAAAATAGAACATATACAGGCCTATAGAATGAAGCTGGATTAACATAAATTACAAACTCTTACTACAAATGTGAAACTGAGCCTATGTGTGTCTCTGCACATGAGATGGGTTTCCTGAATACAGCACACTGATGGGTCTTGACTCTTTATCCAATTTGCCAGTCTGTGTCTTTTAATTGGAGCATTTAGTCCATTTACATTTAAAGTTAATATTGTTATGTGTGAATTTGATCCTGTCATTATGATGTTAGCTGGTTATTTTGCTCATTAGTTGATGCAGTTTCTTCCTAGTCTTGATGGTCTTTACATTTTGGCATGATTTTGCAGCAGCTGGTACCAGTTGTTCCTTACCATGTTTAGTGCTTCCTTCAGGAGCTCTTTTAGGGCAGGCCTGTTGGTGACAAAATCTCTCAGCATTTGCTTGTCTGTAAAGTATTTTATTTCTCCTTCACTTATGAAGCTTAGTTTGGCTGGATATGAAATTCTGGGTTGAAAATTCTTTTCTTTAAGAATGTTGAATATTGGCCCCCACTCTCTTCTGGCTTGTAGAGTTTCTGCTGAGAGATCCGCTGTTAGTCTGATGGGCTTCCCTTTGATGGTAACCCAACCTTTCTCTCTGGCTGCCCTTAACATTTTTTCCTTCATTTCAACTTTGGTGAATCTGACAATTATGTGTCTTGGAGCTGCTCTTCTCGAGGAGTATCTTTGTGGTGTTCTCTGTATTTCCTGAATCTGAATGTTGGCCTGCCTTGCTAGACTGGGGAAGTTCTCCTGGATAATATCCTGCAGAGTGTTTTCCAACTTGGTTCCATTCTCCTCGTCACTTTCAGGTACACCAATCAGATGTAGATTTGGTCTTTCCACATAGTCCCATATTTCTTGGAGGCTTTGTTTGTTTCTTTTAACTCTTTTTTCTCTAAACTTCCCTTCTCATTTCATTTCATTCATTTTATCTTCCATCACTGATACCCTTTCTTCCAGTTGATCGCATCGGCTCCTGAGGCTTCTGCATTCTTCACATAGTTCTCGAGCCTTGGCTTTCAGCTCCATCAGCTCCTTTAAGCACTTCTCTGCATTGGTTATTCTGGTTATACATTCGTCTAAATTTTTTTCAAAGTTTTTAACTTCTTTGCCTTTGGTTTGAATTTCCTCCTACAGCTCGGAGTAGTTTGATCGTCTGAAGGCTTCTTCTCTCAACTCGTCAAAGTCATTCTCCATCCAGCTTTGTTCCGTTGCTGGTGAGGAACTGCATTCCTTTGGAGGAGGAGAGGTGCTCTGCTTTTTAGAGTTTCCAGTTTTTCTGCTCTGTTTTTTCCCCGTCTTTGTGGTTTTATCTACTTTTGGTCTTTGATGATGGTGATGTACAGATGGGTTTTTGGTGTGGATGTCCTTTCTGTTTGTTAGCTTTCCCTCTAACAGACAGGACCCTCAGCTGCAGGTCTGTTGGAGGGAAAACAAAAAAAGGCAGGGATTGCAATCCTAGTCTGATAAAACAGACTTTAAACCAACAAAGATCAAAAGAGACAAAGAAGGCCATTACATAATGGTAAAGGGATCAATTCAACAAGAAGAGCTAACTATCCTAAATATATATGCACCCAATACAGGAGCACCCAGATTCAGAAAGCAAGTCCTGAGTGACCTACAAAGAGACTTAGACTCCCACACAATAATAATGGGAGACTTTAACACCCCACTGTCAACATTAGACAGATCAATGAGACAGAAAGTTAACAAGGATACCCAGGAATTGCACTCAGCTCTGCACCAAGCAGACCTAATAGACATCTACAGAACTCTCCACCCCAAATCAATAGAATATACATTTTTTTCAGCACCATACCACACCTATTCCAAAATTGACCACATAGTTGGAAGTAAAGCTCTCCTCAATAAATGTAAAAGAACGGAAATTATAACAAACTGTCTCTTAGACCACAGTGCAATCAAACTAGAACTCGGGATTGAGAAACTCACTCAAAACCACTCAACTACATGGAAACTGAATAACCCGCTCCTGAATGACTACTGGGTACATAACGAAATGAAGGCAGAAATAAAGATGTTCTTTGAAACCAATGAGAACCAAGACACAACATACCAGAATCTCTGGGACACATTCAAAGCGGTGTGTAGAGGGAAATTTATAGCACTAAATGCCCACAAGAGAAAACAGGAAAGATCCAAAATTGAAACCCTAACATCACAATTAAAAGAACTAGAAAAGCAAGAGCAAACACATTCAAAAGCTAGCAGAAGGCAAGAAATAACTAAAATCAGAGCAGAACTGAAGGAAATAGAGACCAAAAAAACCCTTAAAAAAATTAATGAATCCAGGAGCTAGTTTTTTGAAAGGATCAACAAAATTGATAGACCACTAGCAAGACAAATAAAGAAGAAAAGAGAGAAGAATCAAATAGACGCAATAAAAAATGATAAAGGGGATATCACCACCGATCCCACAGAAATACAAACTACCATCAGAGAATACTACAAACACCTCTACGCAAATAAACTAGAAAATCTAGAGGAAATGGATAAATTCCTCAACACATACACCCTCCCAAGACTAAACCAGGAAGAAGTTGAATCTCTGAATAGACCAATAACAGGAGCTGAAATTGTGGCAATAATCAATAGCTTACCAACCAAAAAGAGTCCAGGACCAGATGGATTCACAGCCAAATTCTACCAGAGGTACAAGGAGGAACTGGTACCATTGCTTCTGAAACTATTCCAATCAATAGAAAAAGAGGGAATCCTCCCTAACTCATTTTATGAGGCCAGCATCATCCTGATACCAAAGTCGGGCAGAGACACAACCAAAAAAGAGAATTTTAGACCAATATCCTTGATGAACATTGATGCAAAAATCCTCAATAAAATACTGGCAAACCAAATCCAGCAGCACATCAAAAAGCTTATCCACCATGATCAAGTGGGCTTCATCCCTGGGATGCAAGGCTGGTTCAATATACACAAAACAATAAATGTAATCCAGCATATAAACAGAACCAAAGACAAAAACCACAGGATTATCTCAATAGATGCAGAAAAGGCCTTTGACAAAATTCAAGAACTCATCATGCTAAAAACTCTCAATAAATTAGGTATCAATGGGACGTATCTCAAAATAACAAGAGCTATCTATGACAAACCCACAGCCAATATCATACTGAATGGGCAAAAACTGGAAGCATTCCCTTTGAAAATTGCCACAAGACAGGGATGCCCTCTCTCACCACCCCTATTCAACATAGTGTTGGAAGTTCTGGCCAGGGCAATTAGGCAATAGAAGGAAATCAAGGGTATTCAATTAGGAAAAGAGGAAGTCAAATTGTCCCTGTTTGCAGATGACATGATTGTTTATCTAGAAAACCCCATTGTCTCAGCCCCAAATCTCCTTAAGCTGAATAAGCAACTTCAGCAAAGTCTCAGGATACAAAATCAATGTACAAAAAACACAAGCATTCTTATACACCAATAACAGACAAACAGAGAGCCAAATCATGAGTGAACTCCCATTCACAATTGCTTCAAAGAGAATAAAATACCTAGGAATCCAACTTACAAGGGATGTGAAGGACCTCTTTAAGGAGAACTACAAACCACTGCTCAATGAAATAAAAGAGGATACAAACAAATGGAAGAACATTCTATGCTCATGGGTAGGAAGAATCAATATCGTGAAAATGGCCATAACTGCCCAAGGTAATTTATAGATTCAATGTCATCCCCATCAAGCTACCAATGACTTTCTTCACAGAATTGGAAAAAACTACTTTAAAGTTCATATGGAACCAAAAAAGAGCCTGCATCGCCAAGTCAATCCTAAGCCAAAAGAACAAAGCTGGAGGCATCACACTACCTGACTTCAAACTATACTACAAGGCTACAGTAACCAAAGCAGCATGGTACTAGTACCAAAACAGAGATATAGATCAATGGAACAGAACAGAGCCCTCAGAAATACCGCCACACATCTACAACTATCTGATCTTTGACAAACCTGAGAAAATCAAGCAATGGGGAAAGGATTCCCTATTTAAGAAATGGTGCTGGGAAAACTGGCTAGCCATATGTAGAAAGCTGAAACTGGATCCCTTCCTTACACCTTATACAAAAATTAATTCAAGATGGATTAAAGACTTAAACGTAAGACCTAAAACCATAAAAACCCTAGAAGAAAACCTAGGCATTACCATTCAGGACATAGGCATGGGCAAGGACTTCATGTCTAAAACACCAAAAGCAATGGCAACAAAAGCCAAAATTGACAAATGGGATCTAATTAAACTAAAGAGCTTCTGCACAGCAAAAGAAACTACCATCCGAGTGAACAGGCAACCTACAAAATGGGAGAAAATTTTCGCAACCTACTCATCTGACAAAGGGCTAATATCCAGAATCTACAATGAGCTCAAACAAATTTACAAGAAAAAAACAAACAACGCCATCAAAAAGTGGGCGAAGGACATAAACAGACACTTCTCAAAAGAAGACATTTATGCAGCCAAAAAACACATGAAAAAATGCTCACCATCACTGGCCATCAGAGTAATGCAAATCAAAACCACAATGAGGTACCATCTCACACCAGTTAGAATGGCAATCATTAAAAAGTCAGGAAACAACAGGTGCTGGAGAGGATGTGGAGAAATAGGAACACTTTTACACTGTTGGTGGGACTGTAAACTAGTTCTACCATTGTGGAAGTCAGTGTGGCGATTCCTCAGGGATCTAGAACTAGAAATACCATTTGAACCAGCCATCCCATTACTGAGTATATACCCAAAGGACTATAAATCATGCTGCTGTAAAGACACATGCACACATATGTTTATTGCAGCACTATTCACAATAGCAAAGACTTGGAACCAACCCAAATGTCCAACAATGATAGACTGGATTAAGAAAATGTGGCACATATACACAATGGAATACTATACAGCCATAAAAAATGACGAGTTCATGTCCTTTCTAGGGACATGGATGAAACTGGAAATCATCATTCTCAGTAAACTATCACAAGGACAAAAAACCAAACACTGCATGTTCTCACTCATAGGTGGGAATTGAACAATGAGAACACATGGACACAAGAAGGGGAACATCACACTCTGGGGACTGTTGTGGGGTGGGGGGAGGAGGGAGGGATAGCATTAGGAGATATACCTAAAGCTAAAGACGAGTTAATGGGTGCAGCACACCAGCATGGCACATGTATACATATGTAACTAACCTGCACATTGTGCACATGTACCCTAAAACTTAAAGTATAATAATAATAAAATAAAAAAATGTGAAACTGGACTTTGAGAATTCCTGGGACTATTCCTCCATAATATTTAACATTCTGGTGAGAGCCCCTTCATTTTCTTTTCCTTTTTTAAAAATGTTAAGTTCAGGGCACATGTACAGGATGTGCAGGTTTGTTATATAGGTGATATGGCTTGGCTGTGTCCCCACCAAAATCTTATCTTGAATTGTAGCTCCCTTAATTCCTATGTGTTGTGGGAGGGACTTAGTGGGAAGTAATTGAATCATGAGGGCAGGTCTTTCCCATGCTGATCTTGGGATAGTGAATAAACCTCACCAGATCTGATGGTTTCATAAAGGAGACTTCTGTGACCCAAGTTCCTGCCTGCTGCCATGTAAGACATGACTTTGCTCTTCATTCTGCTTCTACCATGATTGTGAGGCCTCCCCAGCTGTGTGGAATTGTGAGTCAATTAAACCTCTTTCTTTTCTAAATTACGCACTCTCAGATATGTCTTTATTAGCAGTGTGAATGCAGACTGATACAGTAAATTGGTACCAGGTGGTGGGGTGCTGCTGTAAAGATACATGAAAATGTGGAAGTGACTTGGGAATGGGGTAACAGGCAGAGGTTGAAACAGTTTGGAGGGCCTAGAAGAAGATAGGAAAATGTGGGAAAGTTTGGACTTCCTATAGACTTGGAGGGCTCTGAAGACAGGAAGATGCGAGAAAGTTTGGCTCTTCCTAGAGACGTGTTGAATGGCTTTGACTAAAATGCTCATAGTGATATGGACAATAAAGTCCAGGCTGCAGCGGCCTCAGATGGAGATGAAGAACTTGTTGGGAACTGAAGTGAAGGTGACTCTTGCTATGTTTTAGCAAAGAGGCTGATGGCATTTTGCCCTGTCCTAGAGTTTTGTGGAACTTTGAACTTTAAAGATATGATTTAGGGCATCTAGTAGAATAAATTTCTAAGTAGCAAAGCATTCAAGAGATGACCTGGTTACTGTTAAAAGCATCCAGTTTCATGTTTCACAAATATATTGTTTGTAATTGTAACTTACATTTAAAAGGGAAGCAGAGCATAAAAGTTCAGAAAATTTGCAGCCTGACAATGTTTGCCAGGAGAAAAACACTAAGATTTTTGAAGACTTGAATGTTGAAAATAATCACCCAAACTTTACGAGGTAAAAATGACCTCATTATGAGTATTGTAGGAATAAAGGCAAATTCAGAAAATACTGGTGGGCCATCAGAAAGATTCACACTTCCCAGTATTATTGACTGTGATAGTGGTCTTTAAATAAAATTAGTCTTGCCTATTATTAAACCTCTTTACTCAGATTGCATCAGAAATCCACGTATGAGTACAACCGAAATAAAATTGTGTGTATGGGTGTGTATGTACGTGTGTGTGTATGCTATTACACATCACTCCAATAGGCATTCTTATCATTTCAAGCAGCAGAATCCTAACATCACCTATTTTTCTCAAATTTTGGTACATGCAACTCTTGAGGCTCTAAAAGTGTGGCAGAAGCCTAAAAAACCAACTACTGATGATAGTTTTTATCATAATGGATAACATAATCTCCAATTTTACATGTGAGAAAACTAAGGCAGACAGGTGAAAGCAATTTGCCCCAAGTCACAGAGCTAGTACAGAATGGTGATGACATTTCAGCTCAGCAGTCTCATTGCAGAATCTGTAATCATAACCACTCTGCTATACTGAATCAAAACATTGTAAATGTTCTTGGAGCATCAATTTTATTTGAAGATTTGAGAAAAACACATTACTTTTATATTAAAATAAGCAAAAATATATTATAGAGCAGAATGCAAAAAGTATGTGAATTCTTAATATGAAAAAGGCGACTTCATAGAGTGTTCTTATATCTGGTTTGCTTCAGGCTAAGGCACTTGATCTCAGCGGGGGGCGAGGGGTATGCATTCATTGTCCTGTGCCAGTAGGAATATTTCAGTGAAAAACATAAAAATTTGTTACATTACACAAAGTTTCTCCTTGCTGGGTGTTGAGCCTGTTTATTTATAACTTTCTTTTAGGTATGTGGTTAGACTAAACTCTTCATAACTTATAAAAAATTATATATATATATGGAAGGAACACACAAATATATAAAGACAGTTGCATAAGAAGGTTTTCCATTATCCAAGTTCATAATTTTACTTTCTCTCTACCAGATTCTTAGTAACTTCATAGGTTTCATCGGACCTAAAATTTCACTACCCACCAAGAGGATGACAGGAATCCAGACTTGTCTATTGGTAACTCCTTCTGCTGAAGCCATAGACTTATTTTAAACAACAAAGCTGTCTTTTTAAATCCTAAATGTTTTTGATCATCTGCTTCTTGTACCACTAAGAGGCCTGGTTACTATAAGGAAAAGGAGATACCTGATTAGGAACAGCTAATTAGAATTCTTGGAGATATCTCCAAAATACCATTAACCAATTGTGATGGTGAATATTGAGTGTCAACTTGATTAGATTGCAGTATGTAAAGTACTGTTTCTGGATGTGTTAGTGAGGGTGTTGCCAAAGGAGATTAACATTAGATTCAGTGGTCTAAGAAAGGCAGACCCACCCTCAACCTGAATGGGCACAATCTAATCAGCTGCCAGCACAGACAGAATAAACACAGGCAGAAGAAAGTGAAAACACTAGACTAGCTTAGCCTGCCAGCCTACATCTTTCTCTTGTGCAGGATGCTTCCTGCCTTTGAACATCAGACTCCAAGTTATTCAGCTTTTGGGCTTGGATTGGCTTCCTTGCTCCTCAGCTTACAGATGGTCTGTTGTGGGACCTTACCTTCTGCTCATGTGAGTCAGTATTCCTTAATAAACTCCCCTCTATATAGGCATCTATCCTTTTAGATCTAGCCCTCTAGAGAACCAATACACCAATGATGTATATTACATGTGTATATGTGTGTGTGTGTGTGTGTTCCCACATAGAGAATATTGGTACATTCAGAGGGGTCACTGGGAAGACATCTTAACCTTTGACTTTCAATTTTCTTATTTGAAAAATGGGCATATTACACAGATGTAAAATTTTAACTTAGAATTTATATAGTAAAACTTAAAAGGTAGTATTTGCTTGCTGTATAAATTCATTAGGTAAGTTTGATTTATTTACACATTATATGTAATTCAGCTTATAAAAATGAAATGTTCCACATGACTATTGAGAGATTTATAAAGGTTTGAATAATTATCATTAGGAAGTAGCTATGGCACTTAGTTCAACAGCATGTTGGTTACTATATGCCATAAACGCTGCCAAAACATTAGCATTTTATCTCTCACACATCCCAACCAGTCAGCCATGTCTGTATCATCTCACTTTTATGAATTATAATAATAAAATGTAGGGAATTTGAAAATTACTGAAGGTCACAGAGATTGTAACTCTCAGAGAATGGCTTTAAACCTGTGATAGCCTGATTCCAAAATATTTGTTCCTTCTAATAAATCTTCAAAAACTTGAGACACAAGAAGTGTTTCCCTAGACTTCCTGAAAATCCACCATAAAGTTTTCTCATTGGCCATTATATGGGTTAATACACCTATGACAATGCTATACATATCCTAGATAGGTACATGTAGCTTCAGTGAATTCCATGTTATGGTATCATAGCTGATAAATATACCATTTCCATTTTCTAGATTTGTATGTTAGTGCAGTCAACCTAAGATTTTCACAACTTGTTTTCTGAAGTGTGTGAGTAACATTAAGTCTACTTCAGATAGAAAATAATGAGTCTGAAGGATGGCTTAAATATGCTAACTGACCTTTGGGGAAGTCATCTTAATAGTACTTTTAATATTGATGATAATAAGAATGAGCTCTGTAGAAAATCTTTATATTCTAGAAAACATGCTGAAAAAACTATTCATTTCCTCTTTGTAACACTCTCTGAGACAGGTGGGGAAAGTTTATTATTCTCATGTTAAAAATGAAGAAGCTGAAGCTCATAATGATGAGGTAATGTGCTCATTAGTGTAGGATCCTGGCATGGAAAAGCCTATTTCAACCCATTCTTTCAGTTTTATCCATCACACTATAAAAAAGTAAATGTAAGGACTAACTTGAGCCATATAAGATTTATATTCTGGTTCAAACAACAAATATATATTAATGTAGCTTTTATATCACTGGACTATTACATACATTTTAGGTCATTTTAACCATTTATCTCTTGTGTATTTGAGAAGAAAGAGACCCCAGGGATGTTTTAACGTACAGAGTGTCAATCTGAGTTGCTCAAGTTAAATCTGCATAGAAATATACAAAATGTGCTAAGTGACCTTTATATCAGACAATGTCATCTAAGTCTTACAACAGAAATAACTGTTTATAAGAGAACATTCTTATGTATTATTATGAGTATTATTATTAGTTTTGAGATAAGTTCTCACTCTCTTGCCCAGGCTGGAGTGCAGTGGCATGCTCACAGCTCAATACAGCCTCTACCTCCCAAGCTCAAGCAATCCTCCCACCTCAGCCTCCCTAGTAGCTGGGACTACAAGAGCTCACCACCACATTCAGCTAATTTTTGTACTTTTCTAGAGATAGTGTTTAGCCATGTTGCCCAGGCTTGTCTCGAACTCCTGGGTTCAAGCCTGCCTCAGCTTCCCAAAGTGCTGGGATTATAAGCATGAGCCATTGTGCCAAGCCAGAGACCATTATTCTTTAAGCCACGGATTCCCAGCTCTGGCTTTTTAGCTCCTCAAGTTTCCTTCAGATGTTTCAAGGGTAAAGAAATGCATCAAAGCAGATAATTATTCACATTTTAGATTTTTATATTGTCATAATGTCTTCGTGTGGGGCAAGAGAAGAAATGGAAATTCTTGCATTTAATGTTAGTGTGAACAGTTCTGAAAGTGGAGTTTTTCTGGCCTCATGGAGTTATAGCACATATTAGCAAATCCTCCAAAATGCAAAATAAAGTTGGTAGTGGAAAATATTGCTACATGACGTTTCTAATCCAAAAGTCACTGTACAAAAGACAAAGTGTTTCTGCTGACTTCAACATTATGTCTCAGATGATTTCCTGCTTTATATATTCACAGCTACTGCCAAATTTAAGCTGTGTTTTGTTTTGCTTTTAATCAAAACGCTACTTCAGCGTTCCTGATTTTCCCTCCTCCCTTCTTTCCTTCCTTCCTTCTTTCCTTCCTTCTTCTTTCCTTCCTTCCTTCTTTCCTTCCTTCCTTCCTTCCTTCCATCCTTCTTTCTTCCTTCTCTCCTTCCATTCCTCATCCTCTTCCTCATTCTCCTCCTCCTCTCAACATCTTCTGTATGAGATGTAAAATTTTGTTTTTTTTAATAGCTTATTGAGGTAAATTAATGCACAAAGAATTACAGTTATATATGTGTACGATTTGATGTCTGAACATATACAAATACCCATGAATCTATTGCCACAATAAGGTAATAGACATATTCGCCACTCTCAAAATTTCCTCAGGACTTTGTTTTGTTTATCTTTGTTTGTTTTGTGGTAAGAACACTTACATGAGATCGACTCTCTTAACTAATTTTGAATGTGCAATACCATATCGTTAAATACAGATGCAGTGTTTTCATGAATGTATTCATCTGGCATAACTGACACTTTGTACTTATTTTGCAAATCTCCAATTATTCCACCTCCTACCTCTGTATCTGCTGGCAGCAACTATTGTATTTTCTGCTTCTATGAATTTGACTATCATAGCTACCTCATATAAATAAAACCGTAGAGTATTGGCCTATGACTGGACTTCCTTTTCACTTAGTATATTGTCCTCCAACTTCATCAATATTGTCTCAAATGCCAGGATTTCCTTCTTTTGTAAGCTGAATAATATACAAGTGCATGTGTGCATGTGTGTGTGTGTTTATGTGTGTGTAATATTTTCTTTATCCATTAATTCATTGATGGACACTTAGGTTGATTTATATCTTGGCTATTGTGACTAATGATACAATAAACGTGGAGTGCCAATATCTTCAGGAGGAGATGATTTCAATTCTTTTAGGATATGTAATCAAAGTGAGAATGCTGAATCATATGGTAGTTCTATTATTAATTTATAAGGATATTTCATAATGTTTTCCATAGATGCAATACCATTTTACACCCCACCAACAGGATACAAGAGTTCCAATTTCTCCACATTATGGCCAACACTGCTATTTTTTCATTTTCTTGATAATAGCCATCCTAACTGGTGTAAAGTCATATCTCATCAGAGTTTTTATTTGCATTTCCTGATAATTAGAAATGTTGAGCATCTTTTCAAATACCTGGTGCCCATTTGTATGTCTTTTTTTGGAAAAATATCTGTCCAAGTCCTTTTTCCATTTTTAAATAGGGTTATTATTATTATTATCATTAATTTTGATACTGAGTTGTACGAGTTTCTTATACATTTTAGATAGAACTGCTTATCAGGTATATGGTTTATAAATATTTTATCTTATTTCATAGGTTGCCTTTTAATTTTGTTGACCACTTTCTTTGTGGTACAAAAGCTTTTTAACTTGATATAGTACCACTTGGCGATTTTTGCTGTTGAGGCCTGTGCTTTTGGCATCTTATCCAAGAAATCACTCCCATAATCTAATCAGTGTCAAAAAGATTTCCCCTATCTTTGGTCTTGCTTTGTTTTCTTTAGAAGCTTTAGATTTTCAGGGCATATGTTTAAATTTCTAGTCTATTTTCAGTTAATTTTCGTGTTAGGTGTAAGGTAGGCATTCAATTTCTTTCTCTCTTTTTCTGCATGTGAATATCCAGTTTTCCCAACACCATTTGTTGAAGTAGCTATTCTTTTCTCATTGTGTATATCTGGCAACCTTGTCAAAGATCAGTTGACTGTATGTGTATGTGTTTATTGGCTATTTATTCTGTTCCATTGGTCTGTATACCTGTTTTTATGCTGGTATCATACTGTTTTTATTCCTGTAGCTTTGTAATATATTTTAAAATGAGGAAGTGTGATGACTTTAGTTTTGTTCTTTGTGCTACTGATTGCATTAAGTATTAGGGTAATTTGTAGTTTCATACAAATTTTTGGGTTTTTTTCTATTTATGTATAAAATGTAATTGGCATTTTGATGAGAATTGCATTGAATATATAGATCGCTTAGGGTAATATGGAAATTTTAATATATATTAAATCTCCAAATCCATGAACCCCAAGATGTTTTTCATTTTTTCTGTGTTTATTTAATTTCTTTCATTAATGTTTTATAATTTTCAATGTACAAGTTTTCCCTTTGTTAAGATGATTCATAATTTTATTTTATTTTTATTTTTGATGAAATTATAAATTAAATAGCTGTTTGAAGGGTATATTATTAATGTATGGAAATGAAACTAATTTTTATATGTTGATTTTGTACTGTGCAACTTTACTGAATTTGTTTAATTAGTTTTAACAGTTTTTGCGAGGAGTCTTTAGGGTTTTTACATATGGAATAATGTGATCTATATGAGAGATAAGAGATAACTTTACTTCTCCCGTTAGAATTTGAATTACTTTTATTTATTTTGCTTGCTTAGTTGCTCTGGCTAGAATTTTCAGTATGATGTGGAACAGAGGTGGTAACAATGGGCAGTGTCTTGTTACTGACCTGCATTTATTATGTTTAGGTGCATTCTTTTTAGACCTAGCTTGTCAAGTGGTTTTTAGTCATGAAAGGATTTGGATTTTGTCAAATGTTTGTCTGTATCTACTGAGGTAATTTGAAATCACATCTTCAAGACATAATAGTGCCCCGTTATCATAGATAAAGATGAAAAAAAGGTAGTGTGAAATTATAGCCTCTTGTAAATCAGGGTATTCCTCACAACACCTCTTTAATTCCAGTGAGCTAGAGATTCATATTTATCTTGTTTTGATTTCCCTCAAAAGTGGATCTTGAAATAAAGAATCAAACACAATTAAATTATTTGGGTGTTCACACAACACATGTTGTGTTCACTGTTTTTGCCTTGCCATAAAGAAATACCTAAGACTGGGTAATACATAAAGAAAATACGTTTAGCCATCTCATGGTCTTGCAGGCTATACAGGAAGTGTGGTACTGGCATCTGCTTCTAGTGAGGGACTCAGGAGGCTTACAGTCATGGCAGAAGGTGAAGGAGAAACTGGTGTGTCACATGGAGAGAGCACGAGCAAGAGAGAAAGAGGAAATCCCACGATCTTTTATACAATTAAACCTCAAGTGAACTAAGAACTCACTCATCACCAAGGGGTGATGTTACACCATTCATGAAGGGTACAACCCCAGGATCCAATCACCTCTTACCAGGCTCCACCTCTAACACTGGGAATCACAATTCAACATGAGATTTGGAGGGGACACATATCCAAACCATATTACATATATAGAAGAATGAGGTAGTAACACATTAAAGAAAAGGAAGCTAGTAAATTTTGAACTTTCAAAATGGTTATCACTGTGGGTAGCTGAAATTCAGCACCTTTGGAGATCTCTCTCTAAAACCATTGGAGAAAACATACAATTTTTATCAAAGTTATCTCATCTATGGTTGAGGAAGCTAGGGTTCCCACTACATCATTAGCTGATGATTGCTGCCAGCATTAAATCTCCAGTAGTTCCATTACTCTAGTGTCACAGTAAATATCCTTCACTATGTAGAAGTGCATGAAGGGATATGTCTGGGCTTTTGCAGTACTTGCTATAGCTTTTTACAGACTATTACCATTCTCTGATTCTGTGTTTTCAAGCCTTGCAGCCTTCATTAGCGTTTAGAATGCCTTTCCATACAGGACACTTTTAGAAAATCTACCCCCATCAAATAATTGGTTCTTTTCAGAGTTTGCTCTTCCTACTCATCCTTACAAGGCTGTAGAAACCTACAACCTGGAGCAAGCAACAAACATGCACACACACACAAATAGCTTCAGGAAAATCCTAATCCCTCTAGCTAAAAGATCAGGAAAAAACAACCTAAAACATAAAAACAACAAAATGTCTTTGGCACTATATTTTCTACTCCAACCAAACCCTAAATAAACAGCCATATTTACTCACACAATTTTATTAGGCCATAAGAGAAGTAGATCTTTTACCAAATCCTCTCCCTTTTTCCATCTTATGGACACAGGCATTGTGCTCCAATTCTCCTGCCAGGTAATATCAACAAGCTAAGTGGGGATCTTACCTTCTATCATCTCCTGCCTGGTATATTCAGATTGCAGTCTGATTTCCCTCCAGGATAGTGCATGTTTCTGGGTTCATGGGACTACAGAGCAGGAAGTGAAGTTAACCTTCCATTCCCTACCTGATGGAAGCTGGAGTGCTTTGATTCTCTGACCAAGGTAGTAACAGCTGTGTGCCATAGTGAGATATGCCTCCACCTGACCCATCCAGCAGCAACGAGATTGAAGAAGGCATAGCAACCTGGGTCTAGTAAGCACTCATATTTTCCCCACTCGGGGCTTCAGCAAGACCAAGGTGACAGCTGAGGCTCCACAGATTTAAAAACCTATGTGAACTACAAAGAGAGTAAGTCCCAAAAAATCCATTCCAAATGATCTTATAAACTTTTAAAAACTAAAGACGAACAAAAAGTCTAGAAAGCAGCCAGAGAAAAGTAATATTTATCTATAGAAACATACAATTAAAATGACAGTAAATTCCTCATGTAAAACCATGGAATCCAGAAGAAAGCGGCAAAATATTATTCAAGAGCTGAAAGAAAAATACTGACAACTGCATACTCTATATCTGGCAAAAATATCCATCAGAAATGCAAGGGGAAATCAAGACATTCTTATATAAAAGAAAACTAAGAGAATTTTTTTACTAGCAACCTGAAAGAATGGCTAAAGGAGGTTTTTCTAAGAAGTACATCCACCTTCCTGTTCAATTTGGATAATTCCATGTATCACTAATATATTCTGTGCAGTGTCATATTTCATTTTCATTATCGTGTCTCACCTAACAGTATGTAGCGTCTGAAGCATAAAAACTCTGTTTTAAACTTTGTTATAACCACAAAATGCTAAGCACTGCCTTTCTGTGGTAGTTACTAATTTGCCAAAGCTCTCTTGCTCTTCATCTTCTAGGCACAATGTGTTATTCATATACTGGCTCATTTCTAGCTGAGTTTAACCATGTATCATTTTGTTATTGCTATGAAACCAACTGTCTCCAAATTAATGGCTTAATACAATTTATTTATTTCATGATTATATAAATTAACATTTTAGGCTGGACTCAGATGGCTAGTCCTTTTGATCTCTGATTTATATCTCTGTGCTCAGCCTCACGTTGGCTTTGCTGTTATTTGCTTGGTTCCCTCACGTGTCTGGTGTTTTGCCTGGGAAAATTGGACTGAATTACCTTTGTTCCATATAGATTCTTATCATCTGTTAGATTACCCTGAGCTCATTCACATAATTTTTCTCAGGGTACAATGTTTAATTACCAGTGGAAGGTCCTTTTGTTCTCTCTTTTGCCTAACCGTGATGACTTACAATGTTTGAGATGATGGATATTCCATTAGCCTGACGTCAGAGGAAGAGCACTGTAAAGATATCTTCCAGCATAACTGAGAAATGTACTTTTGTCATTTAAGCTGCTATTTTGTATTATTTTGTTATAATATTCTAGCCTACTCTGACTCATCTTTCCTTATAATAGATTCTAGATAAATGTTTATTGAATGAATGAATATTTATTTTTCTTATTAACTTTCTGAAGGGGGGCCTTAGAAACCCAACTCATAGACAATATGTAGAAGCTTAATAGAAAACTCTATGAGCCAAAGATGTGAGCAACCATGGATACTACTAAATTTATACCATCAAAAAAAATCAAGGATGGACAATCAGGAGTTTGATGGCATTTACCTCAAGAAAGAAAAAAAGAAATACTACTATACCCAATTTTTTGAAGAGAGACAGGTTTTAGACCTGGAAATTCATAAAAGAATAATAGGTGGGTCCACTGAAGGCGGGATGCTATAATATCTCAGTGAGCATATAAAACTATCATCTATACATTTCTACACCAGACAGACATATTGCCATTTACTCAGGTAACTGTGCACTGGTAAAAATAAATATTTTAAGGACTATCAAACTCAGAGACCAAGTTGATATGGACATAAAAACCAGCATTAATTGTAGCACCAAGATTATTCTGAAATTTCTGAATTGACTTCTGACTAGCATCCCACTATTGTTCTTATCCCCATGTAGTCCATTCTTCTGACATAAGATATTTTTAAAAATATTAATCCTGCTGTGTCATTCTGCTTAAAACCCTTCAGTTCCCTTACCTTTCCTCACAGCCATTTCTCAATACTCTTAATTCTTTCCTAAAGATCTGATTTCCGACTGGTATAATTTTTCTTCAAGCTGAATAAATTTGCTTTAGCATTTCATTTAGTGCAGAATTTCTGTGACAAATTCTCTCAGCTTTGTTTTATCTAAAATAATATATTTGTTTCACACTCATTCTTAAAGGATGTTTTGACAAATATAAAATTTTGTGTTGATTTTTTTTTCTTTTTCTTGCTTTATTTTTTGAGACGGAGTCTCGCTTTGTTGCCCAGGCTGGAGTGTAGTGGCACAATCTCCGCTCACTGCAACCTCCGCCTCCCGGGTTCACGCCATTCTCCTGCCTCAGCCTCCTGAGTAGGTGGGACTACAGGCGCCCGCCAGCATGCCTGGCTAATTTCTTTTGCATTTTTTTTAGTAGAGACGGGGTTTCAGTGTGTTAGCCAGGATGGTCTCAATCTCCTGATCTCGTGATCCGCCCGCCTCGGCCTCCCAAAGTGCTGGGATTGCAGGCATGAGCCACCGCGCCCGGCCATTTTTTTTTTTTTTTTTTTAGACAGAGTTTTGCTCTTGTTGCCAAGGCTGGAATGCAATGGTGTGATCTCAGCTCAACGCAACCTCCGCCTCCCGGGTTCAAGCGATTCTCCTGCCTCAGTCTCCCGAGTAGCTGGGATTACAGGCATGTGCCACCAGGCCTGGCTAGTTTTGTATTTTCAGTAGAGACAGGGTTTCTCCATGTTGGTCAGGCTGGTCTCGAACTGCTGACCTCAGGTGATCTACCCGCCTCAGCCTCCTAGAGTGCTGGGATTACAGGCATGAGCCACCAGGCCCCGCTGTTGATTATTTTTTCTTTCAATATTTTAAAGATAGTGGTCTGTTATCTTTTGGACCCCATAGTTTCTACTGAAAAGTTTGCAATCATTTGAATTAGTGCAATACACTTCCATTGCGTGATTTCTCATTTCATCCTCACAGCTTTCAGGATTTTCCATTTGTCGTGACTTTTCAGCTGTTTCAACATGATGTTTCCACATGTGCTTTTCTTATTTATTCCGCATGAAGTTAACTAATGATTTTGAGTGTGAAAATGTACATCGTTTTAAAAAAAATTGGATAAGTTTTTGATTTTTTTCTTATTTATATATTTTGTCGGATCAATATCTTTCTCCTTTCCATATAGAAGATATTGGACCTCTTGATATTGTCCCAAATTTCTCTAATATTCTGTTGATTTTCTTCTTTCCCTCTCCTTTTCAGAATAGATTATTTCTTTTTATTTTCAAATTTACTGAAACTTTCTTTGCTATCTCCATTTGGTAGTTAAGTATAGCAAATTTTAAATGTCAAATATTGAAGTTGACAGTTCTAAATTTTTGTTTGCTGTCTTAATAGATCTTATTTCTCTGCTGAGATTATATACATATCTATATATACATCTACATATAGTGTATTATATACATATCTATATATGTATGTATATATACATATATAAATTTATTATTAGCATATTTTTATGAGTATATTATAATAGATGTTTAATGTTCTTTTCTGCTTAATTGAACATTTGGGTCAAATTATAGTTACTCTATATTTAGTTCCTTTTTTCTTGAGAATAGATCATATTTCCTAGTTTTTCATTTGTCAAGTAATTTTAAATTGTATCCCAGGTATTTTATATATTTTATTCCAAGTGTCTGGATTCTTTTTTATTCCTCTAAAGAACATTGTTTTTTGTTTCTGTATATTCAAGCTTTATTGGACTTAAATTGTTGTCTGTCTCTTGGATATCAGCTGAAATTTCAGCTCAGTTATTTTATACTTCATTGGGATGCTTGGCCTCTGAATCGTGCATGTGTAGTTTAGGGGTCAGTCAGATATTTAGGCTTAGTTTTTCCACAAAATTTGTGATTACTTTCTTTCCTTTCTTCTTGACTCTCTACTTTCTGAATGGAGTGCCTCCTTAGATTTCAATTACTATGGTTGCTTCAAACTCTATCTTCTGATTTTCTAAGGCCAGGGAGATGGTGAGGTTTCAACTGAAGTTTTAGCTTCTTTATATGTGCTGAATGTGTCTTGCCCTCAGGTCAGAAGCTGTAAAATGGAAAACCCACCCCGTAACCAAAAAGTATTCTAAGTCTTAACATCCTTCTAGAATCTTCTTGCATTTGTTCACAATGCAATAGTCAGGTAGTTACCCCTTTCCCCCATAGCCTATCTTCAAGAGCATCAATTCAATTTGACCTTATTTCAGCATAGAAGTTGAAGTCTCAGCTACTGAACCTCACTTAAAATTCAAATTCTGTATATTGACTTATAAGAATTAACATAATTTGGCCCCTAGATACTTGCCTTGTCAAACCTTGTTTCACCCTCCCATTTGCTTATTACTTACCAATTCTAGTGGTCTTCTTTAAACATTCCAAGCCAGTTCCATTTTGGAGATGTTTTACTTGCTTTTTTCTTCCTGGGATCTCTGATACTAACTTTTTGTTAGTCTAGGCAGATAGTTAGACATGAGGAGTAAAGGGAGCCCCTGGAGGAGGAAGCTCTGGAAAATCTCACACCTCAGAGACCACCTGAAACATGCATGCTAAATATGAGCAGAGGAGAGGGAAAATACCCATGCAGGAAGAAACACCTCAAAATGCCTATTAAGAGGCCCAGTAATCACTATCTCTGCAGTAAACTGTCAAAATGCAGCAAGCTGATAAGAAGGGAAGAAGGCCAAAGGGGAAATTCCTGAGAGATATGTAGGCACAATAAGTATAGATTTGACCACTATACACTGGAGTGGCAGTAATGAGCAACGCTGCCATTAGGTAGAATTTGTATTGATCACTGGGCCCCATGGGTGCACATTAACTCACAGTAAGGGAGAATCCTACAAACCTGAGTGGGAAACAGGTGGAAACAAAGGTGTATTCCTAAGACAGAAGCAGGAAACTAGACAAAGATAGAGGCAGAGACTTGAGACAGTGGCAGGAAATGTCTGACATAATAAAAACTGCAATACAGAATATTCAGGGCTGTTTCCATCTGGGTCAACCCACTCTTCTCTTGGAGTGTACTCGTATGTCCTTAATAAACCTTTTTTTCTTGCTTTATTAATTGGTCTCTTGGCTGAAATATTTCCTCCAAAAAGACAAGAATGGAAGACTCCCATGTGTTCCAGTAACATGTTGTGGAGCCGTGACTCAGATAGCCTCATCCATGAACTTTTGTTTGTGGTAAATGCCACAGTGGTCCCAGACTACCTGGTCTACTACTTCTGCTTCTTTCTGTGCTGCTGTACTACAGTTTAGAGGAAAATCTCCTACTCCCAATGCTGTTCTTGCTACTTTAAGGTGAGTGTTTTCACTTGCTCTCTCATTAGCCTACAAATTTCCAGAACAATTCCCTTCAGTGACTGACTCTACTCCCTCCAGATGATTTCTCACTTCCTGCTGATGGGTGACAAACGGAGATGGGAAGACTTCAAAGTCCACACTGGGTAGATCTAAGTCACTGTCACCCTCCCTGACAGGAGGTTTATGAAGGTGGCCGGACTTAAGCTCAGACTGCACAAAGACTAGGGATCTTTTTATTTCTGAACCCAAAATGATTATTTTCCAATAAGTCTGCTGTTATACTTGCCTTTCATTGAATTTCTCCCCTCTTCTCCTCTTCTGGACACAAACAACCCCAGGATGGAAGCAGGTTCCTATGAACTATTAATCTAGCAGATCAGTTCACTTAGCCAAGGCTCTAGAGAATTACCATGGCTTTTCAAGCATCTTTTCTGCAGAATCCCTAAGGAATCTCTTCAAAACAGGGGAAGGTTTCAAACCTTTGCCCACACCTCTAACCATCTACATCTTTTATCTAAATGACATTATGCACTCAAAGAACCCTTTGCGGAAGTCCCTTATCTGCAAGCTTTGGTGGGGGTACAAATATTGGGCTTCTTAAAGGGCCAGAGTCACTGAGAATATAAAAGGCAGCAAAATTACCCCTGTGCCAAATACTCTTCCAGCCACTAACCAAAGGGTGACTGGGGAGACATTTCTGAGGCAAAGAGAGAAAGAAGAGACCAAAAGAATCAAGCCCATGAAAAGGATCAACTAAATCTGGAGCTCCCTATGGGCAAGGCAAGTGCTGTCTTGCCTTCCCAAGTTGGGTGAGGGATGCCTCATTTTCATACGTCATTGTAGAAATGGACAGTGGACACCTCCTTCATCTTACAATTCTCCTGTCTTTTCTTTTAGCTGGGTAACCATTCCCCAAGATTTCCCCAGTCTCAGATACATCCTCTAAAAAAACGGATAAATTTGACCCTCAAACTTTAAAGCAAAAAACTAATTTTCCTTTACAAAACCAGAGGAAATCTGGCCAGAGAACAGAAGTACAAATTTTAATATGATCCTTCAGCTGGAACTTTTTGGCTGCCATCAGGGCATATAGTCAGAGGTCCCCTATTTACAAACCTTCACGGCCTTGAGGGAAGACCTTAAACTTGGTAAAGCTTAGAAGGCAGACCCTGCCATCCGAGCTATAGTTAGCCACCATAAACTAGGGTCCAAATGAAAATTCTATAGCCTTTCTCAAAAGAATACAGGAAACCCTTATTAAGCACATCAACTTAAACTTGGAATCCCCAGAGGGACAACTAGTCGTAAAGATCATCTCTTTACCCAAACCACCCCAGGCATTGGGAGAAAATTATAAAAGTCAGCCTTAGGACCCTGTGATCCTATGCCAGAAATCCTCAAATTAGACTTCTTAGTGTTTTGTCACCAAGATCAGGATGAGGAAGACAGGGCTAAGGAAAAGGAGAAATGCAGGGACAAGAGGTAGGCACAGCTGCTGGTTGTTTTATAAGTCCTCCAGCCACCTCCAGGTTGCCCTAAGGATATTCATTCAAGTAACTGCAATTGGTGGCAAAGACTAGACCACTGCCCAAATGAGCCAAAAGGGGAAAGCTCCATGTGGCCTGCCTCTCCCTCTGCCAGAAGCTCAGTCACTGGAAGAGGGACTGCCCCATGAGCCATAAGGTGCCCAGTTGGGCCCCCATCCAATGACGGCTTTGAGCTGAAGGGGCCCCATGCTCCAGCTGGCTGCCAGATCAGACATTGTCAATAAAAGAGGGCAACTTTGGAAGTGGAAAGTAGGACTATACATTTTCTTTTGCATCCAAAAGCTACCTATTTTGTGCTAACCTCTTTCTCCAGGCAACTTTTCTCCAAATCTTGTTAAATGATAGGGGAGAAAAGCACCCCTGCTCCCTCAAAAGATGCCTTTGTATTACATATGGGACCAATTACAATTCTCCCACCAGTCCCTGGCAATGTCTAAATGCCCCACACCCCTTTTGAGTAAGAATGTACTTTTCAAGATGTTTGACTATTTAATATTTACCCAGTCTCCAAATTTATCTTTTCCTCTAATGGCCTTATTTCTCCTAGAAAAGCCTACTAAACCTTTAACCAACGATGTCAACCTGGACAGTCCTACATTAGCGTTTTAAAGACAGCTCACACTTATTTGGATAAGCCATAGCAAGAAATCTAACCAAGCCATCTCTTGAGGGGAGATAACTTCCACAATATATAGATAATCCACTCCTCTGCTCCCTGCCCCAACAAAGCTTGCAAAATGTGCAATACAAACCTTAAACTTCCTAGCAAAAGGGGGTTCTAAGTATCCAAAGCCAAGATAGAGAATTTTATACCTAGAACTAACCAAATATATACACAGGGAGTATTGATGGCTGGAGACCCTTCTAACAACCCACCCTTGTACTTACCAAAAACTCAGGTCCTTATTAAAACCTGAAAACATTTATCTCCTAGATATCTACTAATTCCTCTTACGGAAAGGCCCTTTTACTGCTTTGCCTTCCACCTCAACAGCCATTAAAGTTTCTGGAATTCTAGTTGGATCCATCATTTCCAAATAGAATCCTGGGAAGATTCCGAGGAAACAAGAATAAAACCAACATGCAACTACACTTGTGAGCCACGGGAGGACTAAAAGTTCCTATTCAAATGAAAAGATAAGTAATGCTCCCCCTCCTTTTACCTCAAAGTAGGGTAGTCCCAATATTGGGAATCTTATTTGTGGGAGCACTCCTTATTCTTCTTATTTTAACCCTAACTTATACACCACCAAGAATTCCAATAACAGCTTGCTTTGTCACTAACTATTCACCATAAACTAATTGAGTCTTTCCTAATTTTATAATAATTCTTATTTCAATAAAGCCTAAAGGGATTAGGCTATAACAAAAAAATACATCTTTCCACTCTCCTTTCTCACTTATCCCTTTGCCATATGGGCCCAATGAGGCAATGATTTCCTTGTCAATTTCTCCAAAATAATTGCCTCAAGAAATAACCTTTCCAACCGTTGGATTTGACATAACCACACTACCAAATCTTTGTCTTTGCAATGCATCCCAGTTGACAGTTTTACTTTAAACCTAACACTAGCCTAAAGGAGCCCTATGGACCATCTTAAGTCTAACCCATTCCAAATCTCACTTACTTCTTACTGTCCTCAAACAACCTGCGACACAATCTCTAATCTCAACACCTCACTAACTTCTCTTGCTAATGAAGTCATAGACAACAGACTAACTTTAGATTACCTCCTTACAAAACAAGGCAGAATCTACCCTGTAATTAATAAATTCTAGTATACTTATGTCAACAACAGTAGGCAAATAAAGGAAACTATAACGAAAATCTACAACCATGCTAAATAGCTTCATAAACTTTGAAAAGAAAGTCTCTCAGCAAATTCCATCTGGAACTCTGTAAAATCTGTTTTCCCAACTCACATGGTTTCTCCTCTTACTGGGACCAGCCACCTCCATACTTCTACCCCTCTTTTTTTAACCCCAGCTTTTTAAACTTACTTGTTAAATTTGTCTCCTCAGGGATACAACAATTTCAGGCCAAGCTTCTATAATATACATGTATGAACCAATCACCCCTGGAGACCCCATCATCTATACACACACACCTTGCCGCTAAATGCCAGGAGGCAAAGGTTCCAGAAAGTAGTGAAGGGGTTGCATTCCTAACAGAGAGCAAGAGAATGAGACCCTGAGTTATTCATCCCATAACAGCAGAAACCAGTTACAGAAGCCCAAGGATCCCCTAAACCTGATGATTTTAAAAGTCTCAATCTCTTGAGGGGGGAATGTTAGAGTAGGCAGATAGTTAGACATTAGCAGGAGGGGAAGCTCCTGGGGGAAGAAGCTCTTGAATATCTCATGCCTCAGAGAACATCCAACACATGCATGTTAAATATGAGTGGAGGAGGGGGGCAAATACCTGCACAGGAAGTAACACCATGAAATGCCCCTTAAGATGCCCATCAATCACTCATTCTACGATTAAGCTGTCAGAACTTAGCTAGCTACATGCTGGTAAGAGGAGAAAAGGGCAAATGATAAATTTCTAAGAGATATACAGGTGCAATAAGTACAGATTTGACCACTATACTATCTTTCTGGAGTGGCAGTAATAAACAATGCTGCCAAGAGGTAGGATTCGTATTGATCACCAGACCCAGGCATGCGCATCAACAGACAGTAGGGAGAATCCCACAAACCTGGATGGGAACTACGTGGGAACGAATGCAGAGGCTTAAGACAGAAGCAGGAAACTAGACAAAAACAAAGGCAGACACTTGAGACAGAAGTGGGAACTTAAAAAAAAATGTCCAATGTAATACAAACTGCAACAGAGAATACTTGGAGCTGTTCCCAGCTGTGGCAGCCTACTCCTCTCTGGGAAACTCTTATGTCCTTAATAAACCTTGTATTATTTTCTTTTTTTTTTTTTTTTTTTTTTTTGCTTTACTGATTGGTCTATTAACAGAATTATTTCCTTCAAGAAGACAAAAACCAAGGAACGCCCACACTTCCCAGTAACATTTTCACCTAAATGACTGTTCTTTTTCATCAAATTATCATCTTATATAGCACTTCTCTAAGAAGACTTACATGATTATCCAATCTCAAAATGTGCTTTTTTAGTTTTTTTGTTTGTTTGTTTGAGACGGAGTCTCGCTCTGTCGCCCAGGCTGGAGTGCAGTGGCGCGATCTGGGCTCACTGCAAGCTCCGCCTCCTGGGTTCACGCCATTCTCCTGCCTCAGCCTCCCAAGTAGCTGGGACTACAGGCTCCCGCCACCACGCCCCGCTGATTTTTTTTTTTTTTTTTTTAGTAGAGATGGGGTTTCACCATGTTAGCCAGGCTGGTCTCAATCTCTGACCTCCTGATCCACCCTCCCCCGCCTCCCAAAGTGCTGGGATTACAGGCGTGAGCCACCGTGCACGGCAAAAAAGTGCTTTTTTGCAGTCACTTTGTTTCCTATCACAGTTTAATTTCTCTCATATCATATATCACTTTCTGAAATCATTTAATAAATTCATTAAATTTTGACATTTTCACGTTACTTTTTTTTATTATAATTTAAGTTCTGCAACACATATGCAGAACTTGCAGGTTTGCTGCATAGGTATACATACGCCATGGTGGTTTGCTGCACCCATCAACCCATCATCTACATTAGGTATTTCTCCTAATGCTATCCCTCCCCTTACTCCTAACCCCCCGACAGGCCCCAGTGTGTAATGCTCGCCTCCCTGTGCCCATATGCTCATTGCTCAACTCCTACTTATGAGTGAGAACATGCACTGTTTGGTTTTCTGTTCCTGTGTTAGTTTGCTGAGAATTACAGTTTCCAGCTTCATCCATGTCCCTGCAAAGGATATGAACTCATTCTTTTTTTACGGCTGCATAGTATCCCATGGTGTGTATGTGCCACATTTTCTTTATCCAGTCTATCATTGATGGGCATTTGGGTTGGTTCCAAGTCTTTGCTATTGTGAGTAGTGCTGCAGTAAATATACATGCGCATGGGTCTTTATAACAGAATGATTTATAATCCTTTGGGTAATGAATATGAAATGAAATAAATCCCAGTAATGGGATTGTTGGGTCAAATGGTATTTCTGGTTCTAGATCCTTGAGTAATCACCACATTGTCTTCCACAATGGTTCAACTAATTTACATTCCTACCAACAATGTAAAAGCATTCCTATTTCTCTACATCCTCTCCAGCATCTGTGTTTCCTGACTTTTTAATGATCACCATGCTAACTGGCATGAGATGGTATCTCATTGTGGTTTTGATTTGCATTTCTCTAATGACCAGTGATTATGAGCTTTTTTTCATATGTTTGTTGGCCACATATATGTTGTCTTTTGAGAATTGGCTGTTCATATCCTTCATCCACTTTTTGATGGGGTTGTGTTTTTTTGTAAATTGGTTTAAGTTTCTTGTAGAGTCTAGATACAAGTCTTTTGTCAGATGGATAGATTGCAAAAATTTTCTCCCATCCTGTAGGTTGCCTGTTCACTCTGAGGATAGTTTCTTTTGCTGTGTAGAAGCTCTATAGTTTAATTAGATCCCATTTGTCAATTTTGGCTTTTGTTGCAATTGCTTTTGGTGTTTTAGTCATGAAGCCTTTGCTCATGCCTATATCCTGAATGGTATTGCCCAGGTTTCCTTCTAGGGTTTTTATGGTTTTAGGTCTTACATTTAAGTTTTTAATCCATCTTGAGCTACTTTTTGTATAAGGTGTAAGGAAAGGGTCCAGTTTCAATTTTCTGCATATGGCTAGTCGGTTTTTCCAACATCTTTTATTAAATAGGGTATCCTTTCCCCATTGTTTGTTTTTGTCAGGTTTGTCAAAGAGCAGATGGTTGTAGATGTGTAGTGTTATTTCTGAGGCTTCTGTTCGGTTCCATTGGTCTATATATCTGTTGTGCTACCAGTACCATGCTGTTTTGGTCACTGTAGTATAGTTTGAAGTCAGGTAGCGTGATGCCTCTAGCTTTGTTATTTTTACTTAGGATTGTGTTGACTATACAGGCTCTTTCTTGGTTCCATATGAAATTTAAAGTATGGTTTTCTAATTCTGTGAAGAAAGTCAATGGTAGCTTGATGGGAATAGCATTGATTCTATAAACTACTTTGTGCGGTATGGCCATTTTCATGATATTGATTCTTCCTTTCTTTCTCCTGTGTAGTTTAAGATCATAGATCAGCATTCCAACTATGTTGTTTACTATACTCCCAAAACAGATAACAATGCTTTGACACATAGAATATATTTAATAAATAATTGATGAATTAATTTTGGGCAACATCTAGTAAATAAAAGCATTTGTTAAAAGATAATATAAAGGTATTATGTCTACTAAAAGATTTATTACGTATAAATGTGTACAAATTATTTATTTAAAATTTTATTTATATATGTTTGAGTGGAACTACTCAATGTCTTTCATTAAAGAAAAATGCAGACATTCTTTTTCTTTCCTCAAGATATCTATTGTTAAATGTCAAGTGTCATTCCAATTAATTAAATGAAGAAACAAAGAAGAAAAGCCAAAGGATTTCTTTTAGTGCCAAGGACTGGTTGGAGTGAATTTAATCAAATTGGAGTAAATGATACTCCTATACCCCAAATGAGCACTGGGATCACACATAATGAACTCACTAGTATGGACCTCATTACAAAGAACATTCTGGATAATATAGTCTAAAGGATGATTTATAAATGTTTAATTGCATGATAGCTTTGCCTCTTTGGGCCTGGACAGATAGCTAAAATATTCTGTATTTGTTTCTTATATGACACGTGATTATTTTGAACAGGGCATTTACTGATTTAGCACTTTGAAATCTAGCAGTGGGTGACAAAGCTCATCTCATTTCTTTCGTTTCCTTCCATCCTATTTACTAGTTTACATATAAATGGTCTTATGTCTGACAAGTTCTTATTTGAATCTGAATTGTGCTGATACCAGAAATATTTGCAAATATTTCTTGACATGTCATCAAGAATCTTGTCAATTTGTACCTTCCAAATTTATATACATATGGACATTACAAATGCTGTCCTCGGCTCAAGCGAAACAGCAAATTTACTCTATAAAAGGGGCTTGTCAACAATATCTACATGAGGATCTAGTACTGTGTAAAACCCAGCAAGAATTTCTCTATTTTAAAATTTTCATTGCATTATACAGTAATTTTATATAAACATTACTTTTAAAGAAATTATAATTGCATCAAAAATAAATTGTTGATCTTTCATTAAAATATGAGGAAATCTTCCTTATTTAGAGGTGATATTTTCCTTGACACTTTACATAGATCCACAAATTACTGAAAACGCAGGTAAATAATTTCTTACCATTTTTTTTAAAAACTAGGATTGCACATTATTAAAGTCATCTCATAGTTTGGTATACTATGTAAAAAATTTTCTATCTATCTTTCAAAGAGATTCTATTTGAATGTCTAATTGCTAATTTCTGCCTTTGCCTGCTCAATGATATAGCTGTAGTTACATATAAAAATCATAATTTCATGGTTGCAGAAAATAACGAAATACACTTTTCAAAATTGGTTATTAGCAGTGTTACTTCCTTAAGCAATCAAATAAGATTTCAGTTTTACAAAAGATATATATTGAGGAACAGAGAGAGAGAGAGAGAACTTTTCTTTCTTTCCTTCTTTCTTTCTCTCTCTGTTTCGTTCTCTTTCTTTCTTCTTCCCTCCCTCCCTCCCTCTCTCTCTTTCTTTCTTTCCTTCTTTCTTTCTTTTTTCTTTTTTTTTTCTTTCTTTTCTCTCTGGACTTTGAGTTGCCTCACAAAAGAAACAGGCAACGCAATGGGAGTGAACTGCTCACCATGATGCTTCCCTAGAACATGGTAGACTGCAAGGTGCCTGGAGCTCCTTAGTGTCTTAGGTTGATTCCACTTGTGGTAGCTGGGGTGAAGAGTTGGAAAGCTTACAGATGGATATAAAATCAACTTAAGCCTATGAAATTCTTGTCCTGGCTTCAGGAAAATTGTCTTAACAAGCTCCAGTCTGGCTAGCCCCAGGGACTAGAGGGGCCCTAGAAAAATATCAGTAAAGTATCCTGAAGCGTTAGTTGCCCCATGGTGTAGGGCTTGGATCAGGGACCCCAGTTGCCCAGTGATAAGGGCAATATTGCAATCATGTCCAACAGTGCTCTTCAATTTAAACATGGTTACACAAACATCAATGTATACTAACTTCAGGTGTTTGACAATAATTTTTAAAAATAATGTTGTTAAAGAAGCATGTTGAATTCTTACAGTGTTGGATAAATGTCACAGATGCCACCTATGGCCTGCAAATCTTGAGACTACGTGGAAGGAAGCAAGCATGTGAAATCCAGTAAAGAACATGTATAATAAGAGCATAGATTTTCATAGGGAAAATGTGGGTTAACTGTGGCCTGCAAAGAACTTGACAAAATCAGAGAACAATTACCAAGATAACTTATTTTATAAATGGTAATTATAAAAGTGGACAAAGTTATTTCTTAGGGACCAGAATAGGTTACAGGAAGGGATTTTGTTTTTAAGCAAAGCCTTAGAACTGGTCTCTATAAAGCGGGAGGGAGAGATATATTTAGGTATGGATCCCAGATAAGGTGCTGGAAAAGGAGAGGATATCAGAATAAAGCCTGAGGTACTATTGTCTCTCTATTCTAACACAAAGGCTTCTCTTATTTTTCCTTTTGTGGAGAGTTCCTTAGAAGCTCTCATAGGAGCTCTCCCGACTTACTCAAAGTAATAACTACTATTCCCACTAAGGGTCACATTTGTTAGAGAAGTAGCCTCGTGTAATTGCAAGAGAAAGCTGTGCCAGCTCCTCATACTGACAGTCGAGTTCATGTGTTATAAATAGGAACACCTAATGAAAGCTCATCTTAAATTTGAAGAAAAAAATAACTTGAACAAAATGAATTAATATAGAATGAAAAACAAAGTATAAAAAAGAAGCAGGTAAAATAATAACAGAATGATGAACAAAGAGGTAATTTAAAAAAACAAAGATATGATTTAATAAAATTCTAGCCTCGACTTGGTGGCTTATGCCTGTAATCCTGGCACTTTGGGAGGCTGAGGTGGGCACATCACTTGAGCTCAGGAATTTGAGACCAGCCCGGGCAACATGGCAAAACCCATTTCTACAAAAAGTACAAACAATTAGCCAGGCATGGCGGTGCATGCCTGTAGTCCTAGCTACTGGAGAGGCTGAGGTGAGAGGATCACTTGAGCCCTGGAGATTGAGGCTGCAGTGAACTGAGATTGTACAACTGCACTCCAGCCTGGGCAAGAGAGTAAGACAGGGTTATTTTCTAAATAAATAAATAAAATTTGAATTATTAACTTCAGATTCAAGAATGGTACTTCAGACGTTAAAAACAAATCTGCTTTTAAAGAAGTACAAATGGCTAAAGGTGTTTTGGATTAAAAAAGAAAAAATCTTTGTGTTTAAAATAACCAGCATTTGGGTTACTTGGTAATTCAGTGAGAGACTGGCTTAAAGTTTTGTCAGTGTCTGTAAGGCATTTTTATCTTGTGTCAACTTTAAGCTAGAGCTGTATTTTCTAGGAATCACTTTACTGAATGGAAGGTGTCCAAAAGAGAAATTTGCATGGGATTAATCAAGAAGGTGGAAGTGGAATAGCAGTTTACTATCTAGGTGGTCCTGAAAGACAGAGATGCCAGTGAATTTTAGCATGTCCTCACTGTCCCTCCGTGCGTTCAGCTCTCCTTTCTGATTGCAGCAGCTTCTACAGACTTCTCCAGCTCTCCTTCCTGGTCTCACTTTGCAAGCTAGTTGTGTTTGATTTCCCTCAATTCCTTGAAAGCTCTGACTTGTCACCTACTTGACAACTTCAAGAGAGCTGGTGGTTGTTGACTTTTCTCTGATATTCCAACTCTCACTTGGGGATCTTCACTTCCCTATATTTTCCCCCAGCTGGGTAGGTCTCACTTATTTAAGTCCCTAACTGTATAATACTCAATGTAATTCTGCTTTTCAGATTGACCTCTATTTGAGACATAGTTTCTCTCTAAGTAAAATAAAAGTAGTAATTAAAGCAGATATTTTCATACTATAGTCTATGTGGTTTAAGAAGATTGCAATGAGCAACTCAGTGACTCCCACTCTTAGGTGAGAATAAATAGCCAAAAGCATGCATGCTCTGCTTTTAAGAGAGTCACTATTATTTTACCTATTTTATATGCTTGATTTCTCTTATGGTTTCAAGAGAATCAAGGGATCTATGCCATCTACTCTCATATTTGAAACTACTATACTAGACAATCTGTAATGTCATTTAACTCAAAATTCTTTTGAATTTGGGCCCATTAACTTTAAAATAATGTTTGCAAGTTCCTCTCTCTGTCATGATGGTTTCCAGAGATTTATTCTCTTTACTTTTCTTCATCAAAATATTCTTTCTGGAAAAGCCTGCTTACTTACCCTATGATTTTACCATCTACCTGCTCATTGGCGGCTCTCCAATCTACATTTATAGCCTAAATGGCTCTCCTAAGTTATATATTTCTATTAAAATACTTACTGGTGACCCATACATATCACATAAGCAGCTTAAACTTGGCATGAAAATCACAGAACTAATCATATATTATCATGTTACTCCCAAACATAAATATTATTCCTATAGATTATTTTTCAATAATTGAAATTACCATCACTCAATATCTATATAAACAATAAGCAGCATATTTTCCTGGTCTTTTCCTTCTTCCTTACTGTCACTCTCCCACATCCAAGTAATCCACTTGGCCCAAAAGTCCTTTATATCCCATCCGTCAACTTTCTCACCCCTCTCCTCTTCATTCTTAATGCTATTACCTTTCTTTCAGATCTAATTTCTTTTTCTTTATTTCTAAACAGTGCTATTGAGATATAATTCATATAACATACAAAGCACCCATTTAAATTACACAACTCAGTTTTTTAATCCTTTTTTTAAAATCTAATTACTATCATCCAGATAGCTGGTCTCAGTAATGACATCTACTAGGACAAGGATCTAGGTCATGCTCCTTTAACTTCCTTTAGCATTTTGTGCTTAATTCTAGTAGATAATTTACTGTGCTTGATTTTAATTTCTGGTTCCTGTAATATGTTTTTAAAATAAACTGAAAAGTTATTGAAGTCAGTGACTGTTAATGGTTAATGGTAAATTAATGGTTAATATTAAGTGTCAACTTCATTGGATTGAAGTTTTGTTTCTGGGTGTGTCTGTGAGGATGTTGCCAGAGGAGATTAACATTTGAGTCAGTGGACTGGGAGAGGACCACTCAGTGTGGGTGGGCACCATCCAATGGGCTTCCAGCATGGCTACAAAAAGCAGTCAGAATAAGATGACATAAGCTGGCTTGGTGAGTCTTCAGCTTTCATTTTTCTCCCATGCTGGTTGCTTCCTGCCCTTCAGCATCAGACTCAAGATTCCAGGAGTCTTTGTACTTTTGGACTTACACCAGTGGTTTGCCAGGGGCTCTTGGGCCTTTGGTCATAGACTGAAGGCTGCACTTTCAGCATCTCTACATTTGAGGGTTTTGAACTTGCAGTGAGCCACTACTGGCTTCCTTGCTCTTCAGCTTGCAGATGGCCTATCGTGGGACTTCACCTTGTGATCATGTGAGTCAATTTCCTTAATAAACTCCTTTCATATATACATCTATCCTACTAGTTCTGTTGTTCTGGAGAGCCCTAATACAGTGACTGTGTGTTTTATCTCTTCTTTTCTGATACCTCACAGACAGTAAGAAACAAATAATTATATGTTGAGTGAATGAATGAATGAAAAAGACATAATTGAGTCACCTCAATGTAAGGATATGTAAATCTTTTTTTTTTTCTTCAGGGCTCTATACTCAAATTAAAATAGTGTCTAAGAAAATAAGCACATAAATATTTGATTTATTATTAATATTTGGATAAAATAATTTAATTAATTTAACATGCCCTTATATTGATCTCATCTCTAGGATTATCTACCAAATGCATAGGAATTAGAGACAATATAAATCCATCTAAGCATAAATAATGACACCAACATTTGATAATAACAAAGTCGGGATAATAGTTTGAATGTTTAAAATTTTGCATGTGGCTATTTTCAGGCAGAGCTGCAAATATTTTTTTGAGTGCTGAATAAATTTCCAGAAGGCAAGAAAGGAGTTCCATTAAGAGAAAATAAATAAATAACATCCAACACCTGAACATTCAGAAATAGCAAGCTCTGAGAAGTTCCTAAATTAGTTGTAGCTAAAGCTTGACAATTGTCTTTTATCAAGACGAAAATAACTGGGCTCCATGGTATCGCAGCTGTGAAGATACCAGCTTGTTAAAGCAGGTGAGGCTGACATGTCAAATTACCACCTTCACCAGAGATTGCACTGGATGTCCATCAAAATGAGGCCAACACTTATGTGAGGGGTGAGGAAAGAGGAAGGGAGGTGGAAAAATGCGGAGGGGAAAAAGCAATCAGGCACTTTCATATATTTTTATTTGTTCCTCACTCTATTAAAAAAATCTACAAACAAAGGGCTACTCTAGTTCCTGGTCATCAATATTAAATTTCAGATCATAAGACTGGTCTTTGCCACCTTTAGCTTCTACCTTTAAAATCTCTGATTTAATGTGCTTTGTCCCAGAATATACCTGAATGTATCTGTGTTCAAGATCACACAGCTGGAATATAGGTTTTCTGTCCCAAATTTAATTCTGTCTTTAATAAACCATGTTTCCTGGGTCATATATATGTTAAGATTTATATGCTTCTATCTCACATTATTTAACTCTGCAAGCTCTAAATATTAAAATACATAATATTTAAACTATATTACTTTAGTGTATACTACATTACACATTTTAAAGTAGTATATTACTTTATAGAAATTCAGCTTTGTTCATAATTTTCTGGAATGAGTTGTTATATGGTATGTGATGAATGGAGATTTATTTTAATAAATACATAAATAATTCATTCATTTTAATTAAACAGAGATAGACGGTTACCTGTATTTAGCCTACTGATCTGTTTATTTTAATAGTTCATGAAGGGTAATATAGGTCATTCTGCAAATTTTGACTGCAGACCTCAATTTTAATTTTACTTTGTTCACCTATTAAAGGCTGAAAGAAATAAAAGACTACAAGCTCAATTTTTGGCTTAATATGGAAAAAGTCCTATCTTCAGCAAACCATTTTGGTGGAAAGGGAAAAAATTAGATTAATAAGGAAAGAAATCTATTTTTTCTTAATTTTGATCAAAATATCTCTGATGCTTAGCACAAAAAAATCAGAAACCTATGTTTTAGTGTTAAATTTTCTTATTCTCTTCATAGAAAAGTTTGCTTATTTAACAAATAATTTATTTTGTGGGAGGAGTGGTAAGCTTAGAAGCCATTCTATATCTGGTCCTAGTAATTATTACCAATAGATACCCTCTAGAGACGAAATATTTTGAACTTATTATATTTAAACATGGCCAATAAGTCATATTTCTAACAATGCAACAAGCACACGAATAATGTCAAGAAGCTGCAAACCTGCAAATACCTTTGTGTTCAATGCGTTTTTTAAAATGTGAAGTTCTCAGGAGGAGCCAAGATGGCCGAATAGGAACAGCTCCAGTCTATAGCTCCCAGCGCGAGCGACGCAGAAGACGGGTGATTTCTGCATTTCCATCTGAGGTACCATGTTCATCTCACTAGGGAGTGCCAGTCAGTGGGCGCAGGTCAGTGGGTGAGTGCACCGTGCGCCAGCCGAGGGGCGAGGCATTGCCTCACTCAGGAAGCGCAAGGGGTCAGGGAGTTCCCTTTCCAGGGGTGCCACTCCCACCCGAATACTGTGCTTTTCCGAGGGGCTTAGGAAACGGTGCCCCAGGAGAGTATAGCCCGCACCTGGCTCAGAGGGTCCTACGCCCACGGAGTCTCGCTGATTGCTAGCCTAGCAGTCTGAGATCAAACAGCAAGTCCGCAGCGAGGCTGGGGGAGGGGCGCCCGCCATTGCCCAGGCTCGCTTAGGTAAACAAAGCAGCCTGGAAGCTTGAACTGGGTGGAGCCCACCACAGCTCAAGGAGGCCTGCCTGCCTCTGTAGGCTCCACCTCTGGGGGCAGGGCACAGACAAACAAAAAGACAGCAGTAACCTCTGCAGACTTAAATGTCCCTGTCTGACAGCTTTGAGGAGAGCAGTGGTTCTCCCAGCACGCAACTGGAGATCTGAGAACGGGCTGACTGCCTCCTCAAGTGGGTCCCTGACCCCTGACCCCCGAGCAGCCTAACTGGGAGGCACCCCCCCCAGCAGGTGCAGACTGACACCTCACACGGCCGGCCAGGTACTCCAACAGACCTGCAGCTGAGGGTCCTGTTAGAAGGAAAACTAACAGAAAGGACATCCACACCAAAAACCCATCTGTACATCACCATCATCAAAGACCAAAAGTAGATAAAACCACAAAGATGGGGAAAAAACAGAGCAGAAAGACTGGAAACTCTAAAAAGCAGAGTACCTCTCCTCCTCCAAAGGAACGCAGTTCCTCACCAGCAACGGAACAAAGCTGGACGGAGAATGACTTTGACGAGCTGAGAGAAGAAGGCTTCAGACGATCAAATTACTCCGAGCTACGGGAGGATATTCAAACCAAAGGCAAAGAAGTTGAAAACTTTGAAAAAAATTTAGAAGAATGTATAACTAGAATAACCAATACAGAGAAGTGCTTAAAGGAGCTGATGGAGCTGAAAACCAAGGCTCGAGAACTACGTGAAGAATGCAGAAGCCTCAGGAGCCAATGCGATCAAATGGAAGAAAGGGTATCAGCCTTGGAAGATGAAATGAATGAAATGAAGCGAGAAGAGAAGTTGAGAGAAAAAAGAATAAAAAGAAACGAGCAAAGCCTCCAAGAAATGTGGGACTATGTGAAAAGACCAAATCTACGTCTGATTGGTGTACCTGAAAGTGATGGGGAGAATGGAAACAAGTTGGAAAACACTCTGCAGGATATTATCCAGGAGAACTTCCCCAATCTAGCAAGGCAGGCAGGCCAACATTCAGATTCAGGAAATACAGAGAACGCCACAAAGATACTCCTCGAGAAGAGCAACTCCAAGACACATAATTGTCAGATTCACCAAAGTTGAAATGAAGGAAAAAATGTTAAGGGCAGCCAGAGAGAAAGGTCGGGTTACCATCAAAGGGAAGCCCATCACACTAACAGCAGATCTCTTGGCAGAAACCCTACAAGCCAGAAGAGAGTGGGGGCCAATATTCAACATTCTTAAAGAAAAGAATTTTCAACCCAGAATTTCATATCCTGCCAAACTAAGCTTCATAAGTGAAGGAGAAATAAAATACTTTACAGACAAGCAAATGCTGAGAGATTTTGTCACCACCAGGCCTGCCCTAAAAGAGCTCCTGAAGGAAGCGCTAAACATGGAAAGGCACAACCGGTACCAGCCACTGCAAAATCATACCGAAATGTAAAGACCATCGAGACTAGGAAGAGACTGCATCAACTAACGAGCAAAATAACCAGCTAACATCATAATGACAGGATCAGATTCACACATAACAATATTAACTTTAAATGTAAATGGACTAAATGCTCCAATTAAAAGACACAGACTGGCAAATTGAATAAAGACTCAAGACCCATCAGTGTGCTGTATTCAGGAAACCCATCTCACATGCAGAGACACACATAGGCTCAAAATAAAAGGATGGAGGAAGATCTACCAAGCAAATGGAAAACAAAAAAAGGCAGGGGTTGCAATACTAGTCTCTGATAAAACAGACTTTAAACCAACAAAGATCAAAAGAGACAAAGAATGCCATCACATAATGGTAAAGGGATTAATTCAACAAGAAGAGCTAACTATCCTAAATATATATGCACCCAATACAGGAGCACCCAGATTCATAAAGCAAGTCCTGAGTGACCTACAAAGAGACTTAGACTCCCACACATTAATAATGGGAGAATTTAACACCCCGCTGTCAACATTAGACAGATCAACGAGACAGAAAGTCAACAAGGATACCCAGGAATTGAACTCTGCTCTGCACCAAGTGGACCTAATAGACATCTGCAGAACTCTCCACCCCAAATCAATAGAATATACATATTTTTCAGCACCACACCACACCTATTCCAAAATTGACCATATACTTGGAAGTAAAGCTCTCCTCAATAAATGTAAAAGAACAGAAATTATAACAAACTATCTCTCAGATCACAGTGCAATCAAGCTAGAACTCACGATTAAGAATCTCACTCAAAACCGCTCAACTATGTGGAAACTGAACAACCTGCTCCTGAATGACTACTGGGTACATAACGAAATGAAGGCAGAAATAAAGATGTTCTTTGAAACCAACGAGAACCAAGACACAACATACCAGAATCTCTGGGATGCATTCAAAGCAGTGTGTAGAGGGAAATTTATAGCACTAAATGCCCACAAGAGAAAGCAGGAAATATCCAAAATTGACACCCTAACATCACAATTAAAAGAACTAGAAAAGGAAGAGCAAACACATTCAAAAGCTAGCAGAAGGCAAGAAATAACTAAAATCAGAGCAGAAGTGAAGGAAATAGAGACACAAAAAACCCTTAAAAAAATAAATGAATCCAGGAGCTGGTTTTTTGAAAGGATCAACAAAATTGATAGACCGCTAGCAAGATTAATAAAGAAAAAAAGAGAGAAGAATCAAATAGATGCAGTAAAAAATGATAAAGGGGATATCACCACCAATCCCACAGAAATACAAACTACCATCAGAGAATATTACAAACACCTCTACGCAAATAAACTAGAAAATCTAGAAGAAATGGATAAATTCCTCAACACATACACCCTCCCAAGACTAAACCAGGAAGAAGTTGAATCTCTGAATAGACCAATAACAGGAGCTGAAATTGTGGCAATAATCAATAGCTTACCAACCAAAAAGAGTCCAGGACCAGATGGGTTCACAGCCAAATTCTACCAGAGGTAAAAGGAGGAGCTGGTACCATTCCTTCTGAAACTATTCCAATCAATAGAAAAAGAGGTAATCCTCCCTAACTCATTTGATGAGGCCAGCATCATCCTGATACCAAAGCCTGGCAGAGACAAAACAAAAAAAGAGAATTTTAGACGAATATCCTTGATGAACATTGATGCAAAAATCCTCAATAAAATACTGGCAAACAGAATCCAGCAGCACATCAAAAAGCTTATCCACCATGATCAAGTGGGCTTCATCCCTGGGATGCAAGGCTGGTTCAATATACGCAAATCAATAAATGTAATCCAGCATATAAACAGAACCAAAGACAAAATCCATCTGATTATCTCAATAGATGCAGAAAAGGCCTTTGACAAAATTCAACAACCCTTCATGCTAAAAACTCTCAATAAATTAGGTATTGATGGGATGTATCTCAAAATAATAACAGCTATCTATGACAAACCCACAGCCAATATCATACTGAATGGGCAAAAACTGGAAGCATTCCCTTTGAAAACTGGCACAAGACAGGGATGCCCTCTCTCACCACTTCTATTCAACATAGTGTTGGAAGTTCTGGCCAGGGCAATTAGGCAAGAGAAGGAAATCAAGGGTATTCAATTAGGAAAAGAGGAAGTCAAATTGTCCCTGTTTGCAGATGACATGATAGTATATCTAGAAAACCCCATTGTCTCAGCTCAAAATCTCCTTAAGCTGATAAGCAACTTCAGCAAAGTCTCAGGATACAAAATCAATGTACAAAAATCACAAGCATTCTTATACATCAATAACAGACAAACAGAGAGCCAAATCATGAGTGAACTCCCATTCACAATTGCTTTAAAGAGAATAAAATACCTAGGAATCCAACTTACAAGGGATGTGAAGGACCTCTTCAAGGAGAACTACAAACCACTGCTCAAGGAAATAAAAGAGGACACAAACAAATGGAAGAACATTCCATGCTCATGGGTAGGAAGAATCAATATCATGAAAATGGCCATCTTTCCCAAGGTAATTTACAGATTCAATGCCATCCCCATCAACTTACCAATGACTTTCTTCACAGAATTGGAAAAAACTACTTTAAAGTTCATATGGAACCAAAAAAGAGCCCACATCCCCAAGTCAATCCTAAGCCAAAAGAACAAAGCTGGAGGCATCACACTACCTGACTTCAAACTATACTACAATGCACAGTAACCAAAACAGCATGGTACTGGTACCAAAACAGAGATATAGATCAAGGGAACAGAACAGAGCCGTCAGAAATAATGCCACATATCTACAACTATCTGAACTTTGACAAACCTAACAAAAACAAGAAATGGGGAAAGGATTCCCCATTTAATAAATGGTGCTGGGAAAACTGGCTAGCCATATGCAGAAAGCTGAAACTGGATCCCTTCCTTACACCTTATACAAAAATCAATTCAAGATGGATTAAAGACTTAAATGTTAGACCTAAAACCATAAAAACCCTAGAAGAAAACCTAGGCATTACCATTCAGGACATAGGCATGGGCAAGGACTTCATGTCGAAAACACCAAAAGCAATGGCAACAAAAGCCAAAATTGACAAATGGGATCTAATTAAACTAAAGAGCTTCTGCACAGCAAAGGAAACTACCATCAGAGTGAACAGGCAACCTACAAAATGGGAGAAAATTTTCGCAACCTACTCATCTGACAAAGGGCTAATATCCAGAATCTACAATGAACTCCAACAAATTTACAAGAAAAAAACAAACAACCCCATCAAAAAGTGGGCAAAGGACATGAACAGACACTTCTCAAAAGAAGACATTTATGCAGCCAAAAAACACATGAAAAAATGCTCACCATCACTGGCCATCAGAGAAATGCAAATCAAAACCACAATGAGATACCATCTCACACCAGTTAGAATGGCAATCATTAGAAAGTCAGGAAACAACAGGTGCTGGAGAGGATGTGGAGAAATAGGAACACTTTTACACTGTTGGTGGGACTGTAAACTAGTTCAACCCTTGTGGAAGTCAGTGTGGCTATTCCTCAGGGATCTAGAACTAGAAATTCCATTTGACCCAGCCATCCCATTACTGGGTATATACCCAAAGGACTATAAATCATGCTACTATAAAGACACATGCACACGTATGTTTATTGCAGCATTATTCACAATAGCAAAGACTGGGAACCAACCCAAATGTCCAACAATGATAGACTGGATTAAGAAAATGTGGCACATATACACCATGGAATACTATGCAGCCATAAAAAATGATGAGTTCATGTCCTTTGTAGGGACATGGATGAAATTGGAAATCATCATTCTCAGTAAACTATCGCAAGAACAAAAAACCAAACACCGCATATTCTCACTCATAGGTGGGAATTGAACAATGAGAACACATGGACACAGGAAGGGGAACATCATACTTTGGGGACTGTTGTGGGGTGGGGGGAGGGGGGAGGGATAGCACTGGGAGATATACCTAATGCTAGATGACGAGTTGGTGGGTGCAGCACACCAGCATGGCACATGTATATATATGTAACTTACCTGCATGTTGGGCACATGTACCATAGAGCCTAAAGTATAATAATAATAATAATAATAATAATAATAATAATAAGAAGAAGAAGAAGAAGAAGAAGAAGAAGAAGAAGAAGAAGAAGAAGAAGAAGAAGAAGAAGAAAAAGAAAAAAATAAAATAAAATAAAATAAAAATAAAATAAAATGTGAAGTTCTCACTATAGTGTATTAAATGTCAAAATTATGCATATTAAGGGCTTCAAAGTTGATGGACCTTACCACATCTTGGTAATATTTTAACATGTCAAAAGTTTGTTAAAGTACACTCATGATTGTCTTAAAAATCATTTAAGCTGTTCTCTAGTTTTTTAAGAACTAACATAGTAAATGGTATTACCTTCATACTCAAACTTAGAAAAGCAAGATATTTGTGTCTCTTACATTAGCAGTGAAATTCTGAGCTCAAAATGTTTGCCAGCCTTGGCTTTGCATTTGTTTTTTAGTTTTTTTGTTTTTGTTTTCCAAGCTGTATGTAGTGATGGCATCTAAACAAAATTCTTGAGTCAACGTTAACTGAATCAAGGGCAATTTCAATATTTCAGGCTCTCCCTAATCTCAATCGATTGTAATTTAAAATGAAATCTTTTTTTTCCCTAAGACCTGGAACCAGGTGGAAACTGAGCACCCACATTATTATCCAGGGACACCAGCTGAATTGTCCATATTCTTAGCCTCTGCCTTGATATAGAAATTATTTTAGAAATGACATTAGTTCATTGAGTTTGAAATCCATGCTAGGTGCTTCATGAAACTTCAAATTCTTACCACCACCTCAAACGGTAACTGTTATTAAACTCATTTAATAAATAAGCAAGGTGGAATTTTAAAAATACTGTTCAGGCTGGGTGTGGTGGCTCACGCGTGTAATCCTAGCATTTTGGGAGGCCGAGGTGGGAGGATTGCCTGAGCTCAGGAGTTTGAGACCAGCCTGGGCAACATGGTGAAACCCAGTCTCTACTAAAATACAAAAACATTAGCCGGGTGTGGTGGCGGTCACTTGTAGTCCTAACTTCATGGGAGGCTGAGGCAGGAGAATTGCTTGAACCCAGGAGGCAGAGGTTGCAGTGAGCTGAGATCCAGCCACTGCACTCCAGCCTGGGTGACAGAGTGAGACACCATCTCCAAAAAAACTAATAATAACAATGTTCAAGTTAGCTAGCAGAATAGATCTCAACATAATACCATTGTGTTCTTGTTAATTATTAATGATAATTTAAGTTGATATAATTAATATTATTAATAGAATAAACATAAATAGAGCTTATCACGGTCTGGCACTGTTTTACATATTAACTTTCTCAAAACTATTCTTGCCACCTCAAAATATGTTCATTTTACAGGAGGAAGCTGAAGAAGAGAGAGTCCAAGTAACTTGTCAGAGCCACGTTTAACAGGTAGGACTAAAACCTAGACATTCTTGACATCGAATCTGTGCTCTTACTACATTACCATGCATACGTCCACGGACTCTTCTGACTAGAATTCTAGTTCCATCCCAGGGCCAAAGCCTTACTCAAAAGCCTGGCCTCATGGCTGAAAGACAAGGGACTTGCTAACATCCAAGTGTTTGGGCTTTGTCTATTCCACCACCATTCAATTTTGCTTCTCAAAGTAGGGATCCTGAGAATAACTACTGCCTGCATTGCAGTTGTACTTGCCAAACCCTTTAGATTCACCTATCCAGACAACTCAGGAGATAGAATTTTCAGACCTATCAAATGTCTGCAGAACTTCTATTCTTTTCTCTTGAATATCTATGGTACTATGGTGTACATCAACCCTAGAGAATCAAGACCAATCCCCTCACTCCTCTCTGGGAGGGCAAAAATACCGAGAGCTAAATATGTTTTCTCTAGTTGTAAGGAAATGAGAAAAAGGAGAGTCTGATTCTACTTTTGGAAATGTGGTCTGGCCCATCACTTTAGGCTGTGATATTACAATTATAATATCTAATTGGCATAGCTGGCCTGTAATTCCGTTTCAGAGGCAGATATTTTGAAAAAGAATTTAAGGCCAGGCATGGTGGCTTACACATGTAATCCCAGCACTTTGGGAGGCCAAGGTGGGTGAATCACCGGAGGTCAGGAGTTGGGGACCAGCCTGGCCAACATGGCAAAACCCTGTCTCTACTAAAAATACAAAAATTAGCCAGGTGTGGTGGTGGACACCTGTAATTCCAGCTACTCAGGAGGCTGAGGCAGGAGAGTCACTTGAACCTGGGAGGCAGAGGTTGCAGTGAGCAGAGATTATGCCACTGCACTCCAGCCTGGGCAATAGAGCAAGACTCCATCTCAAAAAAAAAAAAAAAAGAAAAAAAAAGAATTTATATTTCTGGGTAAGTCACTTTCTCTCAACTTTCTTCTACTATTAAAATTTTTCTACTATTTTTTCTACTATTTTACTACTATTAAAATAGTAGAAATTTTTTCTACTATTAAAAAAGATGAAAATCTTATGTAAAACACAGTGGTCACTCTCCTCCCAATAGCACACATTCTATCAAGCATCAATAACAGAGCATAGTTGCACTTTCTTCAATGCTATGATGTAACAGTGATTAGGTGTGTTAATGCATGAGGTAAGGAGCAAGATGGACAATTCATCATAGGAATGTGATTGTTCAAACCTTCGTAAGTCCTGGATTTTAGCCCACATATGGATCTCTATAGCTTTACAACGTAATTTGAAATCAGGAAGTGTGATGTCCTAATGCATGAGGTAAGATGCAAGTTGGGCAATTCATCATCAGAATATGATTGTTCAAACTTTCATAAGTCATAGATTGTACTCCACATTTGGATCTCTATAGCTGTATAATGTAATTTGAAATCAGGAAGTGTAATGTTCCCAGTTATGTTATTTTTTAAGAGTACATTAACTATTTGAGGTCTTTTGAGGTTCCAGATAAATTTTAGTATTGTTTCTTCTATTTCTGTGAAAAAAGACATTAGAATTTTGATAAGGATTGCATTAAATCTGTAGATAATTTTGGGTAGTAAGGGCATTTTTAAAACATTAGGGTTAGTGGTCATTTGATGTATAGATAATCTTTATATACATTTAAAAGCAGAGTATTTGTTTTGTTCTAGATTATCAACTCCCCGCATACAACGACATTGTTTAATTCATGTCTGTATTTTTGGTACTTAATAATGAGCCACACATAATTGATGTCCAAGGAAACTCATTGAAGATGAACTGAAGGAAGGAAAACGTGTTTTTCTACTGAAAGGTGCCATGTAACTTAAGAAGAAAAAACCTCAACTGATTATTAAAAGGAAGTACTGGATTTTAAGAGAGGAGGAAAAACCTTTTTTTCTGTGATGTCCTAAGTAAAGAGACATTTCCTTATACTATATTTTGTTAACACACTAAAGAGAGAATGCTATGCAGACCCATTCTGTCTGTTTATATATTTAGTGTAATATTTAGTATAATTATTGGATTTCAGTTTTCATAGGATGAAGAAGGGCATGAAGCATTTTTGCTACAAGTTTAGAAACAAGAAAAAATTAACAAAACAAAAAATTATTTTTATAAATTATTGGTTAAAAGTGCTAAACATAACAACACTTTGGAGAACTGAATTCCAAAAAAGAAATATTTCATAAGCGGGGAGACAGGTTTGGAAGGTCTCATGCCTGGGGGCAAGCACCTGATCCTGGATGTAAGTAGAGAAGAGCAGAGTTTGAAATAGATAGAGATACTTCCCACGTATGAGAAACAATCCAATGAGTCTAAGAGGAATGTGTGAGCTTTCTATATGGAATAGGATCTTCAGAGCACCAGACGTACTAAAAATATTTTCAGCTGGACACTTTTATCTCATGCCTACTGTGATGGTTAATATTGAGTGTCAACTTGATTGGATTGAAGGATACAAGGTATTGTTCCTGGATGTGTCTGTGAGTGTGTTGCCAAAGGAGATTAACATTTGAGTTGGTGGACTGGGAGAGGCAGACCCACCCTCAATCTGAGTGGGCACCACGTAGTCAGCTGCCAGTGCAACTAGGATAAAAGTGGGCAGAGGGGCTGGGTGCGGTGGTTCGCACCTATAATCCCAGCACTTTGAGAAGCCAAGGCAGGTGGATCACTTGAGGTCAGAAGTTCAAGAGCAGCCTGGTCAACATGGTGAAACCCCATCTCTACTAAAAATAAAAAAAAAATAGCCAAGCATGGTGGCGAGTGCCTGTAATCCCAGCTACTCAGGAGGTGGAGGTGGAAGAATTATTTGAACTCAGGAAGGGAAGGTTGCAGTGAGCCGAGATCCTGCCAATACACTCCAGCCTGGTCAACAGATCGATACTTCCTCTCAATGAAAAAAAAAAAAAAGCAGGCAGAGGAACAGGAAGGACTAGACTGGATGAGTCTTCTGGCCTCTATCTTTCTCCCATGCTGGATGCTTCCTGCCCTCAAATATTGAACTCCAAGATCTTCAGTTTTGGACTCTTGGACTTACACCAGTGGTTTGCCAGGGGCTCTCAGGCCTTCAGGCACAGGCTGAAGCTTCTCTACTGTCAGCTTCTCTACTTTTGAGATTTGAGATTTTGGGACTCAGACTGGCTTCCTTGCTCCTCAGCTTGCAGACAGCCTATTGTGGGACTTCACCTTATGATCGTGCCAGTCGACACTCCTTAATATATACATATATCGTATTAGTTCTGTTCTCTAGAGAACCCTGACTAGTACACCTACTGTTGTGGACTGACTGAATTGTGTTCCCCCAGGATTCATATTTTGAAGCCCCCTGTGTGGCTGTACTTGGAGAGTGGTGACCCAATCCAATAGGACTGCTGTCCTTATAGGACGAGAAGGATTCACCAGGGATGCACAGCATAAAGAAAAGGCCAGGTGGCCGGGTGCGGTGGCTCACGCCTGTAATCCCAGCACTTTGGGAGGCCAAGGTGGGTGGATGACCTGAGGTCAGGAATTCAAGACCAGCCTGACCAACGTGGAGAAACCCCATCTCTACTAAAAATACAAAATTAGCCAGGCATGGTGGCTCATGCCTGTAATCCCAGCTACTTAGGAGGCTGAGGCAGGAGAATCGCTTGAACCTGGGAGGCAGAGGTTGCAGTGAGCCCAGATGGCACCAGTGCACTCCAGCCTGGGCAAAAAGAGCGAAACTCCGTCTAACAAAAAAAAAAAAAAAAAAAAAAAAAAAAGAAGAAGCCAGGTAAGGACAGAGCAATACAACAGCCACCTGTCAGTCAAGCAGACAGGCTTCATGAGAAAATATACACCTATTCTCTCCCCATTCCTGATCTGAATTTTGCTGGAACAGGTCATGACAGTGGGCTAACAAACAAGTTGCATGCAAAATTATAGTGCTTAGGATCTGCTGTTCTTTGAGTGTTTAATACAAAGGTGACCAAAAAAAATTATATTGTAGTTCATACATTTCTGAGCTCAAATATCATCATTTAAGAAAAGGAGGAGGAGGAGGAAGACGAGGAGGATGAAGAGGGGGACGGGGAGAAAACTTCTAGTGATCTGGAAGTTTCAGTCTGGTAGGCAACTTTTGAAATGTGTATCATTGTCTTCTTCTCCTAGAATTCAGTTTTGTGTAATCTTCTCCCTTTGTGCACTGAATCTATTGATTTTCTTTGAATAAATAGAATATGCCAAAGTGATGAATGTTACTTCCATGATCAGATTACAAAGACTATAACGTGTTTCTGGCTAGTACTCTGCCATTTGTTGGCACTCGTTTTTCTTCTCTCTTGCTCGCATTGATGAAGCTTGCAGCCATATTATGAGGTGCTTTCAAAAAGCTCTTTGTTAGAAGGGACTGAGGGAGGAATCTCACCAACAACTTAGAGGAACTAAGTCTTTAGCCCCACAATTAATGAGAAACGAAGTCCTGTCAACAACCACGTGAATGAGTAATGAGTAACAAAGCAGATCCTTTCTAGTTAAGTGTTGGCATAGATGAAGACTAGTATGAAACTCAGAGCCAGAGGTGCTGAGCTGCACCTGGACTACTGACCCACAAAGACTCTGAAATTGAAAAAACTATATATTATTGTTTTAAGCTACTTAATGTTTGATGATAACTTATGTGACAATAGTTAACTAAAGCATGTAGATTAACAAATGAACTTCATCTGAATTCTAGACACATCTCTATGAGGATGGGAGGAAGTGGTGTGTTGAGCTAATTTCCCCAAGTGTTGAACAGAGAAAATGGCTTGCATTCTCTTGAAAATAAGCAATACAAAGCAAGTCAGAAGCAAACTTCTTTCCCCATATATTTTTATGCACAATAAGTGGAATAATCAAAATCAAAACAGTCTATACAAGAAGACTCAGCTATCTAATTATTGGAATTAGCTGACCATGAAATTAAAAGTTATAAATATGTTAAATAATTTACAGAAAAATATTAATGTACTTTGTAAACAGATGGGCAATTTCAGGGGAGAAAAATAAAAATTAAAAAAACCCACAAAATTCTAGTCCTAAGCAATAAAAATATTAAACCAAACATTTGTAATCCAGAGAAATAAATTTAAAAATATTATACTATATGAAACTGAATTATACAAACTAAATTATATATAACTGAAATCCTAAAATGACTAAAAGCATAATAACCAAAAGTTTGAAAATATGATAACCAAAGTCTTTTCAAATGTGATGAAACACATTCAAAGAGCTTAGCAAATCCCTGTAGGATAAATATCAAATTAACTGCACTAAGGCACATTATAGTAAATTTCAGGTGAAAAAACAAAAACCGAGAAAGAGACAACTTTAAAATCATGAAGGAAAAATAAAACAATTTATTTAAATAAAATCTGAAATCATTCCTCACCTTCAAATTCTAACTTATGTGAATTTATGTGAATTCACATAAATTATGTCTAATTTATATGAATTCCTAAAAGAAATTTCTCAGAGTTAGCGAAATAATACTTGTTAAAATTTAGATTTACAGAAAGAAATGAAGGGTGCTGGAAGTGGTAAAAATATATGTAAATATGAAAACTATTTAAAGCATAAGTATTTAAAGCAGTTATCTGTAAAAGTAAATGTCTACAGAAATAAAATATATGGCAAAGTAGGAAAAAAGATGAGGGAGGTAGATTAAAGTACACATACAGTAATAATGCATTTCTATTTTTGTAGATTAATGTAACACTGCTTTAAAGTAAAATGTGATAAATTAAGAAAATATATTGTAATCTTTTAGTCATATAGGCAAAATAGATGGAGACAGGGAGGATGGAGATAGGCAAAATAGATGGAGATAGGCAAAATAGAGGGAGACAGGGAGGAAGAGACACAGAAACAGAGACAGAGAAAGATAGAGGGAGAGAGAATAATAGAAAACAAATGCAAACACGGTAGACTCAAACCCAAACGTATCAATAATATTAAGCCGAAATGGACAAAGTATTCAAATAAAAGGAAAAGGTATACAGAGGATCAGAAATATACATAGGAAACAGTATAACAGATGCAGACGTCAAGAGTTCTTTTTAAAAAGGCATTTCCATTATACATAGTTCTATTCTTAAACATACATTAAGTCAAGTTTTAAAAATTATAAATATCTGTGAATTGCACCAAGCAACCTATATTTATTTATAGAGAGAAACTGCTCTTTAATCCCAAATGTTCCCATGTTACCCTTTGCAGTCACTTCCTCCCATGTGAAAAAAACAACCACTGTTGTGATTTAAATCACCATACATTAGTTTTTCCTATTTTAGAATTTTAGAAAACAAGAATCATCCAGTATTTATTTACTCAACAACATGTCTGTGAGATGTATGCTTGTTGGCTTGCTGTTTCTTATAAAAATTGTATTTTCATTGTGAGTTAAATCAAATTGGTGACAAGCTTAAATCCTTTGCATTGTTTTTTTTTTTTTGAGACAGAGTTTCACTGTTTCACCCAGGCTGGATTGCAATGGCGCGATCTCAGCTCACTGCAACCTCTGCTTCCTGGGTTCAAGCAATTATCCTGCCTCAGCCTCCTGAGTAGCTGGTATTATGGGCGCCCGCCACCATGCCTGGCTAATTTTGGTGTTTTTAGTAGAGACGGGGTTTCACCATCTTGGCCAGGCTGGTCTCGAACTCCTGACCTCAGGTGAACCGCCCACCTCAGCCTCCCAAAGTGTTGGGATTATAGCCATGAGCCAGGGCACCAGGCCCCCTTTGCATTTACTTAATTTTTTTTTCAGTACTTTTTCTAATAATTACTGGGAGAGGGCTGTTGACATTTTAGAGTAAACTTTGCCATAAATAATTTGTCAATTGTAATGTCGTTTAATGATGTGCAAATTAGGAGATAAGGGAGAAAGTGTGGTAATTGAATTTAAACATTTTGCTTTAAGTTCAGTATAAAGTTTGAGCTATCATTAAGATATAAGTAATGTGAAAATATTGAGTAGGTACCTGGAGGTTTGAAAAAATAAGTTAATGCATATAAAAGAATTAGTATAGCTCTTAGAGGATAGGAATGGCTTAATAATTATGAAGTGCCATATTAACTATAAGGTTTGAAAAGTATTCATTTTATTTCTGTCCTTGGTTGTAAAGAATGAGGATCTACGACACTTTGCACTACTATATTGGGGGAAACAAAAGCTCTTGACTTTCAATATTATGCGGTCATATAGGCTTTCAAGCAAACTTAAACATAAAATATATATTAACTGTGGTCACCATGTTATACAATAAATCTTTTGAACGTATTCCTTACGTCTAACCAAAATTTTGTATCTTTTCACCAATATCTTCACAACACTCCCCTCAGCCCATAACCACCCCAGCCATGGGTGACCACCATTCTACTTTCTACTATGAGATCAAATTTTTATATGCCATACATGGGTGAGATCATGTGGTATTTGTCTTCTTAAAAAATGCTAAAAGTGTGAATGGAAAGTGTTATCTCTACAAAAATGATAACCAGATGAAGTAATGTGTATACGAACTGGCTATATTTGGTCATTCCAATATAGCCAGTTCATATATGCATTACTTCAAAACATCATGTTATATACACTCCTTCCCCACAGGGCACATAAACTGAGACCATTAACTTTCATTACCTCAAAGTTTGCTATTGTACTCTACACTTTTCTCTATACTCGTTCCTCCAGTTCTGATTTAGACTTGGGTGGATTCAATGGCTACATGGCTAGAAAATCTAAAACCACATCTTCTAACAGCTTCAATATTTATTACACTCCATTTCACACACATATTTCTATTGGGAGATGCTGGGACCTGCATGTTATATACACTAAATATGTACAATTTTATCAGTTAATGTAAACAATAAAATACGATTCTTTTTTAAAAAAGAAAACACTCAACTAAGAACTTTTACTTAGAATTCAAAAAAGTATGATTTTTACCTCTAAGAACGTACATTATAGTGTTTGGAATTATTAGACATCTTTAAAGAACAACTCCAAAATACATTTTTTCAATGTATGTATATATTCTCCAAGATTTATTATTATATATTATATAATACATAATATAAATATTTATATTTATACATTATATATTATAAACTAAGATTTTAGTACTTTTCACAGGGTTAACTTCGTACAGAGAATATTTTTTGATGATAAGTGTGTTGACTAAGTAAGATTTATTCTTTGAGCTCCATAAAAATTCTACTTTTCTGAAACATTATGCATCTGCACCCTCTCTGAGCCTAACATGCCTCTTTTTTTGTTTTCTTCATGGTATAGCTTATGTTTTGTAATTATTTAATTGATTTTGCTATTTACAACAAGTGCCATGATGAGGATTGTCATGAGAAGCATTTCCTTCTAGACAGAGAGAAATATAAATGTAATGTTTTTCAGGAGCAGCATCTCAGGTGATGACAGGTAGCAGCATCTCCCAATTATGTGTGTGAAATGGAGTATAATAAATATTAAAGTTGTTAGAAATGTGGTTATAGATTTTCTAGCCATGTAGCCATTGACTCCAACCAAGTCAAAAGAAGAACAGGGGCAGAGGTTGGGTATAGAGAAAAGTGGCGAGTACAATAGCAAACTTTTAGGTAATGAACATTAATGGTATCAGTTTATGTGCCCTGTGGAGAGGGAGTGAAAACATGAGTGTCAGAGAAACATAGCATTTAGAAAAAAATGCCACGTGAATGTTTTAAAAATAATATTAGAAGGTGACAGAATTAGTACAAAAATGTGGGCTTTTTTAGCCAATAGGAGAACAGTGAGGGGCAATAGAATATACTTCTGTAAATGAAGTAAGTTAGTCTTTGACTCTGCCTACCGACCTCCACCTGAATAACATGTCCTGTTCATTTTCCAGATAGGAAAAATCTTCATGTCTTTGTCATTAGTATTTTTTTTTTGCAATTTGTCAGATTCTATAGAAAGAATTTTTTTTATTTCCAAATTCTAAGCGGTAGGGGATATGTAAATATCATTAGAATAAAGAACACTAGTTCTTTTTTATATTCTGGCTTCCTTTTCATGGGTTACCCAAGCAAAAAGTGAAAATAGTATCTCACATAAAAATTATGTTTTTGTGAAAGTTATGAAAAGTATGAAAGATGTGCAATATGTGTCCTTAAAGTGTGATCTTAGAACTAAGTGCACTTGAATCATTTGATTTTTGATGAACAGTTTATATACACAAAATTATTATAACATTTTCATTAGCTAAATGCCAGAAATATTCCAATTGATATTTTTCATGTTTAGCAACAGAGCCTTTGATTATATCTTCAAAGTTAATACTTTTGTAATATTATTTCCACATTAGAATAAACAGACAATCCATCCATTTTTCTAGAATTGTTTTAATACATTTTTTTCAGTTCACAAATTTTTATTGGTATTATCCCAAATGTTTAGGATTTTTGTAAAATATGGAAATATCTCTATCAAGTACCTTTCATATACAAGCTATAACATTTTATAAAATTTTTAAAATTTGAATTCGTACAATTTCAACCTTATTCTTTCTCCCCTGCTCACATATTTCTGGTCATCAAAGCTATAAGATAAATTGATTTCCTGAAAGAAACTCTGATTCTGAATACGTTATTATCCATGTGAGTCAACAGAATGAAAACTCTTCCTACATCAGTGTGGTGAGCAATATAACTTAGATACACACAGAGGTTCATGCAAATCACACACACAGACACACATATGCACATATAGTAATGCACCTATACTAAGAGTACATGGAAACCTAAACTCGACTAATCTTAAACTAAGTGTCCATAGGCATCTCAATTTCCCATGAAACCACTTCAGCACCGTTTAGCAGGAAGGGAATGCGATGAAGGACACATTGGAAGAGAAAAGCTGTCATACTGGATATTGCTTAAAATATTTTAGTTTTTTTAGTTTTATAACAATCTGTTTGCATGTGAAATTGTTGCTTGGGCATCTCTCAGGGCCCTAGAAGATGACAGAAGAAGTGAGGAAATCTGAAACTTCACTTTCAACACCACTTACTCTATGGAAAATGCTGTAGTCAAATTAATCTTTAAAAACATTCTTTCAAAATGAACTTTTACAAGACACAGATAAGGGTGGAAATGGGTGTTGTCAGAGGGGAAGCTCAAGTTCAGAAGGGGAAAGAAACCTCAAGTAAGTAAACCTTGAGCTGAAAATAAGGATGATACTAGACACAAGTTCCATGTCTCTAATCTGAAAATCCAAAGTCTGAACTGCTTTAAATCTGAAACTTTTTGGGTGCTGGCACAAAGCTACAAGTGGAAAATTTCACACTTGACCTTGTGTAATGGGTTGCAGTCAAAATGCGGGTGTACAACACACAGTTTATTCAGCATCCCTAATGGAAAAAAGACCTTCTCAGCCCCCTTCGGATGTGATATATATTTTCTGCACATGCCTAGATTCCCATATGTAAGAATGTCCACAAAGTGTAATAAAGTGGTGCGTGTTGAGGCTGGATGTGCCAATGGCAGGTGTCCCAACTTGCCCCACATAGGGCCAAGACCTACATGCATTACTCACTGGGTGTTTTTCTTATTCTCTGCTCTGTGATATAAATATATTTTTGTAAATGTAAAAACGGCCAGCAGATACCCCATGGGTAACAGTGGTAAGGAAAAGGAAAGCATGGGCCAGGCATGGTGGCGCATATCTGTAATCCCAGCATTTTGAGGGGCCAAAGCCAGTGGATAACCTGAGGTCAGGAGTTCAAGACCAGCCTGGCCAACATGGTGAAACCCCATCTCTACTAAAAATATAAAAATTAGCCAGGTGTGTTGGCAGGTGCCTGTAATCCCAGCTACTTGAGTGGCTGAGGCAGAAGAATGACTTGAACCTGGGAGGCAGAGGTTGCACTGAGCCAAGATTGCCCCATTGCACTCCAGCCTGGGAGACAACAGCAAAACTCCATCTCAAAAAAAAAGAAAAAGGAAAAGAAAAAGAAAAAAGAAACATGTATGTTTATCTGCAGCACAGGAAGTCCAGCTGTTGAAGAAACTAAACAGCAGTGTAAGTGTGAAACATTTCACAGAAGAGTGTGGCATTTGAATGAACACCAAAAATGACCTGCAGAAGTAGCAGAATAAACCATTGAAGATTTATGCTGAAGGTGATGAACAGAAGTTAATTAACAAAAGAGAAAAACACTGCATAAAACTAAAAATGAAGATCTCAATTGTGTATTGAAAAAGTGGATCTGTCAGTGTCACAGTGAACACATGCCACTTAATGGTGTGCTGACATTGAAATAAAGATCTAGCATGACAAACTGAAAGTGGAAGGGGACTGTGAATATTCAACAGACTAGTTGCAGAAATTTAAGAAAACACATGGTGTTACATTTTTAAAGATTTGTGTTGACAAAATATCTGCTGATCATGAAGCAGCAGAAAATTTCATCATCGAGTTTGCTACAATGGTGAAAATCTGAGAACAGAAGAAGTCTATAATGCTGATGAACAACCTATTTTGGCATTATTACCCTGGAAGGACACTTACTACAGCTGATAAGCCAGCCAGCAGAAATTAAGGATGTCAAGGACATAATAACTGTGCTGGGATGTGCTAATGCAGCAAGGATACATAAGCATAAACATGCTGTGATAGGCAAAAGCTTGTGTCCTCACTGCTTTTAAGCAGTGAATCCTTTACGGGTCCATTATTATGCTAACAAAAGAGGTAGATTACTGGGGACATCTTTTCTGATTGGTTTCACAAACATTTGTAAAAGCAGCTTGTGCTGACTGCAGGAAAGCTGGTTTAGATGATGACCGCAAGATTTTTTGTTTTTAATTCCCTGAAAACTCTTCTGCTCATTCTTCAGCTAAAATTTTAATCAAAAATAATGTTTACACAATGTACTTTTGCCCAGTGTGACTTTATTAATTCAGGTATGTGATGGAGTATCCTTAAAACAATAAAGAGTAAATTAAAAAGAAAAAATACTTTCTTGAATAGCACGCTAGCAGCAGTGAACAGGAATGTGAGTGTAGAAGGCTTTCTAGAGGAGTTTAGCATGAAGTATGTCATATATGATGTTGCCAATGCTGGGAACACAGTGAATAAGATGTCAATGGTGCATGACTGGCACAACATATTCAGTTATAATAATAAACAGGGTGATGATTTTAAAGGATTCTGTTTGTCAAGTGAGAAAAAAAATGAGGTCTGACCTCTTTGCATATGCAAAAAAAATATTCCTTCAGGGCCTGTCAAAATGTAAGCTGGAAGACATGAATATCAAAAATCTCTTAACATTAATAATGAGGCTACAGTTGTTCATTCATTCCAGACTGATGGTGAAATAGCCAAAATGATTTTGAATCAAGGTAATCATAAAAATAGTGATGATGAAGATGACATTGTTAATACTGCAGATATGGTGCCTATAGACAGAATTGAGAAAATGTGTGATGGGTTTATTGAAAGACTAGAGCAATAAGCATTCATAACAGAACAAGGAAACGTGAGTTTATAAAATCAAAGAAAGACTTCTAAGAAAAAAAATCTTTCATTTACAGGGCCAATGACTCTGGAGGGAACATTTTAAAAAGCCATTCAGTAAAATGCCTTCTCATCCCTAGAGGACCTATTTTCTGGTCCCTCAACTGTTTCTGATGTTTTTCTCACCTTAGAAAAAAAAAAAAAGAAAAAAGAAAAAAGAATTGAAATACGGTGTATGGTTACCTCTTAATCAAAACACAGCATTGCAGGTGGAGACAGAGAAGCTGCCATTGTTTTATTTTTGCTGTTGTTTAACAATTGATATAGATTTTCTGGTAGTGCTACTGCGCTCCTTAGTTACCCTGAACACATTTTTTTCACTGTATTAGTAGTATGTCATATTTTTGCTGTTAAGTACTTGTGTATGCATGCATGTAAGAAAATGATTGCATATTGGTTGCACATAAATTCAGTCAGGAATGATATTGATGCCAAACAATCACAGATTGTTCACATAGATGGCTAAGGTAGTGACACCTTTTTTTCCTGATGATCAATGTACATAAACTTTGTTTCATGCACAAAATTATTAAAATATATAAAGTTACCTTTAGGCTATGTGTATAAGGCATATGTGAATCATAAATACATTTTGTGTTTGGACTTGGGTCCCATCCCCAAGATATCTCAGTTTGCATAGGCAAATATTCTAAAATCTGAAAAAAATCCCAAATCCAAAACATTTCTGGTTCCAAGCATTTTGGATAGAGGATACTCAACCTGTACCAACAGAGTGCTTTGGACTCACAAAGGAGAAAAGAACTACTTCTAATACAGACAGATACAGTAAACTACAGTTAAATGATGGGTAATGATGGAAATCTACTAAATTCCCGTCAATATCATAATCAAAAGGGGAAAACTGAGATAATCATTCAGAAAAATACAGTATAACCCAAATTGGAGTTGGTCAGGAAGAAAAAAGTGATGGCATAAAATTGCATGTGGTTTGACAACTTCTCATGAGATAAAACTAAGCAGGAGAGATTTCTAATGCAGAGGGAGATGAATTTAGATCTTTTAAAATCTTGTAGGAGACAACGATATTTAATTTATCCTCTCAATTTTTGTTAGTCACCAGAAAAAAAAAAGTACACTCTTATGCATAGTGCTGCATTCAATTCTGGGTAACAATTTAATAATTGACACATTCTGAGACATTGTACATAATTACATATTAATAATGGCTGCTAACATTTATAAATGCTTTCTCTAAGTTGGAGAATGTATTGGGATTTTTCATGTATTATTAGATTTAATTCTCCAAATAATCCTATTCAGATGCCAATTACTATTGAATTTTTAAATGATGGTGATACAAACAGGTTTGTATTTATAAATAATGAGTTTACAAATGATGATACAAAAATGTTATAATAATTTCCCTTGGAAATCAAAAAATACAAGAGCAAATATAAAAAATAATCGAGCAGGATTTCAAATCTAGTTTACTTTCTTAAAGTTAGAGTTTCCATGTGCAGCTGACGGAATTAACTTATTTCTAGTCTTAACTAAGACTTTATTTTGGTAATCACATTTGCTCTTCTTTGTTGTAAGGTTTGCATAAAATCAGCTTGCTATCTTACATCTTTTTACGGTACAGACTCTAGCTCTTATATTTTAGGCCCAGTTTAAAAAATAGAATCCCCATGAAGCCTGAGTCTACCTCCTTTGGATCTGTCCAACATCATATGTCACCTGATCTTCCACTAGGATTTCAGCTTATTTTCTTCTGGACATAAAGTTCATAAAAATAGGAGAGGAACATGGACAAGGAATCATAGTAAAGCTATGAAAAATAAAGCCTTGAAATAATGAGTTTTTGTAGTGTGGAGCTGAGAGTAGGAAGATCATTCTTGGAATATTGGCTGAAATGCCACTTTGAATTGGGCTATCTCTGAACACGTGTTATTGGTTGTGAATTTCAGTACCTCTCTGGATAGTTGGAAAATAAATTATCTGTGTAACTACCTCACTAATCACTTTAACTAATATATACAATATCTGTTTTATGAATTTTAATTCTTTTTTTATGAATTTAAATTTATGCTTTATCTAGAAGGGCAGATTTGAAATGGTATAAAGTTTAAATCAGTTCTGAAAGAAAATCTGTTATCACATTTTTTAAATAAGAGCTAAATGGTTAAAATTATATTTTCCTTTTATTTATAAAAAATGAAAAATTTCATAAACTATGAATATATTAAAATCACAAATTCATAGCTTTGATATATTCAATATTCAAATCCTTATACATATAATTTCAGGAAAGAAGTATTTTCCATTTAAAAAACACATGATAATGCAAAATAAAGCAGATATTTTTCAAGAAAGTGTTTGAGAAGGTATTAATTCATTTAAAGAGCAAGTATTAGGCACCTACTATCATGTCAGATGGTATGTCAGCATACTTATTCAGTCTACTTAATGCATATAGGATAATAATGTGTACAAAATTTCAATTGAAATTCTAATTTAGCTTTGCTTTTGACTTAGTATACACCTCAGACCTGTGTCCTCAACACTTCATGAATTTAAGAGAGGGAACCCCAAGCTAAACTTTATACTTGGCCACAAAATTCATTCAGAGAAACAAGTGGGTCACAAGGATGATCTCTATTTACAAAAGAGAGTATTAGTAGAGATTTCAGTGAATATTTGCTTTCTAATTTTCTTGATGTATCTCAAATTCCAAACTTAATTCTCTTCTACCACATAATAAATAATTGTAATGCTTGTATTTTGTGCAGACAATTTAATTAAAAATGTAACTTTCACTCCTACATCTTTAAAAATTCAATTTCTCCCATCATGTTACTTCGCAACTAAGTCTAAGCGCTTTTATGACTCAATACCCTTTATCTAGTAATTCCATATATACTTTGTTCTTTTTTCCAATGTGTAATAAACATACCCCCTTTCCCTCTACTTACATAAAGTTTAATTTGTGTTACTTTTTGCATCTCCACAAGTGTTGGTTTTCCCTCAAAGCATATAGTTTTATTGAGATGCATTATTTAAGTAATATCTTCTGACAAATGAGGTCATGTGTGCGCGTGCATGCATATGTGTGTGTGTGTGTACGTGCATGCATGCACTAATGTATGTACTGTCAGAAATGTCCGAAAATTGAGGAGTTGTTGAAAAAGAGCCTCAGTTAGTCCAAACTCAATGAACAATTGGTTTGGCCAATAATTAGGGGATGAAATGTATTTTCTTGAGAATAAGTTGTTGTTGTTTTTTTCCCCAATTGAGTAATTGTTGCAAAACCTGAAAGCTCACAGAAAATGATTAATCTATCTTCAGTTTGAACCAAGTGGATTTATGGTATAAAACACTCTGCTAAGAGAAAATGGAAGATTATATTTTGTTCTTTGTTTCTCATTTGATGATTTTTCTTAAAATTATTACATTTACTTGGTTATTTCTATTTTGTGTTGAGCTATGGTATAAACACTGCATAAAACTACAAAGCTTAGTCTTTCAAATTCGCATGTAATGATAACTTTTGTCTATGTGGGAATTATTTATTCTTATGAGTTGCATTGTAATTGTTAGTGTCAAACAGAAAGTAACTTATAAGAAGGAATATAATAAATTATTTTTATATTATGACACAAAGATGATGAATAAACTCTATAAAAATACATATGCTGAAATTTTCTGATTAATATGTTCAATGGCAACTCTCTCTCTCTGTCACACATAAACATACACACACATCCACATACAAGCACAGACATTTATCTGTGTAAATCTTATAAGCATTACTCAACATCTTTGAGCTTCAATTTTTCTCATTTATGAATGGAAAAATGTATGTAAGAAATTTATAAACACCATAAAATAAATCTAAAAAAGTAGCAATTCTCTGAAAAAAGAACACCCAGATAAAACAATAGATTCTACAGATAATGACCACAGCAATTATCTCTAGGACAGCTGATTGTTAAGTTGCTTTGTACATAGATAGCAACATTAATATTATGTATATTGACTACTCAAGGCCATTCCTTTGCAAAATTATGTATGACAAATTCTCATACAATTGGAACAAGATCAATGAAATGAAAATAAAAATAATTTATTATTTCCTTTTATTTAATAAATGGTAAAATAAATATTATATGTGCTAGAAATCCAACCAGAAAATTATTATTCGAAGATACTAAGATTCTAGGATCCATTATATTGTTTCTTAGAACTGAAATAATTAAAAATAGGCCTTAAATGATATCCAATCACACTTTAGATATATTTCTACAACAACAGCTATACTACTACAGTTATTACTATTCCTAAATTTAATACTTGATATTTACATGACATTGTACTATCTGCCTTACTTACATTGCTTAATTTTATCCTATAGTACTTTTTATAATTTCTTCTATTACAAAGATGAAGAAATGGAAGCAAAGGACTTTGAAACAAATTACCCCAAGTCACGAAGTAATAATACTGGAGTAATGACATCCTGAGAGACGAAATTTTTTTTTTTTGGTTTTTTTTTTTTTTTGAGATGGAGTTTCACTCTTGCTGCTCAGTTTAGAGTGCAATGGTGTGATCTCAGCTCACCGCAACCTCGACTTCCTGGGTTAAAGTGATTCTCCTGCCTCAGCCTCCTGAGTAGCTGGGATTACAGGTATGTACCACCACACCTGGCTAATTTTGTATTTTTTTTGGTAGAAACAGGGTTTCTCCATGTTGGTCAGGCTGGTCTTGAACTCCCGACCTCAGGTGATCTGCCCACCTCAGCCCTGCAAAGTGCTGGGATTACAGGTGTGAGCCACTGCACTCAGCCTACTAAATATTAATGAATATGGTCCAGTACCACATTTTGGTAGAAATGAGAACGCCTTTAATAGCAACAATAACAACAATAGAAATAGACATAACTATTTAGATAATTGTTTTTGTTTTCTATTCCTGAGGGAACAAATGACCATGGTAGACATACTTCATATGGAAAATTATAGGATTCATTGTTCTGAAACCCATGTCAGTTATTTAAAGGTCTTCAGTATATAAAATCAATTCTTTTGGCTGGGTGTGGTGGTTCATGCCTGTCATCTCAGCACTTTGGAAGGCTGAGGCAGCAGGATTGTTTGAGGCAAGGGATTTGAGACTAGCCTAGGAAAAATAACAGATTATGTCTCTACAAAAAATAATAATATTAATATAAAAATTAGCAGGGCATGTGGTGCATGCCCATAGTCCCAGGTACACTGAAGGCCGAGACAGAGGTTTGCTTGAGTCAGGAGGTCAAGGCTGCAATAAGTCATGATTTCATGATTACATCACGGTACTCCAGCCTGGGTGACAGAGTGAGACCTTGTTTCAATAAAATAAAATAAACAATTTTTTAAGGCTTAAATTTTTTTTTTGAAAAATCTTTCAATCTAATAGTTAATGGTAGAATTTGGGTGATGCGGGCAACTTAGAATGGAGGTAAAGATAGCATCGCTATTCAAACCCCCTGTGTTTTGGAAAAACATGAGAAGCGAATTCTTTATTTACATAGATGTAATATGATAAATACAAGCCATTTTTTGAAAAACAGAATACTCTAATGTCCTTGAATCTGAAAATGGTCTTGGATATTATGTTTTCTTTAGTAGTAAAAACTTCAGGCAGTCTTTAGATAGACTTATCCTTGAGAAAGAAAGATAAATAATTTCATACAAAAGATATTGGTTTACTGGAATGCTGGTGACCCTAAAGTGGGAGTGATTCAGATTAAATATCTAAAGCTTTGAGGAGCCTTCTGACCTTTACTGATTGCATTACATAATTTGCCTTCAGCTGTTGGGGAGTTGAAAGTGACCTAGAGGAAGTTAGCTGTTTTGTGAATCTCTGAGTACAACCTGTGTCACACACTTGAGCATGAAGTATGGCTGCAGAGACCAAGGTACACATAGGAAAATTCCAGGAGTGATCCAGACTTTCAGGCAATGGAATCAAGACTGATTCATTTCAACTAAGTGAGCAACCTGGATGTCGTTGGGCACATCAAAAAAAGAGGAAAAAAAAAAAGAAAAGAAAAGAAAGGGAATTCCTAGAAAAATAATGAGCTACTTAATGACCTACTTGTAATTTGCAGGGTGGGGACTTCTATGAAAGGAGATGCAACATCAATTTTTTTTTTCTTTTTTTTTTTTGGTGTGTGTGTGTGTGATGGAGTCTCTCTCTGTCACCCAGGCTGGAGTGCAGTGGCACAATCTCGGCTTACTGCATTCTCTGCCTCCCAGGTTCAAGCAATTCGCCTGCCTCAGCCTCCCGAGTACCCAGGACTAGAGGTGCGCGCCACCACACCCAGCTTATTTTTGTATTTTTAGTAGAGACGGGGTTTCACCATGTTGGCCAGGGTGGTCTCGATCTCCTGACCTTGTGATCCGCCTGCCTCGGCTTCCCAAACTGCTGGAGCAAAACTACTGAAGCAGGTTATACCAACTCCAGCCTTCAGAATTAAATGGATGGGCCTACATCCATTGTCCTGTTTAAATTCTGATTATCAGAGACAGATATACATTCTCCAGAATCATTCTGAATTTTAGAAAAATGTATCATTTTTTAATGAAACACATTTAAAGAAAAACAGAAGGAGATAATATTATTGGCAAAATATTCTAGAGAGCAGAAAATACCAGGCTAGTTTTTTTCAAACTGCTCAGGCTGGGGACTTTCCATATTGCTTAATGTATAAGAGGGTAAGCTCTGGAATCAGACTGCCTGGGATAGCATTTTGAAACTTTTAATTGCCAAGTTACTTAGACAAGTCACTCACCCTCTCTTCCATTTAGTTTTATTTATCTGTAATTTTGAAGAATGTAATAGTGGCAGTCTTATAGGGTTATTGTCAGATTTAGTTTAATTAAGGCACATAAAGGGCTTAGTTCTGCACACAGTACATGAACAATAATATTAGCAAACATATGTTTACCCTCATTCAGTCATCTGTAGAGAAATGTTTATGTTCAACAAATCCTAAAACCCCTTATGCTTCAATCCCACTACTTTTAGTCTTTTTGTTATTGATAAAATAGATGAATGGGGCAACTATGGTATGATATTATGTTTTTAATTATGGTCAAGGAAAAAAAATGCCTGGTCTCATCTCTGGCCCTAAGGAAGAGAAGCATAATTATGCAACATCAGATAACAGATGTTATAAAGTCTGACCATCAACACACAGCCTTTGACTTTATCAGCTTTTCTCCAAAAATTCTGACATTGCTTTTACAATGTATCATACAAATTGAGCATCACATTAAACCCATATCAGAACATTCCATATTTATATCTTTTTTCTCTTTTGCAAATTTACTGTAACTCTGATACCAAAATATGACAGCATAAACAAAATAAACGATAAAGCAGAAACAGCAAATATATTTTTCATAGCGTGACACCCTGCAGCTCATTTGTTGTAACTGCTTGGTTGTAACTGCTTAGACTGCTGTGTGGACAAAGATTCCAAGAATGTACCTTGGCTCCATGGGAAGGACTGATCCAATCTATTGGTGGTATCTGTAAATATAGGGAATAAACCTGAAACCTCACTAGCCATAGGTGAAGCCACAAGCACCAAGGCTGGTGGCTCCACTGCCAAAGCCAGTACTGGTGCCCAGTTCACCACCAAACCTAGCACCAGTGCTCAGTCCACCACGGAAGCCTGGTGCTTGGTTCACTGCAGAAGCTAGGACCACTGCTTGGTCCACTACGAAGGCCAACAATAGAACAAGGGCCACTATTGAAGCTGTTGCTGGAGCTAGGTTTGCCAGTAAAGCCAGTGCTAGGATTAGGATGACTGACAAAACCAATGATGGTACTCAGTCCTCTGTCAAAACTGACATTAGGCTCACTGCCAAAGCTATCGCTGGTGCTGAGGTCATCACTAAAGCCAGCATCAATGCCAACTTTGCTGCCAAAATCAGCATTGGTGAATTTTGTAAACAGGCAACCAGAATTCAGAATTATAAAAGAGGGCTCAAAAGCACTAAAAGAGGACTCAAAGAGTTAAAACTCAAAGAGCAAAAACTGTACATGTGAAACTTTACTTCTGGGCACTTTTTTTCTGACCAGTTGGTCTATGTGACTGTTTTTATACCAGTACCAGGCTGTTTTGGTTACTGTAGCCTTGTAGTATCATTTGAAGTCTGCAGTGTGATGCCTCCGGCTTTGTTCTTTGTGCTTAGGATTGTTTCAGTGATTTGGGCTCTTTTTTGGTTCCATAGGATTTTTTTTCTAATTCTGTGAAAAATGACATTGCTATTTCAGTAGAAATAATATTGAATCTGTAAACTGCTTTGGGAAGTATAACCATTTAAGGACATTAATTCTTTCAGTCCATAAGTATGAAATGTTTTTCCACTTATTTGTGACAGCTCTGATTTATTTCAGCAGTGTTATGTAGTTCTCCTTGTGGAGCTCTTTCATCCCATTGGTTAGCTATATTTCTAGGTATCTCAGGGCATTTGTGCGGTGATTATAAATCTAGTTTAACAGTAAGTTCTCAAACTATAACAATCCTAGAAGAAAACCTAGGAAATACCTTTCTCAACATGACATCATACTTGGCATAGAATTGTTGGCTAAGTTCCTAAAAGCAATGGCAACAAAAACAAAAATTTACAGGTGGGACCTAATTAAACTAAAGAGCTTCTGCACAGCAAAATAAACTATCAACAGAGCAAACAGACAGGCTATGGAATGTGACAAAATATTTGGAAACTATTTATCTAACAAAGGTTTAATATCCAGAATCTATAAAAACAAACAAAATCAGTCAACAACGAAAAACCAAATAATCCCATTTAAAAAATGAATGAATAACCCGGACACTTCTCAAAAGAAGACATACAAGTGGTGAATAAATATATGAAAAAAATGCTCATCATCACCAATCATCAGACAGATGAAAATCAAAATCACAATAAGATACCTTCTCACACCAGTCAGAATAGCCATTATTAATAACAGATGCTGGCAAGGCTGTATAGAAAAGGAAACACTTGTACACTGTTGGTGAGAATGTAAATTAGTTCAGCCATTGGGAAAGCAGTTTGGAGACTTCTCAAAGGAGTTAAAACAGAGCTACCATTCGATCCAGCAATCCCATTACCGGGTATATAACCAAAAGAAAATAAATTGTTCTACCAAGAAGACACGTACACACGTACGTTCATCACAGTGCTATTCACAATAGCAAAGACATGGAATCAACCTAGGCACCTATCAGCAGTGGATTGCATTAAGAAAATGTAGCACATATATACCTTGCAATACCATGCAACCTTAAAAAGGTTGAAGTCATGTCCTTTTCAGCAACATAGAGGCAGCTGGAGGCCATGATCTTAAATGAATTAAGAGAAATAGAAAACAAAACACTGCATGTTCTCACTTATAAATGAGAGCAAAACATTGAGTACACATGGACATAAAGATGAGAACAACTGACACTGGGGACAACTAAAAGGAGCAGGGAAGGACAGGAGCATGGGTTGAGAAACTACCTATTGGGTACCATGCTTACTACCTGGGTGACAGGATTCATACTCCAAACCTCAGCATCACGAAACAAACCTGCACATGTACTCCTTAGCTCTAAAATAAAAGTTGGTTTTTAAAAAAAAGCTAACCCATAAACCAACAAAAAATAGCTAAAACTGTTTGATAAATCTGCCAAGTCTCTAGAAATCCTAACACAACTTGCTGAAAAAAAAAGTATATATAATGTATCTATAATATAGATATTATATATATAAAATATATGTATACATAACTATATATAACTTTCAGGAAGTTAACTGCAAGAAGAACTGCCTAAAAATATACATTTTAAGTTGCCTGGCTCAGGCTCTGACCCTGAAACCCTAAAGCCTAAACCTTTTTTCTGGAAAAAGAAGTGTCATTTCTAATATCATCATAGTCCTTGGGTATAACAGAATTTTTCTATCTCTGACTTGGTATCTGCACCACTAGAATGTGGACAGAAATGTTATGGCAAGTGGTGAAAATGTGTTAATCTGTTAAGTATAGAAACAGTTCGGAAATAAAAACCGAGAGTTTCAGAGGCGATCCTCCAATGTCTGGAGAAGACACCTTCTAATATGACTGAAACAGGCTGCTGATATATTGAAAATGTGGCAGGCAACAAGTAACAAAAAGGAATAACTTGTTCTAAAACATAAAGTTATTTGAATTTTGAGGACTAAGTGCTTTACAAGTCCAAGAGTTTAGAGACACACTGGAATTTGAGAGTGTCACAAAGACAAACCACACACATGTTTAAGTCACTGCTCACTGGGAAAAGATCTTGGTTATGTACTGTGTATGGTATAGAATAGTTGTAATAGTTGCTAAGGTACCAGTGGATCAGGGAATGATCACAGAACTGCCTTCAACAGATAGGGACAAGGATACTAAGTGGGGCACTTTGAGTGATGTCAATGGATATTTGCTTTGTAGTTCCAAAGAAAATACACTAAATCAATGAGAAGTGGAAACCTTAAGTCACCAGAATGACAGAGGATTGGAGGATCAGGTCTTTGTGTATTGACAAAAATGTGGAACCAGCCAAAAATGGACGACTCTAAACTCTAGCCCTATAAGATTAGTAGGGAAATGGTGGGGATAGATGTGGATGGTTCCTCACAAGGCCCAAAATGGACAAGAACTAGGAAAAGGGATAATTAAGTAGCACAAAAAAGTCTTCCTAAAGTATCATACATGTTAAAGTGTGGATACATGCAAAAGAAATATCATCAAGATGACCTGAGGTATTTGTAATATCAAAATTATTAAGAATGTTTTATAAAATAGCACAGAAGTTTGATCCTAGAAATCCCTGAATCTCATTATAACAGAATCAGGGCAGATAAAGGGAAGCACCTAAAACACATGATTTAATCACTGGCTGTACTAGGTTTGATATGGGGGAGAAAAAGGAGGTAGGTTTGCTATTCTTTAGTACATTTTACCATACATCACAAGTGCACAGTGGTTTATATACATTTATAACAGGTACCAAAGCTATCTCCTAATAAAATATGTTGACCAAGACTATATTGTATAGGTTCAAAAGTTTGCCGGTATAATAGTTATATGATGTTGAAGCTGGAATTACCTGTATGGTATAACTGTGTGACAATAATTATAGAGAAACGTTAGTTGCAGTAGTAGTTCAGTGCCCTGAAATCAAAGCATTCTAGAAGTGAGCACATTGAGAGAGAGTAATCCAAACTAGTTTAGACAATGTCTGTTAGTATTGCAGATGGCATAGAGCAATAGCACCTGTGGGTTTTTTTTTTTTTCATGAGTTACACTTGCTGCAGTAACTTTTTATATCACTATTGAGGCTGGGCAATCCCAAAATGGAAGCATTTTCACTTAAGAGTGGAAGGAGGAACTGGAAAAAAATAACTGCAGGACTCAAACATTTAGGCTATGATCTAGAACCCTAAAATCTCTGAGAATGTTTCATAAGACAGCTTAAACTGTCACCAATTATTTGCATACCAGAGCACCATATATTTCTAACCCTTTTTGTTAATACAGAAAAAAATCTAGAAAAGCATGAATGTATATGGTTTATTGAATAAGATCTGATGCCATAAAATATACCAAATACACTGAGCTCCATGTTTCAAATCCTCTAGTCTACCTACTAAGCAGTCAATGGATGTCAATACTATATTCAAGAGGTAAGCATTATCAAATATGTATAGTTGAAGAAGATAAAGTAAGGATAAATTTAATCTGCCCATTAAGTGCATTCATTTGAAAGATTGTTTCATGGGATATTGGGAGGGAAATTTTTGAAAGTTAATGTGAGATAGATAAAAGAAATCTAGAATATTACTATTATGTTATTGTTAAAACTTTTTATTTATCTTTTTTATTTTAAATTATAAAACTGGATTTGGCAGATTTTAGAAAACTTTAGCAAAGCCTCGTTAAGTCTGTCTCCTGACAGATGTAATCCTGTATATATTTTTCTAAGCTAGGTAAAGCATGTCAAAACAACAGGTGAGTTTAATCCTGTAAAATATTTTCGTATTTCCCTATTCCAGTATGTTAGAGAGAAAATTCTATGACTTCTGGGTGTGATAACAACAATAAATTCGTAAAACAGTATTCTTTAGGATGTTCAGAGAGGAATTGTAAAAAGAGACCCTGGAAGGTGCAGGAATTGCAGCAACAGAGTTCAGAAAAATCTTAAAAGGACAAAACCCTCAGCTAGGAAATACTTGATAAACTGCTCCAGGTTGACAGATTGAGGGCATTTCCTCAATCTGGTAGGAACTGCTTAATCATTTATGTCAGTAAATTCTCATGAGGCTAATCTAGCCTTGCCTTTTCTGTTAGATTCCAGTGCTTATTCTAAAATTTCTTCAGAATTTTCTTGCTTTCCATTTGGTAATAGATCAATATACATTTTCAATATTTCTGTTCAGCCTTCTACTTCTTCCTTTTCTTCTCACTTTCCATTTGGATAAGTTTTCTTACTGAAGAGCATGCATTATTTTTTTTCCTGATTCTCCTGTAAATTTAATGGGGGAGTGACCTATTTTACAACTTAAAAGCTCCCATATACTGTATTCTAGATGCAATGTTTGTGGGGCTTCTTCAAAAAAAAAAAGGCACTGATTTGGTGCCTCTGTACAGTGTGCTCTCTGAAATAAAAGTGGTGTCTTATAGAGTGTGGCAGACTCATACTGTGCTGACAAAAGCTCTTTGATCCAAAAAAAATTGATGCACTGCTTTGGACCCTAGGCAATAATGACACTATTTCGATTTAAGATAGAGAACCAATAAAAAATAGCTTCCTACAAGAATCATCCTTGGATATATGTAAGACAATATCCTTTATTGGGAACTCAACAAATAAAACTGGTTTAAAAATAATTAGAAAAACAAGAAATAATTAGAAAAAGTGGGGCATTTACCCTGTAATACTCCTATATGTCCAGTAAAGATGGAAGATAAATTTGATCTTATCTGACAGTATTGATCTGAGATACTAAGTTTTTAAGGTCAAATATCACATGTTCTCACTCCATATTTGGGAATTAAAAAAGTGGATCTCATGGAAGCAGACAGTAGAATAGTGGTTGCCAAAGGCTGGGATGTGAAGGCAGGAGAAGGGAGTGAAGAGAATTTGATTACATGATACAGTAATATGATTGGATAGAAGGAATAAGTTCTAGTATTTGATAGTATAGTAGGGAAATTATAATTAACAATAATTTATTTCAAAATAGCTAATTTTCCCTTAGCTATTTGAAATAAGATATTTCAAAATAGCTAAAGAAAAAGAATTATAATGTTTCCAACACAAAGAAAAGTATTTGAGGTTATGGATATCCCAAATACCCTGATTTGATCATTATATATTGTGTACAGGTATCAAAGTACCATATGTACCCCCAAAATTTGTATAACTGTTATATGTAAATAAAAAATATAAGATTTTAATTTGGCCATTCAATTTGAGCAAATGTGAAAGTAGTTTATAAATAATATAATAATAATGTTATATAATAGTATACACATTATTGAAATTTATAATTAATAGTGCATTTTTATAGATATAAACTCAATATTTCCCAAAATGTGGTCCAATTATATTGGATTTCAGAATCAAATGTAAATGGAAAATACAGATACCTTACCAGCTCTTGTAGAATTACAATGTACTCCAAGATGCTAAATTTCTAATAAATCTTTGCAACTTTTTAACTTTGGCTTTCTCTAGTATTTCCAAATGTGTTTCACTACAGTAATCTCTATGGTGTCTGTATTAGTGCGTTCTTACACTGCTAATAAACTGCTAATAAAGACATATCTGAGGCTCATAATAAAAAAAAAAAAGAGGTTTAATGGACTCACAGTTCCACATGGCTGGGGAGGCCTCACAATCATGGCATAAGATGAAGGAAGAACAAAGGACGTTTTACATGGCAGCAGGCACAGGGATTCCCCTTTATAAAATGAACAGATCTCATGAGACTTATTCACTATCACAAGAACAGCACAGGCAAAAACCCACCCCCATGATTCAGTTACCTCCCACCAGGTCCCTTCCATGACCTGCGGAGAGTATCACAATTCAAGGTGAGATTTTGGTGGGGACACAGAACCAAACTATATCAGTATCTGTAATTGATGTATGTGTGTTTGTGTGTGTATTTGCACATATGTGCTATGTGTGTGACCAATCAATATCTCACTGGGCGCTTCTATTTCTTGCAGAAAAGTTTGGAGTACACTAAGTCAACATATAATGTCTAAATCCTCCTATTCATCTGATGCTGGAAGTACTATTGGTCATTAAATGTTTTAGATTTTGGACATGATAGGGTATTAAATTGGAGGTTCTTGAATTTTTGTAAAATGGCAGATAGTGATAATCACTTGAATAACTTAAAAACAAACAAGAATATTGAATTTCTATTTTTTCTCAGAAAGTCTGGTTGAGTAGCTCTATTGATTTTAAATAATTCTTTAGTTATTAGAAGTCTCCCAATGACTCTGATGATAAGTTACATTGGTGAATACCCGAATAACTAATATTCTTATACAGTACTAATGTTATATAATTCAGATGTTTGGAAAGACACTTAGACTATAATTTTATGATGGTATGAAATCTGTAATATTCATGTAATTATCCTAGCAAATAATGTCAGGCACACGCAATTAAAATTTCTGAACTCAGGTCATGGATTATTTTGTTGATTTAGAGATTGTTGAGAAACTTTTTCATGTTCTTATGTGAAAGAAAATTGTTAAGATATAGACACAGTCCTTCGGTCTGAATGAATGTGCGACACACCTCCCTCCCCCACCCCCACCCAGCCAAGTTAGTATGTTAAAAACCTAACCACAAATGTGATGGTATTAGAAGGTAGAGACTTTTGGAGGTGATTTAGTTATGAGAATATGATTAGTGCCCTTAGTAAAGAGGTCCTAGAGAACAGCCTTGCTCCTTCCACCATGTGAGATCACGGCTGGAAGTTGCAGTCTATGAACCAGAATGTGGGGCCCTCACCAGACACTACATGTGCAGGTACCTTGATCCTTGACTTCCTCACCTCCATGACTATAAGAAATAAATTTCTGGTGCCTATAAGCTACCCAGATTATGAAAACTTAAACACCTGAAGCCTGCATGTTGGCACATCCCAAAGTGAATACAAGAAGGGATAAAACTGAACATGTTCATTACTAGTTTCCTTTCCCAAGTTCACCCACTATATTGGATATATTGTAAAGTCACCTTTCCATGTATAAGGAGAAATAAGTAAAGAACAGAAAGAGAAGAAAGGAATACTAATTTCTATTAGAAAGCTTCTTGCTGTGAAAACATAAGCAGAGATGACAAAATGGCTTCAGAAAAAAAAATAATGAGTTACAAAGCCAAACTCAATTCTGGCTTTCTGGTTCCCAGACCAGTATTTCCAGGATGTTTTCTTCCAAAAACAAATATGGCATAGATGTTTATGAAATTTGCAGTTTAATTCCTTGAATTCTTATCATCTAGTTCATTTATTCGATAATTTTCATTAGACTTCGACTTTGTGTCAGAATATGTGTTAAGGGAGGAAAAAAGAAGAGTGAATATGACTTATTATAGCCCATAATCTTGAGTCACAAAGTAAATAATCATAGCATGCTATAATAAATACAATGATTGAAATACCTGGATAGTTATTTAGAGAGAAGAATGAAGACGAACATAACCCAACTGAACATAACCCAATCCAATAAAGAAAATGTATTGCCTCATATAACCTTAAAATTCAGTGTAGGAGCCTCTAGAGGCTAATATATTGTTATCAAGTCAGGTATGATGGCAAGAGCTAGAGCAAGTTTTTGAGATCATGGGTAACACATTAAAGACAGAATATCAAAAAGGTAGCCTGAACTCTAGACATGTGAAGCCATTATACCAGCCTAGACTACTTTTGCTTGAAATGCTATATGAAGAAAATAATATTATTCCTTTATTTAGCGTATCCACACTGTATATACTACTTGCTTTTAGTCATTTAGTAACCACCTCAGTTATTGGATTGACTTGTCACAGTATAATAACGCTTTTCTTCAAGATACCTTTATTTTACTTAATAATAGCCCCAAAGTGCAAGAGCAGCAATGCTGGCATATTGTTATAAGTGTTATATTCTATCACTAGTTATTGTTGTTAATTTCTTAATGCACAATTTATAAATTAAACCTTATCATAGAAACATATGGTTAGGGAATACATAGTATATACAGATTTGGGTGCTATCTATCGGTTCAGGTGTCATCCCCTGGGGGTTTTGGAATGCGTATTTCTCTGCAGTGGTGATATCACAGGCAACTTAGACAACATTGATCCAAAAACACTTAATTAATTATTTAAACTTGCTATGACAACCACAGAAGGAAATGAAACTTATTTGCAGTAAATAAGAATTTTCCCAAAGTTCAGGATGTTCAATCTTTTTTATTTATGGTATGAAATATTCTGTTATGAACTCTTTTGCTCATCATGCAATTTCATTTCAAATACTCCTTTCTAACATTCTCTAACCAAAGTTAGTTCCCTCCACTCTAATAATTAACTCAATTCGAGGTAACTCTTTTATTATTGTATCACTATTGTGAATGGCAGACTGACAGCACTACCAAAACTACAAAGATGTTGGCCTAGTATATCCCAGACTTCCTTTTTGACAAATCTATGTTTGCTTTTGACTCACATGACTTTAATTGTCACCAAAATAATAATGATTTGCAGCCTGCTATTGATATCTTGCTTCTGTTCTGTTTTGCTCAACTTTCTTTATTCCCTTAAACTGGCTGAACACATGCTTTCTACTGAACAAACACTACATTTTCTTCCTCCAGAGTAACCACATTCCCCCTCTCCTTGTTGAAATTAATGCTTACCAACACTTATCTATCAAATGACTTTCTAAATTGTTTATCTCTGCTGTAAAGGAACCTATAACTTGAAAAGATTAACTTTTATTTTTCCTTTCTGATTATCGCTTCCCATAAATTTTTTATCGATCAACTTTTCCAGAATCAATCACAATATTTAATGTGCCTGTAGTGTATTTCTCACAAGCAGGTGTTCGATAAATTCCTTTGAATCAATTTATTTATATGCTCCTCTTTCTTCCCTTTAACCAACTTCTAAGGCCCCTATACATATAGCTTTTGAAATCTAAAAAAATGTACAAAGGTAGTTTTTCATCATTGTAGAAAATTATTACAACCCCAAATCACATTGGCAACTCCATTATTCATGCAAAGACAAAGGACTAGCAAGAACATGTGGTCAAAATAAACAAAAATAATCTGTATAATTATTTATACTAGCAAAATTTTTAAAAAAGAAAATGTAAACTTGGAATTTGGGTTATAATTTTGATATTGATTAAATTTTCCAAAGCCACTCAATTTAGTTAGATCCCCTGAGTGGTAAGGTGTTTGTGCATTTGTTGCTGTTTTTCATAAATCTGAATAATCAGACAATTATCTGAGGAATATGAAAACAAGACATAACAAGCTATAGCATATCAGGTTAGAATTAGTTGACTTACAACGTCACTGAATATATACATTCCATTTATTTCAAACACCGTGAAAAAGAATTGGATTTGGAGTCAGAGAGAATTGGATTTAAATAAGGCTTTGTCTCTTATTGGCTGTATCAGTTGAAGATATGTTTAGCTTCAACTTATTGAGAACCCAATTTAAAGTAGTGTAAATTGAATAAAGTAACTTTTTTCACATTTAATATGACATTAAACAATAGGGAGTATAGACTGTGATTATCTTGGTTCTTCCTTTAGGCTGGCTTCACTCATGTTTTAGTTGGTTCTCATGCTGCTAATAAAGACATACCCAAAACTCGGTAATTTATAAAGGAAAGAGGTTTAACTGACTCAGTTCAGCATGGCTCAGGAAGCCTCAGGACACTTACAATCATGGCAGAAGGGGAAATAATCACATTCTTCTTCACATGGCGGCAGGAAGGAGAAGTGCTGGGCAAAGGTGGAAAAGCCCCTTATAAAACCATCAGATCTCCTGAAAACTCACTCACTATCACAAGAACATCATGGAGTAACCACCCCCATGATTCAATTACATCGCACCTGGTCCCTCCCACGACACATGGGGATTATGGGAACTACAATTCAAGATGAGATTTGAGTGGGGACACAGCCAAACCATATCAACTCATGACTGTTCCCTCTTCACTTTTAGTGGAGGAGAGACAACTATTCATTTAAGCAGAGAATAAAAATGCTTTTCTTTAATCTGATTGAGCTAACATACACTATGTGCCTATTTGTAGACCAGTAATAATCACCAGGAAATGTCATATGTTGATTGCTTAAAGCCAAGACTTCCATACTATCATTGGCGAAACAGATGGAGTACTATAAATGGCCCAGACTAATAAAGATTATCTCTGAAAACAGAGTCAATGTAATCCAAGTCAAAAAGATTACTTGAAGGAGAGATAGATAACTGAACACAGTATAGTTGAATGCAGTATACAATATTGCTTAACAGTTCCATCTATTTCTACAAGGCAACATTTATAACGTTTTAGTCATTGTAGCCTTCAAATAGAAAAATAGTACTAATCAAAGAGTCACTGAACAATTGTTTAAATATTCTTTCTTTGAGTAGACTATTTTTCAAAATAGTCTAGTGTTCTGGGAGACTAATGATGGAAGTGGTTTCCCCACCATCTGCCAGCAGCATGCTGCTCTGCACAATGTCCTTAGTCGTTTAATGCGGTATACAGAAATAGTGTAAGACCAGAAGACTTTCACATGATAGAGTAAATAAGTTTGAAATACACATGTGCTTTCCTGTAAACAAAAGGGTATATAAGAGCAGGAAACTTTTATCTATGGCTACTACTGTCATCTCTGGGCATAAAAGAGTACCACATTAAATAAAATTTCAATAAAATGTTTTTAAAATGAATCTTTCTTAATCATATACATTAGAATATAACTTACCCCAGGATTTTTTTAAAAAGTATGATTCATTTGCAGTAATCCTGATTTTGTTAACATGTAACCTATAAAAAGTCATGCTGGTTAATTCCCAACAATGTGCCAAAACTTTATGAAATAAAAAATTACTTTTCTACTAATATTTTGTAATATTTTTAAATTATAGATTACTTAATTCTATGAGATATTGGACTCATTGGGAAAGATATTAATAAGTATGTTCACTTTTACTTTGCATAAGACTTCATTAATAATATTAAAAAGATAATAAAATAATTAGGGTATTTATTTTCTTATTTTCTCATAGAATTTCCTTTTCCTCAATGAAGGGTATACAATATTATCTTTAAATAATATCTTAAGTTGCTAACTTTAAGCAAGGCAATACTAAAATAAAATGATAATAATTTAATAAACCTACTTATATCTTTGATAGAAATTCATGTATTTTAATATTTAAATTTAATATTAAAGTGAATATTGACTTGTCAATGATTTTAGGGAAAAAACACATCATATAACAACCAAATGGTCAAACACATTTACTTATTTTCAGATAAATATTTTTCCATTTCATCTGGTTTTGTCCTCTGCAGTTACGCATTTTATTGCAATGTTTTCAAAAGTTGTGGCTAATTTATTTCATGCATTTACACGCAACAAAGGTTAAATGTTGATGGCTGGGAGGAAAAATTCCTAGCTAACTTGTCATATTAAGTTGCATGAATCCCCAACTACTCAGGCTGAGGCACGGGAATTGCTTGAACCTGGGAGGCAGAGGTTGCAGTGAGCCAAGATCATGTCACTGCACTCCAGCCTGGGCAACGGAGCTAGACCCTGCCTCCAAAAAAAAAAAAAAAAAAAAATAGTGTCCTATCTTGTTAGGTAAAACGGCCTATTTTAAAGCAACAGGAGTGGTGCAACTCAACGTTCCCTATCACCAATAGCCCAGATTACCTAGGATAATGAAGAAATGACCAATTTTAGTCGGTACTTTTCAGTTTTTTTCTCATAAAGTAGCCTAGTCTGTTCAAGGAACCCACGGCTTTTAAAATCTAAAATCAACTAAAACCATCCAGAAACTCTTTCTTGGCTTTGTGTACCTAAATTACTTTAGAAGCCAAGAATCCTCCTACTGTTTGAGTTGGCCGGAGCCCAGGCTTAGGCCTATAAGAATTTCTGGTCAGACGGCTCAGCACATATTGCACGGAGCATGCTACAGCCTCTGAGGAGTAATTACTCTCCAAACCATTAGAAATACAGAAGGGAAGTAGTTGACAGGCAGGCCTCACAGTTAGCTAAACTGTATTGGCAATGCTGTCCAGAAAATAAGCAATGCTTCAAGAACAATTCAAAGGTGATATAAGAGGTAATGTAACTGAGCTAAGCTTACTAATAGTTGGAGTTACTTCGTAATAGCTAGTATCATTAAATGTTGGGATTCATTTCAAACTTATTTTATCTAGCTTTGTCAATGATCTCCCTTCTTTAATTTAGAGAAACAACTATTTTTGAGGTCAGAATGCAGTATTTTAGCACTCTTCACAGCAATTTAGTGCTGTTTTCTCCATCAAAAGTGTCTGGAAAGGTAACCAGCTAGTTTTAAAAGTAATGTCATACTATAGCAATCCATCCAGAGACCACATGACCATGACATTTTCAAGTAACTGGACCAAAAATCCCTGCTAAGTCACTAACATAGATGACATACATTCATGTATGTAAAAATATTGTTATTCTATTATTACCTAATATTAAACATTCCTTATGAAACAGGAGAGTTCCCTGATTGCCCTCGCAGGATGTGCAACAAGGGTGTTGCATGCTTGGTTGCCCTGCAGCTCATACCCCTAGAGGGATCATGCAGACGGGCAGATACAGAGGCTGGCATGAGCGCTTTTGGGCTTTGACCCCACAGCAGCAACTAGGAGTGAGTGTCTGCAACTCCTGAAGCCCAGATGGGTGTGTGTTTCCAAGTTCTTTCATATTTGCTGTCTGTAGACAGCTTGTGTGTTAATCAGCTCAATGGACCCTCTGCCTTGTTGCAAGGGCAAGAGGCCAGTGTGACAGCCGGAGTCGTTGCCCAGTGTACTGGAAAAAATTGCATCACACGTGGGCTCCAAGGATGAGTGCAAGTTTTTATTGAGGGGTGGAAGTGGCTCTCAGTGAGATGGATAGGGAGCCAGAAGCAGGGGAGATGGAGTGGGAAGGTGGTCTTCCCCTGGAGTCTGGCCACCTATCAGCTGGACTCTTCTACCATCGCCAGCTGAACTCCTCTTAGCCTCCAGACATCCCTCCTCTTCTCTCTTTCTCTGCCATGTTGCTCTGCAGTAGCTGCTCTGCTGGTCCCTACGTTCAGCCACGTGTGTGTGTGACTGCTACGGTCTTGGGTTTACATGGGGGCAGGATGAGGGGGTGGCAGGCCAAAAGGCAACTTTTGGGGCATGAAAGCAGAAATACCTGTCCTCATTTAAGGCCTCGGGTCTTCAGGCTTGAGGGTGGGGCCTTTGCCAGGGAACCACTCTCTTGGACCCAGTATTTCCCTGTCTCCTGTTCATATCACTAATAGCAACACTTTTCAAATAAAATTGCACCCCAGTTCTGAATCTACAACTGACAAACAATTGTTTGATTGTATTTTTACTTCTTATGGTACTTCTTAATGGAAGAATGTATTGACTAATAGATATAAGAATTGGCTTTTTTGTCAATTACATTATATTCCTTATCAGCAATAGATTATAATTCAGATTTATATAAACTTGATTCCATTTCTGAGTTATACTGTATAGAAAATATTTAATTTCTAAATCATTTTGTACTCTTGATAGACAAGACCCTTACTATTCTTTATCATTGGCAGTAATACAGCATCAGGTCAGTTCTAACTTAATCTCTATTTGGAAAGGCTCATGACAATCTGTAGAGAATACACAAATTTCACTGGAAAGCAATTAGTCTGTTAATGGTGAGTTAGACAAAATCCAACACCACCTTGAGAGTATTAATGTGGCCATCTCTTGTCCACATTAATTAATTCTTCTATAGCTTCCTTCCATTGTCAACAATATTGCTAGTCATAATAATGACCTTAAGGAACCATGAAACTTCTGTATTTGTTCTTCAATCAAAGAAAAGTATCAATAATTTTAAATATTGTCATCTTATTTTTTAACCTTTTGTTATTAATTGGAAGAAATTACTATGTAAAACCAACAGTTCACCTTCTATTTTATTAACTTAGGTTATTTTAATGATACTCTACAGTAAAAATATTTAACATTTGAACAATATCTTTTTTTTTTTTCAGGTTGAGTGCTTTTTTTTTTCTTTTATTATTATTATTATTATTATTATTATTATTATTATACTTTAGGCTCTATGGTACATGTGCGCAACGTGCAGGTAAGTTACATATGTATACATGTGCCATGCTGGTGTGCTGCACCCACCAACTCGTCATCTAGCATTAGGTATATCTCCCAGTGCTATCCCTCCCCCCTCCCCCCATCCCACAACAGTCCCCGAAGTGTGATGTTCCCCTTCCTGTGTCCATGTGTTCTCATTGTTCAATTCCCACCTATGAGTGAGAATATGTGGTGTTTGGTTTTTTGTTCTTGCGATAGTTTACTGAGAATGATGATTTCCAATTTCATCCATGTCCCTACAAAGGACATGAACTCATCATTTTTTATGGCTGCATAGTATTCCATGGTGTATATGTGCCACATTTTCTTAATCCAGTCTATCATTGTTGGACATTTGGGTTGGTTCCAAGTCTTTGCTATTGTGAATAATGCTGCAAATATCTTTAAAATATTTTTATTTATATAATATTATATCATTTTAACCTCAGAGATGATAGAAGTTACAGATTGATAATTATATGAAGAAATCAGAAACCTTGATTTAATGATTTGCCTACAATCATTCAGCTAGAACAGAATTGAGCCAGGTCTAGATCCCAAGTCTCCAGTCTCAAAAGGATACATTTTGTGACAATAACAACTCATCCCAAACTAAGGTTTTAAGTGGATGACTAAAGTAAAAATCTGATGCCAGCTGATGCCAGAAAGAGAAATGAACAATTCTTAAATAGCCACCCACTTAAGAGATAGCAAACCAAGATTTTCAGAACTATTTCTAAAAGCATGAGCAGACTCGGCTAGAATCTTTTTCCTCCTTAGAGAGAAAAGTTTGTGAGGATCTATTCATAACCTCTACAACTTCCTTTTTCATGTGTTAAACTCCACATTTTGCTTTGCTAACACCTTCCCTTGGAAAACAAAGAATGGAATATGAAGTGAAATATGCTGCCTGCCTGAAGGAGTAGGCAGTGAAGCTAGTTGTTCATAAATTTTGTCAAACTGTGACATTTTAAGCTAATGTTACATATTTAGAATCTGGGACTATGAAACTATTTCAGAAATAATTTATTTATGTAAAAAAACAAAATATTACTTTAATCAATTACATACATTTGTACACACAATATATACTATTTAACAATCCATATAGTGCCACCATTTTCAAACCCTGTCTTTAAACAAAAATGCTGAATTCTTAGCAAAAATTATCAAATACTTTTGTTTATACACAGTTGGTGTAATTCCTCTCATAAGCTTAGACTTAAGTGATTACTTATCCTAATATTAGGATAAATACATCATTTCTTTAGGTTAATTAAAACCAGTAAGTCTTGGCATTTATTTATTACTCCAAACAAGTATTTATTAATTTTTTACTTGGCACTCTAGGTGCTTCAGCACCATCAATGAACAAAGATGTTTGATTTCCAGACTGCTCAATCTAGCAAGGAGAAAGCAACAAACAATCAGCAGTAAAAAAGAAAAAAAAAGGCATAATGAATTAGAAATGTGTAATATGGTAGGAGGTGATAAATGCTCTGCAAAAATAAATAAATAAATGGAAAATTAAGTTGGGTTACCAGAGACTGGGCTCAAGATGTGTGTGCATTGAAATATTAAACAGATAATCAGGTCTGGCTTCAATGAGAAGACTGGACTTGAATTTGAAAGAGGTGAGAAAGGAAGCCAAGCAGATGTTGTTATGTGAGTGCAGTTGAGCAAAAGCCCTGAGGGAGAAACAAGTCCAAATTTAAAGGTACAGTCAGGAGTGAGAACAGAGTGGAGTGAACCAGAGGAGAGTACTAGGATGTGAGAGCCTAAAACAAAGCGTATGTGAGGAGACGGGGAGTGAGGGGAAAAAAAGAAATTAATCTGGACTTTCTAAACCATTGGAAGAACTTCGGCCTTTACAGAACGCCATTGCAAGGCTTTAGGAAGAGAAGTAATATGGTTTGACTTCCCTCTAGAATGGCTTAGTCTGGTTGCCATGCTAAGAATCATCTGTGTGGCAACAGGAAGAGAAACAAGGCACCAGTTAGGATACTGGAAATACTTCAGACACCGACAAATGACGGGACAGGAGGAGAGAATCGTAGGTAGCACATTTCTTCCCTGCTTTCCTTCCTTACTTGGTACCTTGGGTTTAGTAGTGACTGCCTTTCTCCACAGTCACAGTTACCACCTTTTATTTTAGAGAAATAAAAAGTGCTTCATGCACTAGCAAAAAGAGCTGCCTTCTGTCAATAACGTACGTTTGTAAAAGATGGGCTAGTAAAACGAATAAAAGCTAAATGCAAGAGCAAACTTGGAAAAATACGTTATATATTAAATTTGATTCCAATGAAGAAATCAATTTCAGTAGATTTTCTATTTGGGCTCCTTAGTTTGCTTATTCAGTTTCTTAACCACCCAGTGAGTATCAAAACAGATATGCAGACACTGGTTAATTCCACTGATCCTTAATGTTTAGTATTAGATTTATGGCTTAGTTTTTAGAAGAGCTTAATGATTTTTATAAACCCATGTAAAAAACACATGTACAAAGGAATGACTTGTTAAGTAAAATATTATTTTTCCTAGATCCTAGATGTACATTTTCACACACTATTTCTGAACTTGGTAGCTGGGTTTCAATTCATATTTACTTCTAACTAAATATCTAGTAATCATTGGTCTGTGCTATGTTCATGTGAGTCTGGAATAAATATATATTTTATATATATATATGCATATATATATACACACACACACACACATATATATATATATATATATATATATATACAAACATACCTAAAACATGTTAGCTCTAATGTATGGAATAAAAAAGCTTTTGATAGAATTCAGCATCCTTTTGTGTTCAAAACCCTCAACAAACTAGGGATTGAAAGACCATACTTCAAAATAATAAGAGCCATCTATAAAAATCTCCCAGACAACATCATACTGGATGAGCAAAAGCTGGAAGCATTCCCCTTGAAAACAAGAAAAAGACAAGGATGCTCTGTCTCACCATTTCTATTCAACATTGTTCTGGAAATCCTAGTCAGAGCAATCAGGCAAGAGAAAGAAATAAAAGGCATCCAAATAGGAAGAGAGGAAGTCCAATATCTCTTTTTGTAGACAATATGATCAATATGATTTTATACCTAGAAAACCCCTTAGTGTCTGTCCAATAGTTCCTTGATCTGATAAACATCTTCAGCAGTTTTAGGATACAAACTCAATGAACAAAAATCAGTACCATTTCTATACATCAACAACATCCTAGGTGAGAGCAAAATATGTAACCCAATCCCATTCACAGTAGCCACAAAAAAGAAGAAAATATCTAGGAAGACAGCTAGCCAGGGAGATGAAAGATCTCTACAACATGAATTATAAAATGCTGTTCAAAGAAATCACAGATTGCACAAATGAATGGAGAAAACATTCCATGCTCATGGATGGGAAGAATCAATATTGTTAAAATAGCTATTCTGCCCAAAGCAATTTACGGATTCAATTTTATCCCTGTCAAATTATCAAACTACCAATGGCATTCTTTGCAGAATTAGAAAAAAAACAGAACATTGACATTAAAGAACTTCTTTGCAACACATAGATCAAAATATTTAGCATAGCTGAAAGACTGATTGCTCCAATTCACCTTGACTTTAAAATCAACATTTTAAAAAGGGGCTACTCAGAAATAGGGCCAGATACCTACAACCATCTGATCTTCAACAAAGCTGTCAAAAACAAGCAATGCAGAAAGGACTTCCTGTTAAATCAATGGTGATGAGATAACTGGCTAGCCATATGCAGAATATTGACACTGGACCCCTTCCTTACATAATATATAAAAATCAACTCAAGATAGATTAAAGATTTAAATGTAAACCTCAGAACTATGAATATCTAAGAAGACCACCTAGGTAATATCATTCTGAATATAGGAACTGGCAAAAATTTTACAACAAAGATGTCAAAAGCAATTACAACAAAAGCAAAAATTGACAAATACAATCTAGTTAAATTTAAGAGCCTCTGCACAACAAAAGAAACAATCAACAGGGTAATAAAAACAACCTACAGAATGGGAGAAAAATTTTGCAATCTATACATCTAACAAAGGCCTAATATCCAGCCTCTATAAAGAACTTTAACAAGTTTACCAGAAAAGAAAATGTAAAAAGTGGGCAAAAGGCATCAACAAATGCTTTTCTAAAGAAAATGTACACATGATCTATAAGCATATCAAAATGTTCAACATCACTAAACTTTAGATAAATGAATATGAAAACCACAACCAGATATCGTCTCACACCAGTCAGAATGGCTATTATGAAAAAGTAAACAAAAATAACTAATGCCGGTGAGATTGTGGAGAAAAGGGAACACTTACACACTTCTGGTGGGAATGTAAATTACTTCAATCATTGTGAAATGTGGTTTGGTGATTTCTCAAAGAACTTAAAACTGAATTACCATTTGACCCAGCAATCTTATATTGAGTATATATCCAAGGGAATATAAATAATTCTGTCATAAAGACACACGCATACATATGTTCACTGCAGCACTATTAACAATAGCAAGGACACAGAATCAACCTAGATGCCCATCAACGATAGACTGGATAAAGAAAATGTGGTACATATACACGATTGAATACTATGCAGCCATGATAAAGAACGAGATCATGTCTTTGTCTCAACATAAATGGATCTGGAGAGCATTATCCTAAACAAATGAACAGAGGAACAGAAACTGAAACACCACATGTTGTCACTTATAAGTGGGAGTTAAACACTGAGTACACAGGGACATTAAGAAGGTAAAAGAGACACCAGGACTTACTTGAGTGTGGAGAGTGGGAGGAGGGTAAGTATCTAAAAACTATCTATTAGATACTATGCTTATTACCTGGATGATGAACTAATCTGTACACCAAACCCCTGTGACATGTAATTTAGCTATAAAACAAACTTGCACATATACCCCTGAACTTAAAAGTTGAAAAAAAAATGCCACTAGAGAGATTACGAAGTAAATTCAACAAATGTTGACAGAGCATTGACTATGAGCCAGTCCCATGCATAAATAAAACATAACATAAAACAAAATGAAATGAATGACTACTTTGGCAATAATCAACAAATTAATAATCCATCAGAAAAAAAATTAGAACAGACTTACAGGGCAGAATAATCTGTCTGATAAATCCTCTTAAATGGTACCTTTTTCTTCTCCTGCACCTTTCAATTCCTATGCTCGTGTTGGGGAAAAATAATTGTTTCATGATTAAGAAGATTAAAAAGCGCTTAGGAGAGGAGGCTCATGCCTGTAATCCCAACACTTTGGGAGGCTGAGGAGGGCGGATCACCTGAGGTCAGCAGTTCAAGAACAACCTGGCCAACATGGTGAAACCCCGTCTCTACTAAAAATACAAAGATTAGCTGGGCGTGGTGGTGGGCACCTGTAATCCCAGCTACTCGGTAGGCTGAGGCAGGAGAATCGCTTGAACCCAGGGAGACGGAGGTTGCAGTGAGCCCAGATTGCGCCATTGCACATTGCAGTCCAGCCTGGGTGACAGGGTGAGACTCTGTCAAAAAAAAAAAAATAAATAAGTCTAAAAAGTGATCTGGTCATGTGGAGATCTTTACAGTCAATCAGCCTAAGACATTTTTGTCCGAGTCCAATTAAGGTAACTAAGCTCTGTTGCTAGAAATCCAGCATTGAGAAATTTTATCAAAGTTTAAGTTATAATTAGGAAAAATATATGCATACATGTACACAGAAATATGTGTGGGGAGAATATATATATGTGCATATATATAGTTTGTATGTATAATTTATATCAATCATTCATAAACATTAACAGGAAAAAAATACATATGAAAGTAGATGAATATATTCAACCTTTTCAAACCAATGTAACAAATAGAGAAAGGGTCAGCAAACATTTTGTTTAAATGTCTAGATAGTAAATGTTTCAATAGTACCTTTTGACAGAAACATTGTCAGTTAGGAGGCCGAGGTGGATGGATCACCTGAGGTCAGGAGTTCCAGACTATCCTGGCCAACATGGTAAAATCCATCTTTACTAAAAATACAAAAATTAGCTGGGTGTGGTGGTGCACCTGTAGTCCCAGCTACTTGGGGGGCTGAGGCAGCAGAATTGCTAGAATCTGGGAGGGAGAGGTTGCAGTGAGCTGAGATGATGCCACTGCAATTCAGCCTGGGTGACAGAGTGAGACTTTGTCTCAAAAAAAAAAAAAAAACATTTTCGGTAGGAAGCGTCCCTAAGGCCTTGGTTGAGGATTTAGTCTTCTGAATTAGAGTATTAATTACTTAACTCATAGAGTCCATGCTTTAGTTATCTAGTTATCTTCATATCCCTTGTGACTAAAAAAATCTGCACATACTAGAAATTTAATGAATATTTGTTGAGTAGTATCAGCTACTAAATAAAATTTAAGTCAGTGTATAATTTGAAGATGATACCAACTATCTATAAATCCTTTTTAGTAGAGAAATACGATAATATAATTGCCAAGTCTGATGTGCTATAATCAGTTTCTGGAATGACCAGCTCTTAATTCTAGATTCAAGCTAAATAGAAGACAGTGCAACAAAGCTGGCTCAGTGAAAAAAATTAAAGAGTGGCCAATTACTTGGCTGAAATGGAACTGATAAGAGAGCAATCTAGCCTCTTTTAAAGGGGGAGAAAGTATATAATGAACAGAAAAGACTTGAAACTCCAAGTGCTAATGTTCAAGCATTAGAGATTTAGAAATACAAGCTTGCTTTCTCCGGCATCTGTAAGACTTTAAAATCATTATTCATGTTTTTACTATCATCAATAAAATCTAAAGATAAAATGACTCCATAAGGATAATGTGACTTCATCACCATCAAATATTCATTTTCATACTCAATAACATGCAGTGTAAAGTACCTGTTTATCAACATAAAAGTCAAAAAATAGGGAAAATAGCTCATTGAATGAAAATAATTTATAAAAACATATTTTCTGGCACTGTTTAACTTAGAGCTATCTACATAAATTAATGACAGTTTACATAGCTCTTTAAAAGTTATTAAACATTAATATCATCTTCCTGATATATCATGGAGCAGTTGAAACTGCTTCATATTTGTAGAAGTTCTGATTTCAAAGATTCAGAACCATGGGAGAAGGTCCTGACAAATTCTTTGATCTTTCTGCCTATCACAAGGGAAATTAAGTAAATAAAATACAAACAAACAAATACATCACTATAACTCTAAATGAATATATATGTGTGTATGCATATGAAATTTCCAAACATTTGAGGAAATGACACGACATGACATTTTATTTAGAACATTCTAAACAAATTTAAGATACATTTTATGATTTCTTCTATATGGCGGGAAAGTAAATGACCAAAAGACAAGGTCAGACATTAAGGAAGTGAAAAACATAAGAAAAGGAGACCTGCTAAATATACTTAATACAGAACCAGGTAGGATAAGGGGCTCAGTTACAGGCAGCAGCTAACAGCACTCATGAAAATGTGAAGGCCACTAACTAGATTTAATATATAGAATTAAGCAAGTCTTTCTTTATTAATATTAATAATGTATTGGAAGTAAATCCAGGAAATGCATGTTCTGCTTTACTAATTGACTAATTTATTTAATATGGACAAGCACTTTATTTCTTGTCTGCAGTATCAGAGCTTGGAGAAAGTATTTAAAAGTAACTACCATGTACTTTCTTCTTCTTCCCCTCCTCTCTTCCTTTCACCTCTACCTCTCCCTTCCCTTCCCCTCCTCCTTTTTGTTCATCCTCCTTTTCCACCCTTAATCTTTCTACTTTGCTATCTTTTTATTCAATACCTTGTTTTATGTTGTTACCGTTATTTTTGAGGCAAGGTCTCTCTGTTACCCAGGCTGGCCTGGAAATCCTGGGATCAAGGGAGCCTCTCATTTGAGCCTACCCAGTAGCAGTGACTACAGGCTTGTGTCATTGTGCTCAGCTCAGTAACTTTTTTATTATTATCATATCTTACACACATATTCAATAATTTTTATTTTAAAAATTCTTTCACATAATGTGCATAGTTAGTAATACAATAAATATAAAATAAGAAAATGAAGGGGTATATGAAAAAGTGTCTAACTAAAAAGGACAAACAAACAAGAAACCAATAATAATAATTATATAAACTCTTCTAAAATCAATCAGTATGAAATGAAAACCATATTGCAAATCCCTTTGAAAGAGTAGCAAGTGTAGCAATAAGATACGTGTACAGAAGCTCTTCTTTTTAGACAGTCAACATCCCTAGACAGATTTCTTTCCTCTGGATATTTTTCAATAACGTAAAAATTTACAGAAAAGATAGTTGTATGTGCACAGATAGATAGATACATACATACCTACATGCATACTTACATACATAGACAAAATTGGTGCTTTGATTATTTTGTATGTGAGATTCAGGTGGTATTCCTTCTCTTACTCTGTCAAAATACATTTATTAAGGACTTTTATGTTGCCATAAAGGTATAAGGTATAAGTTAATTTTTATACAAAAATTAACTCAAGATTGTTTAAAGACATAAACCTAAGACCTAAAACCATAAGAACCCTAGAAGAAAACCTAGGCAGCATCATTCAGCACACAGGCGTGGGCAACAACTTCATGACTAAAACATCAAAAGCAATTGCAACAAAAGCCAAAATTGACAAATGGGATCTAATTAAACCAAAGTGCACAGCAAAAGAAACTAACATCAGAGTGAAAACGCAACCTACAGCATGGGAGAAAATTTTTGCAGTATATCCATCTGACAAAGGGCTAATATACAGAATATACAAGTAACTTAAACAAATTTACCAAAAAAAAAAAACTGCATCAAAAAGTGGGTTCAGGATATGAACAGACACTTCTCAAAAGAAGACATTTTTGTGGCTAAAAAACATATGAAAAAAAGCTCATCATCACTTTTCATTAGAGAAATAAAAATCAAAACCACAACGGGATACCATCTCATGCCAGTTAGAAGAGTGATCATTAAAAAGTCAGGAAACAACAGATGCTGGAGAGAATGTGGAGAAATAGGAATGCTTTTACACTGTTGGTGGGAGCGTAAATTAGTTCAACCATTTTGGAAGACGGTGCGGCAATTCTTCAAGGATCTAGAACCAGAAATACCATTTGACTCAGCAATCCCATTACTGAGTATATACCCAAAGGATTATAAATCATTCTATTATAAAGACACATGCACACATATGTTTATTGCAGTGTTATTCACAGTAACAAAGACTTGGAACCAACCCAAATCATAGACTGGATAAAGAAAATGTGACAGATATACACCACGGAATGCTATGCAGCCATAAAAAAAAAAGAGTTCATGTTCTTTGCAGGAACATGGATGAAGCTGTAAACTATCATTCTCAGCAAACTAACACAGGAACAGAAAACCAAACACTGCATGTTCTCACTCATAAGTTGGAGTTGAACAATGAGAACACATGGACACAGGGAGGGGAACATCACACACAGAGGCCTTCGGTGGGTGGGAGGCAAATGGAAAATGAGCATTAGGTCAAATAACTAATGTACGTGGGGCTTAAAACCTAGATGACAAGTTGATGGGTGCAGCAAACTACCATGGCATATGTATACCTATGTAACAAACCTGCATGTTCTGCACATGTGTCCCAGAACTTAAAGTAAAATAAAAAAGAAATCTGTAAAATTAATTTATCAGCAGATCTTTCTACAACTCTTAGATTTTTTCCTTTAAAATTATTGTTTTGCTTATTAAATAGACATTGTCAGTAGAGATTATCTTAATGAGAGTAGAGCTTCACAAATTTTAACATTAGCTTCTTGGTGTCATAAATAACCATGTAGTTCGGGGTGTTTATGAGAAGTTTCTTCTGCAATTGAACAGTAGATATGAGTATGAGAACTTCTTTCTCTTTCTGGCAGAAAACAAGATCTATTACATTTTCTAATGTGAATTATTCCATGGTATCTTTATTCCATCATTTTTTATTTTTTTCTCTGATTGAAGTCAAGGACTTTCAAAAGATAATTTTAGAAGAGTTGCAGAGGAGGCAATGAAAAAATTACAGAGTCTTCACTTTAAGTGGGATGTTTTTGGCTACAAAATTTCTCTACACTTAAGTACTGTGCAACTATATAGGGAAACAATAATATGGGTCAACATAAAGAAAACTAAAATATCCAAAAAAATTGAAAGAAAGTCATCTGTCCTTATGACCCCCTAATTTGATGATCTCATTAAATAAGTAGACTGATTACCATTTTTGTGATGTCATTTAATCTGATTTTTGTTGACTATAATAGAGGTCAGAAAACTTTGTCCCACAAGCCATTTCTGACCCATCATCTGTTTGGTTCGTAAATAAAATTTTATTAAGCATCGTTGTCTACTCATTTAAATGCTGCTTATGGATACTTTTGCACAATGAGAGAGTTGAATGGTTGCAACAGAGACCATAGAGTCAAAAAAATCCTAGATATTTGCTCTCTGCTTCTTTACAGAAAATATTTGCTCTTCTCTCATCTATAACATGGTATACTACTTATCATTGCTGAAAAAAAATACCAAAACAGTAATTTAAAACAGTATCTTATGTAGTATCATATATCCAGAATTAAGACATCTAACCAGGCTTACACGACTACTAACAGATCTGTAGTCCTAGCTATCAGGGAGGCTGACGCAGGAGGATCACTTGAGTCCAGGAGTTCAAGGTTACAGTGAGCTATGATCATGCCACTGCCCCTCCAGCCTGGGTGAGAGTGATACCTGTTCTTAAAAAAAAAAAAAAAAAAAAAAATTGAGAAAATAGTGACTCAGCTGAGTGGTTCTGGGTCAGGTTCTCTCATGAGGTTGCAAGCAAAAGGTTGATCAGTGATATAAATATCTGAATTCAAGTTAGAAACCTCCATTTCTTAAAATGATCCATCCAAAGAAGTCACGAAACATCATTTTTGCAATATCCTATTCATTACAAGCTAGTCCTAATTCAACATGGAGGAGAAAACATGAGTGTGTGAGCATGAGCAGGTAAGGGACATCAAGATCATCTTGGATACTTGCTGTCACAGGTGAAGATCCAGTTCAGTGTAAATAAATGTTATAAGATAAAGACTACAATACCATGCTTGGCACACAGTAGAAGAATGAGAATTTTTCCCATTTTTTCCTTTTTGGGACATGATACACAGTAAAAAATTCTTCATGTGTATAAAGTTTATTGGCACAGTATATGTCTATGCCAGGAGTCAGTAAATGTTGATTCAAGGACTAAATCTGGACTTATGCCTCATTATGCAAAAAAGTGATATTGGGACACACCCATGCATGCATGTATGTTGGTTTGTGTATTGTCTATAACTACTTTTGTGCTAAAATAGCAGAGATTAATAACTGTGATGAAAATTGCATAGCTTACATGACTAAAATATATTCTACCTGGCCGTTTACAGAAAAAGTTTGCTGATTCTTGGTCTATTCCATATGTTGACCTGAGTAGCTTTGAATTTATCACTGAATAAACTGGAACTACATAACAGTGTGACCTAAGCAAATAGTCTCATTCTCTCTAGATCAATGGAAAACACTCCTGGCTGCAAAACAAGTCACTTTCTAGGCAGATCACACACACACACACACACACACACACACACACACACACCCCAACAAAGTACCAAGAACAATGACTACTTCAATATTGCAGAGTTGGAAAGCTCTGGTTAAAAAAGAAAAAGCTGTACTCAAACCAGTCTATCCTTTTATTATCCAATAAACTATTTTTTAAAACATGAGATGAAATTCTCTGCAAATAGTAGCTATTTTGTGAAAGTTAGATTATTTTCAGTAATCAGAGATTCCATTTGTCTCCCTACTTTATGTACTCAGATATAACACTTAATTTATAACTAATGTTTTGTCTATACCATACAAATAATCAATTCTTTATGGTGGTGCATATGCTGCTCTGTTACTTGGTTTATATAAGTACTTTCTAACAAACTTGATTCCTTTGGGGAAGAAATGAAGCCTTTGAAAACTATATTCAAAACATGGCTTAATGGAGAGTTGTTCGCACAGTAGTTGTTAGCCAAAGGCCTCTTGATTAACTATGATCAATGCAATGTAATAGAAGTTAAAATCTCAATTACTTCAAAGAAATAAAATAACTAAGAATTGATATTTATCTAAAATCCTCCCAAAGAATTACTGGCTTGGGCCATTGAAAAGTAATTGAAACGCTAAAATACACTTACATTTTAGATCTATGTTGACATCAGGTAAGGTCCCAATAATAAAGTAGGCAAATCCTAAAGTGCATGATGAAGAGAGAGCTTCTTCCTAACTTTCATTTCTACACCTCATAGTTCTTAATTTTAGTTAAAAGTAAGCACATAAAAACATATGAAACTCTTTCAGCAAAAATATGTTGGTTAAAAAAAAGGACAAAAAGGTATCAAACACATTATATTATATAATAGAATAATATATAGAAAGAGAAGCCCCAAGCATAATATTCCTGTAATGGGAATTAGTATGCTGTCATACGGATGAGGATTAATTCTTCTAAGTCAGTGAGTTAAAGAAAAAGAAGCAAGTTTCCATAATCTGTAACTAGAATAAAATTAATAGCATGAGTACTCTGGAAAACTTATAACTCAAGAAATCACTTAGTCAATGGAACAGATTTTTCTAATTAGAGTGAATGTTACATTCACTGAAGCAGTTTGATTATTCAGATTCATGTAACATTTGTTCACTGTCTACACTGTTTGTGGCATTTTATCTAAGTCATTTAACTTAATTGTTCAAATGTGTGTTTAAAGTTGGTATTACTGTATTTTATAGTGAAGGAAATGGAATTAGAGAGTTCAAGTTGCCTAAAGGTATACATCTTGTCAATAGCATAGCCTGATTTCTAACTCAAGCCTTTTAGCTCTGAGTGTAATATTCTTGCCTCTGTCTCATTTAGGATCTCAGAATAGTTAAAATCTTCCCTATAATGATGCATAGGAAATAGTGATGCAGACATTCTCACACTGTAATGTGCATAAAAGGTAGTTACAAACTTAGATACCCAGGCTCTACTCAAAATGTTTTTAGTTTGTCAGTCTGCACAAAACCAGGCATGTGTATTTTATTTAGTGAGCATTAATGATCATTTAGACTAATTTGTCTGTACTTCACCAAAGGGGGGAAAAGTGATGCCATGAAGAAAAAGTAGGCTTTAATATACTTGGCTCTTAAATGGGAAAAGTGGAAAATGTGTAGTGTTACAGAACGTAAAATAGTAGATCATATTTTAAATGCAAGTGCTGCTTATTTAAAATAAATGATTTCATTTTGTTGATTGAAGACATTCATATAATTGGTATTTTATTATGAAGACGAAGAAAATTCTATATTCCCTAAAACATAGGAATAGACTTTTAATAAAAAATCAACTGTTATTTTATTATTTGATCAACATTCAGATTTAAAGGATAAATCCCTTTGTAGGATATGTCTTATTTAATTAGAAGTGAAAATTTTACAAGTCTGAAATATATTATTTTTAGATTGTCACATTGATAGATGAGGTCTCCCATATAAAACTCTGCAGAAAAAAAGGAAAAATATTTTCTCACAACAGACAATATAAAAAATGTGATTGAATGTCAAAATTACAGGTTTAGATGTTATATTTATACTTGGCACTGTTCCAAGGAATCTCAATTTCAAGAAGAATTCTACCTTTTGTTGCAGTTTTCTGTATCTTATTTGCTTATCTGTTTAGATCATTTCAATTATTTAAAGCTTAGACTCTCCATGAACCAAACTTCCTGTTGTCTTTGCCTTTCAAAATGAATCAACCTATCTTATTGTTGTTGCTGTTGTTACCTGAACATAACATTTCCACAGAAATTGAGTTAATACTGACTTCTAGAGGTCTTAATACAATGGTATATAGACTGTGTCATGGATTGGCAAAATTCTTTAAATTGTTATATAGAGGATATCTTTTAAATATTATTTCAATTATTTATATTTCCATAGGGAGGTAGTTTCCTAAGGAAAAAGAATAGTCAACTGCAATCATGTGTCTCTTAAAGACAAGGATATGTCCTAAGAAATGAATTGTTAGGCAATTTAGTCATTGTGCAAACATCATAGAGTGTACTTCCATAAACCTAGATGATACAGCTAACTACACATCTAGGCTATGTGGCGGAGCCTATTGTTCCTAGGCCACACACCTGTATAGCATATTACTGTATGGAATACTGTAGGCATTTATAACAACATGGTTAATATCTGTGTATCTAAATATAGAAAAGGTACAGTAAAAATATGATAAAAATAATTTTAAAAATTGTACATCTGTATAGAACACTTACCATGAATGGAGATTACAGGACTGGCAGTTGCTCTGGGTTAGTGGATGAGTGAGGGTTGAATGATTGAGGGCTGAATGAATGTGAAGGACTAGGACATTACAAGACACTTTTATACAACTGGCCGCATAATAGGCTTGTTTACACAAGCATCACCACAAATATGTGAACAATGAATGGCACTATGAAGTTCTGACAGCTGTGACATTGCTAGGCAACAGGAATTTTTAAGATTCGTTATAAATTCTTATGGGACCACCATCATATATGTTGTAAATCCTTGACTGAAATTCTGTTATGCATGGTATGACTGCATTCTATGTGAAACAGAGATCAAGAAAAATAAAATTGTAGGTTTCTCTTATAAATATGCAATCTATTCATGAAGGGTAATAATGCCAGAAAAGCAGATCAGAAAACTTAAACAAAAACTAAAACAAAACAAAGGACATGTGTTGAGGTTAACAAGAGAAAGAGAAAGTAAAATTAGTGAGAATAAGTATTCTTCACAAAAATGTTTGAATTGTTTTTAAATTTTATATCTAGTGGTATTTATTCAGCATAGTTCTGTAATAAAGGGTTTTCTGTTAAATTCTATCTGAAAAAGATAAGCCTTTTAATTCAATCCAGGGCATATTACATAATCTAAAACAATGGTCCCCAACCCCCGGGCTGCAGACCTTTACCCGTGGCTTCTGAGTAACCAGGCTGAAACAGCTGGAGGTGAGTGGCCAGTGAGCGAGCATCACTGCCTGAGGTCCACCTCCTGCCAGATCCGCAGTGAAATTAGATTCTCATAGGAGTGCAAACCCTAGTGTGAACTGTACATGTGCGAGATCTAGGTTGCACTCTCATGAGAATCTAAGGCCTAATGATCTGAAGTGGAACAGTCTCATCCTGAAACAACCCCCTTGTGGTTTCCACAGTCTCATCTGTGAAAAAGTTGTCTTCCATGAAACCAGTTTCTGGTGCCAAAAAGGTTGGGAACTGCTGATCTCAAACAAGGCTTATTTTATGAACTATTGCTCAATTCAGAACATTTCTTCCACATATTCCATTATATTTTTTCAGTTGAATTCAATCAGGTCAAAGTATAGTAAATTATGCTAATCCAAACAAATCAGTTTAATTGAGAAAAATTTATTTAATTTGATTTGTTGAATGTAATATATTTTTCTTTTCTGTAATGTAAATTGAATTAATTTCAACCCAGATCAAAAGTCAGATTAGTCCTGGTCCACCTCACTCCATCCGTTTTCAAACAAGATCAGATATAGTACAAGGCATTCAATTCAATTCATTCAATTCAATTAGCTTGAATTTTATTCTTTCTTTTCATTGATTTCAAACCAAAATGCATGCTTACTTTACAAATCTCACCTTAATAGTACAAAAAACCTAAGACCTACAGTCAATTTTCTTCTTTTGGTAAAACTTTAGGTTTTCCAAGACTAAACTAGAATTACCAAAAATATTTATTTACAGGACCAATTCATCTGTGTTCTCCAAAACTAGTGATTTTATGTTGCAATATCAACATCATTCTGTGTGTAGGATACTATGCTAAGTACTTCACAGCATTTAAAGAAAAAAAAAGAAAAAGCACAACTGCCTTTAGAAACTTGCTAAGACAAAAAATAAATAAATAAATATTCTAGTGTCATGTGTCATACTAAGTATTTAACAAATGAAATATAAAGAATGATAGTGATTTTAAAAAGATATCCATGTTGAAAATGCAGAAGCAAAAGATAACATTACCTCATTATCTTTCTCAACATCACCCCAGAGCAGCAAGGGGAACTAGAAAAACACACAAAGATATTAAGAGACAATGAAACCACAAAATTACAAAAGGGATGGAAATCTGCATGAAGGAATGGGGGATGAGCAGTTGTATATGGAGGCTGAAGCAAGCCAAAAAAAAGAATTGCTGCAATTGTGGATTTCAGAGATACCTAGCAACATATTTCTTGGAGAAGGAAAATTCATTTGAGGCGAAAAATCTAAATTACTTGTTCGAAAGACATACTAGTCAGGGTTCCCCAGAGAGACAAAACCATAGGTGATATTATAGATATAGATATATATGAGAAGAAATTAACTAGGAAAATTGGCTCACAAGATTATGGAGGCTGAGAAGTCCCATCACATGCTGTCTGTAACCTATAGACCCCAGGATGCCAGTAGGTAACATGGCTCAGTCCAAGTTTGAAACCTCAGGACAAGAGAAGCTGATATAATTCTCAGCGTGAGAAACTGGAGGCCACTGGTGTAAGTCCTAGAGTCCATAGGCCAGAGAGCCTGGAGTTCTAATGTCCAAGGGCAGGAGAACTGTTCCAGTTCCAGGAGAATGAGAACATTGCCCTTTTTTCTGTCTTTTTTTGTTCTATCCGGAGCCCCAGGATGTTGGATGGTGCCCATTCACATTAAAGGTGGATCTTCCCCATTGAGTCCACTGATCCAAACACCAATCTCCACTAGAAACACCCTCACAGGTTAACCCAGGTGTAATACTTCACCAGTTCTCTAGCACTCCTTAATTCAGTCAGGTTGACACTTAAAAACAACCATCACAAAAGGATAAGGGCAAAATTATTGTTCTGGGATTAGAATCTTCCTTACACTAAGTTAAGTTTCAATAATCAGAGGAATTGTAGCTAATGAAAAAAAAATTACAAAGACAATCTCTACTTGAACAAAGTTGTATGTCCCTGGAGTGGCAAGGAAGAGATATTTTTATGTTTGTTTGTTTGTCTTTTTAATAAATTCTGGCTGCTAATTGTCTTTGGTTGGTAGGAATTGGTTTCAAATAGCTTAGCCCAGGAAGAACAGACACCCTTTAAAAATTATTTTTAATAAAAGTGGAAAGAAGCAGCAAAGGATAATATGAAAACGTTATGAGTCGAACACAGATGAGATATAAAAAACAAATACCAAATGAGAAAACAATCTCCAGGAAAATACATACATATATATATATACACACACACATATACATATATATATTTAAATAAAGGACAATTCAAACTGACTGCCTGGCCATGAATGAAATACAAAAAAAAAAAAATACGATCACATCTGTGAAATAAGAATACACATCAGAAATTTAAGATCTTTTATACAAGATGAAAGACACCAGAAGAATATTACAACTGGATTCCTGGGTTGTCGAGGGAGAGAAAAGATGTGGAAAACAGAAAACTGTTACAGATAAAAAGTAAATAAGAAAGACACCAACAAAGATAGACAATGTTAAAATCATAATGAGAAATTTGGGAAACAGAAATGAAATGGTAATGAATATTAAATAAGATACATAATCTTAAAAAGGAAAAATAATATAAATAAGAGAAGAAGTGATATATAGATAGAAAAGGACATTGAATATGTATAAAATTAAAGTCCCTGTACAATAAAATTTAAATAATAGAATAGGATATAAAATTTTAAAGTACAGATTAAAAGTAAATATTTTAATCTACATATTAAGTATACCATAATTCAGAGACTGTTAACCCAGAGGACCAGCTTGAAATAATATCCTAAAAAATAAATTAGTATCTACTGGTAAATAAAAAAGTATTTTTGACAGCCAAACAAAAGAAAATCATTTTACCAGACAACATATGAAATAGCATAAATAATTTCCCAAGTCAACATTTAACATTAAAAGATAGTAGGGAAAATGCCTAATGTATCAATAAAGAGAGTGAAGTTGAAAAAAAAAATTATGTAGCAAATTAAACTATTGGTAGAGTGTAATGTTAAGAGAAATTAGTTTTAAATATCTAAGAAGAAAGGACATTATTTCTACAGGCCATTTTTACATAATTTACCGGAAAAAATAAAACAAGAAAATATTTAAAGGTAAAATAACTGGCAGTGAGAAATTATCTGCTTGTCTTTAGGAATTAGGATGTAACAAATAAGGAGATGATGTTCCACAACAAATAGCAGCCATATAGACTCTGATGAAGTAGAAATAATATAACTAACAAGGAAAGGAAGAAAGAAAGATGGCTGAAAAAGAGAAAGATGTTTTGATTTCCTTATCTGTAGTACCTAGAGGCCAATATATTTGAAATAAATCAAGAACTTGAGGTTCAAATATGTTTTACAGTTTAAATGTAAACACAAATAAAATGACATAATTAAATAAAATCAAACTGATACAGGAGGGAAGCAGGGAAGTGCTGGATAGAGGATAAGGGTGGGTCACTGTCAAGGGCTTCACCCCCAGACTTCTCCTCAAGGACCTAGGTGAAGACAGGCACTCTTGCCTTTGAGTCCAACCGTTGCATTTCCCAAGACCACCCTGGCCCGCCAGGCCCCCATCCTGTGCCTACAAAAACCCCGAGACCCTAGCAGGCAGACACACAGGCAGCTGGACCTCGAGAGGAGCATGTCAGCGGAGGAACACACAAGTGGCTGGACGTCAAGAGGCCCGCACCAACAGGCACCAGCACACCAGCAGGCCATCTACCGGCAGAACGACTTGGAGTTTGGCCCAGGCAGTCGGAGGAGACCCCAACCCACCAAGCGGCCTGACTCCAAGGGAAAACCATCTCCCTTCTGGCTGCCCCATCTGCTGAGAGCTGCTTCCACTCAATAAAACCTTGCACTCATTCTCCAAGCCCGGTGTGATCTGATTCTTCTGATACACCAAGATAAGAACCCGGGATACAGAAATCCCTCCATCCTTGTGATAAGGAAGGGGGTCTAACTGAGCTGACTAACACAAGCCACCTATAGACGGCAAAACTAAAAGAGCACCCTGTAACAGATGCCTACTGGGGCTTCAGCTGTAAACATTTACCCCTAGACATTGCCGTGGGGTCAGAGCCCACAGCCTGCTCTTCTGTATGCTCCTCTAGAGGTTTGAGCACCAGGGCACTGAAGAAGCGAGCCACATGCCCATCTCACGCCCTGCAAGGGGGACAAGGAAACTTTTCCCGTTTCAAAATGATAAGGAGAAAAATGAGAGAAGAAAAAGGAAAATATAAACTCTGTATTTGATTATAGTATATGCTTAATAGATAGTGACTAAAAGTAAAACTTAGATATAAAAGTGGGATTTTCAACTTAATTACCTGGTTTAAATTATTTTTTCTAAGTATTTCTTTCTAACTATATAAGAATATGTGAACTGATTAATGAAAGCAAATAGAGCCCAGGAATAGACAAGATGTATACATAATTGGTTGATAAAAATGATATACTTGTAAGAAATTGTATTTGAACAGTTATAAAGACAGAAAAAAATTGATTATCACTTCACTTTATGTACAAAAGCCAGTTGCAGGTAGATTCTAGACATAAAGGAAGTGAAAAAAAATCACCAAGGAGATAGCATAGGAGAGTATCTCTGTAAATTTTAAAAACGAAAAGCTATCTTAAACATCTTTTAAAAGCTAGCCATTAAGAAAATTAAAACCTGATAATTTGGACGACATTAAACATTTCTGTTTGTTAAGAGATATGATTACGAATCAAATAGACAAAGGAATGGAATAAGATACCTGCAGCATATGGGACCACAAAAAATCCATCGAGAATATATAAACTTCCACAAATTAACAAGAAAATACAGAAGAAGACTTGGCCAGAGAGATTTTTTTAAAAATGCATAACTTTTAATAATCTTACACTTAAATTATCAAATTGCTCAGAGACATATGGTACAGTGCTTAAATTCATTAGTAATGAAGGAAATTAACACTAAAATCACAATGAATTTTCCCAACACAAACACCAGCGTGGCAAAACTTTAATATTTGTTAATATCAAGTATTGGTAACAAAGTGAAACAATTGTATGTTTCTTTAAAACTAATTTTGGAATTACTTACTAAAGCAGCATAAAAATAGCCAATGAAAATTTTGACAAATTTACTCCTAGCACTCAACAGAAGTCTGCAGCAATATTCAAGAGACTTGTACCAAAATCTCCAGAGAAGTGTTATTTATATTAGCTTTATAATAGAAACATTCAGATGTCCATCAAAATTAGAATACATTTTATGTGTGTATATATATATAATATATATGTAATATTTTCTTCATTTTCATTTTTTTAGAGGCAGAGTTTTGCTGTGTCACTCAGGATAGAATGCAGTGATATGATCATAGCCCAAGGCAGCCTCAAACTCCTGGGTTCAACTGATCTTCCCACTTCAGCCTCTCAGTAGCTGGGACTACCAGGTACACACCACTTTGCCTAGCTAATCATTTTTCAGAATTTTTTTTGTGGAGATGAAGTCTCACTATTTTGCTCAGGCTGGACTCAGACTCCTGACGTCAAGCAGTCCTTCCACCTTGGCCTCTCAAAGTGCTGGGATTACAAGCATAAACCACCTCATCCAGCTTACATAATATTTTTCAAATGTGGCATGTTCATATAATCGAATATCTCACAACAATAAACATTTTTGCTACTTGGAAAAACACTGACTTTTACTATCTACAATTAAAACAAAATTGGCATTGCTAAACATTATCACAAGCAAAAGCAAAGGCATACTAAAAATCAAAGTGAAATACTTGTAGCCTATTCCAGGACAAAAATAAATAGTGTTTCTCATTTGTAAAGAGTAGCTATTAATTAATTAGGGAGACGTCTAACAAAAGTTCAATGGAAAGATAGTGAAAAAACATAGACACTTTGAAAATAGGAAATAGAAGCATCATTAAACATAAAGAAAGACTCAGTTGTATTTATAAATAAAGGGAAATAAAAAGTAAATTCAGAAGTCTTTTTTTTCAAACTGGTATTAATTATATGGTGTTGAAAAGACATAAAGAAACAGGCTCTCACACATTGTTGGCAGGTTTGTAAATTAAGATAAATATCTAATAAAATATCTGAAAATATTTTTTAAAATTATAAATGCATGTAACATTTGACTAAGCAATTACATTTACAGAAAGTTACCTTAAAGACAAACTCATATATGTGTGGAAATGGGCACAGTAAAGTTGTTTAGTACAGCATTTCATGTATGACAAGCCTGGATACTATGTGGATGTTCATAAATGGTGTGCAGGGTGCAAGAATTAATCATGGTATGCCTATATTATAAAGCCATAAACAAAGATGAAGAAGATTTTTATGTCCTAATATAGCAATCTCTGCGGGAAAAATATTAATAAAGTTATGTACAGAATAGTATGTATATTAGCCCATCAATTTTATGAAACGCTTCTGGAATATTGAAGGGCAAAGGCAAAAGGAAGGCTTTATTTTTATTTCTTCTGAATTTTTCAAAATGTAATAGCATTTCCCATCTAAAATTTGGAAACTATAATTAATACTATAAATAAACCTATAGATAATAAAAGATTAATAAGTGATCATTGTGAAAACTTTACATTTGGTGACTTTCTTAAAATGAACAAGTTTTTTGAAAAATGCAACTTAACAAAAGTAACACAAAAAAACTAGAAAATTTGAATATTCCCACATCTCTCAATGAAATAAAATTCCCTAGGTAAAAACTTCCATCACTTCATTTGTAAATTCTGTTGAACAAAATCAGGAATATGTAACACCACTTATCCACAAAATATTTTAAGAATAGTGAAAAAGGAACGCAATTTTGATAAAATAGCTTGTATTGATTAATCCTTCTACCAAAAATAACCATGAAATCGAAACAAAATACATGAAACAACTGTCTGATGTCATTGAAAGGGAAATAATGCACATACGAGAAGAGGTAGAGCTGCAATTCCTGAGAGAGAGTACCAAGTGAAGTTTCACATTTACACTTTTCTTCCCTGAAGATATTTGCCAGTTGGAAGTTTGGGGGACTGAAGAACAAGAAGAAAGCAGCAGGATTACTAGCTGCAGAAGACAGAACTTTAGGATGCCAAAAATCCTGGGGAACAGGAGATCACAGGGAAGTAAACCCACAACTCTGTACATTTTAATCTTAATGTTTGGTTGACTGCATAGTTAGGAATGCATAAGGCAAAACTCTAATAACCTAGCAGAAGATAGAAATTCTTTGGCCAAAGACATAAGCACACATTTAGCAGCTATATTTTGTGAGGAAAAGAGATTTGGGAGTTGAAATTCTTCCAAAGTGGGGTGGCTAGATCACCACAATATACTTCCAGGTAAAACGATAGAAATTCAAGCCTCTGTAAAATGATGTGGCTAGGTCATCCTTCTAGGATTTTAGGTGAAATGGCAGAAGTGCAAGACCCTATAAGGTGCAGAGGCTTAGATAACCATTCTATGCTTTCAGTGAGATAACCATGGGAGTAAGAACTAAACTCTAGGGACAAAGCAAAAAATTAAAGAGATCAAAAATAACAAAACTTAAAATAAATCTTTGCCAAGATCAAAGTGGTCTCCTGATACTGCGTTAAGACATAAGAAAATATAACCCCTTTTAGAGTAAGAGAACGTAATATAGCAACTCTAAATTTTTTATATAAAAATGTTATAGCATAGTCTAAAAATGACAAAATGACCAAATAACCAAAATTGAAAAGGAAATAGCATACAATCAAAATAAGCTCATTGATTATTTAAATATTAAACTTATCTTAGGTTATTAAAACTAATTATGATTAATACATTAAGAAAATAGCAGAAAATGCTGGAGAAATTCACCACAGACTGACAGTGTATATAATTTTAAAATTAGGTGGAAATTCTAAAAGTAAAAAATATTATAACTCAAATAAATCAACAGATGATCTTAAGAGATGACTAGACATGATAGAACAAGAATTAATAAACCTCCTGGACTTCAGTTAGCATAAATATAAATGATGGGAAATAATCCTGGATAAGTGGGTTAAAACCAGGGCATGGATCTTTGCTGTGATTTAGAAAGTCAAATTCAGCAGAAGATAGTAGTAATAAAATCAATTAATACTAAATGTAAATAAACAATATTACAAAATAACCAAAGAGAATTGGCTGGAGACATCAAGATGACGCATTTGAGATGATGATTCAATTGTGAATAAAATGTCAAGAAGTGAGACTGTGGTAGCCCGGGAGTTCAAGTTTAACTCGAGGGAATGACAGTAAAGAAATCAAATAGAAGTCTACCTTTGAATTAACCTGCAGAAAATAAAAGGGAGTAGAGCTACAAGGGTAGAAGAAAAAGCATTTAGAGAAGACGAATTTGTAAGATAGAATAAAAAGCAGGGAGCTGGGTGATGTTAAAAAGAATGGAGTTTTCTCCAGTGTGAAAGATGGATTATTTCATGAGGCCAAAATTGAAAATGAAGATTTCAGAGTAAGAAACTGGTTAGGCATGAAGTTTAATGAGCTCGGTTTTCGACAGTCTGAATTTAATGTGTTGCTGAAACAACCAGTCACTGAAGATTGTCATCTTCACCTTAAAGATTTAGTAGATATCTTCCTAAGGTGAAGGAAGCCAGAAGAGTAACTGAGATCTCTCAGGTAAAACATGGAACATGGGAAAATTTCAGGGTGATTTCTTTGAGCAATCTATGATTTTGAATTGGAAATAGTAAAATAGAGAGAAAAGGAGGGGCAGGTGTATAAGACAAGAATGTGATTAGCATTGTATCTTGGATCATGGAAGAAGAGAAAGATCAAAATTCAAGAAAAGAGTGACAAAATCTGTACTCAGATCACATAATATAAGTAGTTGGGTTTAGGTATTATAAGAATATAGATAACTTTGAAGAGAGCCATTTTGCCATATTGCCTAAAGCTGGTGTCAGAATGCCAGAACTTAATGTAGTGTAAAAAATAAAAATAAATAAATAAAACATCAAGAAGGAAAGGAAATATAAGTAAACCATTATTTAAAGAATGTCAGTGGTAACAAGAGGTGCAGATATAGGACAATATTTGAAGTAGGCAAGTGAAAATAAATGGCCCTTTCTGATTAGATTAGAATTAAGGGTAGAGAGATGAAAGGGTAGAAACATATAATTTGGAAGAAAATATTTTTAAAAGAAGCAAAGTAGAAAATAGCAAAATGACTTAAACAGTATCAGATCACAAGTTTAGATATTCACATGACAGTGGGCATATTTTGGCAGGGAAAAGAAAAGAAGAGGTAAATGCCATTAAAAAGAATATTTCCCCTGCTATGGATTCATATTATTATATACTTTCAATCAGCTCTATAAAACTGGTGTTGATATTATCAAATCAGAGTGAAAGAGGCTAGCTAGGGACAAGAGGAGAGAGAAAATGCTTTGGAGCAGCATTGGTTAATTTAACAGAGAAGAAATGAGGAATGAGCACAAGGATTGTTAAATCCCAGTGAAATCCTTTTGCCAGAGTAAAAGTTTTGTTATTTAGCACTACAATGTAAGTGCTATGTTTTATAGTGCTAGACACATGAGTTCTACAATCCAGAACAAGAAAAGCAGAGGTAAGCTTAACTCAAAAAGACCATTGTTCAAATCCAGGCTTACAATTTCTTTTCTTTCCCTAAAATAATAAATGTGCAGGAAGATGATTTTGCTCCCTGCCAATGTGACATGTTGTGTAATATTCTCCATTTAAATGTACTATAAGTAAGATATATGTAAAAATGTTTTTCTGTGCTACTGACAACTTATAAGGAGAGAGTACTAACAACTTAAAAGAACAGTCGTGTTTGATAAATATTGAGAGAAAATGATATATAAATAGCTACAAGGAGAGAAAGTCACAAAATGAAATGAAAAGATAAGAGTTTAGAAAGACATTTCAATAAAGCATTATTTTACAAAGAAGTAATGAGGGGTTTATTCACTATATGAGCTCTAGATTTCTAAAAATCTTTTTACCTGGTAAAGTATGAATTCTATAACTTTTGATGCAAGTTCAACTTAAAATACACTTTTAAGGAATTATAACAGGTAATCACAATGATTGTGGGCATGCTAGAATTGTGTTTGCTTTTTAATAGCATAATGTTTTAAGTAAAATGAAAAAGTTAATTTGAGGATTCAAATGTATACATCTTACTAAAAAGGCTTACATATTGCATTAGTCCATTTTCACATTGCTGATAAAGAAATACCCAAGACTTGACAATTTACAAAAGAAAAAGAGTTATTGAAGAGTTCCACATGGCTGCGGAGGCCTCACAATCATGGTGGAAGGCAGGGAGGAGTAAGTCACATCGTACGTGGATGGCAGCAGGCAAAAAGAGAGTTTGTGTAGGAAAATTTCCATTTTTGAAACCGTCCCATCTCATGAGACTCATTCACTATCAAGAGAACAATGCAGAAAAGACCTGTCTCCATAATTCAGTTGTCTCCCACCGGGTTCCTGCCATGACACCTGGGAATTGTGTGAGTTACAATGCAAGACGAGATTTGGGTGGGGACACAGCCAAACCATATCACATATGGAATGTAAAATTGTCATCATTTTGTGTGTTTTTGTCAGGAAAAATATATAATGATAAAGTTTTTAGTTTTAGTTTTTGTTTTTTACAATTATTTTAGATACACTGGCTGAAGTGCCTGCATGGATTTCCCACAGAGATACTTTTGAACAATGTATCAGGCAGTGATAAGAACGATCAATTCTTTTTTTATTTTTTATTTTTTTTTATTGTACTTTAAGTTCTAGGGTACATGTGCACAATGTGCAGGTTTGTTACATAGGTATACATGTGCCACGTTGGTTTGCTGCACCCATCAACTTGTCATTTACATTAGGTATTTCTCCTAATGCTCTCCCACCCCTTGCCCGTCACCCTCTGACTGGCCATGGTGTGTGATATTCCACGCACAGTGTCCATGTGTTCTCATTGTTCAACTCCCACCTATGAGTGAGAACATGTGGTGTTTGGTTTTCTGTCCTTGTGATAGTTTGCTGAGAATGATGGTTTCCAGCTTCATCCATGTCTCTGCAAAGGACATGAACTCATCCTTTTTCCTGCAAAGAGCTATAACTCATAGTATTCCATGGTGTATATGTGCCACATTTTCTTTATCCAGTCTATCATTGATGGGCATTTGGGTTGGTCCCAAGAATTTGCTATTGTGAACAGTGTCACAATAAACATATATGTGCATCTGTCTTTATGGTAGAATGATTTATAATCCTTTGGATATATACCCAGTAATGGGATGGCTGGGTCAAATGGTATTTCTAGTTCTAGATCCCTGAGAAATCACCACACCGACTTCCACAATGGTTGAACTAGTTTACAGTCCCACCAACAGTGTAAAAGCATTTCTATTTCTCCACATCCTCTCCATCATCTGTTGTTTCCTGACTTTTTAATGATCACCATCTAACTGGTGTGAGATGGTATCACATTGTGGTTTTGATTTGCATTTCTCTGATGGCCAGTGATAATGAGCATTTTTTCATTTATCTTTTGGCTGCATAAATGTCTTCTTTTGAGAAATGTCTGTTCATATTCTTTGCCTACCTTTCGATAGGGTTGTTTGTTTTTTTCTTGTAAATTTGTTTAAGTTCCTTGTAGATTCTGGATATTATCCCTTTGTCAGATGGGTAGATTGCAAAAATTTTCTCCCATTCTGTAGATTGCCTGTTCACTCTGATGATAGTTTCTTTTGCTGTGCAGAAGCTCTTTAGTTTAATTATATCCCATTTGTCTATTTTGGCTTTTGTTGCAATTGCTTTTAGTGTTTTAGTCATGAAGTTTTTGCACATGTCCATGTCCTGAATGGTATTGCCTAGGTTTTCTTCTAGGGTTTTTATGGTGTTAGGTCTAACATTTAAGTCTTTAATCCATCTTAAGTAAATTTTTGTATATGGTGTAAGGAAGGGATCCAGTTTCAGCTTCCTACATACGGCTAGCCAGTTTTCCCAGCACCATTTATTAAATAGGGAATCCTTTCCCCATTGCTTGTTGTTGTCAGGTTTGTCAAAGATCAGATGGTTGTAGATGGGTGGTGTTATTTCTGAGGGCTCTGTTCTGTTCTATTGGTCTATACACCTCTTTTGGTACCAGTAACATGCTGTTTGGTTACTGTAGCCTTGTAGTATAGTTTGAAGTCAGGTAACGTGATGCCTCCAGCTTTGTTCTTTTGGCTTAGGATTGTCTTGGCTACGCAGGATCTTTTTTGGTTCCATATGAACTTTATAGTAGGTTTTTCCAATTCTGTGAAGAAAGTCAGCAGTAGCTTGATGGGAATAGCATTGAATCTATAAATTACTTTGGGCAGTATGGCCATTTTCACTATATTGATTCTTCCTATTCATGAGCATGGAATGTTTTTCCATTTGTTTATATCCTCTTTTATTTTGTTGAACAGTGGTTTGTAGTTCTCCTTGAAGAGGTCCTTCACATCCCTTGTAAGTTGGACTCCTAGGTATTTTATTCTCTTTGTAGTAATTGTGAGTGGGAGTTCACTCATGATTTGGCTCTCTGATTGTCTATTATTGGTGTATAGGAATACTTGTGATTTTTGCACATTGATTTTGTATCCTGAGACTTTGCTGAAGTTGCTTTTCAGCTTAAGGAGATTTGGGGCTGAGACAATGAGGTTTTCTAAATGTATAATCATTTCATCTGCAAACAGGGACAATTTAACTTCCTCTTTTCTTAGTTGAATACGCTTTATTTCTTTCTCTTGCCTGATTGCCCTAGACAGAACTTCCAACACTATGTTGAATACGAGTGGTGAGAGAGGGCGCCCTTGTCTAGTGCCAGTTTTCAAAGCGTACGCTTCCAGTTTTTGCCCATTCAGTATTATATTGGCTGTGGGTTTGTCATAAATAGCTCTTATTATTTTGAGATACATTATTGAGAATATTGAGATACGTTATTGAGATACGTTATTGAGAATTTTTAGCATGAAGTGCTGTTGAATTTTGTTGAAGGCATTTTCTGCATCTGTTGAGATAATCATGTGTTTTGTCATTGGTTCTGTTTATGTGATGGATTATGTTTATTGATTTGCATATGTTGAACCAGCCTTGCATCCCACGGATGAAGCTGACTTGATCGTGGTGGATAAGCTTTTTGATGTGCTGCTGGATTCGGTTTGCCAATATTTTATTGAGGATTTTCGCATCAATGTTCATCAGGGATATTGGCCTAAAATTCACTTTTTTGTTGTGTGTCTACGAGGTTTTGGTATCAGGATGATGCTAGCCTCATAAAATGAGTTAGGGAGGATTCCCTCTTGTTCTGTTGATTGGAATAGTTTCAGAAGGAATGGTATCAGCTCCTCTTTCTACCTCTGGTAGAATTTGACTGTCAATTCATCTGGTGCTGGACTTTTTTTGGTTGATAGGCTATTAATTATTGCCTCAATTTCAGAACCTGTTATTGGTCTATTCAGAGATTCAACTTCTTCCTTGTTTAGTCTTGGGAGGGTGTATGTGTCCAGGAATTTATCAATTTCTTCTAGATTTTCTAGTTTATTTCCGTAGAAGTATTTGTAGTATTCTCTGATGGTAGTTTATATTTCTATCGGATCGGTGGTGATATCCCCTTTATCATTTTTTATTGCGTCCATTTGATTCTTCTCTCTTTTCTTCTTTATTAGTCTTGCCAGCAGTCTATTTTGTTGATCTTTTCCAAAAAAACAGGTCCTGGATTCATTAATTTTTTGAAGAGTTTTTTGTGTCTCTATCTCCTTCAGTTCTGCTCTGATCTTAATTATTTCTTGCCTTCTGCTAGCTCTTGAATTTGTTTGCTCTTGCTTCTCTAGTTCTTTTAATTGTGCTGTGAGGGCATAAATTTTAGATCTTTCCTGCTTTCTCTTGTGGGCATTTAGTGCTATAAATTTCCCTCTACACACTGCTTTAAGTGTGTCCCAGAGATTCTGGTACATCGTGTCTTTGTTCTCATTGGCTTCAAAGAACATCTTTATTTCTGCCTTCATTTCATTATTTACCCAGTAGTCATTCAAGAACAATCAATTCTTAATGTATCTGCCTTCATACTGTTTGTAAACTGAGATAAACTTTCTCTAAAATCTGTAAATGAGTGTTCTTCACTGATGGTGAAATCTAAGACACCAACAGGTATTTAGTAATAAACCACACATGAATTAGTAATAAAGTGACTGGCCAGAAAGCAGGTGAGGCTAGCAGCTGCTGCACTTATATTTGACTTTATGATTACAGATATACCTCAGAGATATTGCACGTTCAGTTCCAGGCTATTGCAATAAAGAGAATATTGCAATAAAGTGAGCCATACAATGTTTTTGGTTCTCCACTTGATATAAAAATTACATTTACACCATACTGTGGTTCATCATGTAATATCACATGTAAAAATGACATATTTTAATTTACAACTACTTTATTGCTAAATGCTAACAATCACGTAGTCTTCAGAAAGTTGTAATCCTTTTGCTGGTGGAGGATCCTGCCTCAATGCTGATGGCTGTTGACTATTAAGGTTGTGGTTGCTGAAGTTTGGGATGTCTGAGGCAATTTCTTAAAATAAGGCAACAGTGAAACTTGCCACATTGATTGACTGTTACTTTCATGGAAAATTTCCATGTAGCATGCATGGCTATCTGATGGCATTTTACCACAGTAGAACTTCTTTTAAAATTAGAGTAAATCCTCTGAAACCCAGCCTCTGCTTTATCAACTGACTTTAGGCAATATTCTAAATACTTTGTTGTCATTTCAACTGTGTTCATATTTCAGACGTCTTGAAGGATTGAAAAAAAAAAACAACAAAAACCAAACAATGTTCACAGCATCTTCACCAAAAGTAGATTCCATCTTAAGAAACCATTTTCTTTGCTCATCCAGAAAAGCGCCTCCCTCATCTGTTCAAGTTTTATCAGAGATTTCAGCAATTCAGTCACATCTTCGTGCTCCACTTCTAGTTCTTTTGATATTTCCACCACATCTACAGTTGTTTCTCCACTAAAGTATTGACCACCTCAAAGTCATTCATGAGGATTGTAATCAACTTCTTCCAAATTTCTTTTAATGTAAACATTTTTACCTCCTACTGTGAATCACAAATGTTCTTAATGGCATCTAAAATGGTGAATCTTTTTCAGAAGGCTTTTAATTCATTTTGCCCAGAACCATCAGAAGAATCGCTATCTGTGTCAGTTACTGCCTCAGAATTTTTTTTTTTTTTAGATTTTGACTCTCTCTGTTGCCCAGGTTGGAGGGCAGTGGTGCGATCTCGGCTCACTGCAACCTCTGCCTCCTGGGTTTGGGCGATTCTACTGCCTCGACCTGGCAGTAGAACCACCACACCTGGCTAATTCTTTTATTTTTAGTAGAGTTGGGGTTTCACCATGTTGGCCAGGCTGATCTCGAATTCCGGACCTCAGGTGATCCGCCTGCCTTGGCCTCCCAAAGTGCTGGGATTACAGGCATGAGCCACCGCGGCCTGCCCAGAAGTATTTCTTAGCTAATAAAACTTGAATGTCAAAATTACTCCATGAGCCATATGCTGCACAAAGAATGTTGTATTAGCAGGCATGAAAACAACATTAATCTCCTTGTATATCTCCATCAGAACCCTTGGATGACTAGGAGCATTGTCAATGAGCACTAATATTTTGAAAGAAATCCTTTTTTTTTTTTTTACCTGAACAGTAGGTGTCAATAATGAATTTAAAATATTTAATAAACCATGCTGTTAGCAGGTGATGCCATTCAGGCTTTGTTTCCATGTATAGAACATAGGCAGAATAGATTTAAGCATAATTCTTAAGAGTCTAGGATTTTCAGAATGTTAAATGAGCATTAGCTTCAATTTAAAGTCACCAACTGCATTAGCCTCAAATAAGAAAGTCAGTCTGTCCTTTAAAGATTTGAAGCCAGGAATTGACTTCTTTTCCCTAGCTATAGAAATGGTAGATGGTATCTTCTTCCCATATATAAGGCTGTTTCATGTACATTGGAAATCTGTTCTTAGTGTAGCCATCTTCATCAATTATCTTAGCCAAATTTTCTAAGTAACTTGCTGTAGCATCTAATTCAATACTTGCTGCTTCACTTTGCACTTTCGTTTATAGAGATTACTACTTTTTTACACCTCAGGAACAAAACTCTACTGGCTTCCACATTTTCTTCTACAGTTTTCTCACCTCTTTCAGCCTTTATAGAATTAAAGAAAGTTAGGGCGTTGCTCTGGAGTAGGCTTTGCTTGGGAGAATGTTGTGGCTGGTTTGATCTATCCAGATCGATACAACTTCTTCTATACCGGCAATAAGGATGTTTCACACTTTCTTGTCATTCCTGTGTTCACTGGAGTAGTGCTTTTAATTTCCTTCAATAACCTTTTTCTTTGCTTCACAACTTGGCTCACTGTTTGGCTCAAGAGGCCTAGTTTTTGGCCTATCTCTGCTTTCGGCATGACTTCATCACTAAGCTTAAGCATTTTTAGCTTTTGATTAAAAGTGAAAAATATGTGGCTCTTCCTCTTACTTGAACACGTATAGGCCATTGTAGGGTTACAAATTGGCCTAACTTCAATATTCTTATGTCTCAGAGAATAAAGAGGTCCAAAGAAATGCAGAGAGATGGAGGAACAGCCAGTTGGTGGAGCAATCAGACTACATACATTTAGGAATTATGTTTGGTGTCTTATATAGGTATGGTTTGAGGAGTCATAAAGAATTACAATATTAGCATAAAAAATTTCTGTTAGCAGGTCACCATAGCAGATATAATAATAAAAAAATTTAAAATATCGTGAAAATTACTAAAATGTAACACAGAGACATGAAGGGAACACATGCTGTTGGAAAAATGGTGCCAATAGACTTGCTGGATGCAGATTTGTAAGAAAGTTTCAATTTGTAAAAAAACACAGTATCTGTAAAGCTCAATAAAGTGAAGCAGAATAAACTGAGCTATGTCTATATACAACTAATATATTTCTTTATTTTCTAAATAGGAAAAAATCACAATAGCTGATAAATATAGTAGCTTAGAAAATATTAAAAATAAAAAGTAAGAACTTTTTGGTCACTTTATAATTATTTGGCTTGTAGACATTTTAAAAAAATTATTACATTTCAAGTCTAACTTTATGCAACTCATGCCTTATAACGTCTTGTCCTAGAATAACTTTTTATCTTGACTGAAACTTGACTACTCTCTTAGTTTTAACTACTGCATTAATATCTAAGATCACAGGAGAGTTGTCCTTTATCTTTATTTAAATTTGTTAGACATGAATTTTTTCCTCAAAATGTTGTCTCAGATGTTTTAATACTAATGTGATTTTATTTCACAAAACATTCTTTCATGGCAATTGATTCCTGTAAATTGCTTTTAATATGACTAAATTAATGAAGCTACACTCAGGCTCACCAGCATATAATTGAAATTATAGTCTTATAGGATAACAATAATAGTAATTCAATTTTCTGTAGCTCAATCTAGTCACGTGAACAACTTCAGGAACTCAGATAAGGTCATATTTTCATAATGTATGTCTCTGTGTATGCATGTGTATGTGTGTGTGCATGTGTGTGTGTGTGTGTGTGTGTGTGTGTGCGTTTTCCTGGGTGCTTCTTGCAAATGCTCAGGAACCAGTATGCTAATGTTTTCATTTTACCACTTCCTTAAGGAAGATCACCACTTAAAAGGCATTTGGATTCATTCACGTGGATGCCAGTAACATCCATGAATGTGGCTTCTTAACCAAAGGTTATTCTCCCTGTGCTACTAAACCAAGAAAACAAAAGCAAAAATAGTTCAATATGTCATACCTTTGAGTAACTATGGTCATTTTTAAATACATTGACATGTCTCACCCTGAGATAAATACAGCCAGATATTATTTGAAGAGGTGAAAACAGATTTTATTGAGTAACTTATGAGAGTCGTGAAAAGGGCTGAGTTCCATTTTGACTTGTGCACAGGTAATTTGGAGGTTTTATAGGGAAAATGAGGGAAGGGAAAGTGTGGGGTTTCAGTAGAGTTAGATAAGTGAAAAAGTACAAAGTGTTGGTCAGTATAAATGTGACGAGGTCAGCTGTGTCTGCTAGCTGTCTGTTATCTAAGTTAGGATTCTATCATTTCACCAAGACTAGGAGACAGACAATAAGTCCTTCTTAATGATTACATTTTAAAGGAATGGCTTGCAGGTCTTTGAGAGAGATGCTCCTGAGTTGCCAGAGAACAGATTTATATTTGAAAACCCTTTATAGTAAATGTTCAAAAAAGGTAGAACAGGGTCCTATTATCTGGTGTGTGTTGGTTAGAACAAATAGTAAGTTTTCCTGGCAGCACTAAAGTTTCTTGGCAGACACTTTAAAAAGGCCCAGGGTCATCCTGGAGACATGTCCTTATGCTGCTAGAAGTCATGCTAGAGTTTGGTCCAGTCTCTTAGTGTAGGAGTTTGCCAAGTGTTCTATACTTCTCACCCTAATTACCTACCACCTCTTGAATGTGAGCCCGATTAGCAGCACCATCTAAAGAACAGAATGCTGTATATTGGTGACATATATTTTTTGAGGCTAGAATTGCTGCTTACATCTTGTTTTCTTGAATCAAATTGGACATAGATCTTCCAGGCTTAACCTTTGGATGACTTCAGTTCCCCCGAGTTTACGTCTTCTAGTTGAGATTCTAGACATCACAGAGCCAAAGGAAGCCATCCCCATGTGTCCACTGGAAATTACTGACCCACAAACACCATAATGTAATAAATACCTCCTTTTTTCTTAAGTCCCTAATTTTGGAATAATTTGTTATGCAATAATATATAACTAATACAAAATGAATACACATTTTTTAAAATGTTGAGGATCCATAATAAGCAAATGCCCCTTATCTTCAGTTTTTAAAAAGAAGTAATTTTATTACAAATACTTTAATGTTATTTTGCAATATTTTATATGCATCTTGCTCAAGCCTATATACAGTAGATCACCAATGAAGTATCACACTCTACAGGCAATTTTGGGAAGAATATGTGTCTTTAGGAATAGGGATATGGAAGATTTATGTTTTAACTACTACATATAAATGTATTAAAGCCTAGCTATTGAAAAATTATAGACCACAAATATGCAAATATGCATCAGCACATGCTCTAGGGTTATACAAACAACCCACAAAATACTGAACAGATAATAATTTATCATTAAAAAGTTAAAAAGTCAGCAAATGGAACTCACAACCAAGTCAATATATCAGAAAAGGTGCCATACTGAGTATTCTTGAATAACATATAATTTCTGGCCATCTCCATGTAACATATGCTGATTCATTGGGTTGCTGCATTTTAGCCTCAATATGTCCAATCATAAAAATGTAATTTAGAAATATTAAATGTATTGGTTCCTGATAAATCACTTAGTAGATAATTAATTACATCTACTCAGCTGCATACAAAAATGCAAGTCTATTCAATTCTGTATCATTGTCAATTTAGATTTGTTTTCTATAAATTCTTGCCCCTTTAAAATTGTGGGATCTACCAATAAGGATTTTTAGAGCCCACGTGCACTGGGACTTGGAAATCTTGACTCCTTAGAAATTAGACCAGGTTGAGGTCCATCTAAGGAGGATACTCATTATCTCGTCTTCAGCTATTTTCCTCCTTTCTCATTTTTATCATAAGCATGTACCTAGCATAAAATACCTCTTCCCTTTTTCCCTCAGTAAATGAATATTTCATAGAAAAGTCTCTCTAATTCATGAGTGCAGTCCTGGTCTTTGCTCAGCCTTGTTACTCCACTTCACCAACAACATTCCAAGAACAGAAATGAAGACAAAACCCTTAGTATTATACCACATGACACAACTGTTTCTAGCCTGACCATAGATAAGAATATAGAATTTGGGGACAGTTAGCCTATATTCCATCTTGCCTCCACCATCTACGTGAACTTGGACAACTTCGATGCTTTTAGTTTAAGTTTTCTTACACATAAAATAAAAATTACAATTTGATTTTTTTTTGAAGATTGAATGAGTCATTTAGTCAAAATAGAGAACACAGCCTAGCACATATCAAGCTATTATTGTCAATATATTACTATTGTTGGTGCTATTATAATAGCATATTTTATGATAATATCTATATTTCATACTTGTGCCCTAAAATCCATACTGTAACAAAATAAAAAATAATTACTCTTGGCTCATGTCTTAGATTAATCAAATTGGAAACATAATTACAACAAATACAGAACATTGAAATTAAAGAACTTCCTTCCAACAGGTAGAGACAAAATATTTAGTAAATCTGGAAGATTGATTGCTCCAATTCACCTTGACTCTAAAATCAACGTTTAAAAAAGGGTCTGCTATTTTTAGTGTTTAGCTCTATGGATAACAGTAAACCAAGGAATCATAATACTTAAGGTAAGTTGTTCAAGTTTAGTAATACGTGGTGGAATGTTTAATTAGAACAAAATGCTATCTTTTCATAGTGTATAAAATTTAGATGTTTAAGGAACTCATTGTGTCTAACGATTGTGCAGCATATCAACAGTGTAGTCTGTACTTGTGATCACGTTACTTTTAGTCCCTTTTTCTTCCAGTCAGTGTTACACACTGCAGTGCAGTTACACACTAATGCTTAATAAATTTAATTATATTATTCCTCTCATAACATTTTTATAAAAAATACAATACAAAAAAATACAATTCCTATACACCAAGCAGTATAGCACCTATTCACATTTTTGCATATCTCTTCTTGTTTTCCACAGTTAACTTTACGTCAGGGGAAAGACTGGTCAAAATGTTATGGTTAATATTGAGTGTCAACTTGATTGGATTGAAGGACGCAAAGTACTATTTTTGGGTGTGTCTGTGAGAGTGTTGCCAAAGGAGATTAACATTTGAGTCAGTGGACTGGAAAGACAGATCCACCCTCAATCTGGGTGGGCACCTTCTAGTCAGCTCCCAGTGCTACCAGAATGAAAGCAGGCAGAAGAACGTGGAAAGACTAGACTGACTAAATCTGGCCTCCATCTTTCTCTGGTGCTGGATGCTTCCTTCCCTGGAACATCAGACTCCAAGTTCTTCAGCTTTGGACTCGGGCTTAACACCAGTGGTTTGCCACTGAAGGCTGCACTATCAGCTTCTCTACTTTTGAGGTTTTGGGACTCAGGTTGGCTCCCTGGCTCCTCAGCTTGCAGATGGCCTACTGTGGGACTTTACCTTGTGATCGTGTGAGTCAGTTCTCCTAATAAACTCCCCTTCATATAGATATCTGTCAGTTCTCCCCTCTAGAGAACCCTGACAAATACACAAAGAATAATATATTTTTAGAGGATTTGCTTTATATCACATTGATATCAAATGATTCACCGGACATATGGCAGAATACTCACCAGTGTGAGTTAAAACAATCCTTGGAAATGTAAACAGAACATTGGAAACTACATTTCTTTTCTATATATACTCGTCTAAATTTTTATCTATTCTAGGACTTCTTAAGAAGCCATTGTCCAACCTTCAGCTTTAGCATTGAGGTCAAAAGAGGAAAAAACTTTCCAAATTATTGGTAGAATTGAAATGAAATCTTCATTTTAGAATGATTTTTAAAGCTTAATTTTTAGACTCACCTATTAACTCCCATTTTGAATATGTTTGTCGTATTGGTACCTGTTAAATATTTCAAACACCATTGCTTTAGATTTACTCTTATATCTAAAGAGTCTTCTTTTGTCTCTTGCTCATATACATAAAATTCATTTCTTGTAAGTATAGCCCTTAATGTCTTTGTGTTTCTTTGTTTTCAATATTTATCTATATTCCAGAATTATTACTTTAGCCAAGTTTGCTTCAAATGCTGCTATGGTCTGAATGTTTATGTCCTCTTAAAATTCATATGTTAAAATCTTAACCCCCGAGATGATGGTATAGATGGCCTTCAGGAGGTGATAGATCATGACATGGAGCCCTCATGAATGGGATTCATGCTCTTTTGAAAGAGGCCCCACGACTGCCTTACCCCTTCCACCATTTGAGGACACGGCTAGGAGATACCATCTATGTACCAGAAATACACAAGAGAAGAGACCTCATTGAAACCTCAACAGACACCAAATCTGCTGTCACCTTGATCTTGGACTCCCCAGCGTCCACAACTGCAGGAAATAAACTTCTGTTGTTTATAAATTACCCAGTCTTTGGTACTTTTTTAAAGCAGCCCAAACAAAGACAAATACCTGACTCTGCTGAAATATCTAGATCATTTCTCTGCTTACTATAGGCAAAATATTGGGGGATGAGGAAGATTTATTCTACAATAAATCTTGACTTTATGAAAGGAAGATATTTACTGTTTTTTTAAACTATTATTTGTATAAGTTTAAAAAGTACAAGTATAATTTTATTACATAGGTATATTACATAGTGGTATAATAAAATCTAGGCTTTTAGTATATCCATCTCCCAAAAAATGTTCATTATCCTCACTAAGTAATTTCTCATCATACACCACCTCCCACTCCACAACACTTCTGAGTTTTAGGTGTATATTATTCCACATTCTATGTCCATGTGTACACATTATTTAGCTTCCACTTATAAGTGAGACATAAAAAGTATTTGTCTTTCTGCTTCGGAGTTGTTTCACATAAGGTAATGGCCTCTGGTTCTATCCATGTTGCTAAAAAAAAAAAAAAAAAGAAAAAAAGAAAAAGAAGAATGTGATTTCATTCTTTTTTATGGCCAAAGAGTATTCCATTGTGTATATATACCACATATTATCATCCAATCATCAATTGGCATATACTTAGGATGATTCCATATCTTTACTATTGTGAATATTGCTGTGATAAATATATGAGTGCAGGTATCTATTTGGTATGTTGATTTTCTATCCAGTAGCGGAATGCTGGATTGAAGGTATCTCTATTTTTAGTTCTTTGGGAAATCTCTATACTGTTTTCCATAGAGGCTGTGTGAACTTACATTCCCATCAGTAGTGTATAAGTGTTTTATTTTCTACACCTCCTGGCCAACTTCTGTTAGTTTTTTACTTTTTAATAGTAGCAATTTTGACTGGTATAAGATGACATTTCATTGTTTTAATTTGCATTTCTCTGATGATTAGTGATGTTGAGTATTTATTCATATGCTTGTTAGGTATTTGTATACCTTTGATATTTTTCTTCTTTTATTCTTTTCAAGCTACATGCCTATGTATGTCTTCTTCTGAAGGATGTCTATTCATGTCCTTTATCCACTTTTTAATGAGATCTTTTTTTTTCATTGTTGTTCTTGAGCTGTCTGAGTTTCTTCTAAATTGTGGATATCAGTCCTCTGTCAGGTGCACAGTTTCCAAATGTTTTCTCCCATTCTGCAGGTTGTCTGTATACTTGGTTGATTATTTATTTTTCTGTGCAGAAGCTTTTTAGTTCAATTAAGTCCCATTTGTCTATTTTTGTTTCTTTGCTGGTAATTTTGAGGACTCAGTTATGAATCATTTGCCTACACCAATGTCCAAAACAGTTTCCTAGGTTTTCCTCTAGTATTTGCATGGTTTCAGGTCTTATATTAAAGTATTTAATCCATCTTGAGTTGAGTTTTGTATATGGTGAGAGATGGGGATCTAGTTTTATTCTGCATATGGCATTCCAATTTTCCCAGCACCATTTATTGAAAAGAGTATTCCTTCTCTAATATATATTCTTGTCAACTTTGGCAAAGATCAGTTAGCTATAGATATGTGGCTTTTTCTGGGTTATTTATGCTGTTTTGTTGATCTATGTGTATTTTTCTACCAGTACCATGCAGTTTTTGTTTCTATAGCCTTGGAGTATAATTTGAAGTCAGATAATATGACTTTGTTGTTTTTGCTTAGGATTGCTTTGACTAGCCAGGCAATTTTTTGATTTCATATAAATTTTAGAATTTTTTTAATTCTGTGAAGAAAAATGTTGGTATTTTGAGAGGAATTGTATTGAATCTCTAGATTGCTTTGGGCAGTATGTCATTTTAATAATGTTATTTCTTCAATTCCATAAGCATGGGATTTTTTTTTTTAGTTTGTGCCATTTATTTTTTTTTAACTCAGTGTATTGTAGTTTTCCTTGTAGAGATCTTTCACTCCTTTGATTGAATATATTTTTAGGTATATTTCTGTAGTTATCGTAAATGGGATTGCCTTCTTGATTTGTTTCTTCACGTGATTGTTATTGGTGTACAGAAATGCTACTGATTTTTCCATGTTGATTTTTACTGAAACTTTACTAAATTCATTCATAAAATCCAAGAGTTTTGGTGGAATATTTAGGGTTTTCTGCGTATAAGATAATAAAATCAGCAAACAGATAATTTGACATCTTCTTTTCTAATTTGGATGACTTTTATTTATGTCTGCTGCCTGATTTCTCTGGCAAACACTTCTAGTACTATATTGAATAGACATGGCAAAAGTGGGTATCCTTGTCTTATGCCAGTTCTTAGGGAGAATGTTTTCAACTATTTAAAGAGCTTAAGGTGGCTATTTCCTTGAGTATTCCACTGACACCTCAAACTAGGATATCAGAAACCAAATTCATCATATCTTTGTCAGCCTGTTTCTTCTTCAGTACCTCTTATTTAGTAAATAATGTCAAAGAGAACATACTTGTCCAAACAAGAAAACTGGGGATTACATTTGTCCTCTTCATTCTCACTTACCATACTTTGCATCTGATTATGCTCTATAGCTTCCACTTTTACAATAATTCTTTTGTTTGTCACTCTTCATCAGATATTAAGCTCTTGCTTCTTCCAAGTTGAATAAGTGCAACAATATAACTACATTTTCATCCTCTAATTGAGAGAGTTCCCTGACACCCGTCACAGGAGGTGCAAGGTGGGTTTGGCTTGTCTGTTTGGTCGCTGCTGCCCAAACCTATTATGGGAGGAGGAGCACACAGATGGACAGGTGCAGGAGCCCAAGTGGGCATGTGTTACACTATGCTTTTTTAGCCTTGCCATCCACCAGACAACTTAAGTGTTAACCAGCTCAGTGGACCCTCTGCCTTTCTGCAAGGGCAGAGGACCAGCATGACAGCTTTCTGTATCCCAAGCTCTTGTCCAGTGTCCTGGAAGAATCAGGTCACACATAGGCTTCAAGGATGAATGTGGAGGTTTTATTGAATGGTGGAGGTGGCTCTCAGTGGAAGGATGGAGAGCTGGAAGAGCAATGGAGCAGGAAGGCAATCTTCCCCTGGAATTTGGTCCTCCAGCAGCCGAATTCTTCTCCAGCCACCCCCAGCCAAACTCCTCTCAGCATTCAAACATTGTTTCTCTTTTCTCTGCCTCACCATTCTGTCATTCATTTGCCTGTCTCCTCATCTGCTTCTGGAGCCTGGTACTGGGGGTTTATAAGGGTACAGGATAGGGAGACCCGATGGGCCAAAAGGCAACAGGAATGCCTGTTCTCACGTAGGGCTGTGGATATCCAGGTGTGAGGGTGGAGTCTTTGCTCAGGAACTGCTCTCTCCTACCCAGTATTTTCCTGGCTCCTCTCTGTATCATAATCAGGATCCGCTCCAATCTATCCACAACACTAACAACAGAATTAAAGATTATCAGGCTGGGCACAGTGGCTTATGCCTGTAATCCTGAGAGACGGGATTAGCTGAATTTCATAGGCCGACTAAGAATCCCTAAGCCTCGGTGGGAAGGTGACCGCATCCACCTTTAAACATGGGGCTTGCAACTTAGCTCACACACGAACAATGAGGTAGTAAAAAGAGCTCACTAAAATGCTAATTAGGCTAAAACACGAGGTAAAGAAATAGCCAATCATCTATCGCCTGAGAGCACAGGGCAGGGACAATGATCGGGATATAAACCCAGGCATTCGAGCTGGCAACAGCAACCCGCTTTGGGTGTCCTTCCCATTGTATGGGAGCTCTGTTTTCATTCTATTATATCTCGCAACTGCACACTCTCTGGTTCATGATTGTTCTGGTTGGAGCTGAGCTTTTGCTCGCCATCCCCCACTGCTGATTGCCGCCTTCGCAGACACTGCCGCTGATTTCCACCCCTCTGGATCCAGCAGGGGGTCCACTGCACTTCTGATCCAGCGAGGTGGCACCCACTGCCACTCCCAATCGGGCTAGAGGCTTGCCATTGTTCCTGCGAGGGCTAAGTGCTGGGTGCTCATCCTAATCGAGCTAAATAGAGCTATAACACTCACCCCATGGCCCAAGATTCCATTCCTTAGAATTCGTGAGGCCAAAAACCCCAGGTCAGAGAACAAGTGCCATCTTGCCATCTTGGAAGCAGCCCACCACCATCTTGGGAGCTCCAAGAACAAGGATCTCCCACTGACACCCCCCTCCCAGCCCCGGTTAACAGTCCCAGCACTTAGGGAGGCAGAGGCAGGCAGATTGCTTGACTCCAGAAGTCCTAGACTAGCCTAGGAAATGTAGCAAAACCCCAACTCTGCCAAAACACACACACACACACACACACACACACATCCACAAATTGGCCAGGGCCAATTTGTGCATCTGTAGTCCCGGCTACTCTGGAGGCTGAGGTGGGCAAATTGCTTGAACCTGGGAAGTGGAGGTTGCAGTGAGCTGAGATGGTGCCATTGCACCCCAGTCTGGGCAACAAAGTGGGACTGGGTCTCAAAAAAGAAAAAATAAATAATGAAATAAAAATTATCATCGCAGTTATATTCTGCTTAACATATTTAGTAATTATGCATAACTTTCCGGAGTCCAATGCCCCCACTTATCCCTAGACAGCCTCATCTCAAACCATATTTTCAATTGTGATGTTTACCATAATAGACATGAGGCTTATTTAAGGAGTTGCATGGTTTCATGCTACTATGATTTGACACAGGCTAATTTATCTGTTATGAAGTAGACGTTTTACCAAATTTTGAACTTGAAGACACAGTTAAAATAACATTCCTCTAGAAATCCCAACTCTGGCTTCAGGATGAATGTCTTACTCAGATGCTCTTCCTATTTCCTTACTTTACGTGTTATTCAGTTCTCTATCATGAACTCATTATATCTCATTATACATATTTTTTTTTCTTTTTTTTTTTTTTTTTTTTTGAGATGGAGTCTCGCTGTGTCCCCCAGGCTGGAGTGCAGTGGCATGATCTCGGCTCACTGCAAGCTCCGCCTCCTGGGTTCACTCCGTTCTCCTGCCTCAGCCTCCCGAGTAGCTGGGACTACAGGCACCCGCCACCATGCCTGGCGAATTTTTTGTATTTTTAGTAGAGATGGGGTTTCACTGTGTTAGCCAGGATGGTCTCGATTTCCTGACCTCGTGATCTGCCCGCCTCGGCCGAACCCATTATATTTTAATGCACTTTATTTGTATCTTATCTTGTTTATTCCATTGAATAAAGACATCATATATTATTTAAGCTGGCATCCTACATGCTCAATATGATGCCTGCCATGTAGTAGGTACAATAATTATACTTCTTGTCAGATGATCTGAACAGAGATTGAGACATCTTCAGGTACTGTGAAGACAGATGCTTTGGTTCTACCACGACTAGGTAATAGAGTGTTTCATGGTGGGCAGGTCTCTGCAAAGCTGCTCCAAAGTCCAGGGAAGCTGAGTGGCCAAAGGAAAAGGCTGACAAATCTGTCTTCACAGAAAGAAACATTTAATAGGGACTTACGAACTGAAGCCATGTCTGTGTCTCTGGTGGCTATGAGAGAAAATGGTGGATTCTAACACTGTTACCCCCGAGACTCAGGAATAACATACCGAAGGGAAGGTGCCTTAGAAAATATGGATAGGAATTTTCCCTGAGGACATGGATTATGGTAAATAGGAGTTTATCAATGTTGATTTTCTCTAAAGGCAGGATTTAAGGTAAGTACATGTTCTTAAACAGGAACAATAGAAAAACTGGAAATCTTAGAGGCATTCTGGAACCAGGGTTGACCAGAAGTCAACATGGCAGATGAGTTTCCAAGACAGAGTTGCTTTGGCCTCCATATAAGGTAAGGGTGGAAAATAACTCATCTTCTGATTTCTGCCCTGAGAATCACAAGATGTGTTCACATGCAGTTTATGGAGAAGATGCTAGTAAAACATCATTTTTCCTTGTCATATACTAACATTTACACACTTTAAATTAAGGTACTCTTGTGTGTGACATCTTAGTTTTGGTGATAGTAGTGCTTCTTCAAATATTTTGATGAATAGTCCGGAGAAGTTCACAGTAATTTTATTTCAAGAAGCCTGGACAGCATTTATTAAAATAGAAACTGTGGCATGAAGCATGAGATAAGCTACTCCGATAATTGTATGAAATGTAATTGTCAAATTGCAACATTGTTTTTATGAAGAGTAACAAAGGGTTCCTGTTTCTAGAAAACTTTAGCATAGACTATGTATAAATGAAAAGGATTTAACATTTGTAAAATCTCACTGAGAAGTTAATAAGCGAGTATTCCCTTACACCTTCTCCCAATTGGCATATAAAGTTTTGTGTGTGCACATGTGTGTATAATTACAGTTGTCTCCAAGTGTGAACAATTTCTTGGCTATAATTATTTCCCCAAATTTTATTTCTTATATTATTGCTTTGTGAAAAGTCCTGTGTGTAATTATGTGAGAAACAATGTAATGCAAATCGAAAGATCTGCCTCCGAAGTTCAGTTTTCAAGCTTCACCACTTGATATCTGAACATTGGCAAGTCATTTGCTTGGCCTTTGCTTTGCTTTCCTCATCTGTAACTTGGGGAGAATAACAGCTATTATTAGCCTATCAATGGCATAGGATTGTTTAAGGATTAAATGAGTTAAAATACATAAGTAATTTAAAAGTGTGACCAAATTTTTAAGCAACTTATCAATTAATATGGGTTATTTTTAGGCTCATCATTACCCTTAACTCATTATTTGCTGGAGCTCATTGTAGTAAGCAAGGGGACCGAACCCAGTGACTACCTCCGATGAAAAATATGTATCTGCATTATTACTGCCTTTATGCTTAATAATTCCACAAAGCACATAGTTATGGCCCATAGTAATGAAGCAAAAGCTGCATAGATAGAACAGGAATAACAAAGAGCAGAGATCTTAAAAATAGCTTTTTGGGCCTAAATATTTTTCGAAGCATGTCAGGGACTCCTCTGTTTCTCTTGTCGCCCTGTCTCTGTCTCTCTCCTCTCTCTCTTAGCTTCCTTCTGTCATGTGAGAGTGTTTGTGTGTCTTGCACACATGGAGATGTGTGCATGGCAGGTCCAGGGGACGGCTACATTAAGGCAGATCATCAGTTTGATGGAACAGCTCTGTATTACTAGTTTTGTAAATTGGTTGTACCTTAGATTTAGTTTGACCAAGTCCTTCATTTAATTTAATTTAAAAAAAACTAAACCTGAAAATTACAGGAAAAACATACAAAGAACTCTAAATAGGCTTCCAAGAAGAAACTCATTTTTGATCTATGTATAATTTTTTTTTAAAAAACTATAGGTAATTTATTCAGTGGGTGTCAACTCAGCCACATATCAGTTTTCCTCAGTCACATATCCGTTGGTTTTAGTGACTAATTTTAATGTTATAAAAAACCTTTAAATAATGTGTAACCAAATTTCTCAGTTTATTTCACAAGTTCTTCTTCCAAAATAGCCCTATGAAAACTTTCACACTAAAAAAATCTCACTTGATAAAATAAAATCTGCTTGATATTTAAGCCCAGTATATTGAGACCCCACCAGCATAAATGTTTATAAGGAAATACTTCACAGTAACGTGGTACACTAAATTCCTTCTCTTAACTAAGCCTTAATATGACTGAAATTCTACTTTAATTCTGTATTCTGTGTATCTTATATAAAATATTTTTTAATAATCTATTACTCCTCTCAGGCTGTATACACACACATATACACAAAAAAGATATTCTGTATATCTTATATAAAATATTTTTAAATAATCTATTACTCCTCTCAGGCTGTATACACACACATATACACACAAAATGTGCTGGCTTGTGCAGGAGTGACGGGTTAGTGAGTCTTTTGATCTCACATGATTACTTGCTTTTATCACAAAGGAAACTTTCAATATCAGTTTTCTGTTTAGTCTTTTAACATATGAGGAACACAATGTAAAGAAATACCCTAATAGGCTGGGCACAGTGGCTCATGCCTGTAATCCCAGCACTTTGGGAGGCCGAGGCGGGCAGATCACGAGGTCAGGAGATCCAGACCATCCTGGCTAACACGGTGAAACCCCGTCTCTACTAAAAAAAAAAAAAGAAAACAATTAGCCGGGCGTGGTGGTGGGCGCCTGTAGTCCCAGCCACTTGGGAGGCTAAGGCAGGAGAGTGGCGTGAACCTGGGAGGCAGAGCTTGCAGTGAGCCGAGATTGCACCACGGGATTCCGGCCTGGGCAATAGAGCAAAACTCCGTCTCAAAAAAAAAAAAAAGAAATACCGTATTAGAAAGTCCACAAATCAGATATCCAGTTTGACTCTATAGTTTTGACAACTAGTATCACACTATAATTGTGTCAATAATATAGAATGCAATAAGAAAAATAATTCTTTTATATATTTCCAATTAGCAGCTTGTTTATATTAGATATTCTCTTCTGTTTTGATCTTATGATTTTATGTAGAAATCTTTAATTCAATATTAGTTAAAATACAGAAGTAATTAAGGACTGGAAGCTAAACTGTTGCCTCTACCGGTTTCCAAAAAAAAAAAAAAAAAAATCAGCAGAGTAAATGTAGTTTAAGTATCATTCATATTGACTCGGTATATGACATATGTTACATGGTGCTGTGTTCCAAGGCAATTGCAAAGTGAGGAACAGTCCTACCAAAAGTATTTTGACAATGACTGTTTTGCTGGAGACTGCATTAATGATGTATATGTGTGGAAATGTGAGTTTTGCTAAAGGTTGCCAAACCATACACCTGAAAAGTACTGACAATTACCATCATCCAAGAGACAGTTGCCAGTCCCTTGGCAATCTAAAATTATAATCAGATATTGAGAAATAACATAAAGAAAAATATGGTCAAATTAGGAGATTAAAACATGATCGAATTACTTAGCTGTAATTTTTGAGGATTTTTATACATTATATGAGATAACAGAAACATAGAATAATCAATAAGCAGTATCAATAATGTAAAGAACAAGAAAGGAGAGACATCTCTTTGGAAGAAAGAAAAAAGTAAAAAAAAAAGAACAAGCACGATTATTTCATGGAAAAGCAACTGCAAGTTCTCAAGATTTGTTCCAACTTCACTCATCTTATAATAAAATACTCCATCACTTATAATATCAGGCACCAAATAGAAACAATTTAACTAGGAGTGAGAATTGATTCTGTGTGCATATTCAAGCGTGCATCCTATGTGAATTATAACAGTATTCCTTTTTCAAATTTGGACTAATTGTCTCATATTTTACTGCTATTTATTGGAATGCTTATTAGAATAAAGATGGTAATAATATATGTTAACATAGTGTATTTATCTCACCATAAACATTTATTGAACAGCTGTGTAGATTTTGACACTTCTCTTGCCTCAAATTGGTAATTTTCTCAAGAGTTTGTGAGACATCTTGGCAAATGACTGCTCACTTTTATTATTATTATTTTTACTGGGGTAAGAACACATCACATAAAATCTACCCTCTTATCACATTTTGCAGTGTATCCTGCCACAATTGAAAGCATGGATGAAATTGGAGGACATTCTGATAAGTGAGGTAACTACTCGCTTTCTGATGAGTCCATTTCTGCAGAGAATTATTATTTTGGTTGGCTTCTAATTAATTAGTACCTATTATATTTTCATTTCTCATGTTTTTCATAACAACTTCATAAAAATATCAATAATCAAAATTCATTCAGCATGTGGAGCCACATTTCATTTTGGCTGGGGTTCAATGTTTGCATGTCATAATGAATAGCTTTGCCAAAATGTTACCAGCCTGCAAAGTATATTTTTGGATTCTTCATCTAAGAAGACTTTAAAACAAAGTGAAACACCTTCTGGAATTCATTCACCAGTGTTTTCCAGCCAGATTATATTTGGTATAAAGAGCAATGGGAACTGGTCTTTCAGCTTTAGGCAACATGTAGTTATCACTAGAGCATGATCTGAAGCTGAAGTCACCTTCGACTTGTCACTATCCCTCTGCCTGCTGTTTAGAACCATTAGGGGCCAGAGAGGCAGCAATAAAAAGTACAGCTTTGGATAATAGAGGAAAACATACTGTGCTCTTTATGTTTGTTAATAGGGCATGACAATTGTTCCCAAACTGCCTGGAAGCCATTGTGCCTTGCTACTCTGGAGTGTGGCATATAATGTAATAAAGGACACAGTTTCTCAGCTAATGCAAGCATGGCATTTTCCCCCACCCAGCAAATGCCAAATGTTTACAACACTCGGGGGTTTTAGAAAGTCTTATAGGGATTTTCTTAGCTAGGCAGACCAAATGGCTTAATGTAAACCCATTTATTTGAAATAGGTCAAAAATAAATAATTCCTTTCGACTTAGCAAAGAGATTATGTTTTATAAACTGTAATTGCCCTATAAAATTAATCAAAACAAGAACTTCATTTCATATACTAAAAGAAAGCATGAATACTCATCAAAACAATGTTCTGTAATTAATATCATTTTGTAGACATTTGTGATCTCCCAAGCTCTTGTTATATTCTCTCATTTTGTTATATAATTTTCACAATAACACTAAGAGATAGACGTGACTGTAGTCCTATATTAGGTAGAAAAAGGTAATTCAGTGTTGTTGCATAATTTACCTATGGCTACACATATAATAACTGGGAAAATAAGGATTCAAACTCTGAGAAACCTTCCCTAGGAAAGCAAGAAGCTTTGTCCAGTTTTTATTACTATTTTCCCCAATGTTTAAAGTTGTGGCAAAATATACATAACATAAAATTTACCATTTTAACCATCTTTAAGAACATTGTTTAGTGTGATTAAATACATTTATAATATTGTACTACCATCACCACTATCTACCTCTGTAAATCTTTTCATCTTGTAAAACTGAAACTGTATGCCCATTAAACAGTAACTCCTCATTCCTCCCTTCCCCCAGTGATTGGCAGTTGCCATTCGACTTCCTGTTTCTATCATTTTGGCTATTTTAAGGATATTATATATATGAAATTGTGCAGAATATTTTTCCTTTTGTTACTGGCTTATTTCACTTATAATGTCCTCAAGATTCATCTATGCAATAGCATATGTCAGAAATAACTTCCTTTTTAAGGCTGCATAATATACTTGTACACATATGTACAGTGTATCACTTTTTTGCTTATCCATTCATCCATAAATACAAGATTTGGACTTATTCTTTATTTTTAGCTATTTTAATATGCTATTAACATGAGTGTACAAATATATCTTCATGACTCTGACCTCAATTATTTTGGGTATATTCTCAAGTGGAATTCCTGGATCATACAGTAATTCCATTTGCAATTCTGTTTTCACTGTTTTTCACACAGTGGCTGTGCCGTTTTACATTTCCACCAACAGTGCGCGAGGTCTCCAATTTCTCCACATTGTCACAAAACACTTATTTATTAGTGCTATCAATGGTAGCCATCTTAATGGGTAGAAGGTGCTATCTCACTGTAATTTTGATTTGAATTTCGCTAATGATTAGTGCTGTTGAGCATCTTCTCATGTGCTCATTTACCTCTTGTATATCCTCCTTGGAGAAATGTGTATTCAAGTCTTTTGCCCAATTTTGACTCAGGTTGGTTGTTTTTCTGTTGTTTTAGAAATTCTCTGTAAATATCAGATATTAATCTCATCAGATAGTTGATTTGCAAATATTTACTCTAATTCTGTGGGTTGCCTTTTAACTCTATTGATATTGTTATTTGATGACAATTTTCATGAAGTTTCAGTTTGTCTATTTTTCTACTGTTGTTGCCTATGCCTATGATGTAAAATCCAGGAAATTATTGCCGATTCCAATGTCTTAAAGCTTTTGTCGTGGGTTTCTTTCTAGGAGTTTGTATAGGTTTAGATCTTATATTTAGTTCTTTGTTGCACCTGAAGATAATTTTTGTTTATGGTGTTAGAAAAGAGGTCAACTTCGTTCCTCTGCATTTATATATCCAATTTTCCTAGAATCTTCATTGAAAGCGCTGTTCTTTTCTTTTTGAATGATCTTGCCACATTTGTGAAAAGATCTTTTGACCGTATATGAAAGGTATTATTTCTGGACTCTGTATTCTGTTCTGTTGCTCTATATGTCTATCTCTATGCCACCACCACACTGTTTGATAACTGTGGCTTTGTAGTAAGATTTGAAATCAAGAAGTGTGCCTTCCAGCTTTATTCATTCTTTTAAAGCAGTTTTGGCTAATAGGAATCCCTTGTAATTCCATATAAATTTTCTAATGGGTTTTTCTATTTATGGAAAAAAACTGGTGTTTTGATAGGGATTGCAATCAATCTGTACATCACTTTGCGTAGGATTGACATCTTAGCAACATTAACTCATTTAATTTATGTACATGGGATTTATTTTCTTTTATTTACATCTTCTTTAATTTCTTTCAGTAATGTTTTGTAATTTTCATCATACAAATTTTTCACCTCCTTGGTTAATTCTTGAGTATTATATTCTTTTGATGTTATTGCAGCAAATGGAATTGCTTTCATAATTTTGTTTTCATATTGTTCATTGTTAATATGTTAGAAACACACTTTTTTATTATTATACTTTAAGTTCTAGGGTACATGTGCACAATGTGCAGGTTTGTTACATAGGTATACATGTGCCAGGTTGGTTTGCTGCACCCATCAACTCGTCATTTACATTAGGTATTTCTCCTAACACTATCCCTCCCCCGGCCCTCTACCCCCCCAACAGGCCCTGGTGTGTGATGTTTCCACTTAGGAGTGAAAATGTGGTGTTTCATTTTCTGTCCTTGTGATATTTTGCTAAGAATGATGTTATCCACCTTCATCCATGTCCCTGCAAAGGACATGAACTCATCCTTTTTTATGGCTGCATAGTATTCCATGGTGTATATGTGCCACATTTTCTTTATCCAGTCTATTATTGATGGACATTTGGGTTATTTCCAAGTCTTTGCTACTGTGAATAGTGCTGCAATAAACATATATGTGCATGTGTCTTTATAGTAGCATGATTTATAATCCTTTACACATGATATTTTTAATGTGTTGACTTCACATCCTGCTACTTTGCTTATTTCATTTATTAGTTCTAATGGATTTTGTGTGTGAGCATAATCTTTATGGGTTTCGACATTCAAGTTTATATCATCTGTGAGCAATAATTATTTTATTTCTTTTCTAATTTGGATTTATTTTATTTCTCCTTCTTGCCTACTTGCTCTAGCTAGAACTTGCAGTACTATATTGCAATACTTGTGGTACAAGTAGGCACCCTTACCTTGTTAATGGCGTAAAGGAAAAGGCTGCATTCTTTACTATGGAGAATAGTGTTTGCTGTGTGTTTTTCATATATGGCTTTTATTATGTTGAACTAATTTTCTTTGATTCCTAGTTTGTTCAATGTATTTATCATGAGGGGGTGTTAAATTTTGTCAATTGTTTTTTCGGCATTAATTGAGATGATTATGTGTATTTTTTCTTTCGATATGTAAATGTGGTGTATTATATTGATTAATTTTTGCATGTTTCATCACCCTTGTATTTCAGAAGTAAATCGTATTTCATCATAGTATATGTTCTTTTTAATGTACTACTGAATTTGGTTTTCTAATATTTTGGTAATAATTTTTACATCAATGTTTATGACAGGTCTGTAGCTTTCTTACAGTGTCTTTGGCTTTGGTATCTAGATATCTCACTTCATTTTGTCTGCTATAACAAAATGTCTTAGATGGAGTAATTTATAAACAACAGAAACTTATTGCTCACAGTTCTGCAGGCTAGGAAGCCCAAGATCAAGGCACCAGCAGAGTTGCTGTCTGGGGAGGGCTGTCTTTGTGCTTCAAAGCTGGGGCCTTCTTGCTGTGTTCTCACTTGACATAAAAGACTAACTAGCTACCTCAGGCTTCTTTTACAAGGGTGTAATTTCCTACATGAAGGTGTATGTATCATGACCTAATCACTTATAAAAGCCCTCACCTCTTAATAGTATCACTTTGGGTATTACGTTACAGTGTATGAATTGTGGGCCTCACCAACATCCACACTATATCAGAGGGTAATGTTGACCTCTTAGAACAAAGTAGAAAGTTTTCTCTGCTCTAATTTTTTTTTTTCTTGTAAACTTTGAGAAGAATTAATGTTAGTTCTTCCTTAAAAGTTTGGCAGAATTTACCAGTAAAGCCATCAGATGCAGAACTTTTCTTTGCTGGGAGGTTTATATTACTAATTCAATTTCCTTACTAGTTATAAGCCTATTGAGATGTTCTAGTTAGTGATTTAGGCCTGATGGTTTTTATGTTTCTAGAAATTTCTCTGTTTCATTTAGGCTACCCAATTTGATGGCATGCAGTTGTTCATAGCACTCTTCTTGAATTCTTTTCATTTATATAGAATTAGTAGTAATTCTACACAATTCTTTTATTTCTAATTTTGGGAACGAGTATTCTCTTTTTTTCTTAGTCCATTTTACTAAAGCTTTTTCAATTTATCTTTTCAAATAAACGACTTTTGAGTTTATTAATTTTATCTATTGTTCTTTTATATTCATTTATCTATGTTCTAATCTTTATTATTTCCTTCTTAATGCTCGCTTTTGGTCTAGTTTTTTTCATTTCTTAAGTTGTAAAGTTAAATTGTTGATTGGAGCTCTTTCTTGATTTTTGATGTAAGCATTTAAAGCTCTACATTTTTCCCTTGGCATTGGTTTCACTACATCCTGCAATTTAATTTTTGGCATGTTCTGTTTTCATTTTCCTTGTGTTTTTTTTATTTGGTCAACTGGTTAAGAGTATGCTTTCTAAATTTCCACAAATTTGTACATTTTCTCATTTTACTTATATTATTTATTTTTAATTTTATCTCATTGCAGTCAGAGAAGATACTTTGCATAATAGCTATCTTGTTTTCAATCTATTGAGACTTAATTTGTGGCTTAACAAATGAACTGTACTGGAACATGTTCCTCATGTACTTGAAAAAAATGTGACATGGACACAGGGAGGGGAACATCACACACCAGGGCCTGTCAGGGGGTAGGGGACAAGGGGAGAGATAGCATTAGGACAAATACCTAATGCATGCTGGGCTTAAAACCTAGATGATGATTGATAGGTGCAGCAAACCACCATGGCGCATGTATACTTGCGTAACAAACCTGCACGTTCTGCACATGTATCCCAGGACTTAATGTATAATAATAGTAAAAAGAAAATAAAAGAATGTGCATACTGCTGTTGTTGGATATAATGTTCTCTATTTATCTGTTATATTTAGTTGGTTTATTGTGTTTTTTTAAGTTCTCTATTTTCTTCTATTTGTTCTATCCATTATTGAGAGTGGGTTATTGATGGTTCCACCTATTACTGTATGACTCTCTATTTCTCCCTTTAATTCTGTCCATTTTTATTTCATGTATTTTGATGGAATCTCATTAGATGAGTAATTTTTTATAATTTTTATACCTTCTTCTCTATGCTGAAGCTTTTATTAATATACAGTGCCCTTCTTTGTCTCTTATATTTTAATTTAAAATTTATATTGTCTGATAGTAGTATAAGACTAAGACCCCTGCTAAGTTTTGTTTACTGATTGCACGTAACATTTTTTTTTATCCTTTTACTTTCAATCTATTCCTGTCTTTGGATATAAAAGAAATATTTTGTAGATGGCATAAAGGTGGATCATGTGTTTTTATTCATTTTGCTAATCTGACTTTTGATTGAAGAATTTCATCCACATAAATTAAAAGTAATTATAAAGGAAGACATTTCTGTCACTTTGCTATTTATTTTCTATATGACTTAGAGTGTTTTATCTTCCATTTTCTGCATTATTGTCTTACTTTGTGTTTAGTAGAGTTTTTTTTTTTCTTGCAGAGAAATGTTTAAGTTTCTAATTTCCTCTTATGTAATGTCTGTAGCTATATTTTTATGGTTACCATGGAGATTACACTTAGCATTCTAAAGTTATAACACTCTAATTTAAATTTACACTGGCTTTACTTCAAAACATGCAAAAACTCTGCTCCTTTACAGCTTTATTTTCATCCCTTTTAGTTGTTAAAATTACAAAATTACACTTTTACAAATTGTGTGTCCCAAAACAAAATATTAAGACTTTTACATGTATTAGGATCTTAAATCACGTAGAAAACAAAAAGGGGAGTTACGAACCATTGTTAAAATACTATTAATTGTTCTAACTGCTTATGTATATACCTTTATTGATATCGTTATTTCTTTATACAGCTTTGTGCCAGTGTCTAATGTCTTTTTATTTCCCCCTACTGAACCATTTCCTGTGGGGCAGGTCCAATGTAACAGACTCTCAGATTTCATTTATCTGGGGATCTTAAAAGTTGTCCCTCACACTTGAAAGACAGTTTTTCCAGATATAGTATTCCTCACTGATAATTTTTTTCTTACCACTTGGAATATATCATCTCACTGTTTTCAGACCTCCAAAGTTTTTGATGCAAAATCTGCTCATGATGTTATTGAGAATTCTTTTCATGTGAAATCATTTCTGTCTTGCTGCTTTCAAGATTTTGTGTTTGCTTTTGTCATTTAAAAGTGAGATTATAGTGTGTGTTGGTGTGGGTCTTTGAATTCATCTTACTGAGAGTTTCTCAAGCTGCTTGGATATTTATATGTTTGTCTTTCATTTATCAGATTTGGAACATCATCACTCACTGTTGCTTCAAATATTCTTTCTGTCTCTTTCTCTTCTTCATCTTCTTGTAAGATTCTTACAATACATATTTTGGTTCATTTGATGGTGTCCCACATATCTCTTCAGCTCTCTTTCGTTTTCTTTAATCTTTTTTATTTCTCTTTCTAAGAAAGTTTGATAATTTCCATTGTCTTTTTAAAAATATTTTATTTTATTTTATTATTATTATACTTTAAGTTTTAGGGTACATGTGCACAATGTGCAGATTAGTTACATATGTATACATGTGCCATGCTGGTGTGCTGCACCCATTAACTCGTCATTTAGCATTAGGTATATCTCCTAAAGCTATCCCTTCCCCCTCCCCCCACCCCATTGTCTTATCTTCAAGTTCACTGGTTCTTTTCTCTGCCTTCTGAAATATTCCTTTTTATCCATTTAATGTGTTTTGCATTTCAGTTATTATACTTTTCAGCTTCAGAATTTTCTTTTGGTACATTTTTAGGTTCCTTGTCTGTTTATTAATATTTCCATTTTTTAACACATTGCTTTCTTGACATTCTTGAAATCTTTCTTGTGTCCACTGAGCATCCTTGAGACAGTTGTCTCAAGTCTGTGGCTAGTGGAGGTGCCATAAAAGTTTTTTTGGGACAGTTTTTAGTGATTTTTTTCTTTTGAATAGATTATACTTTACTATCTATTTATTGTATCGTCTGACTGTTTTTGTTACTTCAAGATTTTTATGTCGAAACCAAACTTTTAAATTGCTGTTATTAAGTGGTAGGGCTTATGGAAGGTGAGTAGTTCATGAGGGCTCTACTCTTATAAATGGGATTAGTGTCCTTATTTTAAAAAAAAGGCACAAAGGAGTTTGTTCACACTTTTCATAATGTGAGAACACAGAAAGAAGACACCATCTTTGAAGCACAGAGAGAGCCCTCACCAGAGACTAATTCTGCTGGTGCCTTGATCTTGGACTTCTCAGCCTCTATTGACTGTAAGCAATACATTTTTGTTATTCATAAATTATACAAGCAAGGTATTTTGTTTAGCAGCTCAGATGGACTAAGACACTTTGTATGCCTATGATTTTTTGTTAAAGCTAACATTTGAATGCAATAATCTAACTCTTGATATCGGATTATCCCCCTTCCCCAACGTTTGCTGGGTTATTTTTTATGTTTGTTTATGCTTATTGTTACTGTTTTTCTGATTGCTGTAGCTGTCTCTGCAGCAAAGATCAGCTAGACATGTAAATTTAAAGACTTCTTAGGTATTTACTAAGCTTGGGCCTTTACCTGGACATGCATGGTCACTTTCTAATTTTTCCCAGATGTACATTTGCTTCTGAATATCTTGGTATTTAGTGTCTGGCTTCCAAAAGAGAAAAACAAGAAAAATGAAGGAATGGAGAGTAAAAGTTGTGCTCGCTCTTTAAATTCTCTGGATATCACTTGAGCCACACACTTGCAACATGGTAGGGAGGTAGTACAACAATGAATGCCTGCCTGTATGTCTGCACGTCTGTGATTAAAAGCATTCATCAGTGGACTAACAGACCAATATCTTAGGCAGGTGCAGACTCTGTGTTCAGAAGGAAGCATTATTCAATGGTCAGAGCACCAGATCCCTGATATTCAGAAATAGAGTCCTTTTAGCCTCTGTCAGGCTGCATGCAGGTTGCTCTAGGAACACATGCACGAATTCTTGCCATGTGGCGGGTGGTGACGGTAGACACGGTGCTAAGTGTGGCAACTGAATAAAGATTAATTGCATATTTTTGTTCAATTCATTCTTTGGCCACTGCAAGCCTTCAACGGATTTCAGAGTTTCAAAATACTTCATTAAACAGATTCTGCCAGTGCAGCTGTTGTCCAGGTGAGAAGAGAGCTTTCCATGCTGACTACAGAGCCATCATCAGAGAATCCTCTTTTCAGACTTTATTATTTTTTAGGTAATAATAATAGCTGCAATTGAGACTTTATAAAATATCACAAATTTTTTCAAATTATCTCCGTATATTACCTCATCTAATACTGTAATTCTCTTAGAAAGAAATTATGTCCTGTTACCAATGAGAAAACCTTTCTCTTTTGAAGGACTAAAAAAAATTCTTAAAAATGACTTATTAGAGTGAATAAACCAAAATCTAGGCTATAAATATTTCTTCCTAAGATGGCAACATTAATAAATCAATCATTGACTTTTAAACTTAAAAACACTTACAGTAATTGTATAATATAATGTAAAGTTTCTTTCTTAAGTAGCAAAAAGAGAGAATGTGGTATTGTTTTTATACAATTTTGAGGTAAATTTTACACAGTGAATTAAATTCATCTAATGAATATAAGAATCCAAATTAATTGTAGATTTAGATGCATTCTAGTCTAGGAAAAATATTTAACAATTCAAGAATATAAATTTTTATTTACTGGTTGTTAAATACTGTTTTAGAAATTGGGGACATCACAAATTTTCAAATTTCTAAATAATACTAATGCCCTGTGTAAAATGTGTAGGAAAACAAATTATTATCATATAGTTTTGATGAAAATGCAAATTGGCACAGATATTCTAATTTAGTGATATGTGATAAACCTAATTTAAAAACATCTTTTCTTGTTTATCACCAAAAAAAGATTTACTTCAAATATAAATGCATATGCTCAAAGATATAAAATATAAATAAACAAGATAGTGGATACCAGTGATGAACTTTGTGATTGTGTTTTATGTGTCAACTTGGCTAGACTAGCATCTCCAGTATTCAGTCAATCACTAATCTGAATGTTGCTGTGAAGGCATTTTGCAGATGTGATTAAAGTCCATAATCAGTAGACTTTATATAAGGGAGACTATTCTGGAGTCAATCAAGTTAAAAATCTTAAGCACAGAACTAAGTCATTCTTAAGGAAAAATAAACTTTATCTTTAAACAGCAGCTTTAGCTCAGATTAAGAGCTTGATTGAGCAGATTGAGAGTTCCAGTCTGCTCTTCTTGATAGATACAGAATTTCAGATTTGCCTTGCAAGTGTCCACAATCATGTAAACTGATTTATTGTAAAAAATCTACTAATATATATCCATTTCTCTGGTTGATATATATTAGCAGATATCAATTTATCTGGCTGTTCAATTTCTCTGGTTGAACACTGATTCTGATTTTTAAAAGAGATAATAGAACACTCATGCAATAAAATAATTTATAGCTGCTAAATAGTTATAGCACAATATTTTTAATTAAAAGAATATGTATAACATATTTTTAGGAAAAAAACTAGTCTATAAAAGAACCTGAGTAATTTATTACCATTATAATATATGTAAATATGTGCACATATTTATGCATATATTTGTGTATATAATATATACAACATATCATATATAAATATTATATAAATGTGTATATGTATATTATATAATATATACACAGAATATGATATACACACATATATTAATACATAGTATATATTATTTATGTATAATATATACACAAACATGCACAAATATGTAATATATTATATACATTACATATACTTATATATGTAACAATTTGTGTGTGCATATATACATAAGTTTGTATATTTAATCAGAAACCAAAATATTAAGAGATAATTTAACTTTGGCAGCTGCGAATAGGTCTTATAATTTGGTTTAGTTTGCTTTTATTTACCTTAATTGTTTTTCATTTATCTGCATTCCTGTACTTTCTAGAAGTAAACATAAACTGTGTATTACTTTTATTTGTAATTATAAAAAATGGTGCAATATGTTTACATATATACATATATACAATGAATGTATGTGTATGTGTGGATAGATGCAGATAGATTAGATATAGATATAGATATAGATAGATGATATAGACATAGATATATAACTTCTATTTTCAGCCATGGGATTATGTAAGATCTAAGTAGGAGAGTAATATAACATATTTTTCATCCAGCATTAATATAGAAAAAATTTATTTTATTATGTTTTCCCTTCTTTCCTTCCCACCTGTCTTCCTCACTTGAATTTTTCTTTATTTTCTATATATTTTTAAAAGCAGAAAATGCTTTTCCTAACTCAGACACAGATTGCTATCCTATTTCATATTGTTTCTCATTGATAGGTATGATTTACAGGCAATTATGTATGTAATTCTCAAACATACAGTTTGATATATTTTGATAATGTGTATGTACATTTATCACCACCACAGTTAGAAATAAAGCATTTTAATCACTTCAAAAATCTTTTCTTTGTATGCATTGTCTGTCAACCTAACCAACAAGCAAAACTACGGTTATGATTGCTATCATTTTATACGCTATTAAAATTGATGTAACTTAAGCTATATTGTAGGTATTCTTTTGTATAAGGCCTCTTTTTACATAGTACAGTTTTGAGATTCATCTGTGTTGTGCCCATGTAATAGCAATTTGTTTCTTTTTATTGATAAGTAATATCTCAGATGAATATGTCATGATTTGTTCATGTAGTCTGTAAATAGACATTAATGTTGCTTCCAGTTCGTAGCTATAAAAATTGTTGTACACACCTTGTGTGAACATATGTTTTTAGTTATATTGTGAGAGTACACAGGGGCTAGGTTTCTAATATTATAGGTGTATGTTTTTAAGATAAGAAACTGTCAATCTTTTTAATTTTATTCTCCCACCAACAATACGTAAGTATTCCAACCATTTAATATCCTCAACAAAACTTAAAATATCCAGCCATTTAAATTCTACTCATTCTAGTAACTATGAAGTGATAAGAATTTGAAATTCTTTTATAGATGCTAGTGCTGGTATAATGTCATGTGCTTATTTGCCCATTTGTTTATATTCTTTTGGAAATATCATTTTAAGCTTTCTTTGTTACGTTGTTGTATATTTTTTAAAATAAGGTATAATTTAAATACAATAAAATTTACCTGTTTTATTGTACAATTATGCATTTTGACAAATGCATACCATCATGAATCCACCAGTATAATAAGGGTATAAAAGCGTTACAAAATTTACCCAAATCTTCCATGCACTTTGTAATCAACCCTGTCCCGTATGCCCACCTAGCCCTTAGCTAAAAATTGATTTGTTTTCTGCCCTAATATAGTTCAAATTTTGGCAGAATATTATATATACAAATACGTATGTGTGTGTACATACATACATACAATTATATAATCTATAGGCTTTTGAGTCATGCTTCTTCTACCTTGTATACTTTATCCGATGTTCATACTATAGTTTCTGTCAGGACATTAATCATTCTATTGCTGAAGAGTGTTCCATTGCATGGATTGACCTTAGTTTGTTTTTTCATTCATCAGTTGAAAGACATTTAGGCTATTTCTAGGTTATATTTTTGTAATTTAATCATTTTGTGATTAAAAATATAGCAGCTATAATATTTTCATAGTTTCTGTGTGAACATAACTATTTATTGCACTTAGGTACATATCCAGAATTGCAAATTTTTATGTTTAACTTTATTAAAAATCAACAAACTTTTTCAAAATGGCTTTAAGATGTTACATTCTCAGCAACAATGTATGAAGTTCAAATTACTTATCATGCTTAGCAGCATTTAGTATTGTTAGGAAAGACAGTTTCTCAAAAAACACTTATTAACCATGAATCTTATATCCAGCAAAACTATCTTTTAAAAATGAAAGTGAAATGAAGATATTCCCAGATAAACAAAAACTGCAAGAATTTCTTACTATTACAAGAAATAGTAGTTGACATTCATTAGTTTGAACACAAGTGACTTCAAATAGTAATTTAAATCTACTCGCTAAACACCAAACAATGCAAACAACCAGCACTAAAGAAAATAATTTAATTATATAGGACAGTATAAATACCTATTTCTTCTTTTTCCTCACTGATTTAAAATGCAATTGTATAAAACAATAAGCACATAATATATTATTAGGCATCTAATATAATATGTAATATATTTGCCAATAACAGCACAAAGAAGTGGGTAGGAGCAATGTTACACTGGGCAAAGGAAATGACTCCAGATGGTAACTCTAACTCACAGGAACAAATAAAGAGAACCAGAAATGATGAAACAAAAGCTCTAAATATATACTTACTCTCTTTTATTCTATCAGTTCCTTTAGCAAAATCAGTTTGTTTGTTTGTTTGTTTTTGTTTTTCTTCCTGAAGGTGATGGATTAGAGGCATGTTAGCATACCAGTCCCACATGGAAGGACCAAATAGTGTGCAGAAAGTCACATTGATAAATTTTTTTCAAGAAGCAACACAGGAATTGAACAAGAAAACCGAAGGAATCTAGGGACCCTTTGAAGGAAGCAGGAGGTTGTAGCCGACAATGTGAGTCTGATGAAGGGCTGCACATTCCCAGATTGTGAGAGGGGAGTTTGCTCCTGGGATACACATCCCCACTGGAGACCCTGAAAGTTAAGACCATGGGGGAAGACCCTGACCCCACCCTGTGTAGAAACTGACTCAAGGAGGGTCATGGGATATAAAAGAAGGAGTAGCGATTGGAAGACCCTTGCGTGCACTCCCAGATTCCAACGCAGACAAAGGGCAGCCATTCCTTACTATTCCTTATAGAGGACCCTGTGGAGGACAGCTAAAGAGTTCTGGAAGTATCCTGGCAGTGGTTGCAGGTTGAAAAGAAAGCTCCCAAAGGGGTTTCAAGATACAACGTCAGGTGGGGACAAACTCCCTTGGCCAGGGACAGGGCAAGGGAGAGGGAAAATAGGGCTGTCAGTACAGGAGAGTCGAGTACAGGAACCACAGTGCAGGTTTTGAAGTGGACAGGGAGGGGTGTGTCCTGAAAGCCACAGGGTTTGCTCTCTCCATGGTGAAAGCGTATGACTCCAGCAGTTGCAAGTTCTGATTACAAGCTGGCTGGAACTCAGCTTGTTGCTGCCAGTGGAACACTGCTGGAGTGCATCTGCCTTGCCAAGTGCATGGACACTGTATGGGGCTTACCACCACCTGCTATTCCACACTCCCTGCACAAACTCTTCTGTGTAGCAGAGGCAGCAATGCTCTTCTCTGGAACATTGACCCAGAGACCTGAGACCCGCTCCCATCTCCTAACACCCACAGGGGCTACTGCTTGCCCTGCAGGTGGAGACTCAGAGAAGAAACCTGCTTAACTGAGCTCCCACCTGGTTTTGCCCTGCCACCTGCCCCGGGAGCTTAACATAAAAGGCAGAATATCTTGTGAGCTACATGGCCCCATTCATTGCCAGGGAAACCAGACTACTCACCCTGAGCAACATAAGGCAAGCAAAAATCCCACTGCTACTACTGCAACTAGTGCTCTTTGGCAAGCACCACCTCCTGGCTGGAGGCAAACAAACACACTCCATCACAGTATCTGCTTGTAGAATAACACTGCACCCAGGAAGGAGAAAATGGCTGCACAATCTCAGCTATTACCACTGCCTGCACCACTATGGCTAACCAGGAGGTGCTGAGTTTGTCCACATGACCAGCTTATTACTACTATAACTGGCATTCAAGAAAGCCAACACAGTAAAGCTATCAATAAACAAGATATTTCAGAGTCTATATCATTCCCCTGTCACCCCCATTAGAGCTGGTGCTGCTACCTAGGGCTGGGAAACTTTAGGACAGGTCACACTACCAGATCCCTTGCAGACATTCCCTAACACCAGCCCAGGAGTGTAGACACTTCACCATGCAGCTAGAATCGAAGGAGCAACAACACTCACAGTAGTCTAGCTCCCAGTGACTCCCATTCCTAGAAGGGGGATGGCAACACATCAAGGGAACAACATGTGGGACAAAATAATCTAAACAGCAGGACTTGAGCACTAGATCCTTCCACTACTGGGAAGCTTCTTTCAGCAGAGGCATAGTTGTAGTGCTGGGCTCAGTAGGAAAAGTCTTCAGCTGTATCCCAACACTCAGACAGCCCTGGTGCATGTGAAGGGTCTTGGAGAAGAGGAAGTATTTTCCCCTTGTCCATCATGGTAGGCACATCTTGGGGTTTCTTCCACAGGAGCTCAGCATGGGTGTAACTATGGACAGCCTTTCTGGGACATGTCAGGGTGACAGCATCCCCATAGAAGATTTCAGGGTGAGGCTTGCTTGAGAGACAGAGTCACAATTCCTTTCTATTTGGAACATTAACATTCCTACAGATGAAAAGAGGTGCCTGTCTGATCTGAATAGCTGGAACACTGGGACAGGAGTATGTCTGAGAGGTAGATAACTTTCCTGCTGACCTGGCAGGGCAGCTGAGGTGGCTCCAACCCTTCTCCCTGATAAGACCTCAGTGCAACCCACGGAGAGCTCTTCTAGCCGCCTCTGTCAAGGCTGGGACCTCATTTCCCCACTTGCTTTAGCTATAATTGGTTTCTACCCAAGGACACCTCCTCTACTAGTTTGAAGCCTGAACCATCAAACTAGTAAATAAAAGGCAAATACTAGGGAAAAATAAATAAATAAATAATACATGCCACAGGGGGATGAGATAAACTTTTGGAGACATATAATATTCCAACCCCATAGGAGATAGTGAACTTGCTCTGAGCACATTGCTACTACAACGATCATATGAGACAGCCATCGTACAAAGACTCTCTATAACCAAATAACTCTAGTCTTCACCCGTGAAAGTACCAAGAACTGACTTAGGCTATAATTAACTATGAACACTAAAGTATCACACTTAAGGAGAAAAATGAAAACAAACAAAAGAAACAAAGTAAAATCAAATATAAATTCGAGCATAACTAGAAGAAATAGTCTACCCAAATGAGAAGTAACATTCCCAAAAGATCACACTAGCTCTCCAGCAATGGACCCAAACCAAGATGAAATATTTGAAAAACCAAATAAGGAATTCAGATTAATTATTAAGCTACTCAAAGAGATGTTAGAGAAAGGTGGAAGCCATCATAAAGAAATTTAAAAATCAGTTCATAATATAAATAAAATTTTTTGTAGAGTGATAAATATCATCAGGAAAAACCAATCAGAATTTCTGGAAATGAAAGACACACTGAGGGAATTCTAAAGTACAGTGGAAAGTTTTAACAATAGGCTAGAACATGTAAGAGAAAGAATTTTAGAGCTCGAAGACAAAGCTTTTGAATTAACTTACTCAGACAAAAATAAAGAAAAGAGAACCACAAGAAATGACTAAAGTCTCCAAGAAATATGGGAATATGTAAAATTGTCAAACCTAAGAATAATTTGGTGATCTTGAGGGAGAAGAGAAAATAATAAGTCTGGAAATAATAAGCTAGAGATCTAGGTACTCAAATCCAAGAAGCTCAAAGAACTCCTGGGAAATTCATTGCAAAAAAGTTGTTCATTAAGGCATATAGTCATCATGCTATCTAAAATCAGCATGAAGAAAAGAATTCTAGGAGCAGTAAGACAAAAGCATCAGGTAACTTACAAATAAAAACCTATAAGACTAAAAGTAGATTTCTCGGCAGAAATCTTACAAGCTAGCAGGGATTAGAGGCCTATCTTCAAACTCCTTAAACAGAACAACTGTCAGCTAAGAATTTTGTATCCTGCAAGATCAAGTTTCATAAGCAAAGGTGAAATAAAGTCATTTCAGACAAATGCTGAGGGGATTTTTCACTACCAAATCAGCATTACAAGAAATGCTAAAAGGAGTTCTAGACATTGAAATGAATTCCCAATGTGTACCATGATAGAACCTCTTGAAAGCTTAACATTCATACAGCCTATAAAAGAATAACACAAAAAGAAATTATCTGGGTAACAATTAATGTGGTGAAGAGAATAATATCTCACATCTCAACATTAACATTGAATGTAAATGGCATAAATCTTCCAGTAAAAAGATACAATATGGCAGAATGGATTTTAAAAAATCACATTTCAAGTATCTGCTGTCTTCAAGAGACTCACCTAACATAGAAGGATTCGTATAAACTCAAGGTAAAAGGGTAGAGAAAGGTAGTCCACCCAAATGGAAACCAAAAGCAAGCAGAAGTAGCTATTCTTATTTCAGACAAAACAGACTTCAAACCAACAACATTAAAAAAAAAAGACAAAGATGGTCACTATATGATAAAATGATCAACTCAACATGAAGATATTACAATCTTAAATTTATGTGCACAAAATACTGGAGCTCCTAGATTCATAAAACGATTACTACTAGACATAGGAAATGAGATAGACAGCAAAACGATAATATTGAGAGACTTCAATACTCCACTGAAAGCCCTAGGTAGATAGTCAAGACAGAAAGTCAACAGAGAAACAATAGACTTAAATGGCATGCTAGAACAAATAGACTTAATGGCTATTTGCATTTACCTGATATCTGCAGAATGGCATCTTCTAATCAGCACATGAAACATTATCCAAGATAGACCATATGATAGGCCACAAAACAAGTGCGCATAAATTTAAAAAAATCAAGATCCTATCATATTCTCAGCCCCCAGTGGAATAAAACTAGAAACCAACTTCAAAAGGAGCCCTCAAACTATACAAATATATGGGAATTAATAATTTACTCCTGGATGATAACTAGGTTAACACTGAAATCAATATGAAATTTAAAAATATCTGATTTGAGTGATAATAATGACACAAGTTATTAAATCTCTGGGATACAGCAAAAGCAGTGTTAAGAGGGAGTTTATAGTACTAAATGCCTCCATCAAAAGGTATGAAACAGCACAGATAAACAACCCACATCACAACTCAAGGAACTGAATAAAAAAATAACAAATTAATTCTAAAGCTAAAAGAAGAAGAGTAATAAAGATCAGAGCAGAACTAAATGAAATTTAAATAAACAAGCAAAAAATAATACAAAAGATCAGTGAAACAAAAAAGTGTATTCTTTGAAAAAATAAACAAAATTGATAAACTATTAACTGGATTAACAAAGAAAAGAATAAAGAAGATCCAAATAAGCTAAATTAGAAACTAAATTGAAGACTTTACAAGTGACACCACATCATTCAAGACTACTGTGAACATATTTATGGGTAAAAACTAGAAAACCTTGAGGAAATGGATGAATTCCTGGAAACATACAATCCACTTCCTCAATCTACAGATTCAATGCAATTTCCATCAAAATACCAACATCATTTTTCATAAAATTACAAAAAGCAATCCTAAAATTTATATGGAATTAAAATAGCCCAAATAGCTACAGCAATCCTAAGCAAAAAGAATAAATCTGGTGGCATCACATGATCAGACCTCAAATTATACTACAAGGCTATACTTACCAAATCAGCATGGTATTAGTATAAAAGAAGGCACATAGCCCAAGGCAACAGAATAGAAAATCCAGAAATAAAGACAAATATGTACAGCCAACTGTTCTTAGACAAAACAAACAAAAACATAAATTAAGAAATGAACACCCTGTTAATTAATTAATTGGGAAAACTGGAAAGTCATACATGGAAGAATGAAACTGGATCCCTATCTCTTACCATACACAAAAACCAACTCAAGGTGGATCAAATACTTAAATATAACACCTGAAACTATACAAATTCTAGAAGGCAATGTTGGAAAATCTCTTCTGACATCAACCTAGGCAATAATAATATTGTTAGGTTAGATACATTCTCTCAAATAGATCTACAGATTGAACACAATTTCTAATGGGATTCCAGTTGACTGCTTTATAGAAATTGAGAAGTCAAAACTAAAATTAATATGGAAACAGAAGGGACCCAGAATAGTATAATAACCTTTTTGGAAGAAGGAACAATTTAGGAGGCCTCACAACTCCCAGTTTGAATATTTATTAGAAAAAAGATCAGTGATCAAAACATGACCATGCTAGCATAAATAGGAATAGAAATACAGGTGGATGGAATAAAATGCAGTATTTAGAAATAAAGTCATGTCTATAGTCAGCTGAATTTCAACGACAGTGCCAAGACTATTTAATGAGGAAAGAAGTGTCTTCAACAAATGGTGCTAAGACAACCATATAGCCACATGCAAAGATTGAAGTTGTAATTTTACTTAACACTGTTTACAAAAATTAACTCAAAATGAATTGAAAACCTAAATATAAGAGCTGAAACTATAAATCTGTGTCAGAAGAAAATACAGAGGCAAATCTTCATGATGCCACATTTGACAGTGGTTTCTGACATGTGACACAAGACAAACAAGCAACAACAGCAAGAAATAGAATAAATGCACTTTATCAAAATTAAAAACATTTGTGCATCAAAAACACTATCAAGAAAGTGAAAGTCCAACTCACAGAAACAGAACATATTTATTAATCATATATCTGCTAAGGGGCTAGTTTTAAGAATCTATAAAAAACATCCACAACTCAATTATAATAAGATAATGGAGAAAATGGGAAGATGTTAGTCAAAGGGTAGAAAAATATAGTTATGTAGGATGAATAAGTTCCAGAGATATAATATATACATGGTGACTATAGTTAATAAGACTGTATTGTATACTTGAAAGTTGTTAAGAGAGTAGATCTGAAATGTTCTTATACACCACCCCAAAAAAAAAAAAAAGAAAGAAAGAAAAAAGAAAACTAAGGAACTAAGTCAGTGGATACATTAATTAGTTTGATGTTATAATCATTTCACATTGCATATGTATAAAAAACACATTGTACATCATATGTCTACAATTTTTATTTTCAACTATTTCTAAATAAGGCTGAAAAAGATAGGCAAAGATCTGAAGAAAAACTTATCCAAATATACATAAAGGACAATAAGGTCATAAGAAAACCCTCATTAGCAATTAACAAAATGTAAGCCAAAGCACAAGATATCCTTCACATCCACTGGGATAACTATAGCAATAATAATTTTTAAAAAGAAATATAACAAGTATTAATAAAGATGTGGAAAATTTGGATCCATTGTACATTGCTGCTGGGAACCTAAACTGGAAAACAGTGGAAAACAGTGTGGGAATTACTCTTCTCCTAGTTATATACTCAAGAAATAAAAAACAAACAAGCAAGAAAAATGTACAAAATATTTATAGCAGTACTATTCACAACAGCCAAAAGGCAGAAACAACCCAAATACCCATCCATAGATGATGGAGAAACAAAACATGGTGTTTTTATTCACTGGAATATTATTCGGTCATACGAAAGAATAAAGTACTGTTACATGCTACATCATGGACGAACATTGAGAATATTATGCAAAGTGAAAAAGACCAGTCAAAAAAGACCACATGTATGATTCCATTTATATAAAATGTTCAGAGTAAATAAATAGAGACAGAAAATAGGTTAGTGGTTGCTTATGATATGGGGTGGTGATGAGGTGGAGGTAGACAGATTTCTGCATGTGTTGAGGGAAATCTAAAATCAACTGTAGTAATGGTTGAAGATTTTTTATACTATGGTAAAAATTCATTGGATTATATGAGAGGTCTTTAAGAGTTTCATAGAAATGAATATTATGAAAAAATGCATGGATTTCAAAAATATTTAGTACCAGAATAAACTCATACCAACTTGTTATAATGTGTATGCACAGGATCTAGTGTGAGACACTAAGTAAAACAAGAGATCAGCTTGAAAAGAACCCCTATCAGAGCAACATGAATCCTTCTAAAACTGAAGCAAGAACAAACATAAAGTTTATGGCACACCTTGAGTGGAAGAAAGGTGAAATAATTGATGCTTTACAAAAAGTTTATGGGGATAATGTTCCAAATAGAGTGTCAGTTTGCACATGAATAACTTGTTTTAAAAAGGGGTGATGATGTTGAAGATGGAGCCTGTGGTGGCTGTCCATCCACATCGATATGCAAGGAAAAAAATAATCTTGATAACGCCCTGACTGAGGAGGAATGACTATTAACACCACAAACAATAGGCAACATCGCAGACATATCAATTAGTTTAGCCTACATGATTCTTCTGACTGAAAAATTAAACTTGAGCAAACTTTCCACTCGATGGATGCCAAACTGTTGCACCCAGATCAGCTATGGACAAGAACAGAGTTTTCAATGGAAATTTTAAACACGTGGAATCAAGATCCTGAAACGTTTATTTAAAGAATTATAACAGGAGATGTAGCACGGCATTACCAGTACAATCCCGAAGACAATGCACAATCAAGACAATGGTAGCCAAGTTGTGGAAGTGGTTGAGTCAATGCAAAACCAGACCAATCAACAGGAAGGGTCATGGTAACAATTTTTTGGGATGCTCAAGGCATTTTGCTTGTTGACATTCTGGAGGGCCAAAAGGAAGATAACATCTGCTTATTATGAGAGTGTTTTGAGAAAGTTAGCCAAAGCTTTAGCAAGAAAACACCTAGGAAACTTCACCAGTGAGTCATTTTCCACCAGGACAATGCTCCTGTTCATTCCTCTTATCAAACACGGGCAATTTTGCAAGAGTTTCAATGGGAAATTATTAGACATCCACCTTATGGTTATGTCTTGGCTCCTTCTGACTTATTTTATTTTATTTTTTCTTATTCTTAAAACCCTTGTAAAAGGTACTCATTTTCTTTAGGTAATAATGTAAAAATGATTTCATTGACATAGTGAATTCCCAAGACCCTCACTTCTTCTTTTTTTTTTTTTTTTTTTTTTTTTTTAATGGAGTGTTTGCTCTTGTTTCCCAGGCTAGAATGCAATGGTGTGATCTTGGCTCACCACAGTCTCCACTTCCTGGGTTCAAGCGATTCTCCTGCCTCTGCCTCCCGAGTAGCTGGGATTACAAGTTCGTGCCACCACACCTAGCTAATTTTGTATTTTTAGTAGAGACAGGGTTTCTCCATGTTGGTCAGGCCAGTCGCAAACTCCTAACCTCAGGTGATCCGCCCACCTTGGGCTCGCAAAGTGCTGGGGTTACAGGCATGGGCCACCACACCCGGCCAGACCCTCACTTCTTTAGGGATGGACCAAATGGCTGGTATCATCACTTACAAAAATGTCTTGAAGTTGATGAAGTTTACATTGAGAAATAAAGTTTCTATTTTCTATTTTTATCTTTTAATTTCATTTTTCAAAAGCTTTTTAAAGTCTTTCATACACTTCATTTTATCTTATTTAAATTTAACAGAATTTAATTGAGCAAAGAATGATTCACCCTCATACACTTTAAATGGGGGAATTGCATAGTAAATAAATTATACCTTAACGTAGCTGTTTTTTAAAAATGAGCACTTTTATCATTTTGTATGTGGATATAGTTTTCCCAATACAATTTATCTTTCCTTTGCCCATTGTATGACACTCTTGTTGAACATTTGTTGACCATATATGTGTGGGCTTATTTCTGAGCTCTCTATTCTGTTCCATTTGTCTATATGTTTGTTTTTCTGCCAGTAGCATACTGTATCATTTACCATAGCTTTATAATATGTTTTGAAATTTTTAAAAAAATTTTCAGCTTTATTCTTCTTGCTCAAAATTTCTTTGCCAATTTGGGTCTTTTGTGGTTTCATATAAATTTTAGAGTTATTTTTTATTTATTTAAAAAATGCATTGGCATATTGATAAGGATTGCATTAACTATCTAGATCACTTTGGATAGTATAGATATTTTATCAATATTAAGTCTTCCAATCCATGAACACAGGATGTCTTTTGATTTATGAGTCTGTTTAAATTTATTTTATCAATGTTTTATATTTTCTGGGGAGCACATTTCACCTCTTTTTTTCCCCTAAGTATTTGATTCTTTTTTATGCTAATGTAAATGGGACTGTTATCTTCATTTCTTTTTGTGGATAGTTCATAGTTAGTGAATAAAAACACAATTGAAGCTGGACACTTATCTTGCACCATAAACAAAAATTCATCCAAAGCATATTAGACACTTAAAAATAAGACCCAAATTGTAGAACTCTTAGAAGAAAACATAGGAAAACCTTTTCTTAATATTACTCTTGGAGATGATTTATCAGATATAGTAACAAAAGTACAGGCAGACCAGGTGCAGTGGCTCACGCCTGTAATCCTAGCACTTTGGGAGGCCAAGGTGGGCAGATAACCTCGGGTCAGGAGTTTGAGACCAACCTGGCCAACATGGTGAAACCCTGACTCTGCTAAAAATACATAAATTAGCCGGGCGTGGTGGTGGGCGCCTGTAGTCGCAGGTACTCGGGAGGCTGAGGCAGGAGAATCGCTTGAACCCAGGAGGTGGAGGTTGCAATGAGCCGAGATCTTGCCACTGCAGCACTCCAGCCCGGGCGACAGAGCAAGACTCTGTCTTAGAAAAAAAAAAAAAAAAAGCACAGGCAACAAAAACACAAGTTGACAAACGAGATCACATCAAACTAAAGAGTTTCTGAATAAGAAAGAAAACAACACAATGAAAAGGCAAACTACAGACTGGAAGAAAACATTTGCAAACCATTTATCTGACAAAGGGTTAATATTCAAAATGTACAAATAACTCCTAAACCTCAATAGCAAAATAATAACAATAATCCAATAAATATGTGAAAGGAACTTCTTAGACATTTCTCCAAAGAAGACATACAAATGACCAATAGATACATAAAAGTGGGCTCACCATTATTAATCATCCAAAGGGAAATCAAAACGGTTGTGAAATATCACCTCACAACCATTAGAATGGCAATTATTTTTTTTAAAAGGTAGCAAGTGTTGGCTAGGATGTGAAGAAAAGGGAAATCCTGTACATTTGATATGGTTTGTAGCTGTGTTCCCACCCAAACCTCATGTTCAGTTATAATTCTCAGTATCGGAAGTGGGGCCTGGTAGGAGGTGATTGGATCATGGGGGTAGATCCTTCATGAATGGTTTAGCACAATCCCCTCAGTGCTGTTCTCCTGATGGTAAATAAGTTCTAACAAAATTTAGTTGTTAAGAAGTGTGTGGCACCTTCCTCCTCTCCTTCTTGCTCCTCCTCTGGCCAGGTAAGATGTTACTGCTTCCTCTTTGTCTTCTGCCATGATTGAGAGTTTCCTGAGGCCTCCCTAGAAGCAGATGCCAGTATACTTCCTGTACGGCCTATAGAACTATAAGCCAATGAATCCTCATTTCTTTCTAAATTAGCCAGTCTCAGGAATTTCTCTTTTTTGTTGTTGTTGTTTTTTTTTGAGATGGAGTCTCACTGTGTTGCCCAGGCTGGAGTGCAGTGGCATGATTTCCGCTCACTGCAAGCTCTGCCTCCTGGGTTCACACCATTCTCCTGCCTCAGTCTCCCAAGTAGCTGAAGCTACAGGCGCCCACCACCACGCCCAGCTAATTTTTTGTATTTTTAGTAGAGTCGGGGTTTCACTGTGTTAGCCAGGATGGTCTCAATCTCCTGACCTTGTGATCAGCCCGCCTCGGCCTCCCACATGCTGGGATTACAGGCGTGAACCATAGCACCTAGCCCAGGAATTTCTTTATGGCAATGTGAGAACAGACTAATATAACACTCTGTGAGGATGCAAATTATTACAGCCACTGTAGCAAACAGAATGGACATTGCACAAAAGATTTAAAATAGAACTACTATGCAATCCAGCAATTCCATGCCTGGATATATACCCAAAACAATTGAAATCAGGTTGTCAAAGAGATATCCTCATGCTCATGATCATTACAGCATTATCACATGGAAGCAACCTGTATGTCCACTGTCAAATGGATAAATAATGAAAATGTGGCATACACATACAATGAAACACTATTCAGCCTTAAATGAGGAAAATTCTGCCATTTGTGACAATATTGATTTATCTTGAGGACATAATGCTAAGTAAAATAAGCTAGATAGAGGACAAATACATCATACCACTTATATAGCATGTGTATAGAATATACCAAAAATGTTCAGACCTACAAAAGCAGAGAATAGAAAGATGATTGCCAGGAGCTTGCAGATTCCAAAGTGTCCAGGTGGCAATCTTAACTTCCAGTTTAATGGAATTTTTGTTGGGTCTCCTGGCGGCAGAATTCCTCCCTCTGGAACTAAGACCTTTAGGCCAGCAGAACGTAATGTTTTGGGAAAAGGAAGCAAAAATTTTGCTAGTGGATCACTAATGGTGATGGTGAGGGATGCCACTTTCACTTCCACCCCTTGATTCCTGGACCAGTGAATCCTAGTTACGAGAGAAACAATAAAATATATTGGAAGCTGATTCAGAGAATACATGGCCTTTGGAGAACTTTGTTGCAGCTCTGCAAAGTATTGTCACTTAGTTGGCATTGTTATTGTGACTTCAAAAGGCCATTCCACTATTCTATCAATCCAGCTGCTTCATGGTGATGGGGAACATAGTAAGACCAGTGAACTCCATGAGCATGAGCCCCACTGCTGCACATCTTCAGTCATAAAGTGAGTGCCTTGGTCAGAGCAATGCTGTGCAGAATACCATGACTGTGGATAAAGCATTCCACGAGTCCATGGATGTTAGTCTTGGCAGGAGCATTTTGTGCAGGGTAGGAAAACCCACATCCGAAGTAAGTGTTTATTCCAGTGAAGACAAACCTCTGCCCTTTCTGTGATGGAAGAGGTCCAATATAATCAACCTAGAGGGACAGAACTAATAGGATATATATATATAATATATGTATATTATATATATAGGGGAGTCTATTAAGTATTAACTCACATGTTCACAAGGTTCCACATTAGGCCATCTGCAAACTGAGGAAATGCCGCCACATAGCTGGCCGATCACCACAAGGAATGGTGCCATATCCAGGGCTCTGTGTTGGTCTCTGCTGCTGGCAAATTGGGCACTCAGCAGTGGCCGTAGCCAGGTCAACCATGGTAAGTGGAATTCCATGTTGCTGAGCCCATGCGTAGCCTCCATCTCTGCCACCATGGCCACTTTGCTCATGGGCACATTGGGCAATGACAAGGGTGGCTAGAAAAAGAGGCTGAGTGGTGTCCACAGAACAAGTCATCCTAGCCACTTGATTATTATAATCCTCCTCTGCTGAGGTCACTCACTGGTGAACACTCACATGGGATACAAACATCTTCAGTTTGTGACCATTCAGATACCTCTTTCCCAAATTTATTTGTCACCAGTTTATCAATTATGCTTCTTCCAAGTCCCTGACCATCCGACCAAACCATTGCCTACAGCCTATGAATCAGTATATAATCACACATCTGGTCATTTCTCCTTCCATGGAAAGTGCACAACCAGGTGCACTGCTTGAACTTCTGCCCACTGGGAAGATTTTCCTTCATCACTGTCCTTCAGAGATGTCCTAGAAAGGGGCTGTAGTGCTGCAGCTGTCCACTTTCCGGTGGTGCCTGCATAGTGTGCAGACCTGTCTATGAACCAGGCCCTAGTCTTCTCTTCTTCTGTCAACTGATCATAGGGAACTCCCCATGAGGCCATCAGGGCAGGCTGGAGAAGACAAGGCAGGGTGGCAGGAGTGGAGACCATGGGCATCAAGCCACTTCTTCATGTAACTTACTTGTGCCTTCAGGACCTGCTCAAGCCCAGTCATGTATATACCACTTCCACTTGATGATGGAATGCTCCAGGGCACTCCCAACTTTATGGCTGCATTGGTCAGAAAGCACCCAGTTCATGATAGGTAGTTCAGGTCTCATGGTGACTTGATGACCCATAGTCAAACATTCAGTTTCCACCGAAGCCCAATAACAAGCCAAGAGCTGCCTCTCAGAAAGAGAGTAGTTGTCTGCAGGAGATGGAAGGGTCTTGCTTCAAAATCCTAGAGGCCTTCACTGTGATTCACATATGAGGGCCTGCCAAAAGCTCCAAACAGCATCCCTATCTACTACTGAAACTTCAAGCACCATTGGATCTATTGGGTACTATGGCTCAAGTGGCAGAGAAGCTTGCACAGCAGTCTGGACCTGTTGCAGGGCTTCTCTTTTTCTGGACCCCTCAAAACTGGCAGTCTTTCAGTTCACTCATTAAGCGGGCCAGAATATCACACCCAAATGAGGAATGCGTTGCCTCAAAAATGCAAATAGGCCCACCAGGCGTTGTGCCTCTTTCTTGGTTGTAGAAGCGTCCAAATGCAGCAACGGATCCCTCACCTTAGAAGGAATGTCTCGACAGGCCCCATACCACTGGACCCCTAGAAATTTTACTGAGGTGGAAGATTCCTGAATTTTAGTCAGATTTATTTCCCATCCTCTGCTATGCAAATAACTCACCAATAAGTCCAGCATGCTTGCCACTTCTTGCTTACTGGATCCAATCAACATAATATCACCAATATAATGGACCAGTGTGATATCTTGCAGAAGCAAAAAGCGATCAGGGTCTTTCCAAATAAGATTATGATGCAAAGCTGGAGAGTTGATATACCCCTGAGGGAGGACAGTAATGGCATATTGCTGGCCTTGCCAGCTGATGACAAAGTGCTTCTGGTGGGCTTTATGGACAGGAAAGAAGAAAAAGGCATTTGCCAAGGTAATGACTACATACCAGGTACCAAAAGATGTGTTAATTTACTCAAGCAATGAAATTACACCTGGTATAGCAACTGCAATTGGAGTCAACACTTGATTAAGCTTACAATAATCCATGTCATTCTCCAAGATCCACCTGTCTTCTTCACAGGCCAAATGGGAGAGTCGAATGGGGATGTGGTGGGAATCACCACCCCTGGGTCTTTCAGTTCCTTGATGGTGGCACTAGTCTCTGCAATGCATCCAGGGATGTGATATTGTTTTTATTGACCACTTTTCTAGGTAGAGGCAGTTCTGATGGCTTCCATTTGGCCATTCCCACCATAGTAGCCCTCACTCTACCAGTCAGGGAGCCAATGTGAGGGTTCTACCAGCTGCTAATTAGGCCTATGCCAATTATGCATTCTGGCACTGGGGAAATGACCACAGAATAAGTCCAGGGACCCACTGGATTCACTGTAAGTCAGACCTGAGCTAAAACTTCATTAATTACCTGACCTCCATAAGCTCCTACTTCAACTGGAGGACCACAGTGACATTTTCAGAACCCTGGAATCAACATCAGCTCCAAGTTAGTGTCCAATAGTCCCCAAAATGTATAATCATTTTCCTTTCCTTAATGCACAGTTATCCTGGTAAATGGCCAGAGGTCTCCTTGGGAAAAGATGAGAGAAAGATTAACAGCATAAACTGTTAGTAGTGTAGTGGGATCCTTCTTCAAGGGGACCTGGCCTCTCCTTCATTCAGGGGGTCCTGGGTCTGTAACTTGCTCAAATCTGGACATTGATTCAGTGGCTGTGATTCTCTTTTTTGGTAATTCAAATTAGTCTTTTGTCCATTTGATCTTGAAGTTATCTGCTTATATAAATTATGTAGGAATACAGTAGGCTTTGTATCAATTTTACTTCTAGGAACACTGTGATTAATTAGCCAATGCCTGAGCTCTTCATGAGTCAGACTATTCTGATTGCTTTTTGACTCACTGTCCATTATGGTAGCTATGCCCACCTTGCCTTTGATGGTTGAGTCCCGCCACTTGGCTCCTGCCACCTCAAGATGCAATTATTCACATTCTAGTTAAATGTTGTAGTTGAGTGACTGCAGTTTCCACTGTTAGATCTGATATACCAAGAAGAACAATTACAGGGCTCTTCAAAGATGCAGGTGCTGACATCACAAATCTATTTCACAAGGCATTTGTCAAAGGTATATTTTCTGGACCCTTCCAGCTGGAATGAGTAGGTCTAAGGTGACCAATCCATTCCATCATCCCAATCTTCCTAAGCCTTTGGATCCCTTCCTCTACATTAAACCAAGGAAAATCAGGCATTTCCAGCTCGCTCACTGTGGGCCATCTTTTAATCCATATTTCAGCTAAACAAGCCAATAAACTATTATAACCTTTTTTAAATCCCCTAGCTGCAACATTAAATGGAGAATTCCTATTAAGTGGGCCCAAATTAATAAATTCAGCCTGATCCAACTGTGTGTTTCTTCCGCCATTATCTCACACCCTTAATATCAATTCCCATGCCTGTTCTCCAGATTTCTGTTTATATAAATTAGAAAACTCAAGCATTTCTTTTCAAGTATAGCACACCTCTTCATGGGTCACACTCTCAACCTCACCTCTAGCGGCTCGCCAGGACTTTAGTCTAGTTATAGGTCTAAAAGCAAACAGGGGTCATGGAGATGGCTCCTGAGGAGAATCAACATTATGTTGCCTGACTAACTGCCCCGGGGTGGCTATCATTGTTGCCTCAGGCAGTGCAGGATTTATCTCCTCAGACAAAGCTGGAAAGGCTGATGGCAGCATGGGTCCTGGAGGGGATGTTGCCACTAATGGGGATGGAGAAGCTGGTTTTTTCTGGCAAAAAAGGTTCATTAGAGTTTCAAACTCAGTGTCCCCAGCTTCATCAGGATCCTCTCACACATCCTTATTCCAAGTTGCAGGTTCTCATTCTTTTCCAATCAATGCCCTCACTGTAACAGTAGACACCTGGCGAGGCTGTGCATGTGCCTTTCACTGTAGGGTAGGCACTTGCATGATAAGAGCTTGTGTTTGTTTTTCCACAATTTCAACTCTTTCTCTACAGGAGATAAGACTCTCACTGGGGCAATCTTAGAAGATTTAAGACTCAGTATCTGCTTCTGAAGGCAGGAGTTAGAATCCCTGAGTTCATCATTTTCTTTTATCACTGTGTCCACTAAACTTAGGAGCAATCTATGAGCTTCATTATGTTCTTTGTTTCTCCACATGTGGTCAAAGGTATTATGTATAGAGTCAATAAACTCCTTGCCTCTCATGAGCAGTGAATCACGAGTGTCAAATGAATTTATTTTGCATAATTCTCTAAGCGGTTTACACCAAGGACTGTCAGTGTTCTCCATACTATTAGAAGTAGAGTCCTTAGCATTTTTGGGTCTAATCATATTAAGCAGCCCACTCCAGAAACCCCAATGAAAGAACTCTATCCTAAATATTCTGTTTCTCTAGAAACACTCCTGGTACCAAAATCAGTATCAGAGTTCTCTAGAGGGACAGAACTAATATGAGATATATATATATATATATATCTCATATATATATCTCATATATATATCTTGTGGAATCACAAGATCCCTCAATAGGCCATCTGCAAAATGAGGAGCAAGGAGAGCCAGTCTAAGTTCCAAAACTTAAGAACGTGGAGTCCAATGTTGGAGGGCAGGAAGCATCCAGCACAGGACAAGATGTAGTCTGGAAGACTAGGCCAGTCTAGTCTTTTCACGTTTTTCTGCCTGCTTTATATTCTAGCCATGCTGGCAGCTGATGAGATGGTGCCCACCCAGATTAAGGATGGGTCTGCCTTTCCCAGCCTAATGAGTCAAATGTTAATCTCCTTTGGCAACACCCTCAAAGACACACTCAGGATCAATACTTTTCATCCTTCAATCCAATAAAATTGGCACTCAATTAACCATCACATATACCAGTCAGTTACTGTACTTGGTAATGCTCAAGATAAATACTAGAGCTTTTTGCATGTAATTTACATTTTGTAATCCCAGGAGCTCTTAGAGCAAAATGTGAGCTGGGGTTTCTGTGATGAAGAATTATTATTTTTTCAAAATTAATCTCGTGAAACTCATATATATATATAAAATATATAATCTAATATTGGAAAAAATAATCCCAAAGTATTTGCCCAATCCAGGTATGAGGCCTGGTTTTGCATCACACTAATAAATTAAAAGCAAGAACAGGCAAATGATTCTGAATCAAATGATTTAGATCACATTCTTATTCACCCTCTGCTCCCTGCTCAAATTTCTTCATCCAAACTCTTCTATTCTTGTACTAACAGAAAGTGATGGGTTGGACTAAGAGTAGCGGTTTCTGCTTGGTTTAGATAAGCACTTCAAAGGTTGTGGGCTTATCACAACTATCTGCCACTCTTGACACAGCAAAATTGCTTTGGATATCTTGCCAGACCAGCTTTACTTATGATATAATTTTTTTTCTTTTTCTAAGGTCTTCAAGATAAAAAATGCAATGAATAGGCATTGATCTCTATTCTTCTGATCCAAACTAAGTCAGAAATTCTACAAATTGAAGGTAATATGTACATTACAGGTCAATGGAGAATTTAAAATTCATCAAAGTTGCCACACTAGTCTTTTTTTTTTCTTTTTTTTATTATTATTATACTTTAAGTTTTAGGGTACATGTGCACAACGTGCAGGTTTGTTACATATGTATACATGTGCTATGTTGGTGTGCTGCACCCATTAACTCATCATTTACATTAGGTATATCTCCTAATGCTATCCCTCCCCCCTTCCCCAACCCCACAACAGTCCCCAGTGTGTGATGTTCCCCTTCCTGTGTCCATGTGTTCTCATTGATTTTCAAAGTAGGTTGCCACCTGGTCGTCAAAAATATCCTTTAGTGTGCATTTCTAGAAATAATTTTATTATATAAGGAAGGAAAAAATATAAGAGAAGAAAATAACTGGGGAAAGGGAAATAGTGCGAGAGGGTGTTTAAATGTTACTAATGACCAGGGAGGGAAAAAACACCTGGAAAAGTTTTCCATAAATATTAATATCTTATAACATGTTATGCTATTTCTCTGTCTTTCTATCTCACACACACACACACACACACACAAACATGCATACACACACACTCGATATGCTTACCATTTATGCATAACTGGAGATGTGTTTTGCAAAACTGTGACTTAAGTCATTAATAATTGAAAAAACAAAATACAAATGCAATAGATCTGCAACAGTCCTCATTCACCTTAAATATTAAAGAAAAACAGAAATAACCTTTTCATTCATGTATTGATTCAACACCCTTTTAGTTTATGATTGTTATATGGAAAAACAAAGTGTAACATGCTGTGAGGAATAAAATACAAATATGACTAAGTACTTGATTTTATGTTTCTTAAAACATATAGAGGAGAATTATAAATAACTTTCTGTTCAGGTTATTTTTAAAATATAATTTTTGTCATTTAAGTTTTGTTTGAAATTGTAAACAGATGGCAGTTCTGAAATGTTGTTTACATGAGATATTCTTTGACTACACCTTAAGTAATTTTTGAGTATCCAAAAAGGAAACTTAGTATTCAGTTCGATAGTAAGCATCAAGCACTGTTTTGCAAATGTGATAATATCAGAAGCCTCGCATGTAGAGCAGAGATTTACATAATCAAGTCAAGCACTGGTTAGACTGAGAAGAAGCATATCTGGGAAAGCAAGTCTGATGCTGTATTTCAGGCATGAAGCATATAGATAATATAATCAGAAATGATGCTGAAATTTTTATTTTAAATAACATTGGAGGATCCCACAAATATCAGGCTTGACTACTTGGCCTTTTTTCTGCATATAACAAGGAGTTGTTGAAACTTTTTGGATAAATAAATGATATAATCTAGGTCTTTAGTTATAAGTATTTTCCATTTCCTGGAGGCATTGAAAGGAGTCTCTAAAAATAAATTAATTTAACTGACATCCTGTAAATTCACAACTGAATCACCTTAATGGTCTCTTAGAGTTTTTTTATATCTTTCTTTCATTACTGGCACCTTCTTTGGCTTGGATAGTTATATGAATGTGGATATTTTATTTATTAGCCCGTCTGCTTTGCCAAATAAGAAGTTTAAATATTTTTTCAAAGAATTGCCACTCCTGCTCCCAACTAGAAGAGTTTAGCTTTGATATATTTTACTTTTAGAATTTTAAACAAGCTGCCATCTGTTTAAAGGTTTAAACAAAACTTAAGTAACAAAATTATATTTTCAAATGGGCTCATTATTTGGATGCCTTTAATAAAGTTTTTCACTTTCTTCATTGTATGTTTCTGCTGAATGTTTTTATGATCTATTCATTAGGAGTACATCCCTTTAATTTAAGTTACCTGGTCACTGCATTTTAGTGAAGATTAGCTCTCTGTTTTTTCATGGTATACAACTGCTATGTGACAAATACTCCACTACCATATCTTCGTTAGTAATTAGGACCACTTATATTTCTGTCTTTACCTATGAGGCACAGTGGAAGGAAAACAGATCTTTATTTTATATCAACAATATTATCATTTTGAGAGGTAAATATTGAGGACTGTATCTTATATGTTTCTGTGATTACAAACTACATTTAAATGCACTCACAGCAAATGCCATATATCAATATTATACTTATCTCAATCTACATTAAAGCAAACTTTCTCGTGACTCGGGAGTTATTCTATACATCAAACTGGGATTAGTCTTATGTTAAGTTCTTTTTATTTCCTAATTGTCCTCTGGTAGTCATTGTCTCAGATTTCTGCAGCATTATTCTTTGGTATTTTGATAATTTTATTGCCAGATGCATTCACTAATAAAAATAAGTCAAAGGCCTCTCATAAGCATTCAAGTACCTGTTTGAAGTGACATTATTATTATTTTTGTTGTCATTGTTTTTCTGTTATTATTGCCTTTGCCTATTACCAGATGCATTATTTTACAAAGTCATAATGCTATCACATATGTAGGTAGAATTGGTATATATATATATTTTTTATTATTATATATATTTTTATTATTATATATTTTTATTATTATATATATTTTAACTGAGTGCTATGGGGACTTCAAGCAGGAAGAAGTTAATTTATTATTTGATTTAAGAAAGATGCAGTATTTACTGAAGCAGCTGAAATTAAGTTTCTCATTTATAATTGAACCACATAATCAGCAATACTGCTGGATATTTCAATGGGCAGCAATATAACTTTATGACCTAATAGCTACCAATACCAAGTGCATCTTGGAAATACATAATTTATTTCTTTTCTCTTCTTCAGCTTTTTCTCTTTTCCAGGATACTGATTAACACAGTAGAGGCTTGAATTGTGGCAATGTTGCCTGTTCTTGCCTCTTCTCCTTCTGTAAATCTGGATCATTCAACATTGTTTATCACCTGAAAAATGACCCCATTATTTATAATAAAAATGACCTTTCCATGTCCAAGGTGACTTTCCTTGAACAACCAGAAGAAAAATGTGTTCTTTTTTTTCTCACTATTTTTTAGTCCTACTCAGCCTTCAGAAAGCACACTCTAAAAGGATTTAGAGTAAAAGATAATCTGAGGATGACCCATTTAATGCGCAAACAGACCTTTAACCTGCTAGATAGATGTGTCTTCCTAATAGGAACCCCCACATTTTGTTTTCCTGCTCCAGCATTTTGATCAATATTGGTAGAACCCAGGCTGTTTATTTATATTGGTATAATGCCTGAATAGAGGGCAACTCCACCTTGATGTTTCACGGTGGCCTGAAACACATTAGCGCCAAAAATAAATTGATCAACCTCTTTCTTCCCTTTCTAGGGCTCCAGGGGAGTTGTTTTTCTCAGAATTTGTGAGCACGCCCAGTAGGTTTTGTATTTATTTAACTATTTTTTCCTTCTCTCTCCATACTTCCCTTTTAAGGCATTTTTTTTCTATTAATATACTTCCCAGTTAATGAATTTGTTTTCCGATCTAGCCAATCTGTTGATTAAGTTATATTAAATCAAAAATTTTATCTGTTGTATTTTTCTTTTGTTAAATAATTTCAACTTGTATTTGAGATTCATGGAGCACATGTGCAGGTTTCATACATGTGTATATTGGGTGATGCTGAGGTTTGGGGTACAAATTATCTTATCACCCAGGTAGTGTGCACTGTACCCAATAGTACACGATAGTCTTTCAACCCACTTACCTCTCCCTCCCACCCCCTGTAGTAGTCCCCAGTGTCTGTTGTTCTCATCTTTATGTTTATGTGTATTCAATGTTTAGCTCCCACTTCTAAGTAAAAAACATGCAGTATTTGGTTTTCTGTTCCTGTGTTAATTTGCTTAGAATAATGGCCTTCGTTGCAACCACGTTACTGCAAATGACACAATTTTGTTCTTTGTATGGCTGTGTAGTATTACATGATATATATATGTATATATATGGTATATTACTATATATATAAAACTATATATATGGTGTGTGTATATATATATATATATAGAGAGAGAGAGAGAGAGAGAGAGAGTATTGTCTTTATCCAACTCACCATTGATGGGCACCTAGGTTAATTCCCTGTCTTTGCTATGGCAAATAATGTTGCAATGAATTCATTCTTCATGGTTCCAATCATCATTTTATGTTTTAAACACTCTTCTGTTTTCTTAGACATACCAATCACAGTTATTTTAACATTCTTTTTTTTTCTGCTGCCTGTGCACATTGTTTTACCATGACTTGACCTGGGTAATGCTTCTCACATGTAATCTAGGGGAGAACGGAATGTAGTTTGGGGTGGGTGATGGTTGCTTAGAGTCAGAGAAAACATAATATCTGTAGTGTAACCTTACATGTAACTTTCTCAATTAAAAAAATCATATCTTTTTAAAACTCCAGTGTGTATATCATCCATACATTTATTTCTTTTTTATTCTATTGATTATTAGTCTTACTTTCTTGCCTCTTGCCATGTCTAGAATAAAAAAGCAAAAACCTACAGGTGATGTTCTCACTTCCAAGACTACTTTTTTTTAATTTCCTCTCTTAGATAGAGTGAGGATGGACATTTTAATTCAGAAATGAATTGATCTTAGTAAGAATTGGAGTAAAGTTGCAGTAAGACTTAGTATACTCTAGTTCAATCTCAGTTTTCTTGCCTTATTATTTTTGTTCTTGTTGGGAACCTAGCTAATCGGGTTATTTACCTTTAAAGTCTGTGATAAATTCATGCCCTCTATTTTTTTTATTCTCTTCCACCAACCCATACTATGTAGTTCCAAACCTGAGAAATGCTGGAGACTTTGTGTTGGAGGCAGACCCCTTTTCTTGTTAGCCTTAGGTTGATAAGCACTGTGAGACTGAAGAATATATTACTGTGACTTTAAAAATTCTCATCCTAGTCCTCCAGCCTCCTGTGTGCAAACCCATAACTCGGCAAAAAACTCCTGGGTCAAGTCAACTGGTTATTTGAGGTTTCTAAGTCTCCAATTTATTATTCCAGCACTGAAGGACCACTAAAATGTTTGCTGATTTTTCTTTTCCCCAGTGGGACCTCTCTCTCTGACATAAACCCAGTCCTTAGCCTATATGCAGAACTAAGCACTGGGAGAAAATCACTCATGTTTCTAGTATGTAATACTGAAACCCTGAAAAGGAACAACAAATAAGGTAGGAGACCAGAAAGAACAGTGGTGTAGAAACAAAGCATTAGAGTCTCAGAAATACGAACTCCCACTACACATATATGGAGGCAGAGATTAAATGTGCTGCTTAATTCTCCTTATTCCTCTGTTGTTCAATCCTATGGACGCAAAGCATGAACAGTCTGTGATAACTCTAACTTTATGTTGGTGAAATCTATAATTAGAACTAGAAATTAGAGGTTTCAAAGTCAGGGATTGTAGGAAATTGAGAATCTGAGAGCTTTTGACACTGTAACATACTGATTTAGCCATTAACTTTTGTCCAAATAAATAAGGAAGGTAAATAAGATTCATACATTATTATTCTGTATCTTGTTATCATCTAGTTAAATTTCTGTTCAGATCCATATAGCAAGGAAGGCAAAGCAGTTTCTATATTGTTTAGTGGTGTGTTGTAGTAGCTCTATGTAACCACGGGATTGTGAATATTAATTATGGGAAAATGCATATGGTCTAATGTTTGTGGTGTAAAATGATTTTTTCCTCATTTAAATTCTCAAATCTTGTTTGTCATAGAAAGGTGGATTTTCTCCCTCTCTTGTGATTATTAACTGCTGGCTGTGAAGTCATTGATAAAGTTTAAAAATTCCTTAATCAGTGTAAAGGACATTGAACATTGTCCTAGAGTTCAAAACATACCTAAAATTATTTATTTTATTAATATATGTTATTATTTAAATAAAATAACAAACAAAAAACAAACAACCCTGTTAAAAAATGGGCAAAGAACACGAACAGACACTTCTTGAAAGAAGATATATATGTGTCCAACAAAGACATGAAAAAAATACTCCACATCACGAATCAACAGAGAAATGCAAATCAAAACCACAATGAGATACCATCTCACACCGGTTACAATGGCTATTGTTAAAAAGTCAAAAAATAACAGATGTTGGCAAAGTTGCAGAGTTAAAGGAACACTTACATACAACTGGTGGGAATGTAAATTAATTCACCCTCTGTGGAAAACAGTGTGGAGGTTTCTCAAAGAACTTAAAACAGAACTACCATTCCACCCAGCAATCCAACTGCTGGATATATACCCAAAGGAAAATAAATTATTCTACTAAAAAGTAACATGCACCCCTATGTTAATCACAGCACTATTCCCAATGGCAAAGACATAAAAATCAACCTAGATATCCATCAGTGGTGGACTGGATAAAGAAAACGTGGTATATATACACAATTTAATACCACACAGCCATAAAAAAGAAAAAAATCATATTCTTTGCATCAACATGGATGCAGCTGGAGGCCATTATTCTAAGCTAATTAATGTGGAAACAGAAAGCCAAACACCACATGTTCTCACTTATAAATGGAAGCTAAACATTGAGTACTCATGAACACAAAGCTGGGAACACTGGATCCTGAGGATTACTTGAGGTAGGGGGTGGGGAACTGTGAATTAAAAGAAATACCTATTGGGTACTATGCTTACTACCTGAGTGATGGGGTCATTTGTACACCAAACCTCGGAGACACAGAATTTATCTGTGTAACAAAACTGCACATGTACTCTCAAGTTAAAATAAAAGTTGGAAAAAATGAAATAAAGTATGTAACTCTGCAGATTTCAAAACAGAGTAAAAATGCTATCCGTAGGCTAATTTTGTTAGATAGGGAATTATCCACTCTTAAACTGCCTCGAGTTAAATATTTAGCCATGAAAGCACAAAGCTAAAAAGAACATTAATTTGGGACAACTTGTCTCCATCATTTCTATTAACTGACTAATGAACACCTGAAAAAATTTCCCAGTAAGAATATTGTGCTTTATCCACGTACTTATGGTGTTTATGTACAAATACATACCCACTCATACTTATTGAGCTCAAGAAAACTCAATATGTAGTGTTTGTACCACTGAACAATTCCACAAAAACCATTAATACCTTTCTACTAGTCTGTGAAGTATATTTCTATACAAATAACATTGATGTTTGCAAAACTATGAAGTTAAATCCAATCTTATTTATACAAAATAAACCATATCACACTAACTATATAAAATAAAATATCTTGGGAAATGCTTTTTAATGTATTTACTCCAAGCCTTTAAAGTAAAGATCTAATTTATTTCAAAATTAGAGAAACAGCTGTGGTAGTAGTTATAAAATCTGACTCATAGTCACACTTCAATTAAAATCAGAGAATCAAAAAACTCCAGTTAAGCTGAAATCATCCATAATTTTAAACACACTAAGGAAAATTATTTACCAAACTGGATACCATGTTTGCCTTTTGACTACTTAAAAAGGGGCATGAGATTTCATGATATTGCACAGAGCAAGAGTTTGTCCCAAATTCTTGAGTTACGTATTCCCACAATTTAGGCTACATGTAAATTTCATGGTCTTCTTTTCACCTGCTTTGACTTTTACAATATGGCAAAAATTATATCTTACTGATAATCACTGAAATTCTGAAGAGATCCTTATTAGTTTGATTTACTTCAAAATAAAATGTAAGAGAAATTAACTCAAAATGCCAAAACACAAATCATAAATTTGTATACAAATAGTCCAGTGAAGTTAGAATAACTTTATTTTTGAATTCTATCTAGTTGCTGGCATTTTACATCTTACCCCCAAAATACTGGCGGAAATCAGATTTAAATGACTTAACTAATCCTCACCTAGATAATAACCCCATAGTCTTCTATTGATTGAAACTAAATGTCAAGGCAATAAAAACATATCAACTCTATTTTACTCCACTGAAATGTTAAAAATTCCATAAACCTAAAATTCACAAACAATAGTTGTCCTTATTTAAGGACACCTGATATTGCCATTTTTATGATTCTAAGTTTCCAAAATTACTTTTGGGCTCATATCAGATCCCTATAAATGTCTCAACTTTATGGCTTTAAAAAAGAAAGACTGCCAATAAACTACTAATATTTCAAATAGCTTTTCTCTCACAAATTTTTTCAAAAAACTGGTCTTTCCATGTTAATGGCAGTCAAAATTATTCATCTGAATGTCACAAGAAAATAAGTCAAATTGTCAAATACAATTGGCATCCATAATTATTTTGAAATTACATTCTATACTAATTACTACATTTTTCCATTTTTATTTATAAAAACAAAACAACTGTGAAGCAATTAGTCATTTGTGAATCATTACTTTCTGGAAACCTTTTTATGGAGTTTGAAATTTACAGTAACTCGACTTTAGTCATCCTTACATTCTTTTAAAATTCATGGCAATAAATCTCAGTGTCTATGTACTACTCAGTGTGACAGTCCATTGTGTCAAGGTGGCATACAAAATTTTTCAAGCTGTTTATTTTAATATGTTTCCTACTAAGAAGTAGGAAGCACTTGATTATGAATCAATCTGATTTAAAGATATTTCTCTTCTTTTTTCTTTTCCTCTTTAAATATAATGTAAGAAATTCAACCATGCAGAAAACAACATGGCTAAAATCAATATCTTATTGTTGATGTAGCTAAAAGAGTAATAAGGAAGGACTTTATCTGCACTGTACTGAATAGAATCCAAAGTAAATTATACTTAAAACATAAGCCCACAGTTACCTTGGAAAGGAAATAGGAACAGCTGTTTAAAAAGTAATATTAAAGGCCGAGCGCAGTGACTCATGTCTGTAATCCCAGCACTTTGGGAGGCCAAGGTGGGCGGATCATCTGAGGTCAGGAGTTCAAGGCTAGCATGATTAACGTGGTGAAACCACGTCTCTACTAAAAATACAAAAATTAGCCAGGCGTGGTGGCTGGCACCTGTAATCCCAGCTACTCGGGAGGCTGAAGCAGGAAAATCACTTGAACCAGGGAGGCCGAGGTTGCTGTGAGCCGAGATCGGGCCATTGCACTCCAGCCTGGACACCAAGAGCAAGACTCTGTCCCTCCCCTCGCCAAAAAAAAAAGTAATATTAAAAATATTACACAGTTGTGTTTCTTGATACTTACATAATCCTCACACATTTATCTTTAAATTAAAATTCTTAGAATAATATTTTCCTAATAAACAGACCTGTCTCAGCATCCCAGCTATCATAGTGTGAAAGATTTCTCATTTTGGTAATTCTCATAATTAATTTGAGTCAGGTGAGAAGGAAAAGATTGCTAGCTTCTGCTAAAAATAACTCAGACTCATGTTTCAAAAATATTCTCTTTTAAAATAAACAGGCACAAAGGTGATATAAACCTCCTAGACAGCAAGTACAATGAAGATGTCACTCAATAAAAACCATACACCCCACCACCATCACTATACCAGAGTTGTCTTAAATATAAAGTAAAAGACATACAGTAAGGAAATAACTTGTCAACGTGTCGGTCCCATATGGAAAAATAAACAAATTCTGATTAAAGTGAATGGAGAGTGGAGCCACATAGAGGAGAATCATGTAAGCAGGTGGGGAAGGGAAGAAAAATCTATATTCTGGACTTAATCATCCTTTTACAGTTGTTGCTGATTTTAAGAATTAAATCCATTCAGATTCAAACTGAAACATATTTGTTGAATTGCAGATTAGTTCCTTACTCTAAATCAAAATACAAGATTTAGCAAATGTGTTAATTTGCAAACTTCAGAAAAAGGCTTCAAAATATATTCTGTTATAAATTTAATTTATTGTCTTTACTAGATATATTTCAATTATATGTAATTAGCTCTGAAAATCTGATCAAAAGAATTATCTTTTTCCACACACTAGACATATTAACAGCATTTTTCTCTAATTCAATCCTATGGTTGTCCCCAGGACTGGTACAATAACTTTTAGTTATTTGCATTCCCCATGCTACAGTACAAGTAACACAGTCACCGCTCAACAAGTAATATTTAAAATTCTTAATAAAGAACCGTCAAGTAGCTGTTTTTTCAGAATATCTCTTTCAGCAATTATTTAAGATACTCATGTCTCATCCATTTTCCTACAGTCATATTTCAAAATTTTACCCTCTTCTTTATGATTTCTTTCCTGCAGTTGCCCCTCTGCTCATCAGAATAAAGGAATTATTCCTCAGGCCCCACTTCCTACTAAGACAATAAATACATAACAGTTGCAATTTTTTTTTTCCTTTTCATCTCATGTTAGTGATGTTTGCCATTTAACTTATAAAGCTAAGCTCATTAATATTAATATTCAGAACCTAAAATAGAGTTGTGAACGCCATTTGCATATATCTATTTTTCCTAAATATTCCTTCAACTGTACTTTGGCTGACATCATTCTACAGGGTAGTGAGAAGAAAAAATACTAAGGTAGGAATCAAAAGATCTAACTTTGGTTCTAATTCAACTACTTTAAGTGTGTCTTTGGGAAAATCTCTTGATATATCTGGATCACAGTTTGTTCATTATTAACATAAAATAATAGGCCTAGGTAAACTTAGGCCAGTTGTATGATATATGGTTCTATGCTTTTCTGGAAGGATTGTCTGTTTACCACCAGTATTCTGTGCGGTAGAATGAAATAGAAATAGTTAAAACCCAGCTGATTGGCATCCAACCTCATTATGTACTAGCTATGTGTTATTTGGTACATCATTAAACATTTCAAATCTTGTACCTTATTTGGAAAATAAAAATAGTTGTAAATAGTTGTATGTCTCTTATGTGTTTTTTTGTGATGGACTATATCTGAAGGCTAAATTAATATTATTTTCCTTCTCCCATTATTCAAGACTCAATTTAACTCTCATACTCTCTTGAAGCTTTCAATGATTTCTTTATTTAAAGGCACATAGTATAATAGGCACTTGGTTTTTGAAACATACAAATCATTATCTGGAAGTAATCTTTTTAAATCCTGAATGTCTTTAGGTGTTTAGCTATATACTCCTCATGTTTGTTTTTATGTTCTTCCTCGTGTTACAATAATGTAACTAGTTGTATATTTCCTTTTTCAAAACTCGAGACTAGTAACCTCATAGGATTCATCTTTGTGTGCAATATAAGGTTTAAATGACTGTCTTGCTTATGATTGAAACTCCATAATTATTTGAAGAATCGATGACTGAATTCACACCACTGTAATATCCAGCACCAAATTTCCATGCATTTGAGGCATTATTTTCCCTATGTTTTTTCTTAACCCTCCACAGGAAACTCATCTCTACAATGCTGTAAAACATTGTAAATCAATCAATAAGTAAATTTAAAAACGAAACTTTGTCATTCTGTTTTTTCAAAGATATTTTCAAAAGCTGGTTTACACAAATAGTTTTCATGAGCTCAGTATAGAGTATGTCTTGATAAGATTTGAGAAATAAAATGTGTAATTCAAAATACATTCTCATATCCTACATACTGGAATGTCTAGTAGAGTAAGATAACAAGAGTTCGCCATGGTAAACTAATATTGTAAGATTTAATCTTTGCTTTCCCCAAGGAAATAAATACACTGGTAAATTATATTTTTGTGCAATTTTATTAACTTCTTTGACTCACCTTTCTCATGCGTATAACTAGGAAAATAACTGTATTTATCTTTTAGTATTGTTGTAAGGATGAAATAAGATAATTTATGAAAAATATTTATCAGAGTGTTAAACATAGAATAAAAGCTCAACAGAAGTTAAATATAGAAGCCACTGGGGACTACTAAAAGGGGGATGTGGAAGGGAATAGAATGAGCATTGAAAAAATTACCTATGGGTATAATGTTCACTGTTTGGGTGACAGATATACTAGAAGCCAAACCCTCACCACTACACAATCCTGCACAATATATCCATGTAAAAATCCTCCATGGATACTCCCTGAATCTATAAAAATAAGCATTAAAGTAAAAAAAAAGTTCAGAAATAAAATGTTTTATTTCTTTTATTTTCTTTCTTTATTTTCTCTTTCTTTTTTTTTTTTTCTTTGAGACAGAGTCTCACTCAGTAGCCCAGGCAGTACAGTGGCAAGATCTCTGCTCACTGCAACTTCTGCCTCCCAGGTTCAAGTGCTCCTGCTACCTCAGACTCTGGAGTAACTGGGATTACAGGCATGTACCACCAAGCTAGGCTAATTTTTGTATTTTTAGTAGAGATGGGTTTTTCCCCATGTTAGCCAGGCTGGTTTTGAAGTCCTGACCTCAAGTGATCCACCACCTCAGCCTCCCACAGTGCTGGGATTACAGGCATGAGCCACCACGTCCAGCCTTCAATTCCTTATCTCAAAAGATAGCATTGAATTCCAAAATTGTTGCTTGGTACCCATTCTGTACCATGATTGAGGATATTGAGATTCTTTTTAAAATGGCAAATAACTTACTATCCCTTAGAAAGAACTAAGACATCACAGATATCCATGAATTATTGTGGAAATTCACAGAAGGGGTGGTTAAATTCAATAGACGATATCAAGAGGTGACTGATAGTAAAGTGATTTGTTATTTGAATCATAGTGGAAGAGGACAAGTAGGATTTAGTTATGCTAGTCTACGGGTTAGGGAGATCATTCCAAGAAGATGAAAGGAAATAATCAAAAGCAAAATTACTTGAAAGAACATGGAATGTTTGAGGCATAACGAGTATTATAATCTTTGCTGTAAAATTAAAGTATCTGCAGTAAATAGGAGAATTTTGTGAGATTGATAGACTCTATGAATTACTAATGATCACAGTGTAATAATGACTGTAGTATTAAGTTGATTTTATAATAAAAGTATTGCTGTGTATGTTGTGTTTAATACTAATACAATGGGAAATAACTTTATCTTACATAATGAAATCTGTGGACTAAGTGAGCGAAAGCAGTACAGAATATAACCCATTGCATTGAATCAGGGATTTTAATTAGAAAGAATTCTAAGGGTTAGTGAGAATGCAAGAATCACTGTCTAAGTTCTGATCTTGAGAAGAAAAGAGTTGCTGAAGCTGCAGAAGTTCAGAAGTCTTGCATTTGGAAGATACTTGCTTTTCTATTAAAATATATGGCATGCATGGGCTGTGCTGATTCATTAATTCTAAATATTGGAATTTAGCAATGGGAAGCATTATATTCAAAACCATGATATCGAATTAATTCTGAAGAATGAATATTTTAGAAAAACACGACTTTGAAACAAAGCTACAGGCACACTAAAATTCTTTGTTGGGCTTTATATTTTTTCTTTTGATCGCTCTTAGTCGACACAAGCAAGAGTAAAAGCAAACTATAAGATTTAAAATGACAGTCTAGAAATAAACTAGTTTATAGTCAATTGTGTGGTGTGCCTTTAGCTAATATTGATATTTAAAGTTGTAGAATCTCATACATCTCTGAAGAGACATACTGTGTTTATCAATCACAAATCCTCTTTACTGACGGTTTATTATTAAAATAAACCTTTGCTTTAGGCTTTTAACTCTTCCTTGTCGTATAATTTAAGAGTAAAATAGTTTTATTTTCAACATTTTTTCAGCTTTTTTTCTTTTCTAAATGATATATCCTTTGAACTCTAACTGTAGAAGTTACCATATGCTACAACAGTAAAACCAACTATTGAGAAATCACACAGTCAATACACAGGATCAGTAAGCATGGATGCAGACTTCCTCCAAAGTTCCTGTTCACAAAATCAATATGCCTTCCATTTCAAACATTTCACTATTCAATAACTATAACAGAAAAAAGTTGACTGTCTACAGTCCAGTAAAGTGTGTTGTTTGGCACTGTATTTTGTTTTTGGGGTTGAGGAGAAGTAGTGGTTTTAATATTATAGCTGGTAATCTGATCATATTACATATTGTCATTTATTCATCCACTAATGCTCAAAGGATCAGGAATGTGTATGTTTTTCCTCAATAAAACACTGGAAGATAATCTTGTTGTGAATGTAGGTTATTTGAAATTAATCTAACAAGGAAATCCACGGCTGTTCTAAGTTTCAGCACTAGAACAGTTCAAGAGGTCTTTAAAGGAGCCATCCCAGAATCCAGTCAAAGACACAGATGCTGCCTCTGGAAACACACTGGAGAGATCTCCATCTGGGGCCCTCCGTGTGCCAAGTTCTTCTCATAAGTGGTCACAGCAGTTAGGTTCTTTGCTCCAGATGAGAGAGAAAGGCACCAAAGGGAACTATTCCCCACCCTGCAATCAACAAGAAAATGCTGTGCCAAGTGAAATTGTAATTATATATACAGCGATGTGTTAATGAGCTTTGAAAATGTTTGGTTGGATAAGATAAAAGTGTCTGGATCTGACTAAAACAACTATGTATCTGAAAGTGCAATACACATTATTAAATACAACTCTGTGTGCCAGAGTATGTTTGCCTGTATGTGCACATTTGAGGTGCAACTGTCTGAATACTACATGGATGTCACTGCGCTTCCTTAGACATTTAGTTTATGAAAATGTCTCAATCTAAATTAAGAAACAGCTTCAGAATATTACTATCTTATTATAATGATCTGAGAAAAACAATGTGGCTTCCAGCAATTTTTAGATTAGAAAATCAAGTCCAAGAACAACTACCTTCAAAAAGTAAATTTTGTTGGAAATGTTTTACTTTTAGTATGGATCTAGTTACAAACCTTAGTGGTAATGACATCCTGGGCTTTTTTGCTCACAGACCTTCCAGTTCTCATAGCTAGAATCCCTCAGCTTCTTTCTGTAAATGAAACTGGTTCAAGCTCTGAAATAAATAAATATGTAAATGTATATTATATGCGTATATACATACATGCAGAGAGAGAGAGAGGGAAGTACTTAAAAGAAACTATGAATTTTTAACAGTATAACTCAAACCACTTCAGATTCTCTGCTGATCTCTTTATGCTCCTGCATATTCAATTGAGAAACTAGATTTATTGTTTATTTTTAGTGAGTCGGTATTTTTATCAACTTCATGAATTTACCCTGTTACAACACCAACTGCACTGCCATGTTTCCTTGTCTCGTTTTCCAGTTGCTACAGAGTTAGATTACTAACAAAGTAAGTTCCTAATTGCAAAGTTCCAGCATAAGATGAGTGTTTCTCAATGCATGGCCTGTGGCTGAAGTTCCAGATGCATCAGAATGATCTTAGGTGTTGGCTAACAATGAAGACACTGCATTCTCTTTTTTATAAATAATTTGTTAATGATCTATTAAATGGCCAAGGGTTCAAGTGACTTAACTTTTAATAATTAGAATAAATAAATTTACTTCAATATGGGCTCTGACTCATATGCTTTTTAAAGTAGGGAAAATATGGTAGAATTAGTATATGTTATGATATTTAATTATAGAATGGCTAAGACATAGCTATAATTTCTGTTTTATTTTGAGAAGATACAGAGTTATGCAAATCTAGAATATCACATCCTTCACTTGAAGCTGGGATTCTTTAGCTATGCATGTACCCTCTCCAGCTGGATCCAGAGTCTCCTGTCTTACTACTTAAAATGTGGTCCATGGACAGGAAGTATCAGAATTAGCATTACGTAGAAGCTTGTTAAAAATTTAGAAACTGAGTCCTACTCTTCAAGACCATCTAAGTCAGAATCTGCAATGCAAAAAAACAATTCAAGAAACTAATATACAGGTTCAACCAGTCCATTGGGTTTCTATATTATCCCTGAACATTCATCAACATTTATGTAAATTTGACTAGACTCTAGGGCATGATACACCTGGGTGTATCCTAATCCAAGGCAAAAGGCAATTGTCATTAAACAGGCTTGTGGCCAATTTTGGGGATAGGGATGACAGGAAATATTTAGCAGTATGAGTGGTAACAGTTCCTAAACCAGTGGTTCTCAGAACTGGCTTCACATTAAAACCACCTAGACAAATTACTAGTGCCAGAGTCCTACTGAAAATCAATTAAATCGGGATTTCCAGAGGTGAACCCAAGTTATAGGCAATTTTGAAAACTTTCCAAAGAGATTCAAATTTTCAGCCAAGTTGAAATCCACCACATTATAGAACACTTAACAGGTGTTTTAATAGAATTAAATTGGTCTGGAACAATAATTTTCAAATCTTCCTAGAAGATTGTTAAATACATAAAGATCCAGGACCTTCCAAAAATTCCAAAATATAGGTGGCACCCATATTTTTAACAAGCATGAAATTTTTAAGAATCCTTCTTCAGGACTAATCTTTGCTCAATTAAGCTAGAGTGAATTTTTCTGGATGGAACAACTCACTTTACTATGGGGATATAAACGAAGTTTGAATTTAATTGCAAGCAGATGGAGTGATCTGAGTAGGATTTAATTAAATCATATTGGCCAATAATGAATGATTTTTTAAGTTTTATTTATTCTTTGTACTCTGCATACCCTTTTTGCTTTATTTTATTATAGAGTATTTTCAGTGTAATGAATAGAAATAATGAAAGGACATTCTTGCCTATTTGCCAGTTTAGGAAGAAAGCATCCAATCTCTCACAATGAAGTATGATATTGCTGTAGTCTTTCTTATATCGTTCTTTAACGAGCTGAGGAAATTCTGTGTTCCTAGTTTGCTGAGAGTTTTTAATCATGGATGAGTGTTACATTTCATCAAATGCTTTACCTGCATCAACTATATGACCATATGATTTTTCTTTTTTATTGTTCTGATGTAGTAGATTTTATTGCTTTATTTTCAAATAGTGAATCAGCCAGGAATTAATACCACCTGTTTGTAGTATATAATTCCTTTGATTTGAACTAGATTTGCTAATATTTTGTATAGAGATTTTGCATCTATGTGAGACCTATGGTTTTCCTTTCTTGTAATGTCATTATGTGGTTTTGGAGTAAGGCAATATTCACCTCATGGAAAGTATGGAATGTTCTTTTGGCTTCTAGTTTCTTGGAGAAATTATGGACAATTTGTATTACTGATTCTTAAATGCTTGTTAGAATTCACCAGTAAACTCATCTGTTCCTCTATACTTGTTTCTTTTTTTGAAAATTATTAGTAATTCACTCAATTTATTTCATAGCTGTAGTATTATCTGGGTTATCTTTTCTCCTTGTATGAGTTTTGGTAGTTTGTATCTTTCAAGGAATTGGTCTATTTTATGTAAGTTATCAGACTTGTGGGCAGAGAATTGTTCCTAGTATTCTTTCATTATTCTTTTAATACCAATGAACTCAATGGTGATGACTCTTCCTTCATTTCTTATATTGGTAATTATGTCCCCTATTTTTTTCCTTAGTTAGCCAGGTGAGAGTTTTAAGATTTTCATGCATCTTTTCTGAAAACATTATTTATAGGGAATATCTACTGGCAATGAATTTAATTAGTTTTTGTTATAGAAAATCTTTATTTCTGCTTCACCTTTGAATGATAATTTTGCTGGATATAGAAACAATGATAGAGTTAATGTATGTGAATAGAGTGAATCTGAGTTATACGTAATTTTTATGGAAGATTAAGTTAAATTGATTTTATTATTTCAATAGACACATGTTTCTGGATTATGGTTCTTTGTATGAAATTTTGTTTAAATGAATTTTAAAAGTGTAAGTTTCTAATATGAATTAAAACTCACTAAGTCTTGTCTTTTTGGCTTTTATGCTAAAGTGTTTAGATTAAGTTGGATTGCATTGACACATCTTATCTCATTACAAAATGATTTTATAAGGATTTTTTATAATATTAATAGTTGCCCTTTTTTAAATCATATTCTATATAATTTCTCTATATAAAATGGCTTGAATTTATTCATGTGGTTTCTTATGAGTTTATCTGACTTAATATTAATATTAGGAAAATATTATTTATGGCATTGTAAATTTTTCTCTTGATTAAATTTTAATTAAAGCTATCCTTTCTCATTCTTCTCACATTAAATTGGCTGATTCTAGTTTGGTTTATACTTATCTAGTACTCCGGTTTGAGTAGAATACGGGAAGGGAGAATGGGAAGAAATTTTGGGACTAGAATAGAATGGTAAAAAGCAGTCTGAGTCTGGTATTTTCTCAAATTAATTTATTTGAACTGACAGCCATGATCAGGTTTTTAGAATTCTTTAGTCAAAATTATGCATTTGTCTTTCCTTCCTTTGCATTCCACAGTAAAAAAGAAATGATATTCAAATTCTATCCAATAGTCGAATCTGGCCTCAACCTACCTATGTCTGTCATTATTTTCTACCATCAACTCTGTCCCCTACTTAGACCACTTTCCTCACAGTCTTTCAGAATATTGTGTACTTGGTTCCATCCATTTGCTCCTAGTGTTCTGTTTGAATGGCCACCCTCCTTCTCACTTCCCACTATCAAGTCTCAAAACGTCTTAACCTTACAGTTACTATATTTATTATTTCATTACAATTTTACAGCATGCTCAGCATGTACACACACACACACACACACCCCATAGAAATTTTGAAAGTATGGATTCTTGTTCCTATTGTACTTTCCAGGAATATTTATTACATTAATTGATTACTTGAATTTACCTTGTATTATTTTAAGTGCTGTGTATGCAATAATGTATCTGAATCATCAAAATGATTCTAGTTTCAATTATTATCCCAAGTTTCAAGACAAATAAATAAGATACAAAGATATTTAAAAATTTAGTCAAAGCCACCCATAATTTATTGAATAGTCCAAGCAGTCTAAAGTCCACATTTTTTAATCATAAGGTTGTATTAAATAAATAGATATGTAGAATAAAAAGATTAAGTGAAATATTTGGTCTTTCATTTTTTAAGGATATAATTAGTATTTTCATATCACCTTTCAGTGTATGAAGCAACCATAATAAAGTGCTCAACTCCTGGAACCCTGGTATTTAACCAGCTATCTTTAAATGTTGGCATGATCATCCACTGTCTATGTGACATGGGGCAACTTATTTAAAAGGCTTGGACCTCAGTTGCCTTATCAATAATCAGGTCAGTAATAGTAACCATGTCACACAATTGCTATGATGATGGATAAATAAGATAATGTATAAAATACCTTGAACTTTGGTTGGCTTTAATATGTACTAAGTAAATATTAGCTGATACTACTAGAGCAAGTAAATTCATATCCATTCTTACATGAGCTTTATAATAACCCTGATTGAAATTATTACCATATCAATTTTAAAGATCAGAGTACTGAAGCTCACATAGATTGTTTCCTAATATTAAACAGGTAGTGAATTTTAAAAAAGAACATAAGTTAACCCTAATTACTTTCATTATATTGACTAATATTGCTATAGTTGTCAAGATGAGGTTTCAGGACCAGCAGTGTTAGCAACATTTCAGAATTTTTTTACAAATGCAAATTATAGGGTCCTACCAAAACTTACTGAATCAGAAACTCTGAGGCAGTGACCCACAATATATGTTTTAACAAGATCTCATTAGGATAAGGATGCATTCTCAAGCATAAAATCCCCTGAGGTATATTACATGTGTTTCTTGGCTTGAAAGTTCTAGAAAAAGCAGTGTCTGTTCAGATTGTCCTATTATTTTAGATTCAAACGAAATAATCTCACATTCCTACTCCATATGTGGATTTCAGCATCTTTCTCTCTGTTTCTAGCTCTTGCTCTTTCACTCTCTCTCTTCCTCTTTGTGTGTGTGTGTGTGTATGTGTTTTGTACAGGGGCTTGTTGAATTTCTCCTAAAGAACTCTGACTTTTTTATTTTAACTTTGGCTTTATTACTCAGACTCCCTTAAATACTTCACTTTTCCCCACGACAGCTTAAAATCCCTGAGAAATGTCAATGTCTGCTTTTTAATATACTTTATATTCAATCAGTCACAAGTAGGTTATTTTCCGCCTATATCTTTTCACGCTGGTTGTCCGGTCTTATTAGGGGAAGTAGTCGAAATTTTCTACACGTGTTATTTACTTTAACAGTAAAATAAATTCGTAATATTTTGTAGCAGCATTATATGCCCTATCTGACCTTTTATTTGGCTAAATACCTCTGAGCTCAAGACAAATGGAAAGCTAGATTTGTTGCATTTTTAAAACAGATAATACCTTTAGAGATGAGGACCACTAAATTAACCCTGACAAATCTAAATTGGATAAATCTACTTCAACTTTGTGCTAGCACATTGATTAAAATTCAATGTAGAATATTTTGACTATTTATATTCCCATAATCTAATATGAATGTGTACTTTCACATTTTTAGAGAGAACACTAAAATCATCAGTGATTCATTTAATTAATACCTATAAATAGTGAGTTCCAGACGTGTCTATTGGCAGAGGTGATGAATTATAATGAGAGAGAGGAGTCAATTCAATCTATTATTTGTAATAAAGTATTGCTATGGTAAGCAATAAATTGTGGAGTCTGTAGAGCAATTAAACTCATTCTTCTTAGTATTTGTCATATTCATTCATGAACGTATATAAGAATGTGGAAATATCAAAGCATAAAGAATATTAATGTGGAGGTAGGTAGAAAATATTTATGCAGGACATAAGTATAAACAATATGATGCCACTCTCTGATTTTAATATTGAATGAAAAAAAGTATTTGAAATTATATGTAATTTTATACATTTTAATTTTAGATGTCTTACTATTCTATTATCAAATTTCTAACTATTGTCTTTAGAAGAAAAGCTTAATATAAATATAAACTAAAATTATATGTATGTGTATATTATTATGTGTATTATGCGCATCTATTATATGCAGAAAATACATAGTTGAACCTTCCAGAGACACTATTAAAAATTCCAGCGAATATAGGTAAGTTTATAAAAAAAAAAAATCTACCAGACTTGGTGTGGTGACTCATGCCTGTAATCCCAGCACTTTGGGCGGGCGAGGCAGGAGAACTACTTGAGCCCAGGTATTCAAGACCGGCCTGGGCAATATTGTGAGATGCCGTCTCTACAAAAAATCAAAATAATAGCCAGATATGGTGGCACACACTTGTAGTCCTTGCTACATGGAAGGCTGAGGCAGTAGGATCGCTTGAGCCCAGGAGGTCAAGGCTGACTTGAGCTATGATAGCACTACACTCTAGCCTGGGAGACAGAGGGAGACCTTGTCTCAAAAAAAAAAAAAAAATCAACCATGTAGATAAAATATTTCTGTGATTCTAAATAAATGTCTGAATTATTTATAGGTGTAATAATAATTACAATATTTATGGATAATAGATTATATACTGTCACCTACTTTACCTATATTTTATTCTATTGTATTTGTTTTTAAGTTAAAATTTACATAACATATTATTTATCATTTTTACCATTTTGAAATATCCCATTCAGTGGCACTGAGTATATTCACAGTGTTATAGAACCATCACCATTATCCAGTTCCTGAACGTTTCATCACCACAAAAGGACTTCCAGTTTCCTGTAAGCACTCACTTCCCGTTGCTCTACCTGAAAATCACTAACCTGCTTTCTGTTTCTGTGGATTTACATATTCTGAATATTTCATATAATTGAAGTCAAACAATAAGTAGGTTTTTGTGTCTGGCTTATATCACTCAGCATAATGTCTTTAAGGTTCATCCATGTTGTAGCTTGTATTAATATTTCATTTTTTTGTGGTTGAATAATATTCCATTTTATAGATATCCCAGATTTGTTTATCCATTCATCAGTTGCCTGACATTTGAGGTATTTCCATCTTTTGTCTATTTTGAACTGTACTGTTATCAACATTTATGTAAAGATTTTATGAACATCTGTTTTAAATTCTTCTAGGCATATACATCCAAGTGAGATTGCTGATTATATTACAATTCTGTTTAACTTGTTGAGGAACTGCCAAACTGTTTTCTACAGTGGTTACACCATTTTACTTTTCAACCAGCACTGTAGGATGGTTCCAATTTCTCTATATCCTTACCAACACCTAATATTATTACCTGATTTTATAATCATAGCCATAATAGTGGGTATCAAGTGGTATCTCATAGTAGTTTTAATTTGTATTTTTTAATGATTAATGATGTTAAGCATCTTTTCATGTACTTGTTTCCTCTTTGCATGTTTTCATTGAAGAAATGTCTACACAAGACTTTTCTCCAATTTTAAGTTAGGTATTTTTCTTTTTTGTTGAGTTTCTTTTCAGATTCTGATACTAGACTTTCTGTATCACAGGTTTACACCTTAATAATAACCTCAATAGGTATATTAGAACTGAAATTCGAGAGTGTAAGTGATTTTTCCAAAGTCATATAGTCAGCTAGTTACTGAGCTGAGTTTCTACTCATGATTTTTTAATAGCAAAGTAAAACCAATTTAGACATGTACTATATGAGATGTGTACTGTGTGAACTGTGCATTATTTTTCTCCTTGGCCTTTACTATTATTAAAGAACATGCTTTCACTGTGTCTGACTTATTTGTGAGTATTCTTTCTCTCTCTCTCTCTGAAAATATTTGTTTAGAAGAAGGCCTCTGTTTGAATCCCTGGCTAGCTATATGGCTTCAACAACTTCCTTTGTTCAAGATCCTAGTAAGGCTTGCCTACCTCAGAAGGTTATAAATAAGTTAAACTAGATAATCCATTTAAAATGCTTAATACCATGATGCATATATTTTAATCCATTAAATCCATTTTTAAATAAGAAGACCCCTAGGTTTTTCTGTAGAAGTCAACAAGTTTAATTTGTGTCTAAATATCTAGCTAAGCAGGGCATTCATATTCATTTTGAAAACAAGGGGTTTTCAAAAATGTCATGGAAAATGTATGTTAAAAAAAGAATGAATTTCAGTTTTTTATACCAACATCAACTCGAATTAACTTGTTAAAACATACTTGAACAGAATCTAGTGTGAGTCACTAAGAAGTATAAAAAATCATTTTGAAAAATGCCCCCATCAGAGCAACAGGCATTCTGCTAAATTGAAACAAGAACCAACATCAAATTTATAGTAAAGCTTGGGTAGAAGAAAGGTGAAATCTGTTTTACCTTACAAAAAATGTATGGGGACAATGCCCCAAATAAATGAGCAGCTTAATAATGTATTATTCATTTTAAGAAGGAATGAGTTGGTTTTTAACATGGAGCTCACAGCAGCCAACCATTCACATGGATTTGCAAAATTAAAAAATTATTTTTAGTGCCCTAATTGAGGGACCATGAAAAAGTTAACAGTGTAAACAATAGCCAACACCATAAACATCTTAATTGCTTCAGCTTACGTAATTCTGACTGAAAAATTAAATATGAGCAACCTTTACATTCAATAGGTGCCAAAATCCATGTGCCCAGATCAGCTGCAGACAAGAGCTGAAACAAGTGGTTCCAAGATCCTGAAGCATTTATTTGAGAATTGTAACAGGAGATGAAACATGGCTTAACCAGTATGATCTGAAGACTAAGGACAATCCAGCGATAGTGGACAAGACGTGAACATGGTCCAGTCAAAACAGAAGCAGACCATTTAGAGGAAAAATGATGGCAACAGTTTTTTGGGGGGGGATGTTCAGTTCATTTTGCTTGTTGACTTTCTGGAGCATCAAAGAATGATAACATCTGCTTATTACGAGAATGTTTTGAGTAAGCCAAAACTTTAGCAGATAGATTCCCAGGAAAGCTCCACCAGAGAGCCCTTCTCCACGAGGGTTATGCTCCTGCTCATTCCTCTAATCAAACAAGGACAATTTTACAAGAGTGTCCATTGGAAACTAGTAGGCATCTACCTTATCATCCTGATTTGGCTCCTTCTGGCTATTTTTTAAATTTTCTAATCTTAAAAAGATCTTTAAAGGGCACCTATTTGTCTTGATTTAGTAATTAAAATAGATTACATTGACTTGATTAAATGTCCAAAACCTCAGTTCTTTAGAGGTGGACTAAGTGGCTGGTATCATCACTTACCAAATGTATTGAGCTTGATGGAGCTAATGTTGTGAAATAAAGTTTCCATTTGTATTTGTATTTTTAATTTCCATTTTTATGTACTTTTTGATATCTTCTTTTATATGTGTGTGTATGCCTACATATATAGGTTAAATATAATGATAGACCGTGTTCCTTCTATTGTCACTAGAATGTAAACATTTTGAGGGGCAGGAATTTTTTTTTTTTTTTTTTTTTTTGCCGTTTGGTACTCTACTATATCCTCAGCACCTAAACCCAACGCCTAGCAAATAGATATATTAAAATAATGATGGAAACTTGCACTTGCATAACATTTTATAGTTTCTAGAAACACTTTCTTGCACATATGTATTCTCACCTGCAATCCTCTTGATAAACCCCCTGAAATCTAACTTTGTCATTATCATTGTATATATAAAGAAACTGACCCTCAGACAAGTGAAGTGAGCTGTTCATGATTCTCTAAAATTCATGCATTCTGACTGTCCCTGCTACCACAGGTTTACAGCCTGAAATAGATCCTGACACATAGTAGCTACCTATAGTTTACTGTGACTAAGTAAGAGAAAGTAAGGCATGTTATTAGTTGCTAAGCCTTTGTTTTAAATAGTCCATACTTCTCCCTTTCAGATAACTACAGTTAGTGGGTACATGGTGATTGGTTGATCAAAATACATCACCTTTGTGGTGAGTAATTTTACACATCAGAATTGAATTAAAAGAAAACATGGATAGCTGTAGGCTATAATGCAAAATTTGCATTAATTTAAAATATAAAGGATGAGTCTCTAAAGGAATTGTATGAATTGCTTGCTTCAATATATGATTCCAAACTGTTTCTGTGACCCAAATAAATTCTCCTTTCCAGTTAGGATTACATTAGTAGAACATTTTAAGAAATATTAATTGAGATATATTGGATATATTGGTGTGCTGGGAAAAAAAATCAGTGAAGAGGTATGTATGTATTTATTTATTTATTTCGAGATAGAGTTTCCTTCTTGTTGCCCAGGCTGCAGTGCAATGGTGCTACCTCAGCTCACTGCAACCTCCGTCTCCCGGGTTCAAGCAATTCTCCTGCCTCAGCCTCCTGGGTAGTTGGGATTACAGGTGTGGGCCACCATGCCCAGCTAATTTTGTATTTTTAGTAGAGACATGGTTTTACCATGTTGCTGAGGCTGGTCTCAAACTCCTGACCTCAAGTGATCCACCCGCCTCGGCCTCCCAAAGTGGAAGTTATATTTTAGATTGCTGTTTTGTTTGGTAAAGCAAGTGTGCTTATGTAGAAAATCTGATAGCAAGGACATCGTCAGTGATGGCTGCTCCTTTTGTTGCCGTCTTTTGTTTGTGAATTTGGAGAAGTTATTCAATGTTTATAAATCTTAGACTCTCCTAATTTATAAAAATGACAGGAGAGTTTGCTATCTGAGAAATTAATCATCCTAAGTCACTTTTGAAAATTTCACATATGCCTAATTGCAATACCCAGCAAAACACCATTAATAAGCACATTTTATAAGAACACAAATAGTCTCTCACTGCCAGTGGGTATCATTTGTGCTCACTGATTAATGTATTGGATAAACCTTTTTTATTAGTGAGAACAAGAGAGAACAAACACCACATTAGGGAAGATGTGTCACACAATGTGGCAGTATACTAACATAGGTCAAATGGGCCACATTAGAAAGGAGCTATAGATCACATATGAACCTGGAGTCCCTAAACATTTGCTTCATTCTTGCCTCAGTGGGAAAACTATCAGCCATTCAACCACTCACCAAAAAAATTAATTTTGAAACAGACACAGTATGTCCAAATCTTACCTTTGTTTCTGTTTTGGAAATGGACTAATATGAAAGGATAAATGGTTTGATAAGCATTTATGCAATTATGTGCTGCTTTGTGAAATATTTAAATCCTTAACAGGAAGTATACATTAGAGCATCCCTGCTATTTAAAGGAAACCTATGGAAATGTACTTGTTTGTAATGTATGTTTTTCACTATCAAAGTGCTGGGTGTGGTCAACATAGAAAATTAGGAAATAAATAGTCCTAATAGAAAAACACAACCATTTCTATTATTTTTATTTTAAAAAGAAAGCACCTCCTTGTTAAAGCTGAATAGGTGTATAATGGTGAATGAAACTCTTTAAAACTTTTTTTGTGTTTCACAAATATTGAAAACTAGGTAAACAGATTCATACCAGTTTGACTCTTTTGATTCTGACTTTTGTGTCAACATTTTTGTGAGGTTTGCATGGTTTTGTCTTGATTGTATGTCACAGCTTATTTGTTTATACTTCCTGCACCGATAGGCATTTGGCTTGGTTTCTGTTAGAAATCTTTCAGGGTAATGCTGTCATACACATTCTTTTACCTGTTTATTTTAATTATTATTATACATTAAGTTCTGAGGTGCATGTACAGAACGTGCAGGTTTGTTACATAGGTATACACATGCCATGGTGGTTTGCTGCACCTATCAATCCATCATCTACATGAAGTATTTCTCTTAATGCTATCCCTCCCCTAGTCCCCCACCCCTAGACAGGCCCTGGTGTGTGCTGTTCCCCTCCCTGTGTCCTTGTGTTCTCATTGTTCAACTCCCACCTATGAGTGAGAACATGTGGTGTTTGGTTTTCTCTTCTTGTGTTAGTTTGCTGAGAATGATGGTTTCCAGCTTCATCTATGTCCCTGCAAAGGAAATGAACTCATCCCTTTTTATGGCTGCATAGTATTTCATGGTGTATATGTGCCGCATTTTCTTTATCCAGTCTATTATTGATGAGCATTGGGGTTGGTTCCAAGTCTTTGCTATTGTGAATAGTGCCACAATAAACTTTCATGTGCATGTGTCTTTATAGCAGAATGATTTACAATCCTTTGGGCATGTACCCAGTAATGGGATGGCTGGGTCAAATGGTATTTCTGGTTCTAGATCCTTGAGGAATCGCCACACTGTCTTCCACAATGGTTGAACTAATTGACACTCCCACCAACAGTGTAAAAGCATTCCTATTTCACCACATACTCTCCAGCATCTGTTGTTTCCTGACTTTTTTTTTTTTTTTTTTTTTTTTTTTTTTTTATTATTATTATTATTATTATTATTATACTTTAGGCTCTATGGTACATGTGCGCAACGTGCAGGTAAGTTACATATGTATACATGTGCCATGCTGGTGTGCTGCACCCATTAACTCGTCATCTAGCATTAGGTATATCTCCTAATGCTATCCCTCCCCCCTCCCCCCACCCCACAACAGTCCCCGAAGTGTGATGTTCCCCTTCCTGTGTCCATGTGTTCTCATTGTTCAATTCTCACCTATGAGTGAGAATATGCGGTGTTTGGTTTTTTGTTCTTGCGATAGTTTACTGAGAATGATGATTTCCAATTTCATCCATGTCCCTACAAAGGACGTGAACTCATCATTTTTTATGGCTGCATAGTATTCCATGGTGTATATGTGCCACATTTTCTTAATCCAGTCTATCATTGTTGGACATTTGGGTTGGTTCCAAGTCTTTGCTATTGTGAATAATGCCGCAATAAACATACGTGTGCATGTGTCTTTATAGCAGCATGATTTATAGTCCTTTGGGTATATACCCAGAAATGGGATGGCTGGGTCAAATGGAATTTCTAGTTCTAGATCCCTGAGGAATCGCCACACTGACTTCCACAAGGGTTGAACTAGTTTACAGTCCCACCAACAGTGTAAAAGTGTTCCTATTTCTCCACATCCTCTCCAGCACCTGTTGTTTCCTGACTTTTTAATGATTGCCATTCTAACTGGTGTGAGATGGTATCTCATTGTGGTTTTGATTTGCATTTCTCTGATGGCCAGTGATGGTGAGCATTTTTTCATGTGTTTTTTGGCTGCATAAATGTCTTCTTTTGAGAAGTGTCTGTTCATGTCCTTTGCCCACTTTTTGATGGGGTTGTTTGTTTTTTTCTTGTAAATTTGTTGGAGTTCATTGTAGATTCTGGATATTAGCCCTTTGTCAGATGAGTAGGTTGCGAAAATTTTCTCCCATTTTGTAGGTTGCCTGTTCACTCTGATGGTAGTTTCCTTTGCTGTGCAGAAGCTCTTTAGTTTAATTAGATCCCATTTGTCAATTTTGGCTTTTGTTGCCATTGCTTTTGGAGTTTTAGACATGAAGTCCTTGCCCATGCCTATGTCCTGAATGGTATTGCCTAGGTTTTCTTCTAGGGTTTTTATGGTTTTAGGTCTAACATTTAAGTCTTTAATCCATCTTGAATTAATTTTTGTATAAGGTGTAAGGAAGGGATCCAGTTTCAGCTTTCTACATATGGCTAGCCAGTTTTCCCAGCACCATTTATTAAATAGGGAATCCTTTCCCCATTTCTTGTTTTTGTCAGGTTTGTCAAAGATCAGATAGTTGTAGATATGTGGCGTTATTTCTGAGGGCTCTGTTCTGTTCCATTGATCTATATCTCTGTTTTGGTACCAGTACCATGCTGTTTTGGTTACTGTAGCCTTGTAGTATAGTTTGAAGTCAGGTAGCGTGATGCCTCCAGCTTTGTTCTTTTGGCTTAGGATTGACTTGGCCCTCTCTCACCACTTCTATTCAACATAGTGTTGGAAGTTCTGGCCAGGGCAATTAGGCAAGAGAAGGAAATCAAGGGTATTCAATTAGGAAAAGAGGAAGTCAAATTGTCCCTGTTTGCAGATGACATGATAGTATATCTAGAAAACCCCATTGTCTCAGCCCAAAATCTCCTTGAGCTGATAAGCAACTTCAGCAAAGTCTCAGGATACAAAATCAATGTACAAAAATCACAAGCATTCTTATACATCAATAACAGACAAACAGAGAGCCAAATCATGAGTGAACTCCCATTCACAATTGCTTCAAAGAGAATAAAATACCTAGGAATCCAACTTACAAGGGATGTGAAGGACCTCTTCAAGGAGAACTACAAACCACTGCTCAAGGAAATAAAAGAGGATACAAACAAATGGAAGAACATTCCATGCTTATGGGTAGGAAGAATCAATATCATGAAAATGGCCATCCTTCCCAAGGTAATTTACAGATTCAATGCCATCCCCATCAAGTTACCAATGACTTTCTTCACAGAATTGTTTCCTGACTTTTTAATGATTGCCATTCTAACTGGTGTGAGATGCTATCTCATTGTGGTTTTGATTTGTATTTCTCTAATGACCAGTGATGATGAGCTTTTTTTCATATGTTTGTTGGCTACATAAATTTCTTCTTTTGAGAAGTGTCTGTTCATAGCTTTTGCCCACTTTTTGATGGGGTTATTTGTTTTTTTTCTTATAAATTTGTTTAAGTGCTTTGTAGATTCTGGATATTAGCCCTTTGTCAGATAGATAGATTGCAAAAAGTTTCTCCCATTCTATAGGTTGCCTGTTCAGTCGGATGATAGTTTCCTTTGAGCTCTCATATTTTAAGAATTGTATAAAAGTGCAGTTTCTTAGATCATAAGTTATGCCCAAATAAAGCTTTAGTGTGTGTATTTTCCAACAATTTTCCAAGGTAATTGTATCAATATAAAATCTCATTGGCAGTTCCGGATATTTCATATCTTCACCACAACTTGAAATTGTCAGTCCATTTATGATAGTGATTTGTTTTCAACATATAACAGAATTATAAATTACAATGTTATATCCATACCTATAACCAGTTATAAAATATCACTGTCATTGTTCTAAAATAAAAATGTTTTCATTGACCATTATATATGGATGGTATGGATGATACAATACCTTGTAGTTCAAGTCCATAGTTGCCAATACTCCATCCTGCAATTCACCATCCTTCCACGTTTGACTCATATAAGTATTTTTCTCTCATCAAATTCAATAATATTAATATGTGCATATACATATTCAATCATTGAAATAATTACCTAGCTTTATTCACAAAACGTGTAGTAGAAAATCGAGTCATGTTATCCTTATGATCAAGTTTACAGAATAAATTTTTAGAAATATTATTTGTAAAAGTAAAATGTACGTGGTTTCAACAGACCTAAAGAGAAACTAAATTTTGCCAAATCAAAATTCATAGGAATGAATATAGGTTGAAGCATGAACTTTAAATTTTTCTATCTTACAGTGAATAATTTTTCTAATATATTTTAGAAGCCTTTATCAAAAGTTTAAGATGCCCTGGCTAGTCAAATATTTATTTGCTTTATATAATAAAGACTATTTGACCTTAAGGAAAAGAATTCACACGTATTTTTACTTCATAATAATAAAAATTCACATGACATATATTTATTACATAAATATACATATTCTATATTTAAATCATGAACATTAACAACTAACACTAACAACTATGAATACCTCATTAGAGGTGAAATTGGCCCTAAAATTTTTCAAGATATTAAATTACATTGTGTTTCTTAACATTATTCTTCAATTCTAAGAGCTCTCCTCGCCTCAGATTACTATTCATGTAGGGTGTAAGCAAAATAGTGCAAAATCTCATAGGATAAAATAAAATATGTAGAGTTTTGGAGTTGATAAAGGAAGAGAGGAACATACTTAGGATGCATTTTACACAATGTGTGTAAATGAATGCAAAGGAAAACTAGTATTATTATTTAAAAGTTTTTATTTAATTTTATATGGATACCAGAGTCTCTTTTGAGATTATGTAAAAGTACTTTTTTTAAAAAAAGGTGGTTAATTTTCATAGGTTTATCCATGCATTCCAAATTTATTGATCTATACTGTGTTGGAGGTGGACAAATCTGTACCTAATAACGTATGTATCTCTTTCCATATGTAGAAGGCATGCTTTTAATGATACAAAGAAAACATAATAATGTGCACTCAAGAATAGAAGAAATTTTGATGTAAAACTCCTGTGTCCTATCTTTTATTTTTATTTCATGATATGTATTTCAGACATAGGGAAGATTTAAATAAATTGTTCATAATTTCATTGGAGATAATCTATCTGTCTATCTAATCTATCTCCATCTATCAATCGTCTTCTATCTATTCTTAGCTCACTCTTTATTTTTTCTCTCTTTCCTTCTTTATTTCTTTCTTTTTCTCTTTCCTTATCTGTCAATCTATCATTTATGTATAATGAATAGGGCCTTATCTCCAGTGTTTAGGATATTTAAGTGCACAAAAATATTTGTTGAAACCAAGAAAGATACCTAGAGACATTCCCATTCCTTACTCCTCAAGAAGAACATTTCATACAACAAAATATAATCAATTGAAGACCTAATCCTTTGCAAAAAATGCTGAAATTTTAAAAATGTACCTGAAAAAAAGTAATTTATTAATTCAGAAGAGTTTTTCAGTTACCTTAACTTCATTTATTGTGGATTTTAAAAGTGAAAGACTTTTTCATCAGACGATTCATGTATATGTTTTGTGTATGTGTGGTCTGTCTGTGTTTGTATGAGTTCATGCCTGACTCGGAAATTTTCTTTTTATTAGGCATTTGTATTAATATTTTGAAACCATTAAAAATCACTATAAAAAAGCTTTTTGCCTCTTGGATCGACAATATCTTAAAATAAATAGTTATCAGATGTGTTTTGATTAATTTAAATTTTTGCTTTTTAATGACATGTCATTGATCTCATATTTGTAGCATTTTGAGGAAGCAAGCAAATTGGTAGGCATCAGAAATTTTAAAGAGAGAGAAATATTTCTCTTAATATTCACCATCTACTTTGTATAGGGATGTTAAGCATTTTTTCCAATGTAACTTCAAATGTTTCAAATGCTTTCCTGGCTGCTATTTAACTGAGTCTTAGAAAACCAACTTAAACAATTGGGAAAAGCACTAATTTGTTTAAATAAATTCAATTAGTCAATTTCATGCAATCCCTTTATATATATATAAAAAAGTCTATGAGTTCATCAAATCTAGGGAGCCATATAAAGCATAAGACATTATTTTATTGTTATCTTAAGAAGAAAGCCTGCAAATAAAACAATGTTAAGAAACCATTAATTTAACAATAAAATATATTAAATAAGTAAAAAGGGAAAATGTCATGTAATTAATGACATAAAGCATGTGAATATATATACATATCTGCACATATTTAAATTTATAAATATACAAATTTATATGCATACATATTAACATATTAATATACTAATAAATGTAACTCTATAAACATAATGAAAGCCATAAATAAAATGACAGAAAACAGTAGAAGTCTCACATAGCCCAGAATTAGAGTGATATTGTAGTTAAAAAACACAATTCAGGAATATAAATATTTCTAAACTCAAGTTTCATACTTCACTGTGAAATACATACATGTCATATACATTGCACCCTTATTCAAATTATTTTTTCCTTACATGCCATATTTAGTTTTGGGTCTCACTTTAAAACACTGTTTATAAAACTGACTTCACAGCCCTATCCAAAATGCCTTTAGCCCTTTGCTCCTGACCTCAAATAACAAAACCTAAAGGTTCACATAACAGAAGCAGAATCAACCTTGTTGTCAGAGAGAAAAAGGAAATTAGCGAAACAAAGGCAGATCCCTCCCCAGGGGGAAAATGTTAGAAAAGTCTAAGAATATGAATATTCTATGGTTGCTCAATGTTTGTACTGAAGGTGAACTTGTGTGTTCTTCTGCGTGTGTGTGTGTGTGTGTGTATCACACGTTACATGTATGGTTCTTTATATTTGTATGTTTTTATATATTTTTCTTAGTTCACTGGACAATACGTATTTTTCTTTCTGACTTAAAGTTGAAGTTATCATGTGTCGTTAAAATGATTTTGATATTGCTACCCTGGATACAATGCCTATGGGAACTAAATAATTAAGTATGCATAATCAATTTGCTTAAAGTTAGGTCTTAATGAGCCTCCCAAAGGAATATTTCTTTTAAGGACATTTTAATAAGTGAAACCAATCAGGAGGAAGAAACATTTCAACTTAATCAGAAATTTCCTCTAACCATTAAATCATTTTTGAAAGACTCTCATAATACTCATAATACTACATATTAGCTATTGCAATAAGGGTTTTTACAAGTACTATGGAATCACAATCATGGTGAATCTGAGTGTATGTACTTTTTCCTCCATTTTTCAGCTTTCTTTCCTGTCTTCCTTCCTCTTTCCTTTGTGTCCCAAATAGTTTCACTATGTAGAAGCCGATACTCCCATGTTGAAGAGAAGTGGATTTTTCACTTTTGTAGAATGAACTTAGTGGCACTGTCTGTATCAGTGTGAAAGTGTATTTTTTAAAAATAGAAATAAGTAGATATGAAAATAGATAAGCATGTGTGTATGCTTGTATACATGTATTCACACATGTGTGTATAAACATAAAATGAATCAATAGATGGATAGACAGATAGATACATAGATACACAGATGTTCATGGAGGTGTAACATAAACAAAAATACCCCAATAGCAATGAATGTGTTCCTCATCAAGATCTTGGTTTACAAATACCTTTCTTCAACAGAAGTGTGTAGCATCCTTGGAAAAATGAATCGGGAAAATATGAGACAGGACTGGAGCATTTGGTTGCAGAAAGTACAGAAGTCCTCCAAAGAAGATGGAGATGTCAAAAGAGAAAAGGAGAAAATCCCACTTCCATCAGGGACAAGTACCTTTCCCATAGATAACAATTATGGACTGATCAGAATACAAAAGTAAACTATCTCAAGACAAATTTTAGAGGCAATTTGATATAGAAAAAGGGCAATTGCACAACGTAAGATTTTCTCTCTACACAGCTTTTAACCCAAGGAAAGGTCAAGGGCAGTCTTGTATTGGAAAAATAAAATAAAATACTAATTTAAAAAGGAAAGAATTTGACAACTTCAGCTGCCAGAAAGTGAGGGGAGAATCTTTGAAAGAGGGCAATCAGAGAGCGGAAGGTATATTTCTGTGTTTAGAATCTGACTGCTGACATATGTATGCATGTGGTTAACTCAAAGCAGCCCAGCTAAGGATAAATTAACAAGCCAGAGATGTTAGGTTCCACACAAGTGAGAGAGTTTGCAATTTGAATATAATCAAGTCATCCCTAACTAAACAAAACAAAATGAAACAAAGCAAAATTATTTCTGTAGCAATATAAGAGAACCCAAAAATTCTACAAATTAAGAAATTTATATATTTTATATGTAATAAATTTATAGATGTATATATGTAATATATTTATATATAGATAGAGAAGGAGAAATAAATGAACAAAGCCAAAACTCAGTTCTTTAAAAATGTAAAAGTAAAGAACTACAGTACAATTTTTTAGTAGACTATTTTTTCAAATACAAAATAATATTATGAATGGCAGATACTACAAATCCTACAGACATAAGCTAATTCTTTGAAAATATCTCTGCCTCAAATATGCAACTGACATGACAAATTTTTGAAAAGTCAGTTGGACAAAACTGGCACTGAATCAAGCAAAAACTCAAAATAGTTCTGCCTCTATTAAGGGAATAGAATTTGTTATCCAAATATATTCACAACAAAAAAGTCAAAGCTCAAATGGTTTCACAGGTTAATTTTAAGAATTGTTTAAGAAAGAAATAACAGTCATCTTAGACAGCTACATCTTATATAATACTTAGGAGGAAAGAGACTTTCAATAGTGACAAGGTTTCATGGAGGTATCTCAAGACCAAGGCCTAAAGTTGATTATGATTGAAGTTCCATTGTCCTTCTACTGAACACTAAAGGAACTATCTTTTTATACAATCATAACAGAAAAGCCAAAAACATAAATAATATGGTGCCATAATGCTTAGATTATTATGGATAATTAATATATAATCTAAAAGTATATTAGCACTCTATATACTATTTATAGATGTAAAACAACTCCACACTACATATGCTAATACATATGATATATATTTATATCACATATGCTACTTCACATTTGTTTTAACTTACCATTGTAGACTATGACTTTCCTGACTCTTGTATGGTATTAGGTTGGGGCAAAAGTGATCATAGTTTTTGCCATTTACTGTTTTGCCATTAACAGTAATGGCAAAAACTGCAATTACTTTTGCCCCAACCCAATAAATAGGTGATGATTAATGCATAATATTCTATCCTATGCTTTAAGTTGTCCATTATTGTTGAATATTTAGCTTGCTTTATTCTCTTTAATAATGTTAGTAATGTATCTATTTTTTCATATTTATGACTATTTGACATATTTAAATTTCAAAAGTGAAAAATACATAAGCAAAACATATTAAGAGCTTTATGCTATTTATTGCCAAATGACTTTTCAAAAATAATGGTTTACTATCGTTTCTACAAATACATTTTTTATCCAGTTCATTTGCTGAATATTATTTACTATTCTTTATTTTCTATTTCTAAGTTTATATTATTGTGTTCATTCTTTAAATTATTTTTATAAAAGCCTTATTTTACCTAAATTAAAAAGCCAGTGTGATCATCCAGAATTAGATGACCTCATTGATGAATCAACAAGTACCAAAAATGGAAACATATCTTCTCAATGAAAGCATATTCCTGTATTTACATGCTCTTGAGAGTTGCCAACTCTTGTGGCTTGGTTTTGTTTTTATTCAGACACAGAGAGATTTGCTCTGAACTAAATCAATAAATAGTAACTAAATTAAGTTGCTAACTGCATGTATTGCAATATGTCCCCATGGAACTGAGATCAGTTTTGATTTTAGACATATACAACAATGTCAAGTTTTCTGCAATTAGCTATGTGTCTTGAGACTTCCTACCCTTGTGTTGTTCACACCCCGTTGACACATACATGAAGGAAAACTGAAAACTGTTTCTCATTTGAATGATAAAATGAGAATGATACACAGAGATTTGCACTTAATAATCTCAAGAAATGACACATTTTCAACAACCTTCAGAGACTCCAAATTATAGTAGCATTATCACTGGTTTCTTCATTATAGCACAGAGGTATTTTAAATACTAGGCAAACCTATTCTAGTTTTTCTATTGGAAAATGAACATCACTAAACTTTCCTAAAGTTACAATGGTGATGTGTGTGGGGTGGGGGGAGGGGTGGTGTGTAAAAGATACTTTAAAATTTAAGAGAATTAAAAATCCTAAAATGTATGCATTAGAAATACAGAAAAGCATTAATTGGGCCACCCTTTGTCCTGATTCAGTTTACTAAATTTTCCTCTGAAACATCCAAATTTAAATCCAGATTTATTTGTTAGCATATTTTCTTTAGTGAACCTAGCAATCAACTAATCAATCGAGAAAATTAAAAATCAAATAAAAGCATTAGCATTAATATCTTCATCCTTAACATCATCGAAGAAGTTATGAACATAGTAATTAGGCATTAGAAAAATAACTTTTAAATGTTGGCTTTACTACTTAATGTTGAAGGCAAGAGACAGACATCAAGAAACTATGTTTCCAGTGCTTTAACTTCTTTTTCTGAAGAATGAAAATAGAGTCGCTGTCAAATTGGAAAAACTAATTTAAAACAGTTTGTGCAGTACCTAATACTGAATCAATTCTCATCAAATCTTATTACTATCATTATTTGAGTAGGATCATAATTTTGCTGTTTGTACTAATATATCATCTCCTCGAATTCTCAGGGCTTTCCTTTGGTTAGCATGGAAAAAAGTTTTTGTCCCACTTTAGAAATGAAGAAATGGAGTCTAAGAACGGTTATGACTCATTTACCCAAGTTGACATTTTTATTGGTTGTCAAAACCCAGAGCATCAAACTCCTAATCCAGTACTACTTTCACTATAATACACAGATTTGAATACTATGTTGAATATGTTTAAGTTTTATTAACTCTATTGCTGTGTTTCACTGATGATAGTCTCCCTTCTACAAAATTTAGGCCTTCTTTAGAACTGTGTCTAGGGAGTCATAACACTCTGGATGTATTTCCTACAAATCACTATAACATCCCTTGAACTTTATTTCTTCTCTAATTATTTTCTTTGCTGCAATTTTGTCTCCACAACTTGACTTTAATTCTCTTGAAGATGGACCAGGTTGACACATTGTTATAAATCTTTAATAAACATTCTGTATTTATTTATTTACTACCTTTTTATAGCTCCAAGGAAACAAACAAACAAACAAAAACACTTTTCTGTAGCCAGTTAATTTTTATTGCAATTTCTCTTACAGTCAGATTCAAAGAAAGGGACAGTGAAATTTAACCATTAATTCCTAGTCACGCCTTTTTTATTTTTAGGTTTCAACTTAAATGCCACCTCCACAGAATGGCTTTCCTATTAACATTAAAGTTTTCATCTCAAAAATTACATCCATGTTATGTCTGTCTGACAGCTATATTTGTTTCCTTTATAACACTTTATTACACATACTGTCATGTCTTTGTTTATGTGTCTGTTTTGTTTATTAGAATGGAATATCTAAGAGGGCAGAACATACGATTATAATGTATACAGTTGAATCCCAAACAAATAATCATAACTAAATAAGTGTTTCTAGAATAAATTTGTCAATGTGATTAAAAAGGAAGTCCTTCTATTGCTGTTTGTGATACTATAAAGGAATACCTGAGACTGAATAATATACAAAGAAAATAAGTTTACTTGACTCATAGTTCTGCAGGCTTTACAGGAAGCATGGTACCAGCATCTGTTTCTGGTGACACCTCACAAAGATTACACTCTATATGAAAGGTGACCGGGAGCAAGAATGTCACATGGCAAGAGCAGGAGCAAGGTTGGGGGATGTACCACACAGTTTTCAACAACCAGGTCTCATGAGAACTTACTATCATAAGAACAGCACCAAGCTATTCATGAGTGTTCTACCCCCAATAAATCCAAACACTCCCACCAGGCCCCACTTCCAACACTGAGGATTACATTTTTACATGTAATGTGGAGGGGACAAATATTCAAACAATATCATTCCACTCTTCCTTTCAAATAGTCCCCCACAGTCTTAAAGCATTACAGCATCAACTAAATTTAAAGTCTCAAGTCCCAATTCCCAAGTCTAAAGCCTCCTCTGTAGATGAGTTCCTTCCAAGCCTGTGAAATAAAAATCAAGTTATTACTTCCAAGATACAATGGGGTTATAGGCATTTGGTAAACATTCTCATTCCAAAAGGGAGAAATTGGCCAAAATAAAGGAGCTACAGACCCAACGCAAGTCTGAACCCCAGCAGAGTACTCATTAAATCTTTTTATTTATTTATTTATTTATTATTACTATTATTATTATACTTTAGGTTTTATGGTACATGTGCACAATGTGCAGGTAAGTTACATATGTATACATGTGCCATGCTGGTGCGCTGCACCCACTAACTCGTCATTAAATATTAAAGCTCCAAAAAATCTCCTTGGCTCCATGTCCCACATTGCACCCACTGGTGCAAGGGGTGGGTTCCCAAGGTCTTGGACAGCTCCAACCCTGTGGCTGTGCAGGGTGTATACCCTGTGGCTCCTTTCATGAGTTGGAGTTGGGTGCCTGTGCCATTTCCATATTCAAACTGCAGGCTTCCAGTGGCTCTACCATTCTTGGGTCTGGAAATAGCAGCATTCCCATAGGTCCACTAGGCAGTACCCCAGTGGCAATTCTATGTGGGGGTTCCAGCCCTGCATTCCCCCTCCATGGTGCCCTAATAGAGGTTCTTTGAAAGGCCTCTACCCCTGCAGGAGATTTCTTCCTGGGCACTCAGGCTTTCTCATAGATCTTCTGAAATCTAGGGATAAGCTGCCAAGCCTCCTTCATTCTTACATCTAAACACCTGCAAGATTAACATCACATTGAAGCCACCAAAGCTTACAGCTTCTACCCTTTTAAGCAGCAGCTCAATATGTATTTAAGCCTCTTTGAGCTGAGGTTGGAGAGACCTGGATGCAAGTAGCATCCTCCTGCAGTGGTGCTGGACAGCAGGGCCTGCCCCCTAAACCATTATTTTCTCCTATACCTCTGGGTCTGTTATAGGAGAGACTGGTTTGTAGATCTGTAAAATGCCTTTTCTCGTTGTCCTGTCTATGAGCATCTGTCTCTCTTTGAAACATACAAATATCTCTGGCAAGTGGTTGCTCTGCAGCCTGCTTGGATTCCTCTCCCAAAGAAGCCTTTTCTTTCTTTGCCACATCATGTATTAGTTTGCTTTCACTCTGCTATAAGGAACTAGATGAGACTGGATAAGTTATGAAGCAAGAAGGTTTAATTGATTCACAGTTCCACAGGCTTAACAGGAAGCATGACTGGGAGGCCTCAGGAAACTTACAATCGTGGTGGAAGGTGAAGGGGAAGCAAGCAACTTCTTCACATAGAGGTAGAAGAGAGAGAGACAGATCTCATGAGAACTCACTATCATGAGAACAGCAAGGGGGAAATCCACATCAATGATCCAATCACCTCCCACCATGTGGCTCCCCTGACATATGGGGATTACAACTCGATGTGAAATTTAGGTGGGGACACAGAGCCAAACCGTATCACATGACAAGGCTGAAAATTTCCAAACTTTTCTGCTCTGCTTCTCCTTTAAATAAAACTTTAACCTTTAAGTCATTGCATTGCTTCCACCTTGAGTTATGTTGTTAGAAGCAGCCAGGTCCCTTCTTGAATTCTTTACTGCTTAGACATGTCTTCTGCCACGTACTTTAAATTCAAACTTCCACAGTTCCCTAGGGCATGAACACAGTACAACTGTCTTTTGCTAAGGCATAACAAGGGTAACATTTCCTCCAGTTCCCAATAAGTTCTATATTTCCATCTGAGACCTTGTCAGCCTGACCTTTGCTGTATATATTTCTATCAGCATTTTGGTTACAACCAATTTGCAGTCTCTAAGAAGTTCCAAACTTTCCCTCATCTTTCTGTCTTCTTGTAAGGCCTTTAAGCTCTTCTAAACTCTGCCCATTACCCAGTTCCAAAGTTGCCTCCACATTGTTGGGTAGCTTTATAGCAACATCTCACTCCTGGTACCAATTTTTTATGTTAGTCCATTTGTACACTGTAAAGAAATACCTGAGACTGGGTAATTTATAACAAAAAGAAGTTTAATTGGACCAGTCTTCTGCAGGTTTTACAGGAAGCATGGTGCTAGCATCTGCTTCAGATGAGCCTTCAGGGAGGTTAAAATCATGGTGGAAGTTAACAGGGAACCAGAATGGTGAGAGTGAGAGCAAGAGAGTGAAATGGAAGTGCCACACACTTTTAAACAACCAGTTCTCATGGGAATTTACTATCATGAGGACAGCACCAAGCTATTTGTTGGTGATCTGCTCCCATCATCCAACACTCCCACCAGGGGATTGTTGTTCTCAAAGATCCTCTGAAATCTAGGGATAAGCTGCCAAGCCTCCTTCATTCTTACATCTAAACACCTGCAAGATTAACATACATTGAAGCCACCAATGCTTACAGCTTCTACCCTTTTAAGTAGCAGCTCAATATATATTTAAGCCTCTTTGAGCTGAGGTTGGAGAGACCTGGATGCAAGTAGCATCCTCCTGCAGTGGGGATTACATTTCAACATGAGGTGTTTGGAGGAGACACATATCCAAGCCATATTAACCCCAAAAATACAAACCAACAATATTTAATGAAAGTATCTATGAGTCTAGAATCCTTCAACTAGTTCTTTAGCCTTTGACTATGTTTCTGTTCAGATGTAACCCTTGTCTGCATGGGTTTCCATTTTATTAGAGAGAAGTATTCATGACTCAAGGCCAAGGGTGATATTCAGTTGTATGTGCTAATATGGCCAAATTCTTTTTTAAAATACTAAAAACTGGGATAAATAACTGTTTCCCTGAAGTTCATATGTTGTCCACACACACATGCACATGCACATGCACGCACACACACACACATAGTTTTCCTCGTGATCCAGTAAATAACAAATGAATATCTAGCAAATGAGAAGACGTTCAGAAACCAGTAGTCAATTTTACCATGGGTGAAGGTCTAAATTTTATGACTTAAGTTATTACAGAAGATAAATAGTGTTCCTGGCAAGGCCATTTGATTACAGTGTTGTGGACTGAATATTACCATAAACAATGGAGTTAGGAACTCTAGCACTGAGATTCCAAATTGAATGCAATACATTTTGGACCCAAAGTGATTTAGGATTTTTGAATGTTTCTGTTTCTAATGCCAGGAATATTTGGATTAAATGTGCTAGAGAAATAAAAACAAAAGAATTTCTCTGATTACAAACACTATACAGTATAGTAGTGCATAATGAACTATGTACACTTTTTAAAATATGTTTTGCGTTAGTTAGAAATTAGATAAGTTGAAAGTAAAATTTTATAAGAAAATTTGGATATGTTAGTTAAGTACAGGCAGGCTCAGGAGTGTGTGGCATCTGTTAACTAAGTCAATAAAATGAAAGTAGAAAAAATAAGTAAAATAAATAGTAAAGAGAAGAAAAAGATATAAATTGAGGGAATACAGTATGAAAAGTTTTAAAAGAGAAAGGTAGGGATAATAGGTCTGATTAAAAGCACAAAAATCGTGCCCAATTTGATTTTCAAATATTTCTTGATGGCATCCTATTAGAAATGTTTCATAGAATTTTTATCAATTGAAAGAGTCACTCTAAAACTCCTAAATTTGACTCTATTAACATTTCCTTTGAAAGGTTTAAATACTCTTTCTGGCAACTTTTGTGCGTATGTTTCGTTTTCTTTTCATTCTTATACTCTTTTTAAAACAACTTTAGTGTCAGTTTTGAAGTTGAATTCTAAATTATATATTATTACTATTATTGTGATTTTTGTTTTAAATTTTTCTAGCTGTTACAATGAACCTGTAAATTTCTCAAGTTTAGGGGCTTTTTTGAGAATTTAATGTTTTTCCTATAGGAAAACAAAATTAATTTGTCCTGGTTGTTGATAAAAGCACTTAAGTTAAATATAACTGCAGCCAGTTTTTTTCACTTCTCATTTTTTCTTATTCTTTTTTTAATTTTATTTTTTATTTTACTTTAAGTTCTGGGATACATGTACAGAACATGCAGGTTTGTTATGTAAGTATACATGTGCCATGGTGGTTTGCTGCATCCATCAAACAGTCATCTAGGTTTTAATCTTCACATGCATTAGCTTTTGTCCTAATGCTCTCCCTCCCCTTGCTCACCACTCCCAGACAGACCCCGGTGTGTGATGTTCCCCTCCCTGTGTCCATGAGTTCCCATTGTTCAACTCCCACTTATGAATGAGAACATGCGGTGTTTGGTTTTCTGTTCCTGTGTTAGCTTACTGAGAATGATGGTTTCCAGTTCATCCATGTCCCTGCAAAGGACATGAACTCATCCTTTTTAATGGCTTCATAGTATTCTGTGGTGTATATGTGCCACATTTTCTTTATCCAGTCTACCATTGATGGGCATTTGGGTTGGTTCCAAGTCTTTGCTATTGCAAATAGTGCTGCAATAAACATACATGTGCATGTGTCTTTATTACTTCTCATTTTTAAACTTTATCTAATAATAAAATATTATGTGAAATTAACATTTAGTTGGCAAACTATTTAATGATAAATCCTTAATAAATACTTTAATAATAAATTCCTTAAGAATTTGAATATTCTCTTATAAGTATGTTTTCCCAAATCTCACAATCATATTTCAAAGCTCAAATATCATTGGTATATTTTTCATTGATATAATTTTCAACTATTATTGATATCATGGATATAGATAACACTGTATGTATGGCAGATTACATGAAAAGCCTTATGTTTCTGGAAGATAAATTTGCTGTTGAATTTGAGAAACATTGTCTTTTAGGAAATATGTCCTTGTTAGTGACCACTTTATTTTAATTACCATGAAAATATTAAAATTAATTCAGATTTCCATTTATGTTTCAGATAGCAGAACATATTTTCACTCCCACATCCTATCTTATTCCTTTTTCTAACTTAATATGTGTATAGACAAGTATACGTGTAATTCATATTTCTTAAGGAAATTGCAAATATGTAATCTATGTAAAACAATTGAAACAGCCAGTTTGAGATTCATCTTAGTCCTTCAAGGTAAATATATAATTCTTTAAAGTACATAAATGCTGAAATATCAATTTTATGTATAGTTAATCCAAGGACCTGAGATGTTGTTTGGGAAGTCAGTGGAAATATTAAATGCAAAAAACTTATGAAGTTTTTAATTCCATTCTTCCTTACCATTTCAAGGTGATGCGGATTCTTTCTCTCACATCAGTGATTCCAAACTTAGAATGTTGAGAAGTTAGAACAGGTAATAAGCAGTGATGTCTAACCAATAATAGTGGCAGCCAATGGATGTTGACACAAATAGGTACTGTGGCCAGGAGAGGGTCACCACTTAGTGTTTTCTTTTATTGCTCTAATTTCACATTTAAATGCCATTAAGAACATCTCTATCCATGGAACTCTGGCAATTTTATTTATAGCACTTAAAACATTTTGCAGTAACTATGTCTTTCTATTAGTCAACTGTTTTTATTTTTTTTTCCAGAGGGTCTGTGAAAAATACTGGTGCTAATTACTTGCAATTTCACATCAATTAACTAATTTCTAGCCCAACAGAACATCTCCTGTCATAAAAGTGCCAGAAGTATCTTCTAATATCCTTGACCTAACTGGCTGTTCTTGGGATATAACTACATATAATATATTTTTAAAATCTATTCATGTACTTATGCTCAATGCATAAATTTCAATGAAACATTTCATAATGCTACTAACAGGTATATACATTACCCCAGAAAGTGTTATTAGATAATTAAAAAGATGATATTGTTAAAGAGTAAAATGTATGAAATTATCTTAGAACCACTCAAACTTAGGGAATGGAATAAAGAACCAACATGAAGGTCACTGATTTTTCCTAATATTCCTATAGTATTCTTCAAGAAATTATCTAATTTGTATAATAGTCAAAGAGACGGAGAAATAACAATGTCAAAAAAGCTCACACATATGACATTAAACATTTGTACCTTAAACATGCTTCTGACTTGGTTAACATTTGGGACACTGATTGTGGTAAACCTAATTCAACCTCATGTAAAGTTAACCATGGTAATCAGTGGTCAAAGCTTATGGTACACCATTATACTCAAGCATAGAAAATAAGGCAAATAATAAAAGAATACAAATTTATTAAGATATTTTAATTTGGATTTATAAAATACTTATTTGGCATGTGAAATTTTGGAAAAAAATACACACATTACTCATTATTGTATTTTATGATACAGCATAACTCTAAATTCTTCATAACATACCTTTAAAATTTATAATTAATTAGTCACTGAAAGTATTAAATACATAAATATGTGTAGTTACCGCTCCTCAATAACTCTCTAGAACCTTAAAACTGATGCAAATGACTTTTTACAAGGTTTACAAAGGTCTTAGTCATAAGACAAGGACTTAAAATTTATATGAACGCTGAATGTTTTTAGACACTGAAAAATATGTTCTCCCAGAAACTATGAATTCTTGTGGTGGGGAAAAATAGTGTTTATCTACTCTATCTCCCTTGAAAGTAATCCAAAAAAAATAATCCTACTTGGCAGCAAAAGGGCTTTATGAGATCTGTGCTTTAAACCAATAAGGCAAATTGCCCCAGAGCACCCTTCGATTCCATCTCCAATCCTACAGTGGGGATTAATGTAGCCTTATCCTCTGATAGACAGATATACCTTTCAGGATGTGGAGACAACATTTAATAGACAGGATCCATGCAATTGCCTGCAGCTAACATATACTGTCAATTTCTATAGTGAAGAAGAACCATATGTTTGTAATTTCCTTATAATAAAAGGTTTGTTAAGCACATTATAGTGGATTTACTCTCTCTCTTTATATTTTATGCACCCAGGGGCTGGATTGTATACAGTACCTATAGTTTCACTAGAATGATCTTCATTTAGAGAAACACAAGTTTAAATAAAAACTAGCATGATATTAGAGCTATGTATATTTCTGCACTATGGAGGTGGCAGACACTGAGTACCTTCTGGGACAGTCAGAGTGGTTCTTCAGCCATACAGAGGCCTTCAACTAGAAAATCTAACATATGTGGTTTGAAATTTGGAGATCGTGACAGTGATTCCTTTAATAACAATGCCTGAGCTAATGAAAGTGAAGAATACTTCTAAGATGATACTATGCAATAAGAAACTAGGTGGAATGTCTCGCAAATTACTGAAAGGCTAACAGCACAGATTTCCCTTTATGTCAGTGATGTCATTCATTGTTATACAGAAATGTAGATGAGAATACCTAACGGCAGTTTATTCTGTCTTGATTGAAGGCAATGAGCTCATTGGCCAGAACCCTACTGTTTGTCCTTTTTGTTTAATAACAATTGAAATTCTGGTTTTGTTCCAGATGCTGGGCTAAGTGCGGAGTCACACTGAGCTGCTCTAGATTCATCCTGTTTGGTGTTGGAGACAAAATATAAATAATCATATCAACAATAAAAACATAATTATCTTTACTTAGCATGTATAGAGCACATCTATTGTGCTGACATTAAAGCTTCACATGAATATTTTCTTAGTCTTCATAACGACTCATTTAAGTGAAGACAGAAAATAAATGGACAAAAAAATTGAGGATTTTTGATAGGTTTCAATTATGCAACAGTTTTCACTTCTTAAATAAATTTGAACTAACATTTAACAAACACAAGGCAAATCCATTTTCTTCAGCTATGTTATAGTAAATTTACCACACAGAAATATGACCAAAATTCAGGGATTGAAGTAAAATAATGCTCACTTCACCTTGACAAAATGTGTTAGCTTGTGCTACAGTTATGTGATATAGTTGGGTAAAAGGTACTAATGGAGCAGAAATAAAGGGTGAGGTACAATATCCTGAAATACTAAGAAGGTGCAATTAGAATGATTTAGCAATAAACTAGAGAAGAGAGAGGGAAAACTCCAAGATGAATCTCAAGTGATGGTCTTGCCATAGACAAAGCAATAAAATACAGAAAAAAAAAAAGATAAACAGCAAGAGAGCGAAAATGATGAACTCACTTTTGAAGATGTTGAAAATCAAGTGTCAGGAGCTGGTATATAGATGCCCCTCAAAAATAGTTGTTGAATAAATAGCAAACTAATTGACCCTGCAGGGAATTCAAGGTATGACTCTTGACTTTGAAGGTGAAGTAAGGTGAGGGGAAAGGGAATTATATATGGGGCAGTTACATCTAAACAAGTGATGAGAGCAAATAAGTAGTAAATATTTGTCATTTGGGCTTACTCAACATTTATCTACTTTTCTTATTTGGAAGTTATCCCATCATATAAAATCATGAAGGGACATAGTAACGTAACTCTTTTCAAAAAGTAAAATAGAAAGATCCTCCCATTGTCTATCTTCTGGAGACACCTGGCCAAAATTGAATTACTTGAATTGCCCTACATTAGATTTTATTTATGGAATATTTTTTATTACTGAATTAGTGACACAATAGTGAATATTTTATTTCTGTAACTACAGGAGTGTACAGAGATGCCTTGTACTGCAGCATCCTGATCACCTGGTTGTTTTTGAAAAGTTATCATTATACCACATAAGCTTTGGACATGCCCTAGAACTGCCTCAGTTCCTGTTCGTTTTCCAAATAGGTTGTCTAGACTCTGCTGGATTCCATGAGCTCTTGAGATGCAAAAACTGCTTTTATTCTTAAAATAGCTCATTTCCTGTTTCTTGCAAGCAAGAACCTTGACTGATATCAGAAGCATACAGAATGAGAATATCAGTGGGATAAGAACCCTTTGGAAAACTCTACTGACCACAGCCAATTAAAGTGAAATCTCATGAGCAAACAGAACAGCAATTGAGAGCTGAACATAGTCAGACCAAAAATACTTTTGTTGTTTTTGGTTTCTTTGTCTCAGTCCATATGTTAGCAAGAGATAACCCATATGCAAATGGGTCAAACTATTTTCTTGGTCTTGAACTAGGATAAGCATAATTGTACATGCACATACATATACATAAGTGCATATGTGTCCACCAATAAGAAGTGCAATGTCGGATGTGTTAGACTTGTCTTACTATACATATACACAAAAATATCTTTACAATGAATACCTAAATTCAAGTTGCCTTCCCTTTATGCTTCTCCCTAGACCCTATTATTCTCTTCCTTGGAATAAATGCAGGTTTCTTATTATTCTGATTCTTTACAAGCCTCATAAAAGTTTTATTACAAATAAAATTTAAATACAAACAAACAAAATGGCTGTTTATTGAAAAATGACAATAATTTCTCAATCATATCTTTCAGTATAAAGCATGCTAAACCATGATCCTGACTCCTGAATATTAGAATCAATTATTTTCCTCCTAAGATTAAATAGAAATGATTAGACATCAAGAAAAATTCTAATTTCCCTTCAAATGTTATTCAAAATACGTTTCTTCTTATTAACCACATCTCCAGCTATCTAGGTGTAAATTAGCTTCCTTGAAATGTAAAATTTCATCATGAATATAAAATAATAAAAAATGGGTTGACACTTTTACCTGGGAGAATCCATCATCTGACTGTTAATAAAGATTAAATTGTGGCTTGGAAATGTTAGGGTGTCTCCTCAAGATCTTGGTTCTCCTATGGCTAAGATGATCATTCTTTTGAGCCTTCATTATAGGACTGATATCTATATCAACTCATCTATTCCTAACAACCCTGATCACATAGCTGTAAACATAAAAATCTTGCCCAGGCAATGAGCATGAGGCAAGAACAAGCACAGATCAGCGGACAGATAATCAGGACACAGAGGAAAACTGAGAGGGAACAATAAAGCTCTATGAGATAACTCAGTGGGAAATAGTGACTCTCAAATTTCCAGTATAATTAGAATGTTTATTTCACCTGTATATACACTTTCTTAAGTTAAAAAAACACAAACAAAAAATCTGAACTAGAACACAGGCTTAGTACCACCTGAACGAGGAGTCCCTGCCCTTTCAGGGACGAGACTTTGGCTTTGTTTTGGTTGTCTTCTACTGTAGTCAAGAAGTCCAAGGAACCACAAGGTTATGGGTACTCAGTGTGCATGCCTGCCTTTGTAGACTATGTATGCTCTGATCACCCAGGTCTGGAATTCCGCCACGTGCTCCAAAAACACTTCCAAGTCTGTGAGGTCCTGCTCTGTAGAGCAGATCTCATTGTATATATGGGAAAATTTTAGGCCCATGAGGGTGCCTAGTGGAGGCATTTCTCAGCGGTGGGGTGGTGGTGGGTGGATAGTGCCTGTATTATGCCTGATAGAGCTGGAAAGGACAGGGGATCCCTCTCCCTGTACTGTCACATTTGATACCCTGACAAATCTGAGAATTCAGAATTTGAACTGACTTTTCCTGTTATTTAGTTTATTTGCTTGATGTATAAATTAAATATTTGGATAATGGTATGCAGATCACTTTTTTAAACCTGCACTGGGCTCCACGAGTTTTATAGGCAGACTTACAGTAGTGTGCATATGACCAAATGGTAATTTTAAATCAAGATCCTGTCTGTTTACTGAATCACGGTGTAATTATGGTCTGCCATAATCTAATGAGTCGAAATCATTTATTTTGATTTAAACTAATTACCAATTGGTAGGCCTTGCTTGATTTAAAATGAACTCTGAAGGATGGCAAAGTCTGATCTAGGCTAACTCAAACAGAAATAACGATCCTCTTGAAAATAAATGAAGAAAATTTAAGAAAGAGACTAGAAAATATCAAGAGAAAGAGAAAAATGAAATATTTAAAAATGAGAAGTCATACAGTGAAAGGAACCTCATAAAGCATCATTCTGGATACCTAGGATGAGTCACATGTCCAGAATGGAAGGTGGGAGGTATGAGCGCAAGGTGGGAGAATGCGGGTAGGACAAAGAAATGCTGGATTTCAAGTAAATAGGGAGGTCTGAATTTTAATGAGAGAATATAATGTCCCACACCCACACATCACAACATGTTTTACATAGTGAATTACCACTATAAAGGAATGTTTTTAAAGTTTTTGTTTTGTTCTAAGAGAGCTTTGATTTTGTAAACTCTCCTTCAGAACAATTTTCTAAATTTATAAATTATATGTATAGAAAATTTTGAACCTACTGAGCTCTATGAACAAAGTAAAGTTGCCTGTAGTATTTTACAGAAAAAAGTTAGAGAATTACAGTTTTTTTATAGAGAGAGGAAATTATATCATATCTGTATCTTACATTTTACTTATTTTCTGTCATGTGTCATAAATTTTTTCATATTACTTGATGAATTTATAATAAATATCAAAAATTAATGGAGTAGGTGAAGATTTCACCGTTTTTATGTTTTATAAAACTTCTGATGAATTGATATTTAGATGATTTATCAAAATTCATGAAAAGGTGAACATATTTGTTCATAAATTTTTAAGCAGGTATTCTATTTTATAATTTCCTTAGCAAGGATGTCTGAACTTAGCTCCTTTGATTGAATTTTATAAATATTTTAAAGACTCTTTTTACAAAGTCCTAAATGATGTTCCCCAAGTTCCTACCATTTTATATTCCACACAGTGAATTCTTTTTTTTTTTTGAGACGAGTCTGGCTCTGTCGCCCAGGCTAGAGTGCAGTGGCGCGATCCCGGCTCACTTGAGCCTCCCGGGCTCAAGCAGTTCTCTGCCTCAGCCTTCCAAGTGACTGGGATTACAGGCGCCCAGCATTATGCCTGGCTAACTTTTTTGTATTTTTAGTAGAGACGGGGTTTCACCATCTTGGCCAGGCTGGTCTTTAACTCCTGATCTCATGATCCACCAGCCTCGGCCTCCCAAAGTGCTGGGATTACAGGCATGAGCCACCACGCCTGGCCCACACAGTGAATTCTTGTTGCACTACAAGGTTTGGGAGTAAATTAATAGGCAGAAAAGACTGTAGTGTCAACTTTTTTATTAGTGAAGTCTCTGAGTCTAGGATGCAAAATAGATACTAGCAAAATTTCAATAGAAAAATGTTTTTCATGATAAAAACTATATCCAATTCAAAAAATGTCCCCATCGGAAATTACTTATTTCTTATTTTATCCTGACTGTATCTCATAATGCCAATTCATATTTTTACATAAACCTTAATTTAACTTTTTTTTCAAATTTTGTAAGAAGATATAAGAAGTTCTGGTTTCAGAAATTTCAGAAGGATTCTCAAGAAAAGAATCTACCTTCAGAGCAAGTGTTGAATATAAGCCATTTAAGCTGATGTTATAGACTTTGATAAGAACGAAAGAAAGAAACAGAATGAACTCAACCTACCAGCTAAATCTTCTGATACTGACAGGATATGTGAAACTAGTACTGAAGCTCTGATTTTTCCTAAATTCCTTCTAACCCTAACTTTATAACTTCAAAACTTAAAAAAAATACACCAGTATTTTCAAGTTGTATCATATTGCACTTTGCCACTATTTCTTTGCAAATCTCAGGAATGTTTCAGATCGCTTATTTGTTACAGTTTTCAGCACCTTTGAGTAGACAATCCTTGAAAAAATGTCACTAACTCTAGAGTAAGGTGCCAACATTCTGTTTATTGAAGTTATCTTTTCTTGCCTTTGGTGACAGTTTCAAGTTCACTTGGACAGACTTGAGATAGAAAATGTTGCTCTTTAGGATTTTGTTAAATTATGTGTTCCTTCCTCATAAATAATTTTCTGTCTTGAGAATAAACCAGGAACTTGCAGCGGTAGGATTTTGCTTTTGCTTTCTTTTAGAGAGGACATTTTTAGTTTGGAAACCTAGGGCTCTAATGTGACTTGTTCACCAAATGCCCTGCTTCACTGAAGGAAGTGAAGCATCCAAGGGTTTTATTATTCTTACTGTTTTTGGCAAATTAGGACAAGTTAGTGTAGGGAATGAGAAAGACTAAAACTTGTATGATGTTTCACAAATTAATCATAACAATTCTAATCAATAGTGTTAATGGGCACCTGAAATGTATTGAATGTTGCACTTTATGAATACATTCATTTTATACTCCCATAATCTTTAGAAGATACATGATATCATTATTATCATTATTTTTCAGATACAAGTAAGTGTTAATTAACTAGCTTAATGGACATGATATTAAGTGACAGAGCAGGAAACTGAAGCTAATTCTCAAGAATTCAAAAGTCCATGCTCTTAACTACCATGGTGAACTTCATTGTTTAAGAAAATATAATGGTTCCCTATAGTCATTTATTGATTTTTGCAAGTCTTGATGCATGCCTGTTTTGAAGAGCTTATTGCTGTAGGAAGGAAAAATTATATATTCAATCCTTAGAATTTCCTTGGAGCTGGAAGCACCTAGAATAGCACCTGATCCAATCAATTTTATTTAGATAAAGAACATATTTCGAGAACATTTCAATTACTTGGTCAGGAGCTGTGGTTAGTGAATGACATGATAAGAATTAACATTTAGATCTCCTGGATTCCATTACAGTGTCTACACATAGTAATACCAGTTTCTAAACAAAATCACATGCAAAGTTTGCTTTTCATGTGGCTTAAAAATGAATCACAAATGTAATTTTTGTGCAAGTAAGCAAAATGGTAGATATCTTTCTAATATAATACTCATATAGAAAGATAGAGTTATGAAATATTCTTGACAAATTCAGCTAAAAATTGAGAGCAGTTTAAACCACTCAGGAGTCAGTAATATAACATTGTGGGTGAATTTTGCTCCAGGAAATGCTGTAATTTGTTTTCTTTTAAATGCAATCCAGTTTCAATTTTAGTTCTTGCTAAAATCTTGCTAAACACAGCAGGAGACCAAAAGAGTAATGGAGGTTTTCACCATCTTTGTGTCAGATCCTCTGCTCTGTAAAGAATCACAAAAATTGTAATTAAAATCTCCCTTTCCAATTAGAAAATCTCATTTGTTGTTGGACATTTGGGTTGGTTCCTGGATCAAGAAAATGTGGCACATATACACCACGGAATACTATGCAGCCATAAAAAATGATGAGTTCATGTCCTTTGTAGGGACATGGATGAAGCTGGTAACCATCATTCTCAGCAAACTATCTCAAGGACAAAAAACCAAACACCACATGTTCTCACTCATAGGTGGGAATTGAACAATGAGAACACATGGGCACAGGAAGGGGAACATCACACACCAGGGCCTGTTGTGGGGTGGGGGGAGTGAGGAGGGATGGCATTAGGAGATATACCTAATGTTAAATGATGAGTTAATGGGTGCAGCACACCAACATGCCACATGTATGCATATTTCAGTCAAATATAATGGCTGAAGTATTTTTTCAAATGGACAGTTAAGCCAACCAACAACACTCTTAAAGAAAGCTCATCTTACTATTGGCAAAAATAAAACCAACATTAAACTCTGTTTTCTTACAAATAAAGGGGAAACAATTGTTTCAAAACTGGAGCCAAATATTTTCAAGATGGAACAATTAACTTTAAAAGCATGAGACATTACATTACAAAATAGAAAATTCTGTATGCAACCTAATTATGAACACATTACTTTTCAAGGATAAGACTGCATATAATGTTATTTTCTAGATTATATATTTTGAATTGTTATTTTCTAAAAAGGAAAGAAATAAAGATTAAACAAAACCTCAAAATAAAAAAAAAAGAAAAGAAAATCTGATTTGTTAATTTCTTAATCACCCACTCAAAATTTGGTCACTCTTAGAAGGGCAGAAAAATACACAGCTGAAGTTTCAAAGGACAAGGAGCAAGCATAGATTTTAGGTTTCATTTAGTATTGTTTGTGAAACTTCTGGCCTGGTTATAAAATATGCTTGCAAATACAGTCTGATTTGTAAAGATGATAATTTTCTTTATGACAATCTACAAATACAGTCTGATTTGTAAAGATGATAATTTTCTTTATGACAATCTAGAAATAGCTATCAAAATTTAAAACATACAAAATTTGATCCGGAACTATATCTTTAAAAATTTATGCTACAGAAGTGTGAACGAAGATGCTTGTATAAAATGCTCACCATAGCAGTGTTTGCAATGTAATGTAATATTTTTAAATCATATAACAGTGAATCAATGAGTGAATTGCTAAATAAAATATAGGACATGTATATTATGAAACATTATAAGCCTTTAGAAAGATTGAAGTAAAACTATGCTAATATACAAATACCTCCAACTTATCGATTTTATGTAAAAAATATATATTGCAGATAAAATATAATTCAATTTAGGTTTCTAGTACGTGTGACATGGACAAATAATACATAGACTGATAAATAAATAGATATGGATAGTTACATATGAAATTATTTTTTGGTAAATTTATAGGAGAAGGAATGCAATTAGAAGAATTTTCACATTTTAACCTCTCTGTATTTACATTTTGCTTTCCTAAGTAAAATAATTATATTTGGTTCTTAAAGGATTTTTCAAGGCAGAATTAATACTATGTTTAAGAAATCTTAAACTTTGAAACTTAATTTGAGGGAACCATTATATATGTGATCACCAAAGGAAGTTATGTATTGGAAGTTATGAAAAATAAAACATTATAAATAGCCCTCATTAGTACATACTTCTTTTTTACCGAGAATTCTAGGATTCCATAATTGCCCTTAGATGACAAAATTAAATACAACCTGCTAAGTAATTGTTTCAAAAACATTGTTTCCGGAAGTTAACCTTTGGAAACCCTTTCCTTTTGAAACCCTTTCCTTTTGAAACTTCATTTCAGTAGCTACCCAGTATGTGAAGCTCTGCTTCATCTGCTGGAGAGATGCACTTGTCTTCAGCTTATGTATGAGGTAAAGTTTTGGAACATGAACTTTTTCATTTCTTCTATAGGAGACATAAATCTCAACGTGCTTGAATGATTTGATTACCTACTTCAACAAAGGGGGTTGATAATCACTGAAGATAGATCTATTGCTGGTGAATGGAGGTCTACCAATGATTTATTAGTGCATTGAAACAGCAGTGAAATAGTTATGGCTGAGTGGGCATTTCCATTAAAAATATCTAGTTTGGAGCTTTCATTTTATGGCAGAAAACATCCGAGACTAAAGGTTTCACTACTTTAAGCCCAGTGTATAATTACTTATTCAAAATTATTGGTCAGAAATTCGAATTAAGATCAGTTTGTGCTTTTCATTTTTATTGTGGTTTCTTGATGACATCAAAATCTCATTTTTAAAAACTTCAAGCATTTTATGGCATGTTGTATACCCTGGAATTTCTAAATACTCCAGAATTTTCTCATGCTCTGATATCCCAAAAAAAAAAAAAATCATGTCTTTTGAAAAATAACACAAAGGAGGCCATTTCAATTTGGGCCAATAAAACTATGACACAGGAAGGAAGGTCATTTGCTTTAGAAATCATTCTCCATTAATCTAACATCATCTGAGAATGTTTTCTTTTAAAAAATTCTGAAATCATTAGTTCAAGCTGATGGTTCTCAGTGACTCATGTTTAATGTCTGAACTAAACAAGCTTTGTGTCAATTGATTTCTACAATGTTGACTGATTTTGATAAAATTTTATGTAACACTAATGAATATTAAGAATTTTTGGATGCAGACTTTTTAAAGTATGTGTGGATGCAAGTTTAAGACCAATATATTTCTCAGATGAATGCATCTTTTGTTACTTAAAGGAAATTTGATGCTCAAAGGTAGGTTACACATATATGTGAAAATACTGATTAAGATATATAATTTGCAGAACAATTTGTGACAAATTATTATGTAATCATGGACAAAGGATATTAACATTTGGTAAAAATCCTACTTAATGTCAGGAAGTTTATAGCATTAACTTATTTATTCTTTACAATAACCTAATGTAATAAGAAACTGAGTCTCACAGATGGTAACTTGTCTAAGATCAGAAACCTATTAAATATGAATGTTAGGAATTCAACAACAGACTATCACAAAACTTGCGCTCTTGTAATGCCATGACTTTCTTGTTCTGTTTTACCTTTTAAAGTAATAATGGCATATTCATGCTTATATATATATATTTGTGTTTCAGAGCAGAACTTTTATTAGCTTAGCATATATTCAGCTAGAATGCAAGCTTCTTGAGGGCAACAGCCATGTCTTTTATGTTCCCTAGTGTATATCCAGCTCCTAACTTAATGCCCTTTGCCAGTATATCACAGTGAACATTTAGTAAATGTGTGAATAGAAATAAAATGTAAATAATATCTACTCAAAAGAATACTAATAACATAAGTTATACGTGTGCATAAAATAAATAATTTGCATGCTATGTTTCAATATTTCAGAGGTCTCAATTTGTCAGCACTAAGCCTATGTTCTCACATGGCAAATACTTAATTACTTATCACTACTCACATTTCATCCCTAAAGTAGATGGTGATACATTCATAACAACACTAGCTGCTGAGCCAGAACATAGCCATGAATTCCTACACAAATAGTACTTTGAAACACAACAGCAAATTGACCCAAATAGGTTTAGTATTGAAAAACATCTGCCACCTCTAGCTTAGTTTAGAATTGGTGATTTTGGTCTGCTTTATGTTCTTATATTTATTCATATTTAATCTTTAGCAAAGGACCTTTATAACTATTACCCTTATCTGATCTCACATAACCCTGAAAAACAAGACAGATATATTGTTAACTATTTTAGATATAAGCTTCAAATGATGAATGTCTTAGTTTCTTTGGTCTCCTATAATAGAAGACCACAGATTTAGTGGCTTACCAACAACAGAATTTATTCTCAAATTTATGTAGGCTGGGAAGACCAAGGTTAAGGCACTGACAGATTCGGTGTCTGGTGAGGACCACTTCCTGTTCCATAAATGGCCCCTTCTTGCTGTGTCCTCACAAGGTTAAAGGGGCAAGAGAACTTTCTGTAATTTCTTTACAAGGGTACCAGTCTTATTCCTGAAGGCTCTACCCTCATGATCTGATTACCTTCCAAAGGCTCCACCTCCAAATAGCATCACAAGGGAGGTTAGGATTTCAACACAGGAATTTGGACGGACACAAACATTCAGTGAATAGCAATGAGTCAGTATCTTATAGTGTTTAGCTAATTTAGACAAAAGTAGAATTCAGGTCTTTTTACTGTAAGTCTAGTGATCTCTTCTTGGTGACTTGCTGCATCCAACTCAAGTTTCTAGTTACATAATCTAAAAACTGCTGAATTTTGCCATAGTCAAAAGCAAATTTATATGACTCATTTTTCTAAATGCTTAGTTCGAATGTGTGAAAGACACTGTAGAATTGCTTATTGTCTAGTATAATGTCAATATTTATTAATTTAGAAAGCAACTTCTATATTGCTGGCATACTTGTAAGAAAAAGTAGTTTCTATATAGTAAAGAAAGTTAAAATATCATGTCTTAGTTGTGTCTAAAAGTGAGTAGAATTATTCATTTAATAACTGTCCTTAAATGAAATATAAAGGAATTTTTTTTCGCTTATAAATGCTGTTAGAGTCATAGAGAATAGACTCCTGATGATGTCGTTCATGTTAAGAAACAAAGTATTTTAGCCTAATGAAAACAAACACATAACATAGCTACTTTAAGAGGGCATACTGGGTTAAATGGTATATCCCAATGTTCATGTCCCATGCAGAACTTCAAAATGTGACCATATTTAAAAATAGGTAGGCTGGGCACAGTGGCTCATGCCTGTAATCCCAATACTTTGGGAGGCCAAGACAGCTGGACCACTTGAGGTCAGGAGTTCAAGACCAGCCTGGGCAACATGGTGAAACCCTGCCTCAACTAAAAATACAAAAAATTAGCCAAATGTTATGGTACTTGCCTGAAATAAATAGATAAAAGAAATAGATAAATACATAAATAGATAAAAGAAAAATTTAAAAATAGGTTTATTGTAGATGTAATTTGCTAAGATGAGGTCCTAATGAAGTAGTATGAGCCCTTAACTGAATATAACTGGTGTCCTCAGAAGAACAGAAGACACACCTACACAAACAGAATACCATGTGACAATGAAGGCAGAGATTGAATCTACTGATGAATCTACAAACTAAGGAACTCCATTGGCTGGCAACACCAGAAGGTAAGGGAAAGGCATGGCAGAGACAACATCCCCCAACCCCCACCTGATAAAGGCAGGAGGCAGAGAACTCTCCTAGGCAGATAAAGGAGGGTACCTGGAGAGTCACTGACCTTTCCCACAAGGGCTTACACCAGATGTTTTGTGCAGTTAGGGGAACTTGCACAGGGGGCTTGCCTGAACACGCCCGCAGCAGACTAAGGGCCCAACATGCACACTGCAGGGAGGGAGTGGAGCCACTGGGAATTTGTGCCTTATACAAATAGGGAACCCAACCCCATCCACTTTTACATAAAAACTTTTATTCAACTGTGAAGGGGGCAGCTTGGGAACCTGCTTTCAGGACCCCATTCTGCTGAGAACTTTCCTTTCACTTAATAAATTATAATCCACTCACTCTTTGATGTCCACAAGCCTAATTTTTTTCCTGGTCTTGAGGTGAGAACCTGGATCTAGACTAATTAAGGAATACAAAATCCTGCATCAACCCCACTTGTAGAGCCTCCAGAAAGAGCATTATCCTACTAATGTTAGCAGGGAGTCCTTGCTCCCAGAGCTCCCAAGATGGTGGCGGGCCACTTTCCAAGATGGCGGTGGGCCACTTCCAAGATGGTGGCAAGCCTCTTGTTCTCTGACCTGGGGTTCTTGGCCTCACAGATTCCAAGGAATGGAATCTTGGGCCATGTGGTGAGTGTTATAGCTCTATCAGAAGCTGTGGGTCATGGAAGAGAACCGTGGAACCCAGCAACTAGTGTTCAGCTCGATTAGGATAAACCTGGGCACTTAGCCATGCGGGAACAATGGCAAGCCTTTAGCCTGACTGAGAGCGGCAATGGGCACCTCACTGGATCAGGAGCACAGTGGACATCCTGCTGGATCCAGAGGGATGGAAGTCAGCGACGAGCCTGCAATGGCAGCAAACAGCAGTGGTGGACGGCGAGCCAAAGCTCAGCTCAAGCTGTAACAAACGTGGACCAGAAGATTGTGCAGTTGCAAGATTTAACAGAGTGAAAACAGAGCTCCCATACAAAGGGAGGGGACTCAAAGGAGGTAGCCATTGCCAGCTCAATTGCCTGGGTTTATATACTGATCATTTTCCCTCCTCCTGTGCTCTCAGGTGACAGATGATTGCCTATTTCTTTACCTCCCATTTTTGCCTAATTAGCATTTTAGTGAGCTCTCTTTACTACCTGATTGGTCGGGTGTGAACTAAGTTGCAAGCCCCGTGTTTAAAGATGGATGAGGTCACCTTCCCAGCTAGGCTTAGGGATTTTTGGTTGGCCTAGGAAATCCAGCTCATCCTGTCTCTCACTAAAACCTTGATTTCAGACTTCTAGCCACCAGACACAAGTGAGAGAAAATACTTTTCTCTTGTTTCAAGCCAATCAGTTTGTGACAGTTTGTTATGGCAACCTTGGGAAACCAACACAGATGCTATTGAAAAGAATATAACTGAGGTATAAAAATAGGTGGCAAAAACCAGAAGCAGAAATCATAAACTCTGTTATTTTTTAGGTGTGGGACTTTGCTTTGTTGAGGTTTCTTTTTTGGGGGGGAGAAGAAAATTGAAAAAGAATTGCCCATTACTGTAGTTCATTTTCATAAGCAAATATCTGTGTGACAAAAAAGAAAGATGTCAAAGTGAAAAGCAAATTTGTAGTATTTATGGCACATAGATAAAGTTACCCATCCACAATAAAAGATTTAGTCTCTGATTCCTTTTTATCTACGTTTGAGAGTTCAGTTGAATTGCCCTGATCCTATAGCTCCAACAGACATACCCCTGTTTTTTCTTTTGTGATTAGTAATCTGTTTCTTTTTATAAAACCACTGATGAACATAATTAAGTGTTATTGAGATCTCACTCAACACTAGGCTCTATTTTAGGTACTTTTGCATTAATTTATTTAATCCTGACCAAAAATGCAGCAGCTTATATCACTCTCTCTATTTTAATGTAAACTTTAGAAACATTTAAAAAAATTGTCACTGCCCCATAGCTAAAAAGTCATGGAACCAGAGATCCAACACAGACACGCCAACTCAGCCGAGCTGTGATCTATTAGGTGATGCTTGTATCACAATGGGCATTTAGTCTACATCCATTCTGACTTCTAACTAATCTAAAATCTATTGTTTAACATATATAGGCATTTCCTGCCTTGGAATGTGGGGAAGTATGACGAGATGATTTGAGTTTTTTGGTTTGGTAATTTTTTTTTAGTAATATTAAGTTCCTTATGATTGGTCGAGTATATTCTTGAATCAAGTTTTTGAAAAGGTGTATTCTCTTGTAACCTGCTTTTTCTCCATCCCTGACGTGGTGTCTACTACCTTATGAATTGCACTGACCTAGTGCATCACAGGTTTGTCCTCTGCTGCTGTTTATGGGGAGCTGCCTGTTCCTTTGGCAGAACCTCCTGATGTCTTTCTGCCACCATACCTGTACTGAGCACTGTATTTACTCTTGAAATTCTCTGGCAGCACCACACCGCTGGGAACACTAAGAAACTCTTAATATTCTAAAAGAAGTTAATAGATTGCTGTAGGCACCTCGTGTCAGCCCATTGTTCTTATTTATACAAATTGGCCACTTGCAGATGATTTGTGAATGGTACAAAATTATGCAGTGTTTGGGGGCAAATAAGTAAACAGCTTTACTATCTGAGAGTCAGGGACGTTTTCTACTTTTATCTCAACAACTTCAATGACTTACATTGAGGTTGGGACAACAATTGAAATCAATTTGGATAATAAGTGGATGCATGAAAGTTAGTAATGAAAGCATCTTGAATGACTTTCTACTTATGAATTCATTTCTTATATAAAACAATTCCATTGCATTAGTAAATTTATTCATCAAAATCTAAGAAGGATGTAAATGACATGTTATCTGTATTAGCTATAAGATGTTATGTGTATAAGAATGAATTCTAGAGCCAGACTGGTTTTTAATCCAGTGCTTACAAATTATGTGACTTTTGGCAAGTGAATTAGTTATCCCTGTCTCTCAGATAACTCATATATCCTCATAATAAAGAATTTAAGGTTCTAAAAATGTACTTGATGGAGAGTAAGCATTACTGTATATACTTTTTAACTACTAATGTCAGAGAAAAATAGCAGTAGGTATAATCATTTTTTTCTTATAAATGTAGCTTGAAAACCTGGAGACAAGGGAAATATCTCCAGACTGTAAGTGAAATGTTAACTTGAATAGCTGCTTTGCAAAATATGTGTTTATTAACTGACTGAAGTATAAAGTAACATTTAATCACATAAAAATAAATAAATAATTATTATTATTGTTATTGTTATTATTACTTGCCTATACTCTGTTAGAAATTCTAAGTTTGCAACAGGCATCACGAATCCCTTTCTATCGACTTGAGCTTTAATTCACTTGGGGCTAGTTTTGGGATTTTTAGCCCTGAGCTAGAGATTTTTCATCTAGGTATAGAAAAGTTGTGGAAGCCACAGAGAATGAGGACAGAACACTTCTGAGAATCACCTGAAAGAAAAGGGGGCTTGCAGATTTCATTCAAATGTGACACCAGTTAGGGGGAGAATCCTGCAATCACAACTACACACTGCATCTATTGACTTCAGTTCTCTGACTATTTCCCTGCGGAACGAATTCAAGCACAAAGCTTCCTCTGTCTTCAAAAGGAAGCTTTGTGCTTGAATGGGCTCAGCAGGAAAAAGATGAGAAACTGACCCTTGATTCCTGTTCTTTTCTAAGATGCATTTTCTAAGATATAAGAATGCCGTACAATTTTTAAGACGTTCATATGCAGGCTGCTTAAGAAATGGCAGTTGTGATGTGAATTTTAGATTTCATTGTGTGGAACTATATTATGATATACATAGAAATAGTCTTTCAACTGAACCTTCCACTTAGTTACTGTGATAAAAGTTATTGTTAGACTAAGTCAAATATTTTTTCAGAAGTTTTGGAAGCTGTTACACAGAGTTTATTTTCAACTATATGAAGAAGTGACCTGAATACTCCTGAACTAACCAAGAAGCTTCATGACATTTTGGCTTGACTTTTGAATACCTTAAATAAGAAGTTTGGATATTGTGCATATTCTTACTCAATTCCTCTTTGATTTCAACTCTACAAGGGAAAACATAATCACATCTCTTAGGTAAAATCCTGTGTTAAGTTTACAGTTTAGCTCGCTTTAAGTGCAAACGTTGTAATCAAGATTTTCAAGTATGCATATTGCCCTGAGAAATTCCCTTTTTCCAAAACTTTCTTGTTTGTGTGTGTTTCAGATTAGCTCTTTCATGCCATTCTTATATTCCAAAATGATTAATTATTGTTGGTGGTTAGATTGCAAAGCAGAAAAACCAGCTGCAGTTAATTGAGAAATTTTAAATTGATTTTGTGTTGTGTATTGGTTCCAAATGCAGTAAGAAAAACTGGACCAATTCTATAAAGCAGCAGCATTTCTACATGCCACAGTATTGCATTCTGAGCATGACTACAATAGCATGCTGTAATCATTGAGATAATTCAAACACCCTCACATATTCCGTATGAGTTGGTGGTATTGGAGGGAGCTAGTACCAACCTGATAGAAAACAACTGGACTGTATATTTAGAACAATGAAGAAAATTTTATCAAAGTTGCTTTAAAGCAATGAGTTTGTTTTTGAGGATATATTCAATAACACCTATGACCTTTTTATTTTTTTTCCTTATAGTTCTTTAAATTACTAAAGACCACCCTCTATGTTTCAAGTCTGATTGAAATTTGTACTTTTTGCCCAAGGTAGTTTTGAAAGGCAATTCAATCTTTGAAGGATTCAAAGAAAAATTTCACACCACACACACACACCACAGGACTTCTAAATTTGAACTTTATATTCATATATAGTGTATTTTATATCTGAATTATTTTTCTCTCAAGCAAAGAAATACATATTTGCATACACTCAACTATACTAATAAACTGGTAGAACTCTGTCAATTAAAATTGCAAAATAGTAGAATGTCTCTAGTATTTATTGAGAACAAACAATAAACACACACACACAACAAACATTGTGTGCCTTGCTGCTCTGTCTCAGAGAAAGTAGGCACAGTTTACTTTAAAAAGTTGGACTCTAACCTTCATTCTATTTTCTAAGAAATAAATTTGATGAGACACAGTAGATTTTTGGAATAATAAGGTTAAGAATTGAAAGATGTACTATTAGGAATACTCTGAATAACAGTTACTCATGGAACAGCAGAAGGTTTTCAACAATTAAATGTTTCTCCTCCTTATTCCTTTTTTCAGGATAGGTTTTGTGTTTAATATGTCATAATTAAAAATCCCAAATATACAGAAAATAAGATGATATAGCAAAGGCCACTGTGATTGTCATCAATCAAATCTGTGTCATAATTTTTATCATTACCAACCCCTTTTCTTCTCTTTATCTGTTTGTCAGTTCATTCTTTCTTTCTTTCTTTCTTTCTTTTCTTTTAACAGGAGATTTCTAAGACAAAACTCAGATGTCATGTAATTTTACCCATAAATAGTTCAGGGAGTATTTTAGAAAACATTATATAAAGTAAAATTTGGAAAAAAGTATAAAACATTATGATAATATAATGCTTTTGAACATCACAATATTTTTTAATATCACCTAATATTCAGTCTTTATTAAACATTTCCTTGTTTATCTAAAAATGGTTTTTATACAGTGGTTTGTCCTATATATTTTAAAATTTATTTTGATGTATTTTAATCTATATAATACAGAAAAAAATATGATTTAATGAGTTTCACAAAAAGCTAGTTTTGTGACTAGTTTTGGAAGAAAAACACAATTATTTTACATATTAGTCATTCTAATCAATTAGTTAAATATGCCCTCTAAATATGAATGTAGTTTCACTCCATGAGCTTTTGCTCATGTGTCTGTATCCTCATGGAATGTTCCTTGCCTTATTTCCTAACTTCTAAATATTTGCTCATTTTTTAAGGTCCACTCAGATGTAAACTGTTCTCTGATTTCTGGCTCTCACGAATAATTTCAGGTAGAATTTGTCAATCCTTTTCAATTCTTTCACAGGATTTTGTTGATGTCAACAAAAAAAATTAGATAATCTAATTGCATTTAGATAAATGAATGTTATTAATTTTTATGATTTCCTACCAATTATGTGTCTACTATTTGTGATGTACTTGTTTAACCTTATTCAATGTCATAAAGATGTTCTTTTAGTATTTCTTCTGAAAGTTTATTTGTTTTACCTTCATATAGAAATCTACTCTATTTCTGTACTCTAGAAGAACTTTGGGTTGTTTTGTTTATGTTTTTCTTTAGAGACAGGGTCACACTCTGTCACTTGGACCCTAGGCTGACAGGAACGTTTCACCTGCACTGCTGGCTGGAGTGCAGTGGCACAATCACAGCTCACTGCAGCCTCAAACTCCTAGGCTCAAGCTATCCTCTAGCCTCAGTCCCCCAAATAGTGGAACTAAAGGCACACACCTCCACACCTGGCTAATTTTTAATTTTTTGTAGAGATTGCATCTCAATGTGTTGCCCAGGCTTGTCTCAGACTCCTGGCTTCAAACAATCCTCCTACTGAGAGACAGGACTAGCTGGATTTCCTAGGCCAACTAAGAATTCCTAAGTCTAGCTGGGGAAGGTGACCTCACCCACCTTTAAACATGGGGCTTATAACTCAGCTCACACCCAACCAATCAGGTAGTAAAGAGGGCTCACTAAAATACAGATTAGGCTAACAGCAGGAGGTAAAAAAAGTAGTCAAATCACATATCACCTGAGAGCACAGGGGGAGGGACAATGATTGGGACATATACCCCAGGCATTCGAGCCAGAAGTGGGCAACCCCCTTTGGGTCCCCTCCCATTGTATGGGAGCTCTGTTTTCACTCTATTAAATCTTGCAACTGAACACTCTTCTGGTCCATGTTTGTTCTGGCTCAAGCTGAGCTTTCACTCACTGTCCACTACTGCTGTTCACTGCCATCACAGACCGGCCATTGACTTCTACCCCTTTGGATCCAGCAGGGTGTCCGCTTCATTTCTGATCCGGGAAGGCACCCATTGCTGCTCCTGTTTGGACTAGAGGCCATTGTTACTATGTGGCTAAGTGCCTGGGTTTGTCCTAACCATGCTGAACACTAGTCGCTGGGCTCCATGGTTCTCTTCCATGACCCACAGCTTCTAATAGAGCTATAACACTCACCACATGGCCCAAGGTTTCACTCCTTGGAATCTGTGAGGCCAAGAACCTCAGGTCAGAGAACAAAAGGCTTGCTGCCATCTTGAGAGTGGCAACCACCATCTTGGGAGCTCTAAGAACAAAGACCTGTGGCTTTGTCAGCATGGCTGCTGTACTAAAGACTCAGGTATGAGGCATCCTGGGAAAAGGCTTTCTAACAATATCCAACTCTTCTGGGTTGGGAGAATTGGTCTGCCTGGAACCAGCGTCTGCTTTCACAATTTTCCTGGGGAAGCCGAGGGTCAACTGGAGGCAGAAAGCTGTCATCCCAAACTCCCAGCATTGGCTGGTCAAGATCATGGCACAGCCAGAAGTCTCTACTCAACAGTCGCCCATGTGTGTGCCCCACCTCTCCTTCTGATCCATACCTCCTGGGTTCCGACCATGACTTTCTTGGAAGTGTAGCCCAAAAATTATCCTTACCACTGAATCTACTTCCTCCGATCCCTGCCTCCTAGATACTAATGCTTCAGACTTTTGCTTCCTCTCCCAAGTATTAGATCAGGTTTTATCTCCAAAGGGATCTAAGTAAGCTCTACGCTGTGTCCTTGGGCACCTAGGCTATGAACCCAAGTAGTCTTGTCCTGGTGTCCCTCCAAATTTAGGTATACAGCTCTCAACATGAGCAGTTATGTGGGACCCGTTCCCCACCACCCTTGCCAGGGCCCAAGTTCTATTATGAGCCATGGCCCCAAGTTTGTAAATGGCTAGGAGGACTGCTCCCCCATTGTGTAAGATGCTCTCCTCCCCCAATTTCTATCCAGCTTACCCCTCTGCAATATAATCTCCAAGCCTTGGCTCCTTGGCCAGCACCTTAGAAATGATGACTCAGTACTTTAACAACTGGAACTGGGTCTGTGACAAAACAATAAATCAGGATGAAAGTGAATTGAGCAAATTAAAGGATGGCCCAAAAGCATTCAATCTGTAGCAGCAACTGCTTTGCTAACAGAAGAAAGTAGAACAATAACGTTTAGAGGAAACCTCATTGTGAGCATACCTCACCAGTTCAGAACAATCCTAAGTCAAAAAAAAAAAAAAAAAAAGTAGCTTACTAACTCAAAAATCTTGAAGTATGGGGCTATTCTATTAGAAAAATGTGATTTAACATTAACCACCGAAAATTCCCTTAACCCAGCAGGTTTCCTAACAAGGGATTTAGATCTTAAATACCATACAAAGTTCTGACCAGACCTAGGAGGAACTCCCTTCAGGACAGGAGATAGATGGTTTCTCCCAGGTGATTGAGGGAAATAAACCACAATGGGTATTCAGTAATTGATACGGAGACTCTTGTGGAAGCAGAGTTAGGAGAATTGCCTAATAATTGGTCTGCTCAAACATGTGAGCTGTTTGCACTCAGCCAAGCCTTACAGCACTTACAGAATCAAAAAAACTCTATGTCAATCCTGACTCAAAATGTTACCTATAGCCTCTCTGAAATGAATTTGCATAAGAACTGATGTTTATGGGAATGCATCTTGATGGGGTATCTGGGTTGTTATGAAATACTCGGGAACCCAGCCCAGCTCTAGGACTTACCCCTGAGCACAAAGGCAATGTTGGGCATGCTGGTAAAGGACCACTAGAATCCAGCAGCTGGGACCCCTTTCTTTGTGGTCAAGAAAGGCAGGAAAATGGGTGCAGGACTGCTACATCAGTGAGCATAATTAATCTGATAAGCAGAGGTCCATGGGTGGTTATGCACCCTGGAAAGGAATAAGCATTAGGACAATAGAGGACTCTCTAGGATTAATGCTCATTGGAAAATGACTAGAGATGCTGGCATCCCTATGTTCTTTTTTCAGATGGGAAACATTCCCCCCAAGGCAAAAATGCCCCTAAGATATATTCTGGAGAATTCGGCCCAGTCAGAGTATAGGTACCTTTTTCCCTGTTAGACTTGAAGCAAATTAAAATAGACCTAGGTAAATTCTCAGATAACCCTGATGGCTATTTTGATGTTTTTACAAGGATTAGGACAATCCTTTGATCTAACATGGAGAGATATAATGTTACTGCTAGATCAGACACTAACCCCAAATGAGAGAAGTGCTGCCATAACTGCAGCCTGAGAGTTTGGCAGTCTCTGGTATCTCAGTCAGGTCAGTGATAGGATGACAACAGAGGAAAGAGAACAATTCCCACAGGCCAGCAGGCAGTTCCCAGTGTAGACCCTCATTGGGATGCAGAATCAGAACATGGAGATTGGTGCCGCAGACATTTGCTAACTTGCATGCTAAAAGGACTAAGGAAAACTAGGAAGAAGCCTATAAATTATTCAATGATGTCCACTATAACACAGGGAAAGGAAGAAAATCCTACTGCCTCTCTGGAGAGACTAAGGGAGGCATTGAGGAAGAATACCTCTCTGTCACCTGACTCTATCAAAGGCCAACCATCTTAAAGGATAAGTTTATCACTCAGTCAGTTGCAGACATTATAAAAAACTTCAAAAGTTTGCCTTAGGCCCAGAGTAAAACTTAGAAACCCTATGGAACTTGGCAATCCCGGTTTTTTATAATAGAGATCAGGAGGAGCAGGCGGAACAAGACAAACGGGATAAAAAAAAGGGGGGCACCACCACTTTAGTCATGACCCTCAGGCAAGAGGACTTTTGAGGCTCTGGAACAGGGAAAGGCTAGGCAAATCAAGTGCCTAATAGGGCTTGCTTCCACTGTGGTCTACAAGGACACTTTAAAAAAGATTGTCAACTTGTCCGTGCCCCTTATGTCAAGGGAATCATGGAAGGCCCACTGCCCCAGGAGATGAAGGACTTCTGAGTCAGAAGCCACTAACCAAATAATCCAGCAGCAGGACTGAGGGTGCCTGGGGCAAGTGCCAGCCCATGCCATCACCCTCACAGAGGTATGCTTGACCATTGAGGGCTAGGGGGTTAACTGTCTCCTGGACACTGGCACGGTCTTCTCAGTCTTACTCTCCTATCCTGGACAACTGTCCTCTAGATCTGTCACTATCCGAGGGGTCCTAGGACAGGCAGTCACTAGATACTTCTCCCAGCTACTAAATTGTGACTGGGGAACTTTACTCCTTTCACATGACTTTCTAAGTATGCCTGAAAGCCCCACTCCTTTGTTAGGAAGAAATATCCTAGCAAAAGCAGGGGCCATTATACACTAGAATTAGGAGAAGGAAAAAAGGGTAAGTACATATACAGACTCTAAGTATGCTTACTTAGTCCTCCATGCCTACGCAGCAATATGGAGAGAAAAAGAATTCCTAACTGCTGAGGAAACACCTATCAAACATCAGGAAGCCATTAGGAGATTATTATTGGCTGTACAGAAACTAAAGGGGTGGCAGTCTTACACTTCCGGGGTCATCAGAAAGGAAAAGAAAGGTAAATAGAAGGGAACCTCCAAGCGGATATTGAAGCCAAAAGAGCCGCAAGGTGGGACCCTCCATTAGAAATACTTATAGAAGGACCCCTAGTATGGGGTAATCCCCTCCGGGAAACCAATCCCCAGTACTCAGCAGAAGAAATAGAATGGGGAACCTCACGAGGACATAGTTTCCTCCCCTCAGGATGGCTAGCCACCAAAGAAGGAAAAATAGTTTTGCCTGCAGCTAACCAATGGAAATTACTTAAAATCCTTCACCACACCTTTCACTTAGGCATTTGATAGCACCCATCAGATGGCCAAATCATTATTTACTGGACCAGGCCTTTTCAAAACTATCAAGTAGATAGTCAGGGCCAGTGAAATGTGCCAAAGAAATATTCACCTTCACTTCAGGCCATACATATCAATCCCTGTACCTTTAACCTCCTTGTTAAGTTTGTCTCTTCCAGAATCGAAGCTGTAAAACTCCAAGTCATTCTTCAAATGGAGCCCCAGATGCAGTCCATGACCAAGATCTCCTGCCGACCCCTGGACCGGCCTGCTAGCCCATGCTCTGATGTTAATGACATCAAAGGCACCCTTCCTGAGGAAATTTCAACTGCATGACCCCTACTACGCCCCAATTCAGCAGGAAGCAGTTAAGAACTGTCGTCGGCCAACCTCCTCAATAGCACTTGGGTTTTCCTGTTGAGAGGGGGGCTAAGAGACAGGACTAGCTGGATTTCCTAGGCCGACTAAGAATTCCTAAGTCTAGCTGGGGAAGGTGACCTCACCCACCTTTAAACATGGGGCTTGTAACTCAGCTCACACCCGACCAATCAGGTAGTAAAGAGGGCTCACTAAAATACAAATTAGGCTAAAAGCAGAAGATAAAGAAATAGTCAAATCATATATCACCTGAGAGCACAGGGGGAGGGACAATAATTGGGACATATACCTCAGGCATTCGAGCTGGAAGTGGGCAATCCCCTTTGGGTCCCCTCCCATTGTAAGGGAGCTCTGTTTTCACTTTATTAAATCTTGCAGCTGAACACTCTTCTGGTCCATGTTTGTTCCGGCTCGAGCTGAGCTTTCGCTCACCTTCCACCACTGCTGTTTGCTGCCATTGCAGACCCGCCATTGACTTCCACCCCTTTGGATCCAGCAGGGTGTCCACTGCATTTCTGATCCAGGGAGGTGCCCATTGCTGCTCCCGTTTGGGCTAGAGGCTCGCCATTGTTCCTGTGTGGCTAAGTACCCGGGTTCATCCTAATCGAGCTGAACACTAGTCACTGGGTTCCATGGTTCTTTTCCATGACTCACGCCTTCTAATAGAGCTATAACACTCACAGCATGGCCCAAGGTTCCATTCCTTGGAATCTGTGAGGCCAAGTGCCTCAGGTCAGAGAACAAAAGGCTTGCTGCCATCTTGGGAGCCGCCACCACCATCTTGGGAGCTCTATGTGAGCTCTAAGAACAAAGACCTGCCAGTAACCCTACCTTGGCCTCCTGGCAGAACTTGTTTTTGTAAGATTTATGCTGTCACTTTCATAAATACTTGGTAGAATTTACTGTCAAAGAATGAATTCTGTAATTTCTTGTATGTAAATATTTTAACTCAAGTGGTCCCCAACCTTTCTGGCACCAAGGACCTGTTTTGTGAAAGACAAAATATTTTCCATGGACAGGATTGGTGGGTGGTTTCATGATGAAACTATTCTCCCTCCAATTATCAGGCATTAGATAGATTCTCATAAGGAGTGTGCAACCTGGATTCCTCACATGCACAGTTTATAATAGAGTTTGCACTCCTATGAGAATCTAATGCCACTGCCACCAATCTGACAGGAGGTGGAGCTCAGGTGCTAATGCTCCTTTGCTAGTTGCTCATCTCCTGATGTGTGATCCAGTTCTTAATAGGCCACAAACAAGTACCTGTCTGCAGCCCAGGGGAGTTGGGGACTCCTGTTTTAGCTAATGAATTGAATTGTTTAAGCTAAATTTAGTAATGCCCAGATTTTCTATTTTTTATGGGGTAGTTTTCATGTCCTGTTTTTTAGAAAGTTGCCCAGTTTGCCGAATACTTGTTCTTAATATTCTTTCCTTATTTTTAAATATCTGCATGACTTAATCTGTTGTTTTTTTTTATTTTTTCTCTGGATAATTTATGTTTTCTAAATGTTTTTCTTTATCTTATATTAGTATTATTATTTAAAATTAATACATATTATTTTATGTATTTATTGTATACAACATAATCTTTTGAAGTGTATGTGCATTTTGAAATGACTAAATCTAGCTCATGTAAATTTAACATTACTCAGAATCAAATATTGGCATTATTTATTTTCCTTATGATCCATATTCCATTTCAATCATTTATTTATTATTATTTAATTATTTCTCATTAATTTTGTTGAGGGTTTCTTTTGCTCTTCTTTTTGGAACTTCCTGTGATAGATAGATTGTTTTTAGAGTTTTTTCATTTCTGACATATCAACTGAAGGCTACAAATTTCCATCCAATATTTGCTGTATATTTATCCACCAAATTTTCATATATCATATCTCCATTATTCAGTTAAATAAATTCTGTGTTTTCCATGGGGTTTCCTTTTTCCTGTGGCTTATTTAGAAGTATGTTGCTTAATTTTAAAGTGGGAGGGAAGTTTTCTGTTTATCTTTCCTGAGTTTATTGTTAGCTTCATTTCACTGTCATCAGTGAAGATTCTCTGAATGATTTCGGTGTTTTAAAACCTCTTGAAAGGTGCTTTATGAACCCTGGTATTAGTCCATTGTGTGTTACTATAAAGGAATACCTGAGACTGGATAATTTATAAAGAAAAGAGGATTATTTGGCTCATGGTTCTGCAGACTATACTGGATTCTGCTTCGATTCTGGTGAGGCCTTAGGAAGTTTTTATTCATGGCAGAAGGTGGAGGGGGAACAGGCATGTCACATAGCAAGAGAGAGAACAGGAGAGACATCAGGCTCTTTTGAGCAACCAGCTTTTTTGTGAACTACATGAGTAAGAACTCACTCATTGCAGTGGGGAGGGCACCAAGCCATTTATGAAGGATCCAGCCCCATGACCAAAACACCCCCCACTAGGCCCCACCTCCATCACTGAGGATCACATTTCAACATGAGATTTGGAAGAGATAAACATCCAAACCATATCAAACATCATATTGTTAATATTATTATTATGTTGTTATATTGTTAACAATAACAGATATGCCTTAAATTGTGTCAATACAACAGAATATTAATTTTTCCTTTCAGTTATTTCAAATTTTATCTTTACATTTCAAATATATATTTTGGGATGCGTGTGTATTTAAAAGTGTTATATAGAGTGAATTGACTCCTTTGTTATTTCAAACTTTCAACTTTGACATTAATACTGCATCTTGCCTTAAACTCCTCTTTGGATGATATTGGTATAGAAAGGCCAACACTTCTAGGAGTGCTGTGGTAAGGCATATCATTTTCCTTCTTTTACTTTCAACTAATGTTTCCTTATACTTAATGTGCCTCTTATAAATGGCATATGTAGTTTGGTTTTACAAGTTTTTTATACTTTTATTCTTTCATGTATAGTACATAGTTCATATATATTTATCATAACTAACAATATAGTTGTGCTTATGTCAACATCTCTCTATTTTTTTATTTGACCAAATTTCTATACATTCTTTTTTCCACCATTTGGCCCCTTTTTATTGGTGCATATATATATATGTATATACTTTTCCTCCATTTACATCCTTGTGGCATTTTACATTACTGTTATCATGCATTTTAATTTTACATAATTTTTAACATCATGAGATATAGTTAACATTGCTTTCTGTACTCATACAGTTATCCTCTCTGATGTTTTTTTTCTTGCTGCACTCACAGGACAACTAAAATTTGCCTTTAGTTCTGAAGAATGTTTTCACTGCGTATAGAATTTTAGGTTGACAGCTTTTTTTTTTCCGTCTTTTCTTTTCTCCTCTAAAGTTTAAAGGTATCCTTCCCTTTCCTTGACTTCTGTCACTTCTGTTGAGTCTTTTGCTGTGTTTTTTATGTTGTTATGATGCTCTACCCTGCCCCACACTGTTTTGAATATTTTCTTTTCACTTTAGCTTTAAGCAGATTGTCTCTGGGGTGCCTATGAATGGCTTCCATTATATTTATTCTGCTTAGAATCCACAAGGTATTTGGCTCTACAGAGTAATGTTTTTCATCAGTTTTTGGAAACTCTTAAAAATATAACTTTAAATATTATATCATCCCCATTCTCTCTCTACGTTATTTCTGAAATTCAAACTTCAGTTATTTTAGAAGGTTTTATTTCATCCCACATATCTCTTAAACACTCTTTAAAAATACTTTTTATGTTTTATTTTTGAATTTCAGTTTGTAACCTTCCTTCACTAATTCTCTTTGATATGTTAAATCTGTTAACCCTATATATTGCTAGAGCTACACCCAGCTTCTCCTATCTTCCATAATCATGGGACACTTATCACAACTAAGAAATTAACATTTGTAACATTAACTAAACTGTAGACTTTAATCAGATTTCTACTGGTTTTACACAAATGTCTATTTTTTCTGTTCCATGATATAATTCACAATATCAGATTGCATTTTGTCCCCATGTCTCCTTTGTTCCCTCTAATCTGTAACTGTTTCTCAATCTTTTCTTGTTTTTAATAAACTTGAGAATCTCAAAGACTACTGGTCAGTTATTTTAAAGAATGTCCGTTTTTTGGATATATCAGATGTGTTTCCATGATTCAACTAAAGGTAAGAAGAATAGCACAGAGACAAAGAGTAGCTTTCACAGCATCATGTTGGAAGGGTACATATCAACATGATTTATAACTGGTAATGTTAAAGTTTATTATGGGTTAAAGCCACAGAAGGGTTCTCCACATAAAAAGTACTATTATCCCTTTTTTATTTTAAGTCTTTGAACTGCAGAATCATTAGCAAAATAAATAATTAGTTCCTTTATGTCTGAGTTTTGAGATGCATATTTATACAACATTATTGTCACAAGGGATAATTTGTATAAAGACAAATCCTCTTCCTTTATGGCCATAGATTTTGCCCTTCTGGTTTCACATGAGTTCCTGGGGATTTCTTTTCTATAAGAGAATATTAGCTTAGGCATTGCTCCTACATATTTTACTTGGCTGCATCAAGCCAAACCCCTAAAGATTATTTTTTTGTATGACATCACTCTTCCATTAGCTATAGGCTTAATATTGTTGCTACTTTTCTATTTTTATTTTTTGAAAATTTTGAACTGTGGTTTTACCCTACCCTCTACCATGCTAAACAAGAAGTCCCATAATTATGTTTATAGTGATAGTATCTGTCTCTTCATACATGTAAAAAATCATAAAAATATTATGAAGCTTTCTCAGATTTTAAGCAAAATCTATTCAACAAATTGTATATTTTGTGCATTTTTTAAATCTGTAGTTTTTAAGACAAAGGTTCATATGCCAGGCATCTATCCTTCCAAAAATAATTTCGATGACAATAGATAAATTCATAGTATATTGGCCATTCTCTTAGCATATGTTTGTAGTTAAATCAAGTAAAATGTAAAAATATAGTTGATTTGCAAAACAGTTCACTACGTAATGTTTAACTAAATATAATTTTTCTTATAAGTTTTTTATCATAGTTTATTTTAGTAACTATTGTAAATGTTGGTTTAAAAATTCTTGCAGGATTCAGTCTCTCATTTTTCATGTCATGGTCAAACAACATTATTTAAAGCAGTCTTACAATGTTTCTTCTACTCCACCACATGCCTCCCACCTTTGAATCACTACCTGTGCAAACTCCAAACACAATACTCTGTCAAACAACATTTGGTTAACTAGAATGACCATCTATCATCAGTGCACCATGATTAAAATGTCTTCTGTTATCAGCACCATCATCCATTAGCTAAAGGCAAAATTCATAGCAGCAGTGAAAAAAAATAAGCAACCAAATGAGGTGCTACAAATTTGATTAATCAGCTTCTAATTACCTGACACTCATACAGCGTCTCACAAAGGCAAAAAAAAAAAAAAACATAGAAAAATATCTAAAGATGAACCAAAATATAATGGCTAACATTTGATGTTATTGAGTGTTCAGAGTGGCTCTTGTAGACTTCGTGAGATGTCAGCAAAGCCATGCAAACCTTTTCTTAGCATTCTGCATTTGACTTAAACCTGTTTCAATCAAGATAAAAAAAATCCCTTTTGCTTAGAGAAATAATGTTTAGGATAGCAAAAAAAAGATTAATATTAGAATGAAATCTTATAAACCTTCTAGAGTTTGATATCACATGATTACACACTTCTGAAAAGTTCTGAGATGTGGAAAAACAGGTATATTATTATATGCTGAAGAGGGATTCATGAACTGAAGAAGAGGTTTTGTTATGTTTTCATTATTCCTCACCCTGTTTCTTCCCCTACCATAAGAACAAAGAGAGTAACAGTGTATATTTAGTATAAATATAAATTGATTTCTTATGAAGATTAACTTAAGTTAAATTTTAAAAACAATAATGAAAAGACCTAATTATACATTTTTAAATTTCTTGGAAATTAATGTCAACTACCAAATTTATGCACGTTAGGCATTTAGATTCACAAATATATAAATTCTAAGGCTATGTGTTCCTAATGAAAAGCTGTAAATATGTTGTCTGCAGAATATAATCCAACTCTTCTCTCATAGTATGACCTGCAAATAACTTACATTCACAGTACTTACTCCATGCTGCCATACGTTGAATAATAAGTCACCATTCGAGACTCATTATTTACCAAATGTAGTTGGCAGTTTTCAAACGCAATGCTTTGTTCATCATGTTTTTTCTTGCCTGGAGCTCTTTCTTTTGTATATGCTGTGTTCCACAGAACAACCTATTTTTAATACTTCAATACCATTTCTTCCAGGCAGCCTTTCCAAATCCACTTGAAATCACACTATCAGTCACTTCATTTTGTACCTCAACTAAGCTTCTGATTTGCCACTTTCTTTCTCTGCTGTGCTTTGTCAGCATCTGTGATAAAACCTATGTTTGTCAAGAAGCTCTCTTAAATGTTTGAACAAGGCAGCTAGCATCTTTTCTTTTTGCTAAAAGCTCACACACACAAACACCCACACAAAAGCTCTCATTGTTTAAAACTAGTGAATAAACTTTATTTTTCTAAAATTCTAGCAATTTTCTCTAACTGGGATAGAAAACAAAATAGCTAAAATGTAAGTTTCATGATAATTATTGAGTGCATGAAGATATGCTACCAGGCTGGAGATGGTTTTTGACCTGGAGCTATTGGTTAAGAGGTTGCCTGTGAAAATTTACACAATAGTAGGCTCCAAGAAAAGTATTTAACTTGTTTCTAAAAATTTGGGGCTGAAATGCACAGGATCAGATATTACTCAGTGACTTTCTTATCAGAATAGTTTCTCTGGTGTTTTAATAAAAGTCAACATTTGATTCACTGAGACATGTATTTTCTTTTACTTTTGTACAATGGCAATAGTAGTATTGGTGGATTGCTGAAATGGCAATGAGAAGCCTGAAAATTCCCAACCCTCAAGAAAAACTGTTCTAGAGCATAAGGAAGACAGTTTATACCATATTAGAACACTTTTTTACCATTTAACTTAAATTATAAATAGCTATGTCAAAGTTATCTTACTGAATAAACATTAAGCAACTTAAATGAACATATCATATGGTCTTTTATGTAGATAAACACATGATATAATATTTTACATATGCCAGGTGCTTAAGTGTTTGAGTTGCATGTCTTCCTAGGATTATTGTGTAGCCATGAATTGATTAATTAGCTCACCAGATCAAATATTCGTATACTTATGGGATTTATTTTGGCTGTGGGTTTGTAGGCCATGTACTTTGTTTTTTCAATGGTTGTTATCAAATAGGCTGAGTATGGGCATAGTATTGTACAAATGTGGCCAAAGGATAAAGAAAGTTGAATTAAGTACCATGAGTTTGCAAATGTTAGGAATACAACACAATGGAGATGAACTAGTTCCTCTCTCTCAAAACACAATTTTCTTTAACCTTAGCACATGTGACTGAATCCTTTACCTAAACATGATGTTACCATGATTATGTTGACTTTTTCAAACCCCATTGGATACCATAACTCATTTTTTTTTTGTATACACCACAGCAGCAGTTAGGGACTTCTCTTCAGTAAGTATTTAATAGTACATTGATAGTCAGCTTTATGGTGATGAACAAAAGCAAAACAAATAAGCAAAAATCTTACAATATTCCTACCTCCCTATTCTTGGTTTTTGGTTTAATGGAAGATCACAAAGGCAAAGATGCATAAAATGTGGTGAACACTAATGTGCTAAACAGGATACACAAAGGGGAAGCCCCCCAAAAGTAAAATTATAACCCTGTAAGAAATAGGAGTTCAAGAATCTTGCATTGGTAATGTATTATACAAAATTTCTCCTAGTCTGAGGAAAGGTGAATTTTTCTTGAGGAAGTAAGATATAAAAAAGTGATATGATGTTAATTAACTGAGAAAACATGAAATAAATGAGTAATATGGTTAGAAAGATAGCTAAATTTCCATGTGCACAAGAAAATGGCAAACCAAAAAACCTAAATGGTTCTGTGTATGTCTGAAAACATAGAGACAGGGGAATATCACATGAGTTGTAGCTGGTGAAGTAGGAAAATGCCAAACCTATGATAAAGCAAACATTGCAGTAAAGTGAGTAAAAAAAAATTTGGGGTTCCCCAGCAAAGTGAGTAACATAAATCTGTGGGTTCCCCAGTGTATATAAAAGTTATGGTCACACTATACTGTAGTTTAGTGTGTGCAATATCATTATATCTAAAAAAAAGTATGCACTTTTATTAAAAATACTTTATTACTAAAAATTGTGAATGATTATCTCAGCCTTCAGCAAGTTACAATCTTTTTGCTGGAGAAAGGTCTTGACTTGTTGTTGATGTCCAGTGACTGATCAGGGTGATGATTGTTGAAGGTTAAAGTGGCTGTAGCAATTCCTTAAAATAAAACAATGATAAAGTTTATCACATCAATTGACTTACTTTCAAGGAAGGTTTCTCTGTAGCATGCAGTGATATTTGATAGTTTTTTATCCACAGTAGAACTTCTTTCAAAATTGGAATAAATCCTCTCTAACCTTGCCTCTGCTTTATCAACTAAGTTTAGGTAATACTCTAAATTCTTTGTTGTTATTTCAACAGTGTTCACAGCATCCTCACCAGGAGTAGATTCCATCTCAAAAAACCACTTCCTTTCCTCATCCATGAGAAGCAATTTCTCCTCTGTTTAAGTTTGATCATAGGATTGCAGCAATTCAGTCACATCTTCAGAATCCACTTCTAATTCTAATTTCCTTGCTATTTCCACCACATCTACAGATATTTTCTCCACCATCATGGAAAACCCCTCAAAGTCATTCATGAGGGTAGAAATGGACTTCTTCAAAACTCCTCTTCATGTTATTTTGACTTCTTCTCATGAACTACAAATGTTTTTAATGACATCTAGAAAAGGGAATTATTTCCAGAAAGTTTTCAATTTCCTTTGCTCAGATCCATAAGCAGAATCCCCATCTATGGCATCTATAGCCTTATGGAATGCATTTCTTAAATAATAAGACTTAACATTTGAAACTACTTCTTAATCCAAGGGCTGCAGTTTGAATATTGTATTAGCAGGCATGAAACCAACATTAATCTCCTTGTACATCTTTACCAGGACTCTTGGGTGACTAGGAGCATTGTCAATGAGAGGTAACATTTTGAAACAAATCATTTTTTTCTGAACAGTAGGTCTCAATAATGAGCTTAAAATATTCAGTAAACTCCACTGTAAAGAGATATCCTATCATTCAGCCTTTATTGTTCCTCTTATAGAGCACAGGCAGAATAAATTTCGCATAATTTCTTAGGACTATAGGATTTTCAGAATGGCAAATAAGCATTGGCTTCAACTGAAAGTCACCAGCTGCATTAGTCCCTGACAAGACAGTCAGCCTGTCCTTTGAAGCTAGGCTTGACTTCTCTTCCCTAGCTATAAAAGTCCTATATGGGATCTTCTTCCAATAAAAGGCTATTTCATCTACATTGAAAATCTTTTGTTTAATGTAGCCACCTCCCTCAATGATCTTAGCTAGGTCTTCTGGATAACTTGCTGCAGCTTCTTCATCAGCACTTTCTGCTTCACCTTGTATTTTTATGTCATGGAGATGGCTTCTTTCCTTAAACCTCATGAACAAAACTGCTAGCTTCAGACTTTTCTTCTGCAGCTTCTTTGTCTTTCTCAGCCATCACACAATTGAATGGAGTTAGGGCCTTGCTCTGGGTTAGGCTTTAGCTTAAAATAATACTGTGGCTGGTTTGATCTTCTATCCAGATCTTCAGGACTTTCTCCATATCAGCAAGAGGGCTGTTTCACTTTCATTTTTCTTTTTTTTTGGAGGGGTGGGGGAGTGGGGGAGGGGAAGGAGTCTTGCTTTGTCACCTGGGCTGGAATGCAGTGGTGCAATATTGGATCACTGCAACCTCTGCCTCTCAGGTTCAAGTGATTCTCCTGCCTCAGCCTCCCAAGTAGCTGGGATTACAGGTGCCTGCCACCATGCCCAGCTAATTTTTTTTTTTTTTTGTATTTTTAGTAGAGACAGGGTTTCACCATGTTGGCCAGGCTAGTCTTGAACTCCTGACCTCGTGATCTGCCCGCATTGGCCTCTCAAAGCCCTGGGATTACAAGCATGAGGCACCGCACCCGGTCAGCTGTTTCACTTTCTTACCATCTGTGTGTTCACTGAAGTGGCACTTTTAATTTCCTTCAATAACTTTTCCTTTGCACTCACAACTTGGGTAAGTAACTGTTTGGCACAGAGGCCTAGCTTTCTGCTTGTCTTTGCTTTTGACATGCCATCTCACTAAGTTTAATCATTTCTAGCTGTTGATTTAAAGTAAGAGAATTGTGACTCTTCCTTTTTACTTGAACACATAGAGGACATTCTAGAGTTTTTAATTGGCCTAATTTCAATACTTTTTTGTCTCAGGGAATAAGGAAGCCTTAGGATAGGGAGAGACAGGACAGAGTCTGGTTGGTGGAACAGTCAGAACATACACAACATGTGTCGATTAAGTTTGTCATTATATATACACACAGTTCCCGGTGCCCCCAAACAATTACAGTGTTAACATCAAAGATCACTGATCACAGATAACCATAATAAATTTAATAATAATGATAAAGTTTAAAATATTGTAAGAATTACCAAAATGTGACACAAAGACATGAAGTGAGCATATGTTTTTGGAAAAATGGCACTGATAGATTTATTCAATGCAGGATTTCCAAAAACTTTCAATTTGCAAAAAAAAAATATACATCTGTAAAGTCCAATAAAGTGAGGCCCCAAAATTGAGGTATGCGTGTATATTTTCAGTTGGCATATGGCACAATGTATTTTGTGTTTTAAAAAGTTTACTTTAACTGCAGTGCAAGTAAATGACTTCAGGCAAATAAAGACACCTGCAATTGGAAATATTTGGGCTAAGGTGGTATCAGTAACATCCATAAATTAGTAGATTTGAAACATCTGAGTCTGGGAATGATGGCTCAACTCCTGTTATTCCAGCATTTTAGGAGGTTGAGGCAGGAAGATTGTTTGAAGTCAGGAGTTCCAGACCAGCCTGGGAAACATATTAAGACTCCATCTCTTAAAAAAAAAAAAAAAAAAAAAAATTAGCCAGGATGTTAGCATGTGCCTGCAGTCCTAACTACTCTGGAGGCTGAAGTGGGAGGATAGTTTGCGCCCAGGATTTTGAAGCTGCAGTGAATGATGATCGCACAACTGCACTCCAGTCTGAGCATCAGAATGAGACCCTGTCTCTAGAAAAATAAAAAGAGAAATAAAGTAAAAGTAAACATAATTGAAGAGGCAAAAAATACAGGGATAAGCAATAAAGTGAATATGAAATAGTAAAGGGGAGGGAGCTTTCAAGAATGACTCTTAGATTATTAGCTTGCCAAACTATTTTCACAAAAAGTATAGAAAAATATAAGCATATGCAGTATGGAAGTGAGGTTTCAAGATGGCTCCAATAATCTTCACTACTTTTGTGCCGTGACTTCTTGTGCCCTGCCAATTATCCTCACATTCTTGAGACCTGCCTTCTCCTTCTGAATCATGACTGACCTGGGTAACCAATAGAATTCTGTGTAGATAATTTTGCAGCATCCAGCTTTGTCTCTTGGATTTCTCACTCTGGAAGAAGTCATTCGTTGTTATGAGGATACTTAACCCTCAAGAAACGTACTTGTGAAGAGTATCTGAGGACTTCCGATAACTGCCAGCACCGATTAGTCCGTCATGTAATTAAGGCACTTTGGAAGAGTATTCTCTGTCTGCAGTAAAGCCTTCAAATGGTTGCAGTAATGAACAAAATCTGAGTGAATCTCCTGAGAGTCCTCAAGCCAAAATAATCTAGTCAGGCCATTTTCAAATTTCTTAACTAGAGAAACTGTGAGAGAAAATAAATACATAAAGATTTTTACTAATCCACCCAGTTTGGTGGTAATTTGCTGCATAGCGATAGATAACTAACACATGAATAAAGTCTTAAACCTTGGCTTCTGGCATATTAAGTTTCAGCTGCTGTCAGGCATCTAAGAGGAAATTGTAAATTGGTAGTTGGATAAATTGAGAGAAGTCTATATTTGTTATGCAAAATAAGGAGTAGTCATCTGCTTATAATTGGTAGTTGAGATCGTCTACAGGGAAAATACAGAATAAGAAATTACACCTATGAGAGAACTTTGAGGATGCCAACATTTCATGACTGGGAAGAAGAGGATGGGAACAAATAGGAATATAGGCAAGAAATGATGGAGAGAGTAGGAAGAACACAAGCTAAGATATTCAGAGGTAAGGGTGATTTAAGGAGGGAAAGGCCAATATTATCAGATGTTGATAGATTATGTGATAAGGAATTTAAAAAGTATTTTGCATTTAGAAACAGATTTGTGATCTTACTGAAAATTGCTTAACTGTAATATCATGGAAGGAAGACACAGAAAAATGAAGATAGTGGAGAGAGTGAGTGAAAAACAACTTACCTGTTTTATTCAGAAGCTTCAACTCTAATGATTCAAAATGTTTTCTAATCTGGCCATCTGCAAATCATGCTGCATCATTTTCATGGTTCATTTGTAGAATCAAGTAGAGATCAAGTCACATTTATTACTCTTGAATCATGATTTAAAATGATGATGACTTAATATTAAAGCCATCAAAATAAGTAACCCTAACATAAATAGGCAGAGTTGATATTTTGTATTCTTCAGTGTGATCGTATAGAAAAAAATATATGCCCAACAGATCCAAAAAGCCTCATAATACTGGGAGAAAAAAATGTAAAAAAAAACAGTAAAAGAATGAGATAGGAAAATCAAGGAATTATTATTTTCCACAAATTTGGGAGACAGACACATTTGACTGAAATGAGTGGCAGAATAATCACAAGAGAGAGACAAAAATACACGGAAATGCAATGTGAATATTCATGAATAGCCATGAATAAGCAAAATGAAGATGTGCCATGATTCAAAGTTAATTTAAAAGATAGATGCTTAGGAAGAGTACAATAATATAGCCAAAATGCCACAATGGCATTTTTGGTCAATGACAGGCCACAATGATGGTGGTTCCATAAAATTATAATGGAGCTAAAAGATTCCTATCACCTAATGACATTGTAGCTGTAGAAAAGAAAGGAGCAGGAGGGCACCGCACAATGAGTTACTCACACCTAGAAATTCCACATGTTGATTCCAAATATAAGAGTAATAATGCCATATAAGAATTGAGTGACTTCATTTCCTTCCTTCTTCATCTGCTACTCTTATCACAGCACACTGCTGCTTCATAAAAATCTATACTGCCACCTGCCACAGTGCACCTGGGATCAGCCTCCCTTAAAAATAGAGATGAATATTTTTTATTTCTTTTAATCACTTTTGCAATAAAATGATCTTTATTTTTATTTATTTCCTTATAAAGAGGAAATTTCTTAAATACTTAAGTACTTATTAAGAGAAATCTTAGCATGAGGCAACCGTAGATCAAAAGTACCATTCTTTTTCTCATATCTAAGTGCAAATAAATTAAATACTTAATTAATAATATAATGGTAATTTAAAGAAAATATAAACTCAGAATTTATATTTAGCCACATGTTGCATTTCATCATATATTGATAAGCCTGACTACATAAGTCAAATATATTTTTTGAAATACTCTGTCTCTCAGTTTAATACTTAATATGCAAAATAAAGATATATGTGTAGTCATGTGTTACTTAATGCCAAGGATACAGTCTAAAAAACGTACCATAAGGTGATTTTGTCTTAGTGCAAACATTACAGAGTGTACTTACACGAACCTCGATGGTACAGCCCACTACACACCTAGGCTACGTGGTACAGCCAGTTGCTCCTATGCTGTAAACCTATACAGTACGTTACTGTCCTGCAAACTGTTGGCAATTATAAAGGTAAGTATTTGTGTATCTAAACATATCTAAATGTAGAAAAGGTACAGTAAAAATACAATATAAAAGATTTTTTTTAAAAAGCTATACCATATAGACCCCACGAATGGAGCCTGCAGAACTGCTAGCTGCTCTGGGTGAGTCAGTGAGTGAGTGTTGGGTGAACGTGAAGATCTAGGACATTACTGTTCACTACTGTACAGTAAATGTATAAAAAATATGTTTCTTTTTCAATAACCTTAGTATTAACCTTAAGTATTAACCTTAGCTTACTGTAAATGTCTAACTTTATAAACTTGATTCATTTAACTTATTTACTCTTTGGTAATAAGAGCTCAAAACACAAACACATTGTACAGCTGTACAAAATATTTTATTTATGTCCTTATTCTATAAGCATTTTCCTATTTAAAATTTATATATATGTATACATACGTATCTTTTTAAATATTTTTTTAAGAACGAAGACACAAATACAGGGTCAGGATCACTCAAATCACTGTCTTCCACCTCCACATTTTGCTTCACTGGAAAGTCTTCAGGGACAAAAATCCACATGGAGCTGTCATCTATGACAACAATGCCTTCTTCTGCACTACGTGCTGAAAGTCCTGCCTAAGGTTGTTTTACACTTAACGTTCTTTTGTTTATAAGTAGAAGGGGTACACACTAAAATACTGATAAAAGGTAGAGCATAGTAAATACCTAAACCAGTAACATAGTCGTTTATTGTAATTATCAAGTATTATATGCTGCACATAATTGTATGTGCTAGACACATACAATTCTAATGTTTACATTAGACACATACAATTTCTAATATTTACATTAGAAAAAAGTGAGTAACGCATTGTGCCGCAACCTCACAACAGCTACAATGTCACTAGGTGATAGGAATCTTTTAGCTCCATTATAATTTTATGGAACAACCATCATTGTGGCCTGTCGTTGACCAAAAATGCCATTGTGGCATTTTGGCTATATTATTGCACTCTTCCTAAGCATCTCTCTTTTAAATTAACTTTGAATCATGGCACGTCTTCATTTTCTTTATTCATGGCTATTCATATTTTATATTTAAAATGATATTTAAAAGTCCATAATGTAGGCATTTAACACATGGCAAATGTTTGATTTTTGAGCTTTAATAAAACCAATAATTTTTTCTCTAACGTTATTTTTTCAAAGTCAGAGTTCTGTAAGTCTAAAGTCTAGAGGTGGGCTTGCCTAAGTTCTATGTTCAGGGTCTTACAAGTTCAAACTCAAATTATTTGTCACGTGGATTCTCACTGGAGAATTGTTCAAGTTCATTCCATTATTGGCATAATTTAGTTCGTTGCAGGGTATGGCTGAGGTTCTCCTTGCTTGCTGGCTTTTAGCCAGTGATCCTTCTCAGTTCCTAAAGCCACCTAATTTCTTTTCACGTGGCCCATTGAATCATCAGTTCATCAGCTGTACATCTAGTCCTTCTCATGCCTTAAATCTCTCTGACTTCTGCCATCAGATAAAGAAAGTTCTCTGCTTTTAAGGGCTCATGCAATTACATACAAAAGCAGGAAGATAATCTCTCTATCTTAACATCAACTGCGACATAAAAACTAATACAATCATGGGAGTTATAGCTCACCATATTCACAAAGAATTGAGTTATTTTTTGGAATCCACTTTAGGAACTCAATTTACCATGCCAGGAAAATACCATCCCAGGAAAAATATATTTTGGATTCCTTCAAAAATAAAAAGCAAATCTACAACAGTTCTTCAACTGAGGCATCTCACCACATCTGTTTTCTTTACCTATGCTGTCCAAAATATAAGGCCAAGTTATATAGCTGTCCTCTATGTCATTCTCACCACAAATATCTGTCTTTGGGTAGCATTTAATGTTCATCACATTTTGTTGCTTTCCATTAGAGTAATTGTTTACCTCTCTCTCTCCTGTGGAAGATTATTATGTCTACAATCTATCTACATAAGAGTTATGGGCTGTAAATGTATATCTTCTCCCAGGGTGACTATTATATACATAATCTGTTACCTTTTTCCATTAAGCTAATGAATGGTTGACACTTGTGATTAGAACAATCTGGCATCTTTAAATGTTGTCTTAAAAGTAAAAAATTAAAATGGTCCAGAGTCAAACTCACTGAACAACGTCTGTTTTACATTTAGCTTATAAGGTAAGATGTGTCTCTTGCTTTTTACTGATAGCAGAAGACATTAAATTGATTATAACTTCATTCTTCTTTTATTTTAGTCAAAGCAAACTTCCTGATTCACAAATTAGACTACAAGCTTTATTTCCTTAATAATTAAAGACAATTTACAAAACAGAGATTTTAGATAGCTTAAATTGTTAGGTACCATTGATTTGTACAAAACAACAAATTTAATCATAAATAAAGGCAACACAATTATACATAAATAATAAGTTGAATTCCAATCATTGGAATCACTCTGTGAAAATGCATTTTTATTCTTTTCAGCAGAATTGGTAGAATTAATGAAAGTGGCAGAATTGATAAAAGGAGACCTAACTAAAGGAGATATTTTAAATGAGCATTCCTTGATTTGAAATTCAGAAGTCTAGTGTAATTTTCAGGTTTGGCATTGAAATATATGAAATACAGGGGATTTCATTGAGATGCTCTAGGTTTGACCCCTCACATGGGCCTCACTCCTATATACATAATCTCCTATATACATAAATCTCAGCTTTTGCTGAAATTTCTCCATTTTAAACTTCTTCTTTCAAGAATCACAAGTTCAGCAATTAAAATTGGCATTCACTCTATAATATTAGCTTTTTTCTCCCTGCCCCTTCTATATTAGTACTACCATAAATTTTTACATACTAAACTAAAAATCTCAGAAAAATAATTGTCTATATATTTTTCTTCCATCTTCTAAATTCAGTTTCCCATGAAAGCCTGTCCTTGATTGTTTCTGCTTGTACCACTGCACTACCTCAGTCCACTGCTCTATCAGATGGTTATAATTACTATAACCATCTGGCAACCAATTCCTTTACCTTCTGCAGTCTCTGTCCATTTAAGCCAGACCAATCCTTATAAAATTCTGATTACATCATATCAGTAGAGGACTCAAGGATTTATTTGGCTCCCCTCTTGGAATCAAGTCCAATTTTCTTCTCTTAACTGTGACTCCCATCTTTCCTTCAATTTCATTATCTACTACTTTTAAAACATATTACAAATTGTAGTTTTGTTTATGTTCTCACTATTCTCATATAAACTTTTTTGTCAGTTTATTGCACCAAACTGCAAAGTTCCATGCTGCTTAATATTTTTTAATTTAAATTATCCCATTTCTTACCTACTGAAATCCTGTTGTTTCAATTTTCCCTACTATATAAAAACTTCAAATTAAAAAAATTGCCTTCTCTTCCCACATACACACATTTTGGCTGTGAGTATGTATATACAAACACACACTTACACACACATATTTATCTATATTTATCTAATAGGTTAATAAATGTTAGACTATCTAGTGGAACATAACACTACATTCGGCACACCACACATGTATTGTATATATAGTAAACCCTCAGGTACTGATTCAAATATTGGAGTGTACTAATGCATACATAAACATATTTGAGGCCGGGCGCGGTGGCTCACACCTATAATCTCAACACTTTGGGAGGCGGAGGCTGGTGTATCATGAGGTCAGGAAATCGAGACCATCCTGGCTAACATGGTGAAACTCCGTCTCCACTAAAAATACAAAAAATTAGCCGGGTGTGGTGGCGGGTGCCTGTAGTCCCAGCGACTCGGGAGGCTGAGGCAGGAGAATGGCGTGAACCCGGGAGGCGGAGCTTCCAGTGAGCCCAGATCGCGCCACTGCACTCCAGCCTGGGCACAGAGAGAGAGTCGGTCTCAAAAAAAAAAAAAAAAAAAAAAAAAATTTTTTGAAATTCGATGTGAACATGTTTTGGTTCAGTTAGGATTGACCCCACTTACAACTCTAGGAATGGGCTGTGATACATTTTTTCATCATAGTCAGTGATTCCAATGTTTATACTTATAGTAGTTAGTTAGGGATCGTTAAAAAGAATTGTTCAGCACAATAAAGAGTACATTTTACAATTTAATGTTAATTTAAATTTAAAGTTAAGTTTCTGCCATTTATGAGAAGAAAACTGCAGTCTTATCTGCTAGAAGGTATTTTAGGAAGATGTGAAGTCCCAAGTCATTAGTCATTGTCAGGATCATGATAACAATTGAGAATCATATTTTATTCCTCTATGGAACTTACATTATGTCAGACATTGAGAACTTTGTATTTGTTACTCACTAAATTTTTATAATTATGTGAGGTAGATGCTATTATTCCACTCCCTTTTGGATAAGGATCCTGGGGCCCAGATAAGGAGACTAAGGCAGTGATAAGAAAGTCAAGGCTGCATAGTGACTCAAATATAGTAGTTGATTCTAGTCTCAATTACTAAGTGTACTCAATATAGGATGTGTCATCATATGGACTTGTAGTCCTAATGTAAGGATCAGAGGAAAACATAGAAAAGGATTCCTGTAAGACATTAATTTATTGCCTCAAATCTTCCCTGAACCTCCAACCAGTTAAGGCACAAGAACCAGCAGACATCTTATTGTTTATGATTTTTATTTTATTCTATGTCCTTTTACCTTTACCTATTCTATTCTGTTTGTGTATGTGTTTGGCAGGTGGAACTCATTATCCTAATATTATCACAGTGTATTCTTCAAGAGAATAGAATATATTTACTACGATCATCAAAAGTTAGGACCTTGGAGGCTCATTGGAAAATAAAAGCGTAACCCAACCCGCAACTGTACCTTCAACAAATGCAATTTTTATGCTTCATGATGATTGTCATTTTTGTGTTTTGATTCAGAGAAGTAGCTGATTGTTCATGATTTTAAAACTCACAACATGATAAATCTTATTTCTATTTTCTTTATATCACCTGTTCATACAGTATTGATAATATAATTAGTACACAGATATTGCAAGGTAAATCATTTAAATACTATTTGCTTTACAACATCATTAGTGATTCAGCACCACACGATGTATTTTTCTTAATTAAACACATCAATCCCAGAGGGTTGGATGGCTTGAAAGACTGTTATTGGCAGCTGATTTATGTATCTGCTGTTTGGTTTGTTGGCTTAGGCATTTATCACCTTTAGGTCACTGAGCCTGATCAAATTGTGGTGGTGGTGGGAAGTTGTTATTATAAGATGGGAGTCTCCTTATTTGCATGAGTGACCTGGTTATACTAATAGTGTTCTTTCAAATAAGATATGAACATTAATATTGTGAATGTAGATAGTCGCACTGAGATACTATCTTAGGGTACTCCATTAAATTAAATTTTCACATCTTTTTCAAGCACACCACCTTTCCCAAGCTGATGAGGGTATTTTAACTGTAGATTAAAATGCTTTCCTGCATATCTGGAGTAGGTCTAAGAAAAAAATCATAAAAATATGAGTAATGTCCTTTTTTTAACCACTGCTTTCCAAGCCATTTTCTGCCCTTGTGATAACCTGAGTAATTCCACTACAATTTATTATGATTAAAATAGAATCATTATGTACAATTTTACTCTTTAATGCACTCTTTTCTGTTATACAGCTTTCTAAATATGTACAGATGTGTTCGTTTTAAATTATCTTACTAAAGTCACTTAAATACAGTGATACATATTTGGGGCTGTTAATGTTCTGGACAGATATGAAGCATCTAGCTACCTGTATATTTAGTTATATTCATTATATTCAGTAAGATATGAGTTCCAGTGCTTGTCATGTAGTGGAAGGTCAGACATATAGCTTTTTATCTAATAGAAGTCAATAAATATTTGTTAAAACAATTTCTTATATTGGGCATACATTTGGATATCATTATTATGAAGTCTATATAATATACTATTATAAATTTTCCTAAACTTTTACTATTTTCAAACCAATAATATATTGAGATAGTTTTAAGTTTTTGCATGTGCTAATTGTAATACTTGGCAATTATCCTTTTATGTGACAAACATCATTCCTTTTACTTCAGAGTTAAAGAAGCTTCTATTTGGATTAAACTGATAAAGAGGTAATTATTTTGTTTTCATTACAGTTTTGTGGTAGGGTGATAAAGCATGGTTTTTTCCCTAAATTCTAAAATAATATCACAGACATGGTCATCTTCCTCTTTGCTTAAAAGAAGCTTTAATATCTATTGTTCCAGATATGAATGCTGCATAATACACTCATTCAAAATTTGGTGACATAAATAACATGTTTATTTTATCTCCCAATTAAGTGGGTGAAGAATTCAAGTTGTGCTTGCTTGGGCAATTCAATTGCTTACCTGGGATTAACTGGGGTGATTTGGAGAAGTTCAGCTAATAATTTTTCTGGTCTGGAATATCCAAGATGACTTTACACAAATGTGTGGCATCTTGGAGGAGAGAGCTAGCAGGCAGGGCTGGGTTGACCCTTTATCCTTTCCATGTAATCTTAGTGCTTTTCCATGAAATCTCCAGCAAGGTAGTCAAACTTATATTTTAGCTCAGGGCTCCACTTAGACCAAGGAAGAGACTACAGGTCCCTTTGAATTCTAAGCCCAAAATTTGTATGGCATCATTTCTTCCACACTGTGTTTGTCAAAGCAGTCAGAGGCCAATCCAGACTTAAGGGGAGAGGACATAAAACTCACTTTTTGATGCTGTTTGTAGTCATCTGTAAGTTACCAGAGTTATAATTACTAAACCCAACATTTTTGTTTTATACTAAGAAAAAAGAATATAAATGTTACCTGGAAATGAGACATGTGATCCAAACTTCTCAATTTTTAAACTTTAGTCTCATGCAAAGAGTACAGAAATAGATTGTGTTAAAGAAAGAAGCTCTAGATTTAGCTTTTGTGATGTTTACTACTGAGTGTTAACTGGATTGGATTGAAGGATGCAAAGTATTGATCTTGGGTGTGTCTGTGAGGGTGCTGCCAAAGGAGATTAACATTTGAGTCAGTGGACTGGGAAGGGAAGACCCACCCTTAATCTGGGTGGGCACCATCTAATCAGCTGCCAGTGTGGCCAGAGTATAAAGCAGGCAGGAAAATGTGAAAAGGCTAGACTGGCTTACCCTCCCAGCCTACATCTTTCTCCCGTGCTGGATGCTTCCTGCCCTCAAATATCGGACTCCAAGTTCCTCAGCTTTGGAACTCAGACTGGTTTCCTTGCTCCTCAGCTTGCAGATGGACTGTTGTGGGACCTCGTAATAGTGTGAGTTAATACTACTTAGTAAACTTTCCTTTATTTATTTATATATATATATGTTATTAAAGTCACTTAAATAATAAATATGAATATATATACCCTGTTACATATATATATTACATATATATATATCCTGTTAGTTCTATTCCTCTACAGAATTCTAATACAAATTTTGGTACCCGGAGTGGTTCTAGAGGAATGGAATATTAAGGATGGAGTTCTTTTTTTGTTTTGGGGGTTTCTGGAGTTGGCTGCTTAATATGATTAGACCCAAAAATGCTAAGGACTCTACTTCTAATAGTATGGAGAACACTGATAGCCCTTGGTGTGACCTGTGTAGAGAGTTATGCAAAATAAATGCATTTGACATTCATGATTCACCGCTCATGAGAGGCAAGAAATTTAGTGACTCCATACATAATACCTTTGACTGTATGTGGAGAACCAAGGAACATAATGAAGATTGTTGGTTGCTCCTAAGTTCATTGGACAAAGTGACAAAAGAAAATGATGAACTCACGGATTCTAACTCCTGCCTTCAGAAGCAGATACTGAGCCTCAAATATGCTGATTGCCCTGAGTGAGAGTCTTATTTCCTGTAGAGAAAGAGCTGAAGAGCTGAAATTGTAGAAAACCAGACACAAGCTCTTATCGTGTGAGTGGCTGATCTGCAATGAAAGATGCATGCACAGCTTCACTAGGTGCCTACTGTTAAAGTGAGGGCATTGATTGGAAAAGAATGGGATCCTGCAACTTGGAATGGGGACATGTGGGGAGTATTCTGATGAAGCTGGGGACACTGAGCTTGTAAACTCTGATGAACCTTTTTTGCCAGAAGAAACAGCCTCCCTATCTCCAGTAGTGGCAACATCCCCTCCCCAACCCAGGCTGCCATCAGCTTTTCTACCTTTGTCTGAGGAGATAAACCCCGCACTGCCTGAGGCAACAGTAATGGCCTCCCCTGAGGCAGTTGCCAGGCAAAATAATGTTGATTCTCCTCAGGAGCCACCCCGAACACCTCTGTTTGCTTCTAGACCTATATCTAGACTAAAGTCCTGGTGGACCCCTAGAGGTGAGATTGAGAGTGTGACCCATGAGGAGGTGTGCTACACTCAAAAAGAACTGTTTGAGTTCTCTAATTTACATTAACAGAAATCTGGAGAGCAGGCATGAGAATGGATATTAAGAGTACGGGATAATGGTGGAAGGAACATAGACTTGGATCAGGCTGAATTTATTTATTTGGGCCCACTAAATAGGGACTCTGCTTTTAATGTTGCAGCTTGGAGAATTTAAAAAGGTTCTAATAGTTTATTGGTTTGGTTAGCTGAAATATGGATTAAAAGATGGCCCACTGTGAGCAAGCTGGAAACGGCTGATCTCTCTTGGTTTAATGTAAAGGAAGGGATCCAAAGGCTTAGGGATATTGGGATAGTGGAGTGGATTAGTCACTTTAGACCTACTCATCCCAGCTGGTAGAGTCCCTTGCCTTGTGAAATAGATTTGTGAGGGCAGCACCTGCATCTTTGAAGAGCCCTGTAATTGCTTTTCTCTGTATGTCAGATCTAATAGTGGGAACCTCAGTCACTCAACTACAAAATTTAAATTCAATGGGAATAATTGGGGAATAATTGGATCACAAGGTGGCAGGGGCAAAGTAGTGGCACTCAATCATCAAAGGCAAAGTTAGTGTTGCTACTGTAATGAATAGCAGAGCCAAAGCCACAATCAGAATAGTCTGACTCTTCTAGAGCTTTGGCATTGGCTGATTAATCACAGTCTTCCTAGAAGTGAAATTGATACAAAGCCTACTACATTTCTACTTAATTTACATGAGCAGAAAACTTCCAGGTCGACTAGACAAAAGACTAATTTGAATTATTAAAAGAGAGAATTATGGCCCTCAATCAATTTCCAGACTTGAGCCAGTTTACGCACCCAGAGCCCCTTTAATGCAGGGAAGGCCAAGTCCCCTTGAGGAAGGACCCCACTACGCTATCGATAATTTATGTTGTTAATCGTTCTCCCAACCTTCTCCAGGGAGACCTCTGGCCTTTTAACAGGGTAACTGTGCACTGGGAAAAGGGAAATGATCAGAGATTTCAGGGACTACTAGACACTGGCTCTGAGCTGTTGATTCCAGGGGACTCAAAATGTCATTGTGGTCCTCCAGTTAAAGTAGGAACTTATGGAGGTCAGGTAATTAATGGAGTTTTAGCTCAGGTTCAATTTACAGTGGGTCCAGTGGTTCCCTAGACACTCCCTGTGGTCATTTCCCCAGTGCCAGAATGCATAATTGGCACATACCTAATTAGCAGCTGGCAGAACCCCCACATTGTCTCCCTGACTAGCAAGGTGAAGGCTATTATTGTTGGAAAGGCCAAATGGAAGTCATGAGAGCTGATTCTACCTAGAAAAATAGTAAATCAATAATAATATCCCATCCCTGGATAGATTGTGGAGATTACTTTCACCATTCAGAACTTGAAAGATACAGAGGTGGTGATTCCCACCACATCTCCATTCAACTCTCCTATCTGGCCTGTGCAGAAGACAGATGGATCAGAGAACGATAGTGGATTATTGTAAGCTTAACCAAGTGGTGATTCCAATTGCAGCTGCTGTACCAGATGTAGTTTCATTGCTTGAGCAAATTAACACATCTCCTGGTAACTGGTATGAAGCCATTGACTGGGAAATGCCTTTTTCTCCATTCTTGTCCATAAAGCCCACCAGAAACAATTTGCCTTCATCTGACAAGGCCAGCAATATACCTTTACTGTCCTACCTCAGGGATATATCAACTCTCCAGCTTTGTGTCATAATCTCATTCCGAGATACTTGATTGCTTTTTGCTTCCACAAGACATCACACTGGTCCATTACATCGATGGCATAATGCTGATTAGATTCAGTGAGGAAGAAGCAGAAAACAAACTGGGCTTAATGGTGAGATATTTGCATGACAGAGGATGGGAACTAAATCTGACTAAAATTCAGGAACCCTCTATCTCAGTAAAATTTCTAGGGGTCCAGTAGTGTGGGGCCTGTCGAGATATTCCTTCTAAGGTGAAGGATAAGTTGCTGCATTTGGCCCTTCCGACAACCAAGAAAGAGGTACAACGTCTAGTGGGCCTATTTGGGTTTTGGAGGCAACACATTCCTCATTTGGGTGTGTTACTCCGGCCTATTTATCAAGTGAACCAAAAGGCTGCCAGTTTTGAGAGGGGTCCAGAACAGGAGAAGGCTCTGTAACAGGCCCAGGCTGCTGTGCAAGTTTTTCTGACACTTGGGCCATAAGACCCAGCAGATCCAATGGTGCTGGAGGTATGTATCAGTGACAGATACAGATGCTGTTTGAAGCCTTTGGCAGGTCCTGATACGTGAATCTCAGTGGAGTCCTCTAGGATTATGAAGCAAGGCCCTGCCATCTTCTGCAGACAACTACTCTCCTTTTGAGAGACATTTCTTGGCCTGTTACTGGGCTTTGGTGGAAACTGAACATTTGACCATGGGTCATCAAGTCACCATGTGACCTGAACTGCCTATCATGAACTGGGTGCTTTCTGACCCATCTAGCCATAAAGTTGGGCATGCCCAGCAGCATTCCATCATCAAATGGAAGTGGTATATATGTGATCAGGCTCGAGCAGGTCCTGAAAGCACAAGTAAGTTACATAAGGAAGTGGCTAAAATACCTATGGTCTCTCGGCTGCCACCCTGCTTCTCTCCCCCAGCCTGCACCGATGGTACATGAGGAAGTAACTCAAAGGCCCATGGTCTCCACTCCTGCCATTCTGCCTTCTTTCCCAGCCTGCACCAATGGCCTCATGGGGAGGTTCCTATGATCAATTGAGAGAGAAAAAGAAGACAAGGGCCTGGTTCACAGATGGTTCTGCGTGATAGGCAGGCAGTACCCCAAAGTGGACAGATGCAGCACCACAGCCCCTTCCTAGGACATCCTTGAAGGACAGTGGTTAAGGGAAGTCTTCCCATTGGGCAGAACTTCGAGCAGTGCACCTGGTTGTGCACTTTGCATGGAAGGAGAAATGGCCAGATGTGTGATTATATACTGATTCGTGGGCTGTAGCCAATGGTTTGGCTGGATGGCCAGGAACTTGGAAGAAGCATGATTGGAAAATTGGTGACAAATACATTTGGGGATGAGTTATGTGGATGGACCTCTCTGAGTGGTCTAAAACTGTGAAGATATTTGTATCCTACGTGAGTGCTTACCAATAGGTGACCTCAGCAGAGGAGGATTTTAATAATCAAGTGGATAGGATGACCTGTTCTGTGGACACCACTCAGCCTCTTTTTCCATCCACCCCTGTCATCGCCCAATGGGCCCATGAACAAAGTGGCCACAGTGGCAGGGATGGAGGTTACACATGGGCTCAACAACATGGACTTCCACTCACCAAGGATGTCCTCAGCACATCTCTATATTATGGATGTTTTAACTCTTTGGCAACTGTAATTTTGTAGTTCAGATTCTCATAGATAGATTAATTTAATTTTCTTAAGTCTATCTGCTGTTTAATAAAAGATTGGTTTTAATTAAAATAATACAGAAACCTACACATCATCATCATCATCTTCCTCAACATCAGCTGTGATATTTGATAAATGTAGCAAAAGCTAAAAGGAAATAAGCTGATATGAAAGTAGAAAGGGCACTGCAGCACACAGACATGTACAACAGCGAAAAATATTCAACATATTTATTGAAAGGCCTAGTAAAAACTGCAATTGCATCAAAGAGAAATCCCATTATTCAGATAAGTAGGCACTAGTGCCTCCTCGCTTGTGGAAAAAAAGAAGAAAAAACAGAGGAGACCCTCTATTTCAGGATATACCCAGAATTAACTTCAAGGAGCCTTTACGAATTATCCCACGGGAATCTGATATGCAGACTTCAGTTGAATGGGAGACTCTTTTCTGAGGGCTGGAGCAGTTGTTTCAAGCATGGAGCATAGCGTTCATTCAAGCTGGGCAGTATTTGGCCTCAGAAAGATTTGGATCCACCACATCGCAGCTGTGAGTCAGACATGTGACCTGTGCCCTAAAAGCCTTATTTACTATGCAGTTAATTACAAGTGTGTGACATAGGTAAAATAACTCTTGTTAAAATGTCTAGCAAGAGACATGGCACATATTAATTGCTTGATTAAGGTCTGTTGTTGCTGTTGCTGCTATTACTTGGGTTGCCCTCAAAGTGCCAAGTTTAGTCCTGCTGACCACGTTGAATGTTAAGAATTCAAAGGCAGTAGCCATGTTCTTTCGTAATTAAAAACAAATCTGTGCAGTCACCATGTGTAAACTCAATATACTTTCATCTGCCCGAAAGAGAGATCCACATCTAGAAACAAAGGTTTAAAGTGAGGTTTAGAAAATATTAGTCAGGTTTTTTTTTCTTTTTTCCCTTGTGGTGGTAGGCTAAATGGAAGGTAACTATTGAGGCTAAGAAAAGTAAGAACAGCCAAAGGAAAGACAATGGAAAGGGTCTAGTGAAAAAGAGCATAAGGAAAAAATTTCAAGAATTTGATCCTTGATGTAAAAAGCAACTGTATGGTTCATGGTTACATTTCAGGCATATACAGAGGAGTTATGTTAAGCAGTGTTTTCCCGGACCAAATAAATAATGTCCAGTCTGTCTATTCATTATTATGGTCCTAGTTATTGTTATTGTAAAAGCAGGAACTTCCTCAAAGGAAACATCGCTGGTGTCAAAAATAGTTTCTTTACATTGGTGAAAAAGTCTCACACTGTTGCCAGGGCTGGAGTGCAGTGGTGTGATCTCGGCTCACTGCAACCTCTGCCTCCCAGTTTCAAGTGATTTTCCTGCCTCAGCCTCTCGAGTAGCTAGGATTACAGGTGCCCGCCAGCATGCCTGGCTAATTTTTTGTATTTTTAGTAGAGATGGGTTTCACTATGTTGGCCAGGCTGGTCTCGAACTCCTGACTTTGTGATCCACCAGCCTCGGCCTCCCAAAGTGTTGGGATTACAGGCATGAGCCAGGACTTTTTTTAAAAATCAGGATAGAGCATTGAATAAAAACATTTAACATTTTGTAGAAATTACCTTCTGTATATTTTCTCATTAAATGTAGGGATCTTCTTTCTACTTTAGCAAGTAAAAATCCACTGCAATAAAAATAGCATGGGATTAAAATATGTGAGCAAAGTAAAACTGCTAGTATATTTGCTCTTATCAAAGAATCAGATTAAAGAGGAAGTTTGATACAAGTCAGAGTCCACAAGTGCTTAATATGTTTTGCATGTGAATTTAGTTGGTTCATCATTAATCATGTTTAGTTGCACCTGATTATTTTGGAGATTTTAATATGCCAGTTTTATTAGAGTGACTTCTCAGGAGGTTTATAACAATGATTACAGCTTTGTTAATTATTCCACCTATCTTGGGATTGTTTCAAAGTCAATCTAATTTTTTTAATCTAAGGTTATAATGGGTAAAGACTAGATGACTTGTTTAGACAGTTTCCATTGTGTTAAGAAAACTTAAATATGATTTGGCTATTTTAATGTTTATAATATGATATAGTTCATTGCTACTTATGATTTTCTAAAAACAAATATTTTTATATGATAATGTTTTCTATAACTTCCGCTTTATTTGAACATGAAAAACTATTTTTTTTTTTTGAGACGGAGTCTCGCTGTTGCCCAGGCTGGAGTGCAGTGGCGCCATCTCAGCTCACTGCAAGCTCCGCCTCCCGGGTTCACACCATGCTCCTGCCTAAGCCTCCTGCAGCTGGGACTACAGGCGCCAGCCACCTCGCCCGGCTAATTTTTTGTATTTTTAGTAGAGACGGGGTTTCATCGTGTTAGCCAGGATGGTCTCGATCTCCTGACCTCGTGATACGCCCGCCTCGGCCTTCCAAAGTGCTGGGATTACAGGCGTGAGCCACCGCGCCCGGCTGAAAAACAATGCTTTATTAATACAATTGTCCTCCTTCATCCCTCCAAAGGTGAGCCTCCTTAATAGAACCAAGGGCATGAGTAATAAAACCCATTTCAAACCTCCAGAGTAATAAAGGTGCAAATTGTAACATGCTGGGTTCTTGTATACAAAGTAATTTATGCAAAAATAGCAATTTCCAGATGTTTATATGAGTGAGAAATTAAAAGTCAAATGTATGGGTACAGTGAAAACTATCTCTCAAAACCTCAACAAACTTCCCAAATACTCTTTCTTCTTGCTAACCATCAAATTTAAACGATGATAGTTATAACAAAATATTTATGTTCATAGACATCCAAAGATCACATTTATGGACTGACCTGGGTGCATGATAAATAATTGAATCAGGCAGCAGACACGAATTGATTCCGAAGTTTGGCCCAGAATAACATCATTGCAGTAGTATGGTCAGTGGAAAGTTATCACAGCTCAGGAATCAACTGTGCTATTATAGATCGAAAAGAAGCCAAAAGTCTGGGTCAATTTTTTTTATAATTAATTTTTAACTCGGTGAGTACATAGTAGGTGTATATATTTATGGGGTACATGAGATATTTTGACACAGGCAAACTGTGTAATAATCACATCAGGGTAAATGGGATATTCATCACCTCAAGCATCTATCCTTTCTTTGTGTTATAAAAAATCAAATTATATACTTTTTGTTATTTCTAAATATAGAATAAATTATTTTTGACTGTAGTCACCCTGTTATAGTCAAATACTAGATCTTATTTATTCTATTTAACTATTTTTGTACCCAATAACTATCCCATCTCTCCCTGCAACCACCCTTCCCAGCCTGTGGTAACCATTATTCTACTCTCTATCTCTATGAGTTCGATTATTTTAATTTTAGCTTCCAAAATCAGCCATCTTCCTTTGCCTGGCTTATATTGCTTAACATAATGACTTCCCATTCCATCCCTGTTGTTGCAAATGAGGGGTCTCATTCTTTATAGCTGAATACTGCTCCGTTGTGTATATGTACCACATTTTCTTTATCCATTCATCTGTTGATAGACAATTAGGCTGGTTCCAAATTTTGACTGTTGTGAATAGCACTGCAATAAACATGGGAGTAAGGATATCTTTTCAATGTACTGATTTGCTTTCTTTTGGGTATATACCTAGTAGTTGGATTGCTGGATCTTATGTTGGTTCCATTCTTTGTTTTCTTGAGGAAACTCCCAACTGTTTTCTATAATGGTTGTGCTAATTTACATTCCCACCAACAGTGTACCAACGTTGTCTTTTCTCCACATCCTCACCAGCATTTGTTATTGTCTGTCTTTTGTATAAAAGCCATTTTAACTGGGGTGGGATGCTATCTCACTGCGGTTTTGGTTTGCATTTCTCTGATGATCAGTAATGTTAAGCACCTGATCACATACCTGTTTGCCATTTGTATGGCTCCTTTTAGAAATGTCTGTTCAGATCATTTGCCCATTACTAAATCAAATTATTAGATTTATTTCCTGAGTTGTTTGGGCTCCTTATATATTCTGGTTATTAATCCCTTGTCAGATGAATAGTTTGCACATATTTTCTCCCATTCTGTTTGTCTTCTCTTTACTTTGTTTATTGTTTACTTTCCTGTACGGAAGCTTTTTAACTTGTTGTGAACCTATTTGTTTATTTGTGCTTTGATTGCCCGTGCTGGTGGAGTATTACTCAGGGAATTTTTCCCAGTCCAATGTCCTGGAAAATTTTACCCAATGTTTCCTTTTACTACTTTCACATTTACAGGTATTAGATTTAAGCCTTTAATCCATTTTGATTTGATTTTTTTAACTGTGAGACATATGGGTCTAGGTTTATTCTTCTGCATGTGGATATCCAGTGTTGCCAGCATCATTTATTGAAGAGACTGTCCTTTTCCCAATGTATGTTCTTGGCACCTTTGTTGAAAATTAGGTCACTGTAGATGTATGGATTTGTTTCTGGATTCTCTATTCTGTTCCCTTGGTCTATGCATCTGTTTTTATGCCAGGACCATGTTATTTTGGTTACTAAAGCTTTGTAATATAATTTAAAGTCAGATAATATAATTCCTCCAGTTTATTATTTTTGCTAGGATAACTTTGGCTATTCTGTTTTTCTGTGGTTCCATATAAATTTTAGGATTGTTTTTTCTACTTCTGTGAAGACGGTCATTGGTATTTTGATAGATATTGCATTGAATCTCTAGATTGCTTTAGGTAGTAAGAACATTTTAATAATATTGATTCTTCTAATTGATGAATATGGAATATCCTTCCAGGTTTTTGTTACCACTTCAATTTCTTTCATTATTTTTAAAATAGTTTTCATTGTAGAGATATTTTATTTCATTGGTGAAGCTTATTCCTTTGAATTTAATTTATTTGTAGTATTATAATGGGATTCCTTTCTTGATTTCTTTTTCGGATTGTTCACTGTCGTTATATAGAAACGCTACTGATTTTTGTATGTTGTTTTTTGTATCCTGCAACTTTACTCTGTTTATTTATCAGTTCTAATAGGTTTTTTGGTGGGGTCTTCAAGATTTTCAGAATAGAAGATCATATCGCCTATAAACAAGAATAATTTGACTTCTTCCATTCCAATTTGAATGCCCTTTATTTCTTTCGTCTGATTGTTGTAGCCAGGACTTTCAGTACTATGTTGAATAACAGTGGCGAAAGTGAGCATCCTTGTCATCTTACAGATATTAGAGAAAAGGTTTTCAATTGTTCCCCATGCAGTATACTAGCTGTGAGTCTGTCATATATAACTTTTATTATGTTAAGGTATGTTCCTTCTGTATCCAGTTTTTTCTGGTTATTAGTCCCTTGTCAGATGAATAGTTTGCACATATTTTCTCCCATTCTGTGTGTTTTCTCTTTACTTTGTTGATTGTTTACTTTCATTTAGTTATCATGAATTTCATTTATCAGGACATTTATCATGAAAGGATGTTGGATTTCATCAAATGCATTTTGAGCATCAATTTAAATGTTTTTTTCCTTCATTCTGTTGATATGATATATTATATTGATTGATTTGCATATGTTGAACCATCTTTGCATCCCTAGAGTAAATCCAACTTCATCACAACAGATGATCTTTTTAAGGTGTTATTGATTTGGTTTGCTAGTATTTAGTAGAGGATTGTTGCATCAATGTTTATCATGGATATTTGCCTGCAGTTCCTTTCTTTCTTTCTCTTTCTTTCTCTTTCTTTCTTCTTCTTTCTTTCTTCTTTCTTTCTTCTTTCTTTCTTTCTTTCCTTCTTTCCTTCCTTCCTTCTTTTCTTCCTTCCTTCCTTCTTTCCTTTCTTCTTCCCCCTCCCCTCCCCTCCCCTCTCCTTCCCTCCCCTCCCCTTCACTCCCCTCCCCTCTCCTCTCCTCTCCTCTCCTCTCCTTTCCTTTCCTGTCTAGTTTTAGCATCCATGTGATACTGGCCTCTTACAATAAATTTGGAAGTATTCTCTCCATCTCTGTTTTTTGAAACAGTTTGAGTAGAATTGGTATTCATTCTTCTTTAAATGTTTGGAAAAATTCACTGGTGAAGACATCAAGTCCCAGGCTTGGCTTTGCTATAAGACTTTTTATTATTGGCTTCAATCTCATTACTTGTAATTGGTCTGCTTAGGTTTTGAATTTCTTCATGATTCAATCTTGGTAGGTCATATTTGTCAAGGAATTTATCCATTTATTCTAAGTTTTCCAATTTATTGGCATGTAGATGCTCATAGTAGTCTAGTGATCCTTTGGATTTCTGTGGTATTGGTTGCAATGTCTTCTTTTTCATTTCTGAATTTATTTATTTGGGTCTTCTTTTTTCTTACTTAGTTTAAGTAAGGTTCATCAATTTTGTTTGTCTTTTCAAAATCTACTTTTGGTTTCACTTATCTTTTCTATTTTTTTGTTTCAATTTTATTTATTTCTGCTCTGATCTTTATTATTCTTTTATTCTACTAGTTTGAGGTTTTGTTTGCTTTTGCTTTTCTAGTTAAGATGTATCATTATATTGTTTAGTTGAAGTTTTTCTACTTTTTAAATATAGGAACTTATAGCTATAAATCTTCTCTTAGTACTTCTTTTAATACATCTCATAAGTTTGATAAGTTTGTTACCATTTTTACTTGTTTCAAGAAATTTTTAATTTCCTTCTTAATTTCTTTGTCGACCCACTGGTCATTCAGGAGCATATTGTTTAATTTTCATGTGCTTGGATAGTTGCCAAAATCCATCTTGTTATTGGTTTCTAGTTTTAATCCACAATGTTTAGAGAAGATACTTGATATAATTTCAGTTTTTTGAACTGATTTGTGGCCTAACATATGGTCTAACCTTGAGAATAATTTATGTGCTGAGGAAAATAATTTTTATTCCACAGCTGATGGGTGAAATGGTCTGTGAATATGTATTATGTTCATTTGGTCTGTAGTGCAGATAAAGTCTGATGTTTCTTTGTTCTTTTCCTGTCTGGATAATCTGTCCAATGATGAAAGTGAAGTGTTAAATTCTCCAGCTATTATTGTATTGGATTCTATCTCTCTCTTTCGCACTAATAATATTTGCTTTATATATTTGGTTGCTCCAGTGCTGAGTGCATAAATGTTTACTATTATTATAACTACTTGCTGAATTAACAACTTTATCATTATATAATAACCTTCTTTGTCTCTTTTTATGATTTTTGTCTTAAAATATATTTTGTCTGATATAAGTATAGCTACTCTTCCTCTTTTTTGACTTCCATTTGCATACAATGTCTTTTTTCCATCCCTATATTTTGTGTATTTTTGTGTCTTTATAGGTGAAGTGTGTTTCTTATGGTTATCAGATTTTTAGATCTTATTTTTTTTCTTTTTACCCATTCAGCCACTCCATCTCTTTTGATAGGAGAGTGCAGTCCATTTACATTCAGGGTTATTATTGATAAGTATGGACTTACTGCTATCATTTTGCTGTCTGTTTTCCAACTGTTTTCGTCTTCTCTTCCTCCTTTCCTTCCTTTATGACTTCCTTTTAATTAAGAGAACTTTATCTGGTGGCATGTTTTAATTTCTTGCTTTTTATTTTTTGTGTATTTGATACATGTTTTATGACTTGAGGTTACCAAGTAGCATGCAAATAATATTTTATAACCAATTATTTTCAACTGATGACAACTTAAACTGGTTGCATAAACTAACAAACTAACAAATAAGTAAAAATAAAGAGTACAATCTCTACATTTGAACTTTGTCCTCCTGCTTTTTAACTTTTTGTTGTTTCTATTTATATCTTATTGTACTGTCTATATATTGAAAAGTTGCTGAAATTATTATTTTGATCAATTTATCTTTTCCTCTTCTCAAGATATGAATAATTTACAAACCAATTGTACAAATATAATTACAATATTATAATATTTTATGTTCTTCTGTGTACTTACTATTATTGCATGAGTTTTGCACCTCCAAATATTTTGTTGCTCATTAACATCCTTTTCTTTCAGATCGAAGAACTCCTTTTAGCATCTCTTGTAAGACAAGTCTAGTGTTGATAAAATCCCTCAGCTTCTGTTTGTCTGAAAGAATCTTTATTTCTCCATATTTAAAGGATATTTTTACTAGGCATACTGTTCTAGAAGAAAAGTTTGTTTGCTTTATTTTAGCACTTTGAATATACCACTTCCTCTTGACATGTAATGTTTCCATTGAGAAGTCCACTGCCAGATCTGTTGGAGCTCCATTACATGTTATTTGTTTCTTTTTTTCATGCTACTTTTGGAATCATTTCTTCATCCTTGACTTTAGGAGTTTGATTATTAAATGTCTTGAGGTAGACTTGCTTGAGTTAAATCTGCTTGGTATTCTGTAACCTTCTTTTATTAATACTTGAGTATTGATATCTTTATGTTTGGGAAGTTTTCTGTTATTATACCTCTGAAAAAACTTTCTACCTCAATCTTTCTCTCTCTATCTCCTCTCTAAGGCCAATAACTCTTAGAATTTCCCCTTCCAGGCTGTTTTCTAGTTATTGTAGGCATGCTTCATTCATTTTTATTCTTTTTTAAAATGTCCTCTGACTGTGTATTTTCAAAGAGCCTGTCTTTAAGCTCACTAATACTTTCTTTTGCTTGATCAATTCTACTGGTAAGAGACTCCGATGCATCCTTTGGTATGTGAAATGCATTTTTCAACTCCAGAGTTTCTGCTTAGTTCTTTTCATTTATTTCAATTTCTTTGTTAAATTTATTCAATAGAATTCTGAATTCATTTTCTGTGTTATCTTTAATTTCACTGAGCTTCCTCAACACAGCTATTTTGAATTCTCTGTCTGGAAGTGCACGTATCTCTGTTCTATGCCTTATTTAGTTCATGATGAGGTCATGTTTCCTAAATGGTTTTGATGGCTGTGGATGTTTATTGGGCACTGAGGTATGAGGTATTTTTTTCTTCACAGTTTGAGTTTGTTTGTGCTGATTCTTCTTGGGAAGGCTTTCTGAGTATTCTAAAGAACTTTGGTTTTGTAATCTACATCTTTCATTGCTGTAGTTGTACCTGCATTAGGAGGCACCCCAACTTCAGTAATCTGTGGCTTTACAGACTTGTAGAGGTCGTCTTAGTGGTCTTGGATAAGATGTGGAGGAATTCTCTAGATTACCAGGCAGAGACTACTTTTCCCTTCCTTTTTTTTTTTTTTTTTTTTTTTTTTGAGACGGAGTCTCACTCTGTCACCCGGGCTGGAGTGCAGTGGCACAATCTCGGCTCACTGCAAGCTCCGCCTCCCGAGTTCTCACCATTCTCCTGCCTCAGCCTCCCTAGTAGCTGGGACTACAGGCGCCCACCACCACACCCAGCTAATTTTTTGCATTTTTAGTACAGACAGGGTTTCACCGTGTTAGCCAGGATGGTCTCGATCTCCTGACCTCGTCATCCACCCACCTCAGCCTCCCAAAGTGCTGGGATTACAGATGTGAGCCACTGCACCCGGCCCCTTCCTTCCAATACTTTTTCCCAAACAAATGAAGTATCTCTCTCTGTTCTAAGCTGCCTGGAGCTGGGGGAGGGTTGACACAAATACCCTTGTGGCCACTACCACTGGGACTGTGCTGAATCAGACCTGAAGCCAGCATGGTACTGGGTTTTACCCAAGGCCTGCTGTAACCACTGCCTGGCTACCATCTATGTTCACTCAAGGACCTAGGACTCTACAATCAGCAGGGGACAAAGCCAGACAGTCTTGTGTCTTTCCCTTCAGGATAGTGAGTTTGTCTGAACCCAGGCATGTCTAGAGATGCTGTCAGGAAGGCAAAGTCTGCAATGAGAAATGTTAAGAATCCCCCTGATACTCTATTCTTCTGCAGCTGAGCTGGCACCCAAGCCACAAGACAACATCCTTTCCACTCTTTCCTCCCTTTTCCACAAGCAAAGGAGTCTTTCTTGACGGCCACCACAGGCCCAGGCCTATGGCCAGTATTGACCAGCAACTGCTGATGCTCACTCAAAGCCCAACTATTCTTTTTTAAGCTTGTGGTAAGTGCTGCCATGCCTAGGACCCCTCCCTTCAGGGCAGTGGGCCTCACACTAGCCCAGGGCAGGTTCAGAAATGCCTTCCAAGAGCCAAGGCCTGCAACTGGGGACCCCAAGAACCTGCTTAGTGCTCTACCCCACTGTGGCCAAGCTGGTACCTAAGCTTCATGGCAAAGTCCTCTTTATTCTTCTCTCTCCTTTTCTCAAGCAGGAGTCTCTCCCCATAGTCACCACAGCTAGGAATGTGCTAGATCACATCTGGAGCCAGCATGTCTCAGAGTGTCACCTAAAACCCACAGGAAGTACTGCCTGGGTATTGCTACTGATTATTCAGAGCCCAAGGGCTCTCTAGTCAGCAGGTGATTAATCCTGCCTTATTCTTCCTTTCAGAGAGTAGGTTTTCTCTAGCCCAGGGTGTGTCTAGAAATATCATCCAGGAGCTACAGCCGGGAGTGTGGGCCTTGCAACTTTGTTTCATGCCCAGTCCTATTGTGGCTGAGCTGGTATCCATGTTGTAAGACAGAGTCTTTCTTACTCCCCCTTCTCCTCTCCTTAAACAGACGGAAAGTGTCTCTCCCAGAGCTGTGAGCTGTGCTGCCTGGCACTGGGGAAGGGGTGGCACAAATACTCACTTGGAGACCCTAGCTGGTGTCTCACTAGGTTGCTTGTCCCCCAAGTCCACTGGCTCCAAGCATCATGGCTTTCCCAGGAAGTGCAGTCCTTGTGACCTAGATTGCCTTTGAAGCTTATTTTAGATCACAGAGTTGTTTAGCCCACAGTAGCGAGGCTTGCCAGACCTCAAGTTCCAATTCCTGGGGTCGACAAATCCCTTCTGGCTAGGGCTGGTCTAAATGCTCCCTCTGTGGATGTCAACGGAGTTCTGCCTGGTGTTCCTTTCCACATTGATATAGCAGCACTGAGTTCCAATGCAAAGCACCACATTTGCTTTGTTCTCCTTCCACCAAGTGCACAGATTCTCTCTCTGCCTCATGGTGCCACTGCCAGGGGATTGGGGAGGGGTGGTGTTGACATTAAAGATGGTCTTTCCTACCCTCTTGGTGCCTCTTTCAGTAATATGAAGTTAAAACCAGGTACTATGATTGTTCACCTGATTTTTTGTTCTTATGAAGGTGTTTTTTGTATAAATGGTTTTTCAATTTGGTATTCCTGCAGGAGAACTATTGGTGGAGGTTTCTAATTGGCCATATTGCTCCACCTCCCTATTTTCCTAATAATGTCAATTCTTAAGGAAAAAGAATGTATTATAGAGTAAGAGCAACGCATTCTTCTGGGGAGTTAAGATATACAGACAGAACTTGCAAGTAGCTTTTTAATATGCCACTTTCTGATTTATTCCTAAGGAGATATTCTGTTGGGTAGTTCACCTAAGACTTAAAGGTTCACTATGTCCTTCAGCTAAACAGTTTCATCCCTTGAGGGCTTAAAAGTTATTGTTACTTTTTTTTTCACAAAATTAAAACACTAAGACATATAGAAATTAAATTCCACAAAAAACAAATTATTGTTATAGATCTTATATCAGAATCATGGGTTTTGGTTTAATTTCTATTTTACTACATAGTATTAGTCTCTGACTTCCTTCTGTATTGATGGAATCTTTGTTTTCTAAAGCTTATATCCCTATTATAAATGGCGAGAATAAAGCAAATTATAGACATATGCTTTCCTCGGTTTCTCAACAAACTATGAGATGGACATGCGAGGCTATGTCTATGTAGGATGGTTTTAAAGAACCGGAAAATTATTCCAGTATTCCATTATATTTTTAATTTATTCCTAATATATTCTCAACTCCATCATAGATGAGTCTTTAGGTTCCTTCCAATGAATCTTATTTAGAAAACAACGTTTGGCATCTCTATGTAGGTAAAGGTTTGGGATGCTTCTGCTGAGTGAGAATATTGATGAGATCTACTCTAAGAAAATTTAATATATGAAAATGAAGTTTTACAAACCAGAAAATTAAGCAATGTTTACTCAAAACTCAATGACTCTCCATAGATTGACAAATTATCGCTACCTGAATTGTAAACCTGATGTTATATATGTGTGAGAACATCTAATAATTTTAAGTATTTAATTATGGCAAATTACAGAATTATAGCACTTCATTTATTTTTAAATTAGAGTTTGCTTGTATACATATAAATATTTCCAGCTAATAGAAGATATAAATGAAGTATTCTCTATTCTAGTTTTATTATTTAGCTGTTAATTCTCTAATTTTAATCTATATTTATTATTGTATAGCCTTCAAAAACTCTCCTTTTTACTGTGGACATTCGCCTATATGCATATGGTCTCCATTATAATGCAATATTCATTCCAGCTCAAAATTCACAAACCTGAGAACAAATACTAAGCCTGTACTTTGTATGCAATGTATTGTAAAGCTCTCTATATGCAATGCTGTATGTTTTCTTTTGAACAATTTTTTATTAAAGATTTTACCATTGCTAAGTCTATGAAAAATAACAATTGTTATTTATTTTCATTTTGGTAAGTGAAAAGAGGGGGCACAAAGCCTTCAAGTGACTCATTTTCTACTCTAAAATCTTTAGAAAGCTCCCTCCAGAGTTTTTACATACAAGTGTTTGTGTTCACTGAGATGATTTATGTACTCAACTCATTAAACTATTTTAAAAGGATCCTCAGCAAGGTTAGCATTAAAAAAGAAATTAATTCAGTGCTGAGAATATAAATAGAATACTGTAATCATAACAAATAATAGAAATCAGCTCTTTCTTATCCAACATAAACTTCTTTCAAGGAAAAAAAAATCAACCAGCTTCCATAATTACATTTTTGTTGTGTTTTTCATTTACACCATATTTCTCTGTTAGGTAAGCTTGTAATTGCAAGCAACTCTACCTTATGTATTGAAATTAAAATCAAATAGACTCAAGGTTCTATGATTTTTTTTGTTCTATAACTAAACAAAAAATATTTAAAATCTGTTTCTTAAGAAAAAAATAAAATTATTTGATGGTCTAGGAATATTGCCATACTTCAAATAATGAATAAAATTTTAAAAAATTGTTTATATGCCACATATGGTACAGGATGTTTTATAATAATTATCCAATTCAATTTTAAAAACAATTCTGTGATGTATACATATTTTAAGTATCTTAATTTTGCTATGATCAAAAATTCTAACATAAAGAGATTTAGAGCAAAAAGGTTCACTATTAGCTCTCAGTGGAGACCTCTGAGAAGAAAATGTAGCTGCAGTTTGAAGCAGTAAATTCATCTTTCTTCTCTAAATCTCATGATAAAACAGTTCTCTACTCAATAACTTTGATAACAACTCCTAGTGCTACATACTTCTTTGTTTGTATACGGAGAAAGAAATTTTTTCCAACATTCCAATTGTTTTTACATTTATTCTATTTGAATTGGTTTGATGGGGTCCCAACCCTAACACCATCATTTTACCCAAAAGAATGGAATATGATAATTGGTTAAGTCAATAAGGGCTTAGAGTAGGCGGTTTGAAGAATGGGTTGTTACCTAAACAAAATTCAGGTACTATTAGTTGAGGAGAATTATAAAATAGCTGGTATATTAGTAGATAAGAAATGTCCACTAGAATATTATAATCTACATTTAATAAATGAAAAAAGTCAGGTTCAAAAAATTAATTTACTTAACAATTATTGCCCAGAATGAAGCTACCTCCACTTTGATGTTTTGCATAACCTCAAGCCCATAACCCCCAATCTCATGAAAAAAGACTGGATTTAAACACTGCTGTGAACAGTACATGCCATATCATTGTATAGGTACTTGGTTTGTCCATTATAACATACCAGATTTGTTAACTGACTTTATATGAAATATGTATCTATCTTTAAAATCAATGGAATTATTTTAATTTTGGATTTTCTAATGAAAACAAAAATAATTTGACAAGTAAAAAAATATGCATCTATGGTATGCAATGGATTACATCCAGATTATTAAACTGTTAACCTAAAGATAGGCATATATAAAGTAATGTGGTAGCTGGTTTCCAATGACAGTGTCTAAAAATTTTTCTCATACCTTTATGTTCGTACTACATGTCAAGAGGTAGAACATATCTACCCTCCCCTTGATCGTGGGCTGTCCTCGGTTGTAACCAATAAGATGAGGCAAAAGTGACATTCTAGAACCCCAGGCTTTAAGATAACTGACAGCATCCACTTTCTGTTCTTTAATGAGTAGTCATAATATGAGAAGCCCAAGCCACATGGGGAGACCACATGGAGAACTAACTTGCCTCTGTCAAACCCATATGATCTCCCTGCCAAGTGCCAGCATCGAATGCCAACCATGTGAGTGAGCCAAGTTGGACATTCCAGGCCAATTTTAGATTGGCCCAATAGCCTGACATTTACGGCCATTCAACAATGGCCCAGCAAATATCACGTGGAGAGAAAAAAACTGAGCCCAATCATTTCATAGAAAAATAAGAGATAATCAGATAGCTGTTTTAGGTGTCTACATTTTGATATGGCTTATAATGCAGCAATATAAAAGCAAAATGGTCAATATCTGTAACAGGTTTCTTAAGTTACAATCCCTGCTCATTAGTCCATCAGTAAAGCCCTCAGGTAAAATTCACTTCTTTGTGTCTGGACCCCATTCTTTTATCCGAGGAGTACTGTTCTGCTTCCTAGTGTATTAATTCACAGCCTAGTTTGGTCTGCACTTTCTAGACCCAGAATCAGCATGAAAATTATAAAAAGTCCTCAGTCTCTTAGAGCTGAACAAAGTTCAGGGTTTAAAGGACAACTACATTTATATTATTGTATTTATAGCTATCTTTATCTCTTTTGTTACCTGGACAGATTCATGCAGAACTTATTCAAGAAAAGCGAACCCTTCTCCATATGCATTTTGGAAAATCACTTGCAGCCATTGCTTAGAATTTTTAATTTGAGTTTGGGTTTCTCTCTGATTGAAAATTTGTATAACAAACTCGACTTCTGAGATTAAGAGATGAGATTCTAAGGCAAGAATCATTTAGAAGATACTCCTCTATTCAAGAAAAAAAAACTGATTGTTACTTTTTATATAATACTATAATCACTCTCCCTTTCCCTCTCTTCCCCACTTTATTTTCAGAAAGTTTGCTTATAACTATGTTATATCCATTTTGGGGAGGTCTATACTAGCAAAGAGAGTTTTCCTAAAATTTTTGACTGAGTAAATTCATTAATATCAAGTACTTACAGATTATATGATTTCATTTTTTCCATCTTTAGTTTTTCTGACCTATATGAGGCCAATAAAGAGCCTAGAACTGAGAACTGAATTTGGAGAAAAGACGTTAGGTATGATGGTCTGAAAGACATCAGCAGTAGCTGACGTGGGATTTACCATTTTTAGTATTCAATATATATTTTAATGTAATGTGCCATCTGTAGCGCACCATAGAAATGCAAATCTCAAATCATACTTTTCCAGTAAGTTTGCTTTTTTTCATTGCATGGACAGAGAAAACTTTTAAGAAATTTACCATAGCTAAGTTAGATTAGAATGAGTAAGTGTTGGATATTTACAATTAGTCTGTTGGACAGGCTAATTTTTCAATAGGCATATGATACTCTACTGTCTTATACAGTGCCCACCTTTTCTCTAGGCCAAACATAATTTTGGACTCCCATTGATTAAGAACCTCTGATTCAATTTAAAGCAAATTTACTGATTGGCGTAGTCAACAAGTTTTCATATGAACAAAATGTATATAGCAAATAATAGGGGATGCCAGACTGGCATACAGCATTTCAAATGTTATTGAATTTTGATTTAAAAATAAAATTAAATAAAGAAATTCAAGATTTTTTATATCTTGCCACTCATGGTTATTTTATAATATTTACACTGAAATTTATCCAAATTTAGCCTTTAGACTATACAATGCTCTAATATTGCTGTTATTAGCTACTCAAAGGAAGTGTTAAATATATTGTATTCTAACAAATAATAAACGCAAAAAATCAATACCTGCTTCAGGAAGCATTTTGTTTTTAACATGATAAGTTTGAAAATAAATAGCATATAGGGCATCTGACTGTATGTTAGCCCGAGAGGTAATTTGCTTTAACTTGCTGAGCCTGTTCTCATTTGCTAACAACTCCCAGTTTCTATTTCATAGGATTGTTTTAAGTCCTCATTGGGCATTTTAAGTTCTGTTTGAAAGAGCTGCATCACAATTCTTATAAAGAACTTGTTGAATCATAAGCTGTTTCCTTAAGCACCAATTATGTGGGGGACCTTGTGCCAGGCACTGGGCCACATAAACGAGAATCACACGAACCAGGATCAAGAAGAGGCAGGTAAGTCCTCTTCTAGAACATAGTAGTAAGGAAACACCAACAAAATAAAATCGTACTCAATATAATTAATAGTTAAATGCAGTATTTTTACAAAATATAAATGTAAATGGAAAATATTACATAAATAGAAGGTGAGTATGACTGATTTACTCTTTTTGTGTCAGGTTCCGATGTGACTCAGCACAGTGCTCACAGTCCATGCTGTCAAGAATCTCAGCTTAGGAGGAAGCAAAGAGGAAAAGCACAGGTCAACATGCAGTGTTGGACTACATAGAAAGTACATATCCTTCATTAGTGCTGGCAAGACAGATGAATTAATGCCTTTCAGGGGTAAACATACTATCTATTGATATTGATATTGATATTGTTACTGCTGATGTTGTTAAATTACTTTTATGGAAAGAAATACGTGATGCCCAGGCCTGCCCAAAAGAGACCTCCTAAACATTATTTGTTTCTTTAAATATCTTCTCTCTCTTATTAATTGGTAAGGAGAAAAAGAGATAAATGTTTCCGATTTGAATGTGATATGCTCCCATCTAATTAGCAATTAAAGAGTTTTTACAAACTTAATGAATCTTCATTCCCTTCATCTGACTATCTCTGTTGTATTTTTGCAAATCAGCATGCACACAAAAATACAGTTTCATTGAGTTGCCTGACCTAACAATCACTGAACATTTTTTATCATGTTTCTCTGAAAGCATCAGCATTTTAGTACTGACATATTGCTAATGTGAGGAAATATGACTTTATTCTGCTGACTACTAATTAATCTTTATAATTATATCATCTCTCAAGCATAATCAAAATCAGATGCAAGAAAAGTGGCTCTAAGAAACATCTTTATCTGCATAATTGTCTTACTATAGGAAAAGACTTCAACTGAAGCCTTACTTTGTGATAAGTGATTGACTTGGTAATTATTGTTCTCAAATTAAGAAGAGTTTAAAAGAAAGAAAAATAAATTTCATGTGCATATTATGCATTGAGTTTCAATGAGACATTGAAAAGTTCTGAGAATATGTTTTTAATAATAGGAAGAAGTCCAGGCACGGTGGCTCACGCCTGTCATCTCAGCACCTTGGGAGGCCGAGACAGGCAAATCACAAAGTCAAGAGATCGAGACCATCCTGGCCAACATGGTGAAACCTCATCTTTACTAAAAATACAAAAATTAGCTGGGTGTGGTGGCACATGCCACCTGTAGTCCCAGCTACTTGGGAAGCTGAAGCAGGAGAATCACTTGAACCTGGGAGGCAGAGGTTGTAGTGAGCCAAGGTCACACCACTGCACTCCAGCCTGGCGACAAGAGTGAGACTCCATCTCAAAATAATAATAATAATAATAATAATAAGAAGAAGAAGAAGAAGAAGAAGAAGAAGAAGAAGAAGAAGAAGAAGAAAAAGAAGAAGAAGAGGAAGAAGAAGAGGAAGAAGAAGGACAAGAAGAAGGAGGAGGAAGAAGAAGAAAGAAGAAGAAATAATTTTATGTTCTAGATAAAATAACAAATTTCATTACATTTATGTCACAAACTGAGCAGCTTAAAACAATAGAAATTTATTCTTTCATAGTTCAGGAGTCCAAAAATCCAAAACCAAGATGAGAATTGGTTCCTTCAGAAGGCTCTGAGGGAAAATCTATTCCATGCCGCTCTCTTGGCATCTGGGGCTCTTGGCATTTCATGGTCTTCCTTAGCTTGTAGCCGCATAACTTCATTCTTGGCCTCTGTCTTCAATGTTCGTCCTGCTGTTTCTCTGTGTCTCAAATCTCTGGCTTTTTACTCATATAAGGCCACTGGTCATTGAATTTAGGGCCTACTCTAAATCCAAGATGATTTCATCTCAAATTCTTTAGCTTAATTACACATGCAAAGACCGTATTTCCAAATAAGATCACATTCACAGCTACCGTAAATGAGGACTTGGACATATGTTTTAGGGAGCACTGTTTAACCCACTAGATATGTTTCAAATTTTTTGTTAATAATGACAAAAAATGAATATTAATATATCGTGAATTATAGAAAGGCAAATAGAAATCAGCTTATTTATAAGGGTTAATTTGTATCATAAAATAATTCTTTTCCTGCAAGAAATTAAAATACCAGAGAGACAAGTACTTAAAGGAACTGCATTAAAGGAGAAAAATAACACCTTGATTGGGTTTATTATGTATTTTACTTCAATTACCTTTTGCTGGTGAGAGTGAGATCATTGTTAAATGTCAGAATGCAGACAGCAATAAACTATACTGGATGCTAAGTGTAGGAATTGTTTTTGGGTTTTTTTTTTGGCATTACCTACAAATTGCAAAGAGGTCCTTGCAGGGCATCAAGACTTGCAATTAACAAACAAAAGGTACGTATTCTACTGGATGAAATAATAAACTAACAGGAAGAGTGAATTTGCTGCCTTATTTTGGAAACATGACTCATACCTTTTAGATAGGTTTTTCCAATATCATCACCTTATCTCTTTCCAATCATGTTTGATATTTAGGTTCAGCCATGCAGAACTAACAGTTATTAAAAGGAGTGTATGCCAGCCATATTTCCAGTTAAACAGGAACATGACAAGTATACCTGAAAAATAAGATGAATGGCAGAAAAGAGAAATATATTGAATGTTAAAAAAATGCTTGATGTCAATTTCCATTGTGACTTCAGAGGTTTACTAGAACATATTTATTCTGGCATACTTTGTGACTCAGACAATCTCTCAATTTATTGACTTCTGACCACTTGCTTTCAGAATCTAGGTATAGTCTGGATTACTCAATATCTCATCTGGTTAAGAACCTGAAGTTCAAAATAATGGATATACTTGCTTATAGGAGCAGGGTATATTATTGAAATATTTGAAAAGTAGATCTGTATAAGCAAAGTTATGACAGGACTGTTCATTTATTTGGAGAAGTAAAAATGATACTTCTGACATTTTCTAGTTGGAGGAGAATTGCTAAAGGAAGAACCATGAAAAATCTAACAATTATGAAGAAAGGAAATAATAGTAACAACTAATTGTTTAATCATGGAAAAAAGGGAAAATTTTTAGGGAACTATTTATTAGATTCATTCAGTTTTGACTGTTGTTTGAGTATGACACAAGGTCAGGAATCAGAAATGGAAAGGTCATTACAGAATATGAATAACTTTCAAATCTACTTTAGAGAAAACTTACAAGCTAACTTCAAAAAATATTTGTCAGTCCTAGGCAAGTTAGTATGTCCTATCATAATAATTGGGTCATCTTGGGATTGATAACAGGAGTACTAGTAAAGTCAACTCAAGTGAACCCAGAAGTCATTGAAAAAGTAATAATTATGCTTAGAAGTGTGGTGACTATCCAGTATTAACCCCTTTCGTTATCTGCCAATCATTTCACTTACCTCCAGTCCCTAGGACTCCCTTTGAAGGACTAGTAATGAGCTTAGCAATTATTCATTGAGTAACAACTATGTGGGTGGAGGTTCTAAGGAGCTGTGAAGTTGCAAAGATTGGTAAGCTATAAATCAATTCTTTAAGTGTTTATAATTTAGAGACAGAATTAAGATACATACAAAAATAAATATAATGCAATATCTAGAATACCAAATATCATGAGAAATCACAGAAAACAGTAATGAGTTTCAACCAGCAAGAGATTATATTCTGTTTTCAGGAAATGGAATTGAGGGAAGTATTCCTAAAGGTCTTGGCATTTTTAGCAGAGCCTAGAATAAAATAGTTTGGATCTGAACATATAAAGAGTGGACTGGGAAAGGGAATTCCAGGCAGAATGTACACTGTGGGTAAATGCAGAGGCAAGGAAATAAAAGAAATGTAGAAGAAGTGATGAATGGATTGATAAGAAAATGCTGGGAGGATGTTAATAGACAGTAAATATTCAAGTGCAGATTAGGAAAACCTTGAATATCAGTTTAAGGAATTTGTACTTTGTTTTATAAGTCCTAAGGATTCAGTGATAAATTCAGGAAAGTAAATTAAATTATCAGGCAGAGATTTTAAGAAAGCAATTGCTTCTGTGATGCCCTCCAATTGATGTATACTGAATATTCTTTTCTGCTTTTTGTAGTTTTTTTCTTACCACTCAGCACCAAATATATATATTTGTTCATGTGATATAAATAATCATTGCTTAACAGGCATGGAAAAGAACTAACAGAATCCAACAACTATCAGTGTGTTTTGAGTGGAACTTTCCTTAAAAAAGTACCCCAAAATGTGTTTAGCTATTTTTAAATAAGATCACTACTGGCATGGGGAGGAAAGGCAGTAGTTCTTTAATGTGTGGAACTGGAAAACATTTAGCATCTGTGTCTTGGAACACTATATATATCCTTGCCCACCACCCTCCAGAAGTCCTTGTGCCAACCACAAAATTCCCACTCACATTTCCAGATGCCCCTAAGTATGTGTGGGAACATAAGCCAGAACATCTCTTGATTGAGAACCACAGGATCCAGCATATAATGATTACACATAATGTGTGTAAATAAAAGGTGTAATACACATGTTCCACCATGTATTCTTTTATGTTTCCTTCATAAGGAACACTGTAGCGAAGGAATTTTGTTCTGAATAAACTAAGAAACCCGTATACCATATATCTATTTTGGATTTAATAACAGATAATAGTACAGTTAAGGCCCTTAGTAATTATGCTATAAAGAAATCCTTTTAACGTTATACAATTTTTTTATTTTTGTAGTTTTTTGATACAGAACTTCCCTATTTGTTTAATATCTAACTAGCCCTAAGGTTAATATTCAAAATTATTAATAAAATGCATTAGGAGATCTGCTGGTAGAAGTCTTAAGAAGAAGATCAGAGTTTCGAAAGGACATTCTCACACAGATCTCAGTGAGTCTTTGCCCACCTAGTCTATTCAACTTTGCTGATCTCCTTCTTTTCTTTACTCTGTCCACTTCCAATGATTTGTCTCCATACATGTGAATTTATTCAATCCTCAATTTCCAACTAAACATTTTCAACAATTGTTCTTGAATAACACCAACAAGAATATAAAATGTTATATCTATACTTCATTTGAAATATGTATACTGTATTTTTAGTTTAACTATATAAATGTACTTTTTATTTTACCAGTAGAATTTTGGAAATTCTAGCCACTTATGCTAATCTATTATCTCTTCTTCTTCTTTTTTTTTTTTTACTTTGTTTCTTCTTTTGTCCATATCTTTTTCAGAGAATGAGAGTGCAACACCTGTAAGGCATTTAGTTCTAGTGACATTTTTCTCCCTTGCAAAATTTAGCTGTTAAAATTATATATACACACACACACACACACACACGCATATATATACACATATACTTATATATTTCTTACCTTTTTATACATTAAACATACATATCAAACACTTGGAAACAAAAAGTGTTTCTATAATACATGGGTATATTATTCCAAATGGCTAGTATTTTGCTAATCATGCCCTTCTAATTAGCATTGCCATTGGAAGTGAAAAAGTGTTTGGATGACACATAAGCATATTAGTCATATGAAGGTGTAATTTGTTGTTTCGCCTGCCAAGAAAATCACATTCCTAGAATCCAAAAGAAAGGAAAAACTTGACAAAATATTAAGAATGAATAAAAGAAATATTATAATTTAAACAACTACACTGTGCCATGAATTGTGTAAGGTATAGTAAATGTCTCTTCTCAAACTCCCCAGGAGACACGTATCAATAATTCTTATTGACGTTGTCCTTCCATTTTAAATATTAGAAAAGAAAAACAGAATGAAATTAACTCACTTGCCCAAGGACACATAATGCATTAGTGGCATGAGTTCATGTTTGTTTAACTCAATATCCTGGCTCTCTTCACTACCTCTTATTTCCTGTCTACAACAGGCCACAGCCAATCTTTGGCATGTTTCAATCTGTTAGCTAGGTTACACATCCCTAGTCAGCTTATTCAAGGAATAATTGCAACAAATTAATCAGTAGTAAAAAGCCAGATAGAACAGTATTAATTTACTTTCTTATTTTCTTTGTATGTAGCATGTCTTCTACCTATTTCTCTTCTTCTTAAGATCAAGGCCAGGTAAAGCCTTACGTGATATAAAGTGATATCACATAACAAGTGATATGAAGTCACTTGAAAAATGCACATTTTAATCAAGTCTCTACTTCTTACTATGTATATGACCTTGAATCATTTACTTAATTCCTCTGAATCTGTTTTCTTTTATCTATATATAGAGTGATGAATGATGATATCTAGCTAATACAAGGGTTCTTCAAAAGATAAGATGTAATAACATGTAGATATTTTCTACTCAAACCCTACACTCAGATGGCATTTTACGTTCTTTCCTAGCCCTCTAAATTCAATTATTATACCTCTGGGAATATATGAATTCCAAAGTGATAATATAAATAAGTATACAGGAGAATGTTGGTGGATTTCTTTGATGGCAGAATTAAAACAATCAGTAATTGATGCTATATCAGCTAAAAAAGTACAAGCTGTTTTTAGGACACTCCATGAAAACAAAATGTTGAGTTTAATTGCCAGAACTGAAATTCCCAGCATTAATACTGACAGCATTTATTTCCACCCTTTCTAAACTCAAAGGTAGTAAGGCTGAAATATGCAGTTCCCACATGTAAGATGAATTCTTGTGTATCTGTGTGTACAGGAATTTTTAATACCTGTGTATTGATTTCAGGTTTACCTCCTATTCCAGAGGGCGTAAATATGCAATGGTACTATTCATAAACTTAACCAATGGCACAATCATTTTAATACTGACATGCTTCAGTACAAATAAATATAATTCGGAGAAAATCTTTCATGAATATTCCTTACGGAGCTGAAAAAAAATGTTATCTGAAGCAAGATGTTACTATGGGAGGATTATATTGTGCGCACTGTGTTTTGGCAATGCTTTGGGATATAGTCATTAAATAGGTTGGCTGAAAATTCATTTCACTGGTTAATTAAATCCAAGAGTTTGCAAGAAAGGTGGTCATATTATTTTGGATTTTATTTCTTAAAAGATTAATCTTATTGAAATTTTTAAAGGTTATGAAGGGGTAGTTGGGAGTACTGACAAATTTTACATAATCTCTTTTTTAATGCAAGGTTTTTGCTCTGTACTAGTTTAAATTTTTATGTTTGAAAGGGAGTATATTGTTCTTATTCTTGTTGCTTTGTTTTGTTTTGCATTACAAAGCAATACATTAAAAACACGCTTTCTATTCTGTTAGCATAAAATCATCCAGAAAATGGGTGAGGTATTAGCATTTATGGGACTTTTTTTTAAAAAAACAGGGGACTATGCAAGGGACTGTGTAACTAATGTCACTGAATTCTACTATGGCCTTCCAATGTGAAGATAATTAGCCCCCCATACCACTGCCTTTCTGTACAGTTAATAAAACTAAAGGTCAGGGAGAATAAGCAATTGGTTCCAGGTGATACACATTAGCATTTGTGATGTTAAAATTTGAATTCAAGTTCCTTCAAAACCAAAGATATAATTTGTATTTTCCGATTTCATTTCTACCTTCCCCAAAATTGCCTTTCTTTAAACAGGGAATTTTTTTGCCCTTAGGGAAGAAGATACAGTTGATTAAATGAAATATAGAACATTGAAGAGCCAAATACATCCACCTATACCACACTGCTTCATTAGCCACCAGCTCACCAAATTCTATTTAAAAAGGATTTTGAGGAATTATAGATTTAAGTAACATAAATATCTTCCCACTTAAATATTTTTTCAGAATATGGAACCATTCAGAAGATATACAATATAGTTGATAAAGATTTTCTATCATATCTAAAAGTAATGTATCCAGTTGGAAAAATCACCTACTGAAATGTAGATTAAAAATAAAACTTAGCACTGGCTTGTCAACTATTTGAATTTATTTTATCCAAAAAATACTATGTTATCTCAATCATATTCTTTGAAATTGTATGCAAGTATATTTCAAAGTAAGTGCATACAGACAACTTGCATGGGAAAAGTAGAAAAATAGGTATATGAAAAGGGAACAATGTATTAATAGATACAATACTGGTAGCATTGCAAAAACTGAAAAACACATGACACTCTTCTTTTTATCATACAAGTTTGTTATTATTCCCAGTCTTGAAAATTTCAATTCAGTTCTAGTACTTAATCTTTCACATGTCTGAAAAAGTTGCACTAGATATATATAAAGGGAGCAGAACTGTCTACTTTTTGCTTTCTCAATATACATCAGGCAAATGGGATGTTGCCAAATGTCATTTCTGCAGCAAATACCCTCTACACTCTAGAGTAGGATTCATATTGCGGAATTTCAAAAAAATGGTTGGTGGTGGTGGGGGTGGTATGTATCTGTCTTAGAAAACTGCTCACATTAATTACCTTGTGAACATTTCACTATGAGTTTCAGATTGTTTACCGACAAACTACAAGAGGATGGTAAAAATAGATGGGCTAAGCAATCCAAGACTCCCAGCAGTGAACTTCCTCTTTGGAAATTTATATTATGTTTCAGATTTGCAAAATGATATTTTTCATAACAATAAAATAAGTACTGACGTTAATTTTAAAGGGGAAAAATTTCAAAAGGTGTAAGCTATACCTGGGTAGATAAAAAGAAATAAAAGCTAAAATTTATTCAACAGTTACTTTGTTCCAAGAACCACACAGAAAACTTTATATTAATTAACTTAGTTTTCATGATGGTCCTGTAAAAAAGCATGGTTGGTTCTATTTGCCTGGGAGGACATTTTACTTTCATTTCATTTATTTTCATTTCATTTATTTCATTTCATGTCATTACCTGGGAGGTAATAACAATACAAATAAATAATTAGCTCAAGTTACGTATACTCAGTCAATACTTAGAGACATGATGTAACTTTCCCAGGTAGTAGAAGCCAGAGCTGAAATTAGAAACCAGGTCTGTATCCCCACAAAGTCATGCTCTTTCTAGGCCAGCACACTTAACTACTTATCAATATTTCTGATCATTTTGATTGATATATTCTGGTATCTAATAGCTAATATGGAATGTATATTTGAAAATATGATGATAGCTTAATAGGACCCTAAATAAAGTTTCCAAAAATAATTCTATACTGCATATTTGGGATTTGATGGTGTGCATAATGATATGGAAATTATAAGAAGGATAAAGGCAACTTAGTCAATGGTCTAAAAACATCTACAGTGGTTTAGTTTCTTAAGGATGTTATTGTTGAATGATAAATGTCAACATTACTCCTTTGCAATGGCAAAATTTTGTTAAATCGGTAAGAATAGTTGTCCTTTATATTTGCATTGACATTTACTGGATGAACCAGAAATTGTATAGATGTGAAGGGAGCTACATCCGAAGGAAAGAGCTATTTCTGAATGGATTTGTCATCCCAATTTTAGACCATTCTGACCAAATGCTTTGAAAAGTTGTTCTCATTTGAACAGTGTTTGTTGAATTACTCAGTTAGGGCTTTACGATCCTTAGCACCTGTATTTTATATATTTTCACTAGATTTACATGATTTGAAAATATTTTCAGCTTCTGAGAATATTGTATTTGTCACAGAAAAATAAAGTGAAGCATAGCTAAGAAGCAGAATTATTTCACCAACCCTTAGGATTGTTGTTTTCATTAAGAAATGAAATAAAAATGGGAAATGCACCTTGCGTAGCTTCTTTTTTCCCAAAAAGCCATTTTTATTCAATTTTTTTTTTAGTTTTGACAAGTGCAATATTACCTATCAATACATTTCCATAAATATCTTTGATAAAAATTAAATCTTTTCAAATAGTAAATCACTATATAAGATAAATAAAAAAGTAACTGGATCAAATGCAATAGTTATTTCAATACAAAATATCTTGTTTATAAATGGGTAAAAGTGTTACTGCTAGCATGAAATTCTGTGAACAGTTAAATAAAGCAGCTGCTCAAGAATTCGAAATGCCCTCAGGAGCCAACATCTTGATTACAAGCACTCAGAATACCAACTTTATTATGCCCAGGAGTATAGTCACGAGAGAGAACTAGAGTTTACTATACATAAGGGTTCTAAAACCTTCTGATAACCTAACACCCATGATAGGAAGACACAAGAAAAGAAGTCAACACCATCTAAGAAGATTCCAGGAGCAACTGTTCAAATAAATGATTGGCTCTTTGTAAAACCTTTTGATTGTATGATACAGAGATAGATCTTTTTTTTTTGAGGTCTTACGATAAGAAAATAACAACCTAGGGTATGGGTTTGATTAGGCAGAAAATATGTTTCTTATTCAGAAGCCAGAAAAATTAAGAGTAGGCAAAGAAACAGAATGTTTGACAGATCAGGATGGGTGCATCATGACTGAGTCTTTTTAAGGAAATAAAATATCTAAATTTATTTAGATAGATTAGTGATAGGAACATGGATATTTAAAGTTTAAATAAGACTAAGTGGTTTTCACTAGGCAATATTGGACCATTGATATATCTGAATATAAAAATGACAAAATTATAGCTAAATATTAGAAAAACTAAATAAAGATGGAGTTAGAGGAACAATTTTAGCTACGATATATTGAACATTTTCTATATGCTATATATTGTGCTAAGCATTTTATCTATGTAACCAGTTTTAATCCTCTCTATATTAGTTTTCTAGTCAAGTAAGTCTTATTTAGTTTTAAGAAACACAAGTTCATTTATAATATTTTAAATAAAAAAGGATAATTTATTTTAAAGGTACAAAGGACATTTCTCAGGAACTACATCTGGTTTCAGGAGCCAAAGCATTGGAATCTATGTATACTTACCTATCTTTCATTACTGCATATTCGATTTCATGCCATTTCTCTTTGTTATCCTCTACTTTTTCATTGTGTACATTTTTATATTTTCATTTTGCAAACACTTATGTAACACTTGCTATTAGTCCCTATTCAATCCTCATAATAAAACTGTGAAGCAGAGACCATTATCTTCACTTTATAAATGTAAATACAGCACAGAAAGGTTACGTAGCTTGCCCAAGTTGGTCTAGCTAGCATAAGACATGCTGTGATTCAAGCCAAGCTGTCTGGCTTTATGTTCTTAGTCTTCCTGCTGCCCAGTACCATTGCATTAGCCAACAGGAACACCAGGCCAAATCCACTTTAAACCTGGACAGTCCTCCCAAATAGACTTTACACTCTGGTACTTCCAGCTCAAATACTTGAAAGGAAAGAATACTAACAAAAGATTACTTAACTTTAACTTTGGAATGGAGGTGAGACACAAATACATAAAAAGGGGATGACAGAGTCTGTAACTTCTAATAGTCTTTGCCAGTTTGGGGAAAACACCAAACCGATATTGTCCACATTAACACAGCCTAGGATCTGTTCGTAGTTAAAATATTTTAAAATTCCAATTAATGATATAATTCAAAATAAATAGCATAAATTGTGCAGAAGGTAGAACCCTTTGTAAAGTCACATTTGTTCATTACTGGCCTTAACATAGAATGTGAAATAATCAGGGAAAGGAGGTAAAATATGACTTGTTTACAAAGTTTATAGACAACAGAGGAAGGCAGAGAGGGAGAATTCACAATACAAATATTAAAAAAAAATCAGTGTTCAATGTGTAAATACTATAGAGTATGACTTGAAGCTGAGATGTGTGGGCTATGAGACCAGATTGTCTGTGTAAGAATTTAGCCTTGGCTATTTAGCCTTGGAAAGTTATCTACCCTCTATATTCTTATATATGCCAAATTTACACATAAATGGATATGAATGATGATGCTTACTTTAGACGGTTGCTGAGAGGGTTAATGTGGAGAATCTGCATAAAAATACATTAATGTTAAGTAGTCACAATAAAAATTAAGATATTTAAGGCTATGTGGAATTCCAAAGTGAAACAAACAATCTATTGAAGCTTTTGTTAAAATGCCTATTGTGGCAAGTTAGATTGGTAAGGGAAATGGCAAAGAAATAGTGTTGGGGATGAGAAATTGGATTAGATAATCCCATAAAATATAAAATCTCATTGACTGTTTATATAGTTTTCTATAATAAGTTTTTAAAATAAAAAACCAATCTAGTGCAAAAGAGAGAAAAAATATTCATATAATCAAATATTTAACTTACCTCAATTTTTCTATGACAAAGCAAATGTCTTTTGTCATGCACTTCCTCAATTATGCACTAACACAATAAGATTTAACATAATTGTCTATTGTTTAAAAGTAATTTTTCAATTAACTCTACAAAAAGAATGTGTTCCAAAATTAGTAATGTAATTTGACTCAAAATTTTATTTTATAATAAACTCTAGTTATAATTTATGATAAAATTATATTTGAAAAAACTCCAAGTACTGGGGTTAGTGTTTCTACCACTACAGGCCATAACACTGGATATTCTTTCTTTGAATTCATGCTTTCACATTTTATTTGAGTTTTCAATCTGCCTCCTTTGCAAAGTTTCTCTGGGCTTTCTCCAAGTTAGACTGCAAAATGGAAATGAACAAAAAGAAATATTATGTTTCTAAGATGCATGTAAAACCAGTTGACAGTGGTTTACAACAGCTATTGTGTCCACATCAGGTTGTGGGGATGGCTGAGATTGGAAGGGATACAAAATCAATGCAAAAAATACAATGGGTCATCAGCCAATTCTTCTGTATTCGTTATCTATTGCTGCATAACAAATTACCCCAAATTCAGTGGCTTAACACAACACTAATTTATTATCTCCATGTTTGTATGAGTTAGGAACCTGGGCATGGCTTATTTGGATTCTCTGATTCATATTCTTTCAGAAGTCTGTAATGAATCAATGTGTCAGCTCAGGGTTTACAGTCCCAGCTGAAGGCTCAGCTGTAGAAACATAGAGTTCCAAACTTAATTGACAGAATTGAATTCCTAAAGGGCTGTTGGACAAAGGGCCTAAGTTCTTGATGGGTTTTGGCTGGAAATCACTCCTAGTTTTTTGACGTGTGGAATTCTCTTTTGGTAGCTTGCTTTATCAAAGCATGCAGCAAAAATGGCAATAAAGAGAGAATGTGCCATTCAGAAAGAAGTTGCAGTCTTTTGTAATTTAGTCATACAAATTAAATCTCAGCACTATTGTTGTCTTTTATTGGTAGCATCAAGTCACTATGCACAGACCACACTCAAATGAACAGATTCTATAAGGGCATTAATACCAAATGGAAAATATCTTTGGCAGCCATCCTGGAAGTCTGCATACAACAGCTTCCTTCACATTATTACATTATTATTGTTGTGCCTCTCATTATTAAAATATTACCAATCCCATACCATTAGCTCACCTACTCCAGCCCCCATCCCATCATAAACTGAAGATGAGAGCCACATCCAATGGCATTCACCTGTAGTCCCAGCTGCTTAGGAGGCTGAGGTAGGTGGATTGCTTGACACCAAAAGTTCAAGGCTGCAGTCCACGATGATTGTGCCTGTGAACAGCCACTTCACTCCAGTCTCCTGGGCAACATAGCAAGACCCCACCTCACAAAATATATCATATATATAAAATACATATGTATACATGTGTATATATTTACATGTGTGTGTATAAATATATACCAGAGAAGGGAATATATTTTTCTAAAATTGTTACATTTTATATATTTCTACACTTTATTTCTATTTATGCATGAGGGCCTCAGAAATAGTAATTTAACAAATTTTATTTTAATTCTGTGTTTGATCAGTCTTTATCTTATTGATACCCTCAGCCATATGTAATTCAGACCTTCTACTATTCTCCTGCATAGCTCAAATGAAAGTTTACCTATGTGAAAGTAAGATTCTATTTTGGTTTTGAGTTATAATACATTCAGCTTGCTGCCTAGGTTGCTAATGAGAAGCTGACTCCTTCTGGAACAAAGCACTTCGATAATACAGAATTCGTATATTAAACACAACTAGCATTTAGCAGCAGGAGACGCAGTTTCCTAGTGAGTTACATAGTTCACATATGCCAAATGGCACTCCCCAACTTTGATTGAAACTGCAGATCTCCTTTTCCAGATTACTAAACTCTGACCTGTTATGGAATGAGACAGATCTGAATTAAATCTCTGAGTCAACAACTTTCTAGCTTTGTGACCATGACCCTGTAACCTAATCTCAAAACCTCAATTTTCTAACATGCAAATACAAATATTACCTGCTTTCTAATAAAACTTTTAATTTTTGTTTGATTAAATGGTATAATTTATATAATGTGCCTAGCACATTATTCAGTAATTTAGTTATCGTCATCTTTTTAACTTGATTGTGCCATATGCAAGATTTCTCTCCTTTTATTTCTGACTGATGTGTTTTATTTTGTTTCATAATATTATTGTAGTAATTACTATTCAGAGATGTACCTTGGACTTATTGTTTTATTCATTTAGATTTTCTGAAGGCTCAGAGTCCTCAGAATTAAATAAAGCTGATTATTATATTTATCAAAGTTTGCTTAGTATTCATATTGAGCATTTACTATGCATTAAGTTCTTTTCTGGCTTCTTAGATACACAGATAAATAAGACATAACTTCCACACCACCCACTATTGCAGATATCAGTAGACATTAATCTCTAGGGCCATTTCTGGCCTTAAAAAGAAAGCATGTTAGAAGCTCTTTTTAACTATTCAGAAATTCAGCATCAGATTAACTCTCCTTCTGCCCTAAATTTATGTAATATATATGGTCATATATTACAATACATGTTTGATTTATATCTTAGCCTAGTAACTTCATCTTAATATTTCTATGCCTGTAACTGTGTTATGATAATGTCTCCTGTCTTCTAAAACTCAGTTTCCTAGTTTTGTAAACTCCTTTCCCACACAATACATTTTGACTTGGTGCTGTGTTGTCATCTAACAGGCCTCTTTGAAACCCATAATCCATTGGAAACTATAAATGCTATTTGCATGTTCTTCCTACTCCCTAGATAATCTTTACTTATTGCAGAAAATCATGTCGGCCAAATTGCAAAATAGAATCAGGAATTTATTTATAAAATTCTAATGCTCTCTTTCAATTTCTAGCTGAATTCCATGTGAATCAAGTTCTCTTATGTTTTACCACTATATAAGTGGAATATTCATGTATCATATATCACCAAAAAGTATGGTTAACAGTTATCTTTGATGGTACCATTATTCAGGATAAATATTAATTTCTAGATATATAATATAAATATCAAGCTGACATTGAACAGTTTTAGTCCAACACATAGAGACCTTTATGTTGACAAGTTGAGAAGAGGGAAGTTTGTACTAAGAAGGTATAGTGTTATGGTACAAGTTTATCATTACTGTTAAAAAATCAAATGCCTTTCTTAAGGATTTGGCAGTCAGACAATTACAAGTCACAAAATTCAGAAATTCGTTTTTGTGGGTCGTTATGAATGAAAAGGAATACTTTATTAAAACCTGAGCAGGGGCTGTGTCGGTACTCACAATCTGATGCTCTAACGTGTTTGTTGAAATCATCATGTTATGTACTATCAGTTTCAACATGCAGAAAGGGAAACACTTTGTACATAACATACATGCTTGTATTACTAATTTGCATTTTGTCTTTTTCCACAACCACTCTACAGTAAGGTAAATAAGTCATTTAGTCTCTGCACATTTACCTCTGTATTTATCAAGTATTTGTCGAAGGAAGGAAGGAAGTGAATAAAGGAAGTGAGGAAGAAGAAGTTTCCTGGGTAAGAACTGAAGGAGGTGAAATCTAGATGTTCTGTATTTTTTAGCCTGCAATTTAACCTTACGATTCTTATGCTCTCTTTTGCCTTAGATACTCATTTCTTGCCTTCTCTTCTTTGATTTCACTGTCAAGGTATAGTCTTGCCTTGAATACCATTTAAAATATCAGAATCATAAAAAAACTGCAGTTTTTTTCCTCCATTCTAAAGACTCTCACAGTCTAGCAATTATTAGCTCAAAGAGTCAGTAATACGACTGTATTTTGCTGAGCTTCTTCTGATTTCTCAGTCTTATAATGAACGATGTCACTGAACAGTCCCTTGGGTTTCTTCCTAAGCACCCATTTGCTCTTCAATAATCATGGGAACCTTAATATTTTAAACACTGCCATGTAGATAATTTGAGGAAAGCAATGGAAGGCCAATAATATGAGTCATACTAATGACAGGAGAAAAACAAACTGTTGTTCTAAGAGTCAAGACTCTGGAGTTCTTGTTGCTGTCTTTTTCCAATCTGTATGCCTTGAATATGGCACTTCACTCACTGGATTCAATTCTGTAATCATTAAGGGGCTTAAACGGTCAACCACCTTACATCAAGTTTTATAATGAGGAAGTAGTTAAGATCACCAGCTCTTTGACCAGATGGCTTTAGTTCAAATTCTGGCTCTAATGTATATTGTGATATAAAACAAGTTTCTGTCTTTTAAAAGAAAATACTTCTGTTTAATTTCAGTTTTGTCACATGTGTCATGGCATAAATAATAGTTTCTAAATCACAAAGCTGATGTGTCATTTAAATGCATAAATATATTGGAAGCTTATACAATGGTGCCGGAAACAATGCAAATTCTCAATAGTGATTAGCTAATGCTTCATTTAAGACATTTATTTCTCTTATATTTTTGACAAGACTTACTTTTTACAATTTCTACTATTTTTAGTAGTAAGATGTTACACAGAAAACATAGTTCCTATTCAAAATGGCAGCCCTAACACTTTTTGAATGCAAGAATCTTTTTTTTTTAGAAAAAATATACTTCCTTAGTGTAAATTTCATTAGCTTTTCCACATATAATGTACAATTGTGCCAAATCACTTCATCCTGGTTATTGTCCTCTGAAATACAGTCCAGGTTATCAGTGTTTTCACAAAATTGTGACACAAATCTTTTTGAATATGGAGACTCTATTGCACAAAATGGTAACAGTTAAATTGTGTATTATTTTTTTGAACATCATTCTTCTATTTCAAAATTCACCAAACACCCTTTAGATAGCTGCTTAGGACTTTTTTTTTTACACTGAGCAGCACTTTCACTTATCTTTGCTGTCTTGCCACATAATTTTCCCCGCTTAACCTCACAACACTGTTTTTTTTTTTGCATTATGTCTAGAATTGCAGTTTACTTTCCCTCTTTTATTACTTCAACTCTTAAATAAGGAAGTCTTTCTACATGGAGATATATATATATATATATGTATGTATATATATACTCTGAAATTCCTTGATTGGCTATCTTTGTATTTATTCTGGCCCTCAATCCCAGCAGGTGGAGGTACAGAACATGAATTTATTCATGCAACCTATTACACTGATTGTCTTTTAAGTCCTATGCTATATGAAATTTAATAAATGAGCCATCTATATATTAAGAAAAACCAAAAATTAGTGAACATTATTGATGACACCAAAAGCAGAAACCTAAAGCAGTCAAATTACCTTGACTAATTATTAACTATCACTATCTGCCATTTAATAACTTGGGAATATCTGCTCTGTGTTATAGGTTATAAAAATTATTATTATTCTTATTATTATTATTTGAGACTGACTCTCGCTCTGTTGCCCAGACTGGAGTGCAACGGTGTGATCTCAGCTCACTGAAGCCTCTGCCTCTGGGGTTCAAGCAATTCTCCTGTCTCAGCTTCCCGAGTAGCTGGGACTACAGGTGCACGCCACCACACCCGTCTAATTTTTGTATTTTTAGTAGAGATGGGATTTCACCATATTGGTCAGGCTGGTCTCAAACTCCTGACCTCAGGTGATCCACCCACCATGGCCTCTCAAAGTGCTGGGATTATAGGCGTGAGCCACCACACCCAGACAAATAATTATTTTTGTTTTGTTTTGACATTTTTACTGATTCAGTGTTTAGATGAAACTCTTATGCTGTTTTGTCCTTAAAAGTATGCATAAGCTTGTTTTTTAAAAATAATTTTCAGAAGTAATTGTAAACGTGTTGTATTTGTAAGGAACATATTCCTCATAAATGTGGGGTCAAAGAGAAAGTATGTAAAATTCAAGTTCAGCGCTTTTAGTTTTTAAAGTTTCTGCTGGGTTTTATAAATTTTTTTTTGAAATTATTCTTGAGGTAATGAGAAAATGGCCTTGTCACAAACAAAGGCAAAGGTAAAAGAGTGCAATTTTCATTGGGTGGGGGAAAAAAAGAAAAAAAGCTTCTCTGAATTCTGTGTCCTTGCCTGTTTTAGGAGAAAGCACTCGAGGAGCAATAGGTGTCCTCTTTCATTTCCACTAAATATGCTGCTCAATGCCTTGTGGCATAACAGAATTAAAACTTTTCAGATGCCCTGCCGCTTTAACAAGACCCAGGACGTCAAAATGGCTCCCACAGAACTATCATTTGATCTTATCTTTCGCTCTCACACACATCGACCTGCATTTTCTTTTTGATTCTTTATGTCTGCAAATAAACTGATGTAATTAAAAAGGTGAAGAAAGATCTTCAACTGGCAGGGATGTTTATTGCTGGGTAGTCTGACCTTTTCTTGCCAAGGTAATTGACTTTGCTTGTGATATCATTTATTTTCTCTTTCTTTTTGAAATCTGTAGCTAAGTATTATATTTCTCTTAATTCTGACATGAAAATTACATTTTCATTTATGGATATAAAATTTATTAGGGTCATGAGGCATGGAAGAAAGATGGGGGTTCAGAGTAATACACTATTTCTTGAGTCCTTACTATGAACTTGCCAATGTACTTGGTGCATTATATACATTATCTCACATAATTGTAAGAGATACCCAAAATCATGGTATGTATTACTGGTGGATAAACAGGCGTAGAGGAATTAAATCTTGGCCCAGTGTGGTTAACAGGTAACTTGGGATTTGAACATAGATTTTGGGGACTCTATAATCCATTCATTTTTTTTTTTTTACTTCTTTTACTATGTTTTCACCTTAAAATAATCCATACATATGCAATACATTTAACTTACAATAAACTTATCATTGATAATTATTTGATAGCGAAACAGGAGAGTTCCCTGATTCCCAACCCAGGGCATGCGACAGAGGTGTGGCTTGCTTGCTTGGTCACCGTTTAGCTCAAACCCTTATGGGGAGCATACAGATGGGCAGATGCAGAGGCCGGGCCTGCACGAGCGCTTTTGGGCTCCAGCCTCATGGCAGCATCTAGGGCTGTGTGTCTGCGACTCCTGAAGCACGAGTGGGTACGTGTTACAAAGCTCTTTCAGATATGCCATCTGCAGATGGCTTGTGTGTTAATCAGCTCAATGGACCCTCTGCCTTATCTCAAGGGCAGAGGGTCAGTATGACAGCCTTCTGTATCCCGAGCTTTTGCCCAGTATCCTGAAAGAATCAGATCACACACTGGCTTAAAGGATGAGTGCAAATTTGTATTGAGTGGTGGAGATGGCTGTCAGCAAGGTGGATGGGGAGTTGGAAGGAGTGATGGGGGGATAAGATCGTCTCCCCCTGGAGTTGGGTCTCCCAGCAGCCGGACTTTTCTCCAACTGCCCCGGGCTGAACTCCCCTCAGTGTCCCAATGCCCCTCCTCTTCTCTCTTTCTCTGCCGCTTTTTTCCACCATTGCTGGTCTGTTGGTCTGCTGGTCTTGATGTTCAGCTGTGCTGGTCTGTTGGTCTGCTGGTCTCGATGTTCAGCTGCTTGTGTGTGTGTCTGCTAAGGTCTGGGGTTTATATGGGCACAAGGTGGAGGGCGTGGTGGGCCAGAGATGTCTGGGAAAATGCAACATTCGGGCATGAAAACAGGAGTGCTTGTTCTCACTTAGGTCCATGGGCACAGGGCCTGAGGTTGGAGCCCTGGCCAGGGACCCCACTCTCCTCTACCCAGAACTTCCCTGCCCCCTCCTGTATCAATATTATGTCAAAAAGGAATAACATCTAAAGACATTTATTTATTTTTTCACCAATAGATCATCAGGTGCTGGGATAATTTATATCCCTAAATAAATTTCTGATTATTTTAATGTAAAGATCTAAAGCATGTAGATCTAAATATGTGACTCTTTCCTTTGCTATTCTTTATACATAGGAAGAGTATTGCCATTGTGATTGCCACTGGAGCTGCTTACCAAATATATCTGGCTCTTCACATTCCAATCATATAATGAATTCAAAGTCTTTGGGGGTTAGGTTGCTTTTGGCCATATGAGATTAAGTGATAAACGCCATTTCTAATTCTAAAGCTTTAAAAAAAATAGACTCCACTTCACTCACTCCATCCCTTTCTACTGTTGTATGATTATTGACAGTCAGGTTGAGACGAAGTGTTTTTTAGCCTGGGCTACTGAGTAACTCCAATGAGCAGACATCCCTTTTAAGTCGGGATAGTTTAGATTTTGCTGTAGTAATTAAAATCTTCCAGATGAGACCATCCATGGCTTAATCCAATAAAGGATTATTTCTCACTCATGAAAAATACTCAGGGGCTCTCTAAGGACTCTGCTCCATGTTTTAATTATTCTCCATCTGCTTGGACAAAGAGATAACACCAAATATCTATGAAAAGCCCTAATGTCAGTCACAGCCTCAGGCCCATCTCTTTGTATTAGACATACAGCATAAGAAGAAATAATATTCTATAGTGTTAATCCAGGGAGGTGCTGGGATTGTTTGTTAGTGCAGCAAAATCTAGCTCAGTGGGATCCAAACATTCATCAATAAATAATTGGTTAAGAAATCACGGTTCACATTAAGTGGCAGTTACCAGTCTTAGGTTCACATTCGAATTACCTAAAATGTTTCTAAGAATACCAGTGCTGGGTGCACCACTCACCAAAATCATCAGAAACTTACAGATGGCCTAATCAGGGTCTAGGCCTTGGTGAGAACCACTGATATATGCAATTGAATATTTGGCATATGACACAAAACTGTAAGCAATGATTTACAGTCACACCTATTATCCTTAAAAATCTATTTCAAATGTAAAAGCAAGTTCCAAAATGCTTTGATATTTACTCTACAGCTATGTACCTATATTTTCTTAAACATGCAGAAAAGTTAAAAATACTACACTACAAAATGTTACACATGTTTACTTCTGAGAAGTGGGTAGGACTTTCCATGACTTATTAAGAGTAAAGAAAAAGATCGTATATTACATTAAGTTTTACTTTTTTCTAAGATTTTGCTGCTTATTTTCTGTTTCCATAATCATAACCTTGTATATACAAGTAAACATTTTATGTTAAATTTAAATTTAGAGGATAAAACATCACCTTAAAATAGAAAAGCATGTCATATTGCTACACAAACAAACAAAAAAAAGTAATGCTTAAAAGATGTTGACTTTCATCAGAGTAATTAACAAATGAAAACATCAATATTCCTAGATTTTTCTGGGGATAAGCTGGGGAGCATTTAATTATTTTAAATTTTATCTAGAAGTATTGAACAAGGATGTTTAAAGTAAATTTGAGAAAGGAGGATGACAAGAGGGAATGTATTCATCCTAAGTTAATAAAACCTTATACGTTTAGAATATTGAAAAGTTAGGCTCAGCTGCAGGAATAAAAAGATCATCAAAAAGAATATACCAGGAATGTCTGTAACAGACTCAAAAGTATATAGGAATATGGAATGTGGCAAAGGTGGCATAAGAAATTTAGTTTTTACTCTATACCATAAACCAAAATAAAATTCATGAATATTTGACATAAATGTGAAGTAAAACATATACAATGTAATAAATAATAAATAGAAATAGTGCTCTCATTTTGAAAAAGAAAAAGGCTTTCTAAAAATAGAATCACAGAGAGAATCACAGAGAGAAGTAGACAGTTTACAAACTTATATAAATACAAATCCAAAATATCTGTCATTCTGTATCAGAAATAATAAAGACTACCAGCACTCTGGGAAATTTAACACATTTAAGGCAAGCTTTATAATTTCAATGCATAAAAACTCCAGATAAATTTATTAGAAAAGTTTAATGGATCAAAAAATAAATTGAAATGACAGAAAAGGCAAATAGTTGAATAGACAATTGACCAAAAAAAGGCAAGTTAATTTTTTTAGTATCCATAATGTATTTATATTCTACTTTGTATGGTTTAGGTTCCAAATATAGCAATAAACTAATGAACATAAAAGAATCTATGTGTTTCAAGTGTATGAAATTCTAGTAGTAGGAAATAAAATAAATAACCAAGTCCATTATAGGATAAATGTAATGCTGAATAATAAAGTAGAGTAAGAGAATTAGGCCATATGGTTTGCACTTTCAGAGCTGCTCGTTAACATGGGATGCTCAGAGAAATATATGTGAATGAAATTAGGCCATGAATCATGTGGACAAAGCATTTTCCAGACAGAAGACAAAAACACAACATTAAATGTGTTTAGTAAGTTTCAGGGACAATAAGAGGATGCCCGTGTGATGGAGCTGAGTTTGGGGAAACAGCAAATGGTAAAAGTTTTGGAGAGCTGAGAAGAGAGAAGCTGTGAAAGAGTCATCCAGGAGAAGAAAAGTGTGAGTGAACTTGGGAACTATAGTGAGATTGCCAGGCTATACTAAAGAATAGCAGTTCTTAGCGGTCACACTTCAAAAGTGAGACGGTATTTTCTTTTTTCACCTATGTTCAATTGGAGACCTAGAGAAGGTCGGGTTCAATTAAATGAGCTTTGAGGTTTTCTAAGACAGAAAAATAGCAAGAAAAAAACAAAAGATGAGTGAAGTACTTGAGATTGGAGAGGTACTGGACTTGCAAATGACCAATAAATAAGAGGAAGTATTGGATACAAGTAAAAATCATAATATAAATTACCAAAATATTGGTACCAACTTTTCACTGAGTCATCTGGGATATCACCATATTTGAAAATATTAGCAAAAGATTTACAGAGTAGAAGAAAGGAACACTTTCATAAACTATAACTGGTTTGATCTTATTATATAACATTTTATAATCTATATCTAAATTTTTAAAATGTTACTCAGTTATTTCACTGCATTTAGTGTATTATTATTTTACCAAAGGAATGTTTATTTTAATACCCTATGTATATGGAAAAATATTAAAATACAACAATAATACTTTTCAAATGGGGTACCCTAAATGTCCAAAAATAGGTGATTGAATACATGACTTCATATGAATTTATCCCTAGTTGATAACTTAGAAATAAGTTCATATTTGTGTGTGTGAGTGTATGAAAAAGACATATATACACATACAGCTTATGCTCATAGATGAAAACACACAAGAGTTTTAAATATTTATTGATGAAATGAAAATAGAGCATAAGAATATGATTACATTTTTGCAATTATTTCTATGTATGTTATTCATACATATACGTGTATGTTATATTTATATATTTTTGTGTATATATGTGAATGAATCTGTATGTATGGTTATATAAACATTTTATATGTAAATTTGTTTCTATATACATGTATATAAATCTATACATAAATTACATATACATAAATACACAAATTTACATATATATATTTGACACTATTAAGAATATTTATCATGATTAAAGAATGGTAAAGGGGAGGGTCTACTGCAATGGAGTTTTTTAGTAGGAGAGAGAGAGAGATGAGGCTCAATTCTGAATACAGCAAGGAAAAGTAGTAGTTTATAGCCAAAGAGTAGGGTGAGGGTCAATGGATTGAAAATTACTAACAGGAAAATTCAGGGACAAGACGAGATTCTGGGCTAAAATGACCTAACAAGACACTTGCTGAAAGCAGGCCAGGGTGATCAAACATCACCAAGGGAATGGTGGTACATGAGGAACCTGATCATATATCAAGGCTGATTGTATATTGAGGGTATGGGATTCTGGCTAACCTGACTTAGCATGATTCTTATTAAAATTTGATAAATAAAACCACCTTTGCAAAAATTTTAACAGAAAATTACGATAGTGAAAGCAATCTGACCTAACTGATTCCATCTTTCTTCTAACCTCCAAGCTGTCCTAGTTCATTCCTGGGCATAGGCTGAACTAACTGTGGAAGGACCTTACTTTAATAGTTTAACTTTGAAACAAAGATGATAACAGCCCTTTCCCAAAACAGAACCCCTTCCTACATGGGGACTAGACTGTCTTTGCAGGACTAACAAGTTAACTATAAGATTAGAAATTATGATTTAGGAGTCATGCAGCTGGAGGCTAAAAGATTCTGAACCTCCCTAAATTGCTCCTAGGGATAACATCACTATTGCAAAACCTAAGATCAGTGCTTGAGATATTTTGCAGACCCTGTCCTCAATGGATTACCTGACACCACCCAGAATGATAAAGCTGTCCTCTTGCACTGAGTCAGTTCCTGGGTGAGTAGAACTGGCCCCCACCCAGGAGCTGACTTAGCTCAAGAGGACAGCTTCCACTCTCTGTGATTTTATCTCTGGCCCAAACAATCAGGACTCCCCACTTTCTGAACCCCCTACCCAGCAATTACTCTTAAAAACCCCAGTCCTTGGGTTTTCAGGGAGATGGATTTGAGCAAAAGTAAAATTCCAATCTCCTGTACAGCCAATTCTGTGTGAATCAAACTCTCTCTATTGCAGTTTCTCTGTCTTGATAAGTTGGCTCTGTCTAGGCAGCAGGCAAGGAGAAGCCATTGGGTGGTTATATAAACAGAGATGAACACAGAAACCTCAAAGTCAGAGTCTAAAGTTCAGAAAAGCCTGACTAAAGTTTGGTTAATGAGAGACTCTTTGTCAATACCTATATTACCAGGGTGATCCAAAAGTTTCAATGCAAATAATGTGCTGCTTTGATGGTTTCAGAAGGCTTACATTCTCTGGCTGGAGTTTTACAATTGGTAAAATGAAAGTGAAAAATATCTTATAGATTTGTGGAAATGATTAAATAGATAGCTTACTTAAAGAAAGCTCCTGTCATCCTGGATCAGCCAGTTACTAATAGTGTGACTTCAATCAGTCTTTGAGAATCAGTCGTCACTGTAAAATCCAGACTTATCATCTATTCTGTGAAACGGTTAATAGGAATGAGATAAAATATATCATCTGTTATAGTGTTATGGAGTAATTCTCAAGTAGTGATTTTCTAATCAGCTTTATCAATTTCCAATATTAGGTAGTTTCTTTTGAATTTCATGAAGGTTTTCTGAAGTTTCAAAGTGTAATGCATATAATATACACCCATACCTTATCTCATTCTTTCACCTTTTTCTTTTACTTAGACTCCAATTTCCAGTTTGTTAATAATGGCATACATTCTTGGATCCCTATTTTTCTTAGTATATAAACTGTAACTAGGTGAATAATTTGATTGACCACAAAGTCTAAGAAGGAATTTTGTTTCAAAAAAGCATACTGAGCAAAAGTGCAGGACTTCCAAATGGACTATGTGAATGTTTTTTCTTTCTCTCCTTCTCTCTTGTCTTTCTCTCTCTCCCTCCCTCCATCCCACCTTCTCTCCTTCTCACCTTTCCTCTCTCCCTGTCTTGTCTTTTCCTTCCTTCCTTCCTTTTCCTTCCTTTCTTCCTCCATTCCTCCCTTCCTCTCTTTCTTTCTTTTTCACAAATTATGATAAGTGAATATGAAGAAGCACAGACCCACTAGACCCTTCAAATATCCAAAACAACAGGGCATGGTCAATTGTAGCAGAAGAAAATCTACTGCCATGTATGGCAGGAGGAGGTATTAACATTGAGAAAAGGAAAAGTTAAAAAGGAAAAGCCATTTAAGTAGAGAACACAGAGAATTTTAATTTTATTTGTTTATTTGTTTTTATTTTTAGGGTTTTTTTTATGTGTGAGATTGGAAGAAATCTTGTGAGTAATCACGAATTTTAGGAATCCCAGAATGGAGCAAAGAAGATTCTGAAAAAAAGAGAAATACTTCTCTGAGTTGGAAATTGGTTAAATTTAGTGATGTTTGAAGCCTCAGCCTACACTGGAAATCACTAACTACTTTTAAATTATTTTTGGTTTTGGACCCTGTTTCTTGCTCTGGGACTACACAAAAGGACTGAGCCAAGACAGGAGCAGGAAATTGGCTCATCATTTATTTAATTTATATTTTATTGTCTGTTAAAAATTGAATGCCTAAGGTCTAGTACCTTGCTGACTCATTCTAACAAGGCTGCTATATTACTGCAATTAGAATATAAATAACCAATTTTATATGAGTCATCATTCTTGAAGTAAAATCTCAAACTCAAAAATTATTGAAGAGGCAATTTGTAGGCAAAAATTGGAATACTGGTTAAAATGAGTATTTTGCAACTAGATGGTAAATGTGAAAAATAAAAATTAAGCAAGTTAATTTCATTAAGGAATTTTTTAGTTTTTTTATTTTTTAAGAAAAAAATTAAATGATCATGAGAAGTTGTAAAGTGATGAACTCTTTCATGCAAACACACAGTTTCTTAACAAGTCATGTTCTTTTTGGATGGCATGAGGAAAAAAATAACAAATTTACTCAGATTAGTTCAAGTCCACTCTACCATTTTGCAAAGACTAACTCCACTAGAAAATTGGATATTACAACAGAAATTGTGATTACAGAATTTTGGAAATGTTAATCAGTATAACACATTTTTTCTTATACCATGGGTCAAATAGAAAATAATAATTTTTATACAGTCCATTAGAGTATATGGGCAAAGTGGCTTCAGCCTGAGGCAACAAGGCTGCCTATAGCTAAGAGCTACCTCAGAGTTTCCCAGCTCTTTCTGAGGGGTGAAGGGAGCAACGTTTTGGCATATACTAATCCCTTCACAATAATGGTTCAGAAAGTTTTCTTAGGGTAGGTCCTAGAGGGATTTGCAGAAAATAACATGCCCAAGTTGAGGAAAGTAAGATTTTGAATTATGTTAAATTTTGCTACTAGCATCATTCATCATTAAAAATTTATAGCACGGTATATCTAAAGAGACACCTACAAAAATCGTCCATGGACTCAAAGTCATAATGATATAATGATTTCTGATATAGTTTGGCTGTGTCCCCACCCAAATCTCTTCTTGAATTGTACTTCCTATAATTCCCACATATCGTGGGAGGGACCCAGTGGGAGGTAATTGAATCATGGGAGTGGTTACCCCCATGCTGTTCTTGTGACAGTGAGTTCTCATGAGATCTGATGGTTTTATAAGGGGCTTCTTCCCCTTTGCTCGACACTCATTCTCTCTCTCCTGCCACCCTGTGAAGAGATGCCTTCTGCCATGATTGTAAGTTTCCTGAGGCCCCCCCCCCCCATCCATGTGGAGCTGTGAGTCAATTAAACCTCTTTTCTTTATAAGTTACCCAGTCTCAGGTATGTCCTTATATCAGTGTGAGAACGGACTAATATAATTTCCATTTTTATGAGGACTTTTTTCCTTGTCTCCCATTTATGTTTTTACTTTATAGTTGTTCAGGAAAAGAAAAGAAAAGTTGTTTTTCTGTCCAGTTCGGATCAAGAAAATTTTATGGCAATATTTTTAGGGGGTGAGGAAGAGGAAAGCTTGATGAATGAGAAACAGATTAAGTCCATGCAGAACTTCTGTAGCAAGATTTGCTATACAATCATGTATTTTTTTAAAAAGAAGGATAACATTGGAGGGAAATGTGAATTACAGTTATTTGTGAACTTATCTGAACAAAGACAGAATATCAGGCAATGAAGATTATGAGTGATTAATTTCATATCTACATCATTGGGCCAGGTTTCAGAGGAAGATAGAAGAGGAGTATATCTCAAATGCTTTTGAAGTTACATTTCCAAAGTAAGGTCATAGTTGGAAGTATAAATGGTTCTCCAATTTTGCAGATGGAATTTTATCCAATATTCAGGTGTATAATCTGCTTCACGTATGTACACAGGGGAAGTAATAAGAGTACTGTGACTTCTCAACTGCCCATTTTCTGACCCATTAAAGAAATAGCAAAGGTAGGGCAAATTTGATAATCTACCTGAATTTCCCAGAAATTGGGGAATGTAAGATAATCTCATGGAAGTGATCACTAATTAAAAAATGACTGTTCTAGGATACCATCTTGTTTTGTTTTTTCAGTTGCTTTATTCACTGGCTGTCAAGTGAGAAGGGATTAAACTCTTTCACTGACATGTCTCCTTTCTCCCTTTCCCAAGTTTACAAGAGCGTTATCTGATAGACACAGCAAACCTGAGTTTGACAATACTCCAAAACTGCTTAAAGGAAATTAGCCTTATTGCAGTAGTACAAAGAAATAAATAGGAGAGGATTTGCCATGCAGTATAGAAACCCATGAGTGAGATGAGTAGAAAAAATTCCTTCACACGAGGTTGTGTGCACAACTGTCCATGAAGAACACAGGAAGACCAGGAAGTAGAGGGTCATCCTGGAGAAGCCAGGCAGTATCCTTAGGCAGGGGTGGGAGTACTTGTAGACAGTTCTATCAGGGACATAGCACAGCTGCAGCACATCATAGGGGCATAAAGAAAGAGGAAAGTCAAGCAGGTTACGCTAGATGTGTTTTGTTGTGAGAGAATCTCTGGAGCAACCATGGACTATGGCAGACCAGGGATTGAGAAATAAGATTTTAAGAATTGAGTCTGGGTGCAGTGGCTCAGGCCTGTAATACCAACACTTTGGGAGGCCGAGGAGGGAGGATCACTTGAGGTCAGTGTCTTTGTTTTTAACAAAAATTAGCCAGGTGTAGTGGCAGACATCTATAATCCCAACTACTCGGGAGGCTGAGGCAGGAGAATCACTTGAGCATGGGAGGTGGAGGTTGCAGTGTGCTAAGATCGTGCCACTGCCCTCCAACCAGGGTGACACAGCGAGACTCTGTCTCTAAATAAATAAATAAATAAATAAATAAATAAGTTAGAATCGTTGCTCTGGTTTACTATTGTAGAGGAGAAAGGTAATATCTTTGTCCTCATCCATCATGAAGTTTATGGCTGCAACCTCTATGTCAAATGACAAATTAATAAGAAAACAACACACAAATTGTTTTAATATATATTTTACATAATTCGGGATCCTTCGGAAAGGAAGACCCTAAGAAACATAGAAAAATGGGTATTTTTATGGACATTCATGATTGGAAGACAAAATGGTAGGATCTAGTGATAATAAATCGGTGGGAATTTAGCAAGGTCTTTTGGTCAGATTCTTGTTGATGTCTCTGTGTCTTCACAGATAAGGACACTCCTTTCCTCTGGGCATAGGGAGGAATGCTCTGGAATGAGTTTTATGAGCAACTTCCAGGGGAAGGTCAGCTAGGACTTATGACATACTTCAGGGAAGAAGGGGTCTCAGATAAATCTTCCTGCTTCTGCTATTTTCTCAGATGCCAAGGTAGCGTATTTTGGCAGCACTTGTCTCGAACCTCATTACTTGAACCTCTTTAAAGGCTCTTAAAGATCTAAATAATAAGTTCCTTATTATTATTTCTGTTTACTGCAATGTGTATTTTTTAAATGATTCCATGAAGGAACCAGGTCCAGTGCAGTTCTAGTGTCTTCAAGTTATACAAACACCCCTTCTAAAGATATCCAAATACTGACCATTACTCAGTCAGCAAGGAAGGGCCATTCAGAGGTTTGATAAAAATTTCTTCTAAACAAAACCACAACCAGAGATGTTATCTAGGTAATCTCCAAACCAAATCAAATTAAATTAATGTTAGTGCTCAATAATTGTTAAACTTAGAAAACAAGATATATGCCTTTATAAATCCTTACATTAGATATGGTCTATTCCTATACTTCAATGTGTAAATGTAAAAACTCAGATATAAAGAAGTAAATTATTTGTACATATTTAATGGTCAATGTCTTGAGATAGTCATAAATCAGAGAGTCTTTATGGAAGTCTTTTTACTTTTAGCAAAATTTTTATATAAAACTTCTCTACTTCTCTCCCATAGCTATTTTTCCTGTTAGCCTCTTTCATTTTTCCAGAAAGCTAAACATTCTGATTCTTCTTTCTAGCATTAATGAGCCTTCAAAAAGTTTGTTTGTACTGTTTACATTTCAATTTATCAACAAAACTTTAAGCAAGTTCAAAATATAATCAAATATGTCCTTTCATTTCAGCACTTATCTCTGAAGTCTCACTTTTTAAATATGTTACAATGAATCGTGATCCTGTTTTATGTATCTGACTGACAGCACTGGGAATTAAGTTCCTCAGCCAATGAAATAATAAACCCAATGCCACAATAAAGCCTATGGTAGAGACTGATAAGGACTCCAGATCCAGGCTGCCAATACTCTCCAAAGTCATTCAGCTGTGACTACTACATGATGTCTGAAGTGTTTCCACAAGGTATAAATCATATGGTAGCATATCGAAGTTATCCAGTTTAGCCGTAATTAAAATTTCTTCTTGCTGGCAATAGAGGAATTCCCAAGAGCAAGGTGTGCGCATACCCCTAGATAACTTTTAATCTTATTGGGCAATATTTTAGACAGACAAGTAGAATATGTTTTAAAAAGTTCTAAAAGTTAATGTTCTGATTAAATTTAGAGTAAATCAAGATAGACTTCATGATGAAATCACCATCTGCTTTGTAAATTGCTGTGTAACCTGGTTCATATGCAACTCTCTAGACTCTTCCGTATTTCCACTCTGTGTTTGACATTTCAAAAATGCTAGAATCCATGTTGCTCCAAGAACTCAGTATACTGTTTTACACCTTCATGGCCCTGCTCTTCCTATTTCCTCACCTGGACAGTTCTAGAACTTGTAGAGGTTTAAAATAATCACTCATGTTTAGTTTTCTTTTCTTCTGGGCACAGAGGAAGATTTGATGTTCCTACATTCTCATATGGTGGGATGGGGCCATGCAACTAGTTCTGGTCAATGGGTCATGGTTCAATTCTGGACATTTAAGTGACAAGAGGGGGTTATACATCTCTGTGTAACATGTTTAGTTCTAGTCAATGCATTATGAACAGAAATGACATAATTGAGTAGCGATGAAATGGCATTTTTAATTGACAACCCCATACATCCAGCTTTCTTGAGAATGTGTATGTTAAAATGGAGGTTCAACAAGATCAATGCAGCCTGGAATCTGAACAACCACATGATATACCACTGCTCTGGAGAATTTACCAGACCCATAGCAGATGTCGTATAAGCAAGAAATAAACATTTTTTTTATGCCATTAAGATGTGGGAGTAGTTTTTTTTCTTGCAGAATAGTAAATCCTTTCCTTTGTTTTATGCACCTCAAAAGGTTTCAAAAATTATCTCTGTCTTTCCTTGTCAGAGGCGGAGTTAGGAACCTGTCCTATGGTCTCTTTAGAATGCATTTCCCCTTTTAAATGCTAACATTTATACTTTTGGCCTGGGGATATACAGCAACATCTTTTCACTCTACAAGATCTATCTGTGGACCTACCCCAGCTCAATGACTGGAACAAATTATCCACACCAAAGTTAATCAATGTAACATATCCCCAGTGATTAATTCAAATCTGGGTACCTGACTAAATAATTCTAAACAACATGAATCTGAAGACTCTAATTATTCTGGGATTAAAATATTTTCATTTTATTGAATGATTTGAAGCTGAAAGGAAATAGCTCTAGAAATACCGGAAGCTAATCCATTTTAAAATCAGAGGCAACATAGGTAACCTCAAACCACATTACAAAGAGAATTATATGCCCTAGTATATCACATGACCTTCTTACACAACATGCCTAAAACTAAACTCACTCTTCAACTTTTCTGTTGTTAATAAATTTCCCTTTTCTTAGGTCAATTTGGGCTTAGTTTTCCTACCATTTTTCTGCTATTACAGGATTTAAGATGTCATTTATTATACATTTGGATACGTGTATCACTCTCTGAACTGCATTTCTTGAAGCCAGAGTCTCTGTCTCATTTGTTTTGTATAGCTTTGTTTCTTTGAGTACTGATTTTGTAGCTAATTCCTGGCTTGCAGTCAATGTTAAATTAATGCTTATCTAATTTAACTGAACCAAATAGGGGATAGAAAATGTTTTGGAAATATCAGGAGATATTGGGCTCTAGTTGACTCAGCAGGCATTCAGAGGTTTTCTACCAAGGTCACACACACAAAAAAGGAATGTTTAAAGCAAACATCACAAATCTTCCAACATTGCTTGGGGCCATTTTGATATTCTAGCAAAAACTGGAGTCATCTCACAATTTTTAGACTGTTTAAAAATATTAGAAAGTCCTTGCTAGAATTCTGCCACTTCATGTTGGAAGAGGCTACCTCAAGTCTTAAAAAATCATGGCTTGCCAGCAAAACATGAGAATACAGAAAAAATAACAGGAAGATATGTTAAAAGAATAGAGACAGCAACCTCAGAATTGTTTTTTTCTGAGAGGAAAAGACAAAACTTTGGACATCATTTATATTTAAGAAAACATCTTAAATACTCTTCAGTAGGAAATGCTTCAATATCTTTAATCTTCTCAGGTGTTTCTCATAGATGAAACTAATCCCCATTGGGGGCTTGGTAACATAGTGTGAATGATGCTCTCTCATTACCTGTCTCCTCAGGGACAAGGCTGTTTGGAGCATGACAGAATATATCCTCCTATTCTCAACCTGAGTCAGTGTCACCTTTCTCTCTTTGACCTTTTTCATGAACTGCGGGGCTATCATTCTTAACTGACACTAATGCTCTCAGGCACCTTACTCCCCAGGACAACACCCATTGCTCTTTGGCTGTGACTAATGCTGAGAACGTCCCTCTAACAGGAAAAAAAACTATAAAAGAAAATACTGACAATTACTGTAGTAGAATAAATAATGATGATATAATGCCATCAATATACTTTTGCTCAACGGCATTCTTCCAGTTTTCTCTCAGTGCTTTCTCCTTTTTCCTTTAAATAATCATTGCATTTTGTCCTCAAGTTGTCTTATTTGAAACTTTTATGTCTTCCACAAAACATAGGAATTATTTCCTGAGCTTTCATTGGCCATTTGATAAACTCTATTACAACCAGGCATTTGCTAATTTATTAAACCATTTCTGAAAGTATCGTCCATGGACCATGAGCATCAGAGTTACCCGTACCACCTGTTTCACAATGCAAATATAAGGGCCTCACAAAAACCACTGAGTTTCTGGGAATCTCTTTCTTAACCAGTAATCCAGATGATTCTTTTAGGTATCAAAAAAGTCTGAGAACTACTGATTTATTGTCTCTTTAGTATCAGGCACTGTGCTGGACATTGGGAATATCGAAGTAGAGTGAGCATCATCATGAATGGAAACATTTTCTCTGAAAAAAGACATAAAACACTTGAAAATCAGCAGTGTCTTTCTTGCAAAATATTATGAAGATCAGAACAATTAGAATTAGGTATACTCCAACTCCATTTTAGAATTTGCAATAGAGAAGGTATTAAAATATTTTATTTTATTACTCAGAATTGAAATCTATGTTTTAGGATCTTAGCCTACTGATTACTTTTAAGTAGCTTGTTTAGATTTTATGTTGTTATGTCAAGATTATTTGCTATCATTAGCACTTTATAAACATTTGAGTTAATTTTTACTTAGAACTTTTAAAATAAGGATAAAAGATGGATTCATTTCCCTAGCTTTCTCACACAATCATGCAAACCTTTCTTGCACTAAGTGTCTAAATTGTGTTAATCGACATGAAAAGATCTGGAATTAGTAATTCCAGTGAGTATTTAGACATGGTTCTTGCTCCCACTTAAGTTTTAAAGACATGTTAAGACCATATGAAATAATTGAAGAATTCATTCATACAAAAAAAAAGTTTATACATAAAACTTCAGAGGTTTCACAATCAGTTTTTAAGTCTGAGAAGTATAAAGTACAGTAGAACTGAATCATAAGGTATTTGTGGAAAAAATGGGGGCAAAACAAGAGCATTCCGAGTGGATGGCTTGATAAGAACAAATAAATTATTTACCTACAGGGGAAAAAAACGAGATTGACAGGTATTATTCTATTTTGTAAAGTCAGATTCATAACGACCTGTGAAATGGCAGGCTGAGTAACTGGGCTGATATTTACAACAAGTAGTGAACTTTTCTGTGGAGCATTAAAGGCAAAACAAAACCAACTATAAATTATAAAATGATAGAGGCTAGTCAAGGTATCTGGCTTAAAGGTGAATTCTCCACATAAAGAATGAAATTTCCAAATTCATATCAGCAGCACAGTTTGTAATGCCATCAGTTCAAAAAGGTCACCCAAAATCAGATTTTGCAATTCTCAAAAGAGTAGAAATTTGGAGAGTGGCTTAAAACATGTGGACATATTTCCTAATTACTCTAAATATTTACCATAATTCTGAGTACAATGTTGTTAAACTCATAATATGTTACCTTGGAGAAGTTCCAAACTGTGTTTTGCCATACTGAAAGCAAAAAACAAAAAACAAAAAAACTTGTAACTTTCTACTGTTGGAATTTAGCAATTGTGAATACATCTGTCTAGTACCATCCCAAACTCATAAGACACTCAGATCCATTTAAGTTGCCTTGCCCAAAATAACTATGTAATTTTTATACCTAGTCATAAATGTATAATTTTTTTACTTACTATTTTTAATAACATCATTCCTTAACCTACTCCTATCCCCCACAGAGATCACCTTTATAAACAAGGACATATAGTTTGGTAATGGAGACTTAGGTCTTTAACTTCAGGAATGGCTTAAGTCTTGCATTTATTACATACTAGCTATGTGGCTTGAAGTCACTTTGCTATTCTATAAATTAGTTCATCTGTGAAATGCAAAAAGTAGTCCCTATAGGGTATTTTGAAAAAAAAATTATCAACTGAAAAGTATTTTTCACATAGGGCACCCTCAATAAAAGTATAAATATTGGTCGGGTGCGGTGGCTCACACCTGCAATCCCAGCACTTTGGGAGGCTGAGGAGGGTGGATCATGAGGTCCGGAGATCATCCTGGCTAACACGGTGAAACCCTGTCTCTAATAAAAATTCAAAGTAATTAGCCGGGCGTGGTGGCGGACGCCTGTCGTCCCAGCTACTCCGGAGGCTGAGGCAGGAGAATGGCGTGAACCTGGGAGGCGGAGCTTGCAGTGAGCCGAGTTCGCGCCACTGCACTCCAGCCTGGGCAACAGAGCGAGACTCCGTCTCAAAAAAAAAAAAGTATAAATATTATTAACTATTAGAAGCAAATGTAATTAGCCTGGTAGTTTTCAGAAAAACAATATTTTATATATACAGACTCTGATAAAAGTTTTTATTTTCATTAGTTTCATTCAAATAACTAAATCTGTCCCAGGAATAGCTTACAGATATTGTCAGATGCATTTGATATCTGAATTCAAATACTGGCCTGAATTTCTCTGAATACTGATTGATTTCAGTTTGTAATGTTCTTTGTGATTTGACATGTATTAACTCTGAAAGGCTCTGGTGGAGGATCCGCAATTATGTTTTCAGTTTCTCCTTTTATTATGCAGCTTAAATAGCTATTGACTGTGTTCTTTCAAATAGTGATTTTGCTGCTAATAAAAGACTCTACAGAACTTTTCAGTTCATTCAACTTCTTCATATACTATTTCAGGTACTAGGAAAAGCTAGAGATTTTACGTCTCGTAAGGAGATGTGCAAGAAAGAACTGCACACTGATATACTGTGGAAAATGAAAGTTGCAACAATACAACTTAAAACAAATTGGCCACCATGCCTGACTTTTGTAGCTGTGTAATCATAAAGAACTAATTTAGGCCCCTAGTCTTAGTTTTCTTACCTAGCTTATGGAGGTCATAATATTTGCTCTACTTATTTCATAGAGATTTTCATAAGGAACAGATAAGACCATGCACATTTAAAATTGAATAGCTGAAATCAAATGTAAATTGGCCTTATTATAACTAATATGTTTATCATTTATCCTGGCATCTTTTAATTTCTTGGCTCATGTTATACTTGTTAAATCAACCCTATAAGGTTTTTAAAATTATATCTATTTCTTGATTAAAAAGAAAAGATTGAAGAAATTAAGCCACTTGATAATAGGTATGAGAGCACAATTTCAGACCTAGGTTTGTCTAACTTTGAGGTTTGAGCAATTTTCTTCAAAACTACCTCTAAACAATAGCTATTATAAGGAAAATATACTTGCTTTTTCATTAAGTAAAAAATCAAAATTCAGCAATTCTGTTGAAAATTTTAATTACATTATGTAACATTAGTTTTGATGGTTAGGTTTAAAAATATAATTCTTTTAATAAGAAATATATTGCAATATTTTTATATATTATCCTAACAACCTTGTTAGGAAGACATCGTGAAGTCAGACTGTGTGATTTCACAACCTAGTTTAGTTCCTACCTGCAAGACATTTTTAGGCCAATTATTGTCATCTTAAAATAGGTGCTTTGGGAATGGAATTAAATGAGCTGATTCACGTAAAGGGATTTAACTGGGTGCCAGACCGGTCATAAACTCTTAACATAAGTTCGCTAACATTTTAATATGTATAGTAATGTTCTATTGAATTGAGAAAAATATTTTACTTAAGAAAAACAGTGAAAAAGGCAGTGGTAGATATGTGTTTACCATTTTACTAGTTTTCTTTGGCATCCAGAAAGATTGCATTTTCAATCTTCCTTCTCAAAGTGTTTGAGGACAATGTAACTGTGTCCTCACCAATGAATAGGAGGTAGAAGTAACCTAAGCCACCTTCGGACCTGAAGGTTTAAAACTTCTGCATGATTTCCTGCATTTTTAAGGCAGACAATATAAAAGCATGGAAGGATTTCTACTTGATCATGCCACCTTACTCCTACAATCTGTTGTTTTGCCATCTCTAAAAATATGGATTTTTATATAAATAATAAACTGTAATTATCCACAGAAAATTTAATACAAATTCTTGGGTATCAAATAATACTACATTATTCACATAAATCCATAAAAGTGTTTTCCAAATTGCAGGAATTACTTTTACAAAATTTACCGGATTTTCGATCCAATAACAAAATCCATTTAATATAAAGTTATGTTTTGTAACTCTTGTTAAATTTCAAACACATTCTTTATGCCACTGAGAATGGCAGAAATAGGACAGAATCTCATTGTCAGAGTGTTTTGCCTTTTGAATATGTCAATGTTTGCTTCATTGTGCTTTTAGTTAACTTGTTCTTCTATCCTTAATATTCCCTGTGAATGAAAGTTATTTAAAAAGACTGATTAGATCTAGACTCTGATTTTGACTAGACTACTTTAGTTGTTTCTATGTGTTTCATATGCTTTCCATGAGGAGACTCCCAATATGTAGGGGCATTGATTTAGATCAGATGGTGACAGCCTCATTCCTCCTGTTGTTGGTTTCATCCACTGATGATTGTTGACTAATCTGTAAATTTTATAATGCACAGTAGGAATGTTCTAATTTTAATCATCCTTTCCAAATTTAAAAACTGGAATTCTATCTTTCATCAATTGAAAAGCAGTTAGATAGGGGACAAATTCATTTAATTATTTTCCAAATTTATCTTTGCAATGTATTATATATTTAATTATTTATGTATTGTGATATATATGACATTGTTAAGTAAAAATGAAGATGAAATGATAATGTTAGTAAAATTGTCCATGTACAGTTGACATTTTAAAAGGTAACATGAAACTAAAATTAGCTGTATTTTAGAGAGCTAGATTTTGGTAAAACAGGGATTTTTTAAACTCAAAATTGTTATTAAGTAGATATTTTATTCCTTAAAATAAAAAAAAACTGATTGTAAATTGTCAGTGACTGAAACCTACATCTCTTAAGAAATGTATTAATATAAATTTCTCTACATTTTTGAGACAGGTGAACAGGAGAGTTACTATAAAAACTGAGACAACAAAACAGCTGGAGGCATGAAAAGAAAAAGAATCCCGCATGAATAGCTTGCTATATGTAATTTGTTTAGGAACAATGCATAGGTTTTGACGGCTTTATTAAAGTTCCATTTTAGTAAGATTCAGGCGAAAGTGAGGTCATCACTTTAAAACAAAAATCCTGAGAACATACCCGGATGGACTCACATAAATGATGGATACTAATGTCACCAAACAAATATTTTAAAAGAGTTAATTGCTCTCTTTATTAAATACTGGATTTAAATACTCCATTATTTCATAAGAATAAAACAACTACAACACCACCACAACATAAAAAGTGTACCTTAATGTATTATAAACACCAGCAGTGAGTTCCAGTAATATCTTGCATTTCTGAAGATGTGTAAGTATACTAAGGAACATGTTTAACTTAGAACTCGCTAATGGAAGTTACTGAGATTTATTCAGATCCATGTTAGCATGCTTGATACTCTTAAGCACACTAACAATATACAGCAACTGCTTTCAGGGATGTTTTTACCTCTTGTACTAGTTTCAGAAAGCCCATGTCTGAATAATTCCTAAGTAATGGTTTTTTAGCTTGCTCTGTAATTTTGATTTTGAGCCTGACTAAATAAAACCTTTTTAAATAGACTGTGGTTTTATTATTATTCTTATTTTACTGATGCAAACAATCAAGCTATGTGCAGTAAGATGTCTTACCAAATGTCACCCATTTAGTATGAGGCTAAGCTGGATTTCAAATGCTAAATTCATTCCTCTTACCATTGTCTGCCTCCCGTAATGAAGACTAATTATCTTCGTGTTGGAAATGTAGATTTATAAGTGCCAATTAATAGAAATTAAATCCTGGTCAAAATCCCACTAGAGAACAGACTTTCCTGCGTTTATCAATTCAGCTTCATTCTCTCTCACTAAAGACTGACTGGTTTAAAGGTTAAAGCCCGCCAGCCCCTGAAACTAAGTGATAACCAATCCGTACATCAGTGTCAGCTTTATTATTATTCTTCACCAGACACCCCTAATCATTTTCTGTGTCTGACATTAGAATCCCTGCACAAAAATAATTTGCACAACTTTAATCCCCCCTCCCATTTAATCCATCACATACTGTGACACCTGATAGAAACCTGTGAAATATGTCAGCTTTATCTCTGATTTACACTGGATTCTGCTAATAATAAATGCCATTGCTGAATGTATTCTAACCTCTCTAGACTTGCATAATTGAAGTAAGTGTCATTTTCTTTTCGTAATCAGTGCCTTTTTCTTAGATGAACACAGAGAACAGTGAGTATGGAAGTATCCAACAGTTCAAAGATGATTTTAACAATTTGTGCTACCAAAATCTGTAGTTTGATGAGTACATAAGAGGTATGTTAAAATAGTGTTTTCCTGTTTCAACCACATGTTGGTCTTACCTAGGCTTCATCTATATCCTTTTGTTATTGGCTTTCTTTGGAAAATTAGTATCAACTTTGAACTTTTTACTACAATAATTTGCAAAAGATCCTATAGGTAGATGTTATTTCAGGAACATAAATATCTTGTTGAAACTAAAAGTGGTGGTAATATCTGAAGACTGATAGGATTAGGATAATATAGAGTAGTGGTGGCTTGGAAGAAAGACTTACATAGGGATTTGAGCAGCATATAGTAGTAATTTATAATATATATTATTCAATTTATGGAGAACATACAAACATATGTTAATAATTTTACTCTATAACTGAAAGAGAACTAAGAGAAAGCCTCAAAAAAATAAGCAACACTTGATGTAATGCCAGTGGTAGATATTAGGGCACCCAATTAACTCTGAAACATTGGCAATTAAAAAGAAAGAATTTGGGGTTTCTATAAAACAACATATATATTAACAATACTATACACATACACATAAAGTTTATAAAGCCAAATTTGGTAAATAATTAAATAAGCCTTATGAACAAAAAGCATAAATGCTAGTATATTAATAATAAAAACAATTAGAAAATTCATTGAAATAATTGGATTGATCTATATGCACTAAAATGGAAAACTTTTGCAGATATACTAAGTAAACAACAAGTCATTTAATTTATATAAAGAAATGCATATAATTTCAGTTTTTCATATATGCAAAATATGATTCTAAATATGTAAAAAAATCATATGAATAGGAAGGCACAGAAAGAGGACTGAAGTATAAATATAGCAAACTAATATCATTGGTTACATTTGGAAGGGTATATATAAAAAGCAAAATAGTCCAGAGATAGAACACAAAATTAAATTTTTGTGTTTTACTCCATAAGTGTTTTATTACCTGATTATTATATAACTATTTTATTTTGCAATTAAAAATAAAAATGTATTTTTCTTCCACAAATAGTTAATGTAATTTCAAAACGTGGTTATATATGACTTTATAGTTTAGAGACAAAAGCACAAGTGCATATTATTCTTAGATATCTGATATTATATTAAGAAAGATTTAATGATATATAGCATTTATAGAACTTTTATTAGAATGTCAGCTGTTCTCCAGTAACTGACGTGAGAGTAGGTAATTTCTTATCATTGTCTCCCTCTCTATTTTTATTATTCTTGAAATATTTTTCATAATTGTTATTGACTTTATTTTTCCCTTTTTAGTAATATTCTATTTATTTGCCTTTATAAACTTTGACACTTCTCTGATAGTTTTTAATCATAGTTTTTTTTGCGTGTTAATAATTTGCACTCTGTATTCTAGTGGTGTGTTATTGTCTAAAACGTGAATAAAATTCCTAGAATCCTTTAATTCTCTCTCCTCAATCTTCTTTCTTAACTCTGAAGAGAACTTACAATTAATTTTAATAGTAATTTGACTTTCAAAATGGAATGTATAGATGATTTGGGAATAAGAACAAGTTCCCACTTTAAAGCACTCAAGGTAAAAAAACAAAAACAAAAACAAACTGGTGTTAAACCAACATTAAATCTTCATGAAAAATACCCCTTTGAAAGAAAGCTACGAGTGCATCAGAGTGATGGGTTTTTGACATAAGATAATATTGCTTTTTAGTTACATTCATTGACATGCAGGTTTCTGTGACACAGAGCTGGAAGCTAACTAAAAACAGAGGCTTGATAGAAAATTCCATAATAACGATTCATTACAATCAATTATCTGAGTTGAATATTCGCCAATAAAAAAATACAAATGAATGTGTGATTGTTCTAAAATTAAAAACTTTTTACCTTTATTGAATGTTTTAAATACCTAATAATAATTTTTTCTGCTTTATAAAATATCAACTATTTTAACTTTTCAACCTAATAGCTTTGTGAAACAGGGAGGAAATTTCATTGTATATTTCAGAGATAAGGAAAATTAGCCTCAGAGAAATTTACTAACTGGCTAAGTAAAAGAGTTAGAAAGGGTAGAAGCTATATTTCAAATTGAGACTCCATACTCTTACATTTTATATCAAAAAGAATTAACTGATTGTATTTTTCAATCTTTAATACATTAAATAATTTGAAATAATTGGCTAAACTAGAAGATAAATATTTTAGTGTTTCACCTCACTGATTATGTAAGGGTGAAAAACAAAATGCATTCTAAAAAATATTAATAGACTAGCACACTGTTGTGTTAAACATACGATGCACAAAGATATTTATATTCACAGATAGATAAAGATTTAAGCAATGCTTTAACTGGTAAGTTAACTTAAACACTTAAATAAAATTTGTAAGAAATGGAAGTGATTAGATGGTAATTTTATAAATATGAACTTATGTAATTTAAATATGTATGTTCTCTATTCATCAAATGTCTTATCTATACAAATAGGATAATATTAGTGCTAACTCATTGGATTATTGTAAAGGATACATAAAATAATTCACGTAAATATACTTGAAAGATCCAATAAATATTAATTATTAACACTATTTTTCTTCTTTTACTGCTCCTTACTAGCCTAACTGATCAAGTTAAGCATTATATAAATGTTGTATATGAGAGAACTAGTATGTAGCTAGAGCCAATAATGGATATTTGGGGTGTTTTTTTTTTTTTTTTTTTTTTTTGCTTGAATGCCACTAAAGAAAATGAGATATAGGTGAGGGCAAATGACAAATAGAAATCATCCTTTTGGTCTACTGTAAAAGCTATTTATTGATGAACTCATAATACCATTGTAATGGTTAACACTGAGTGTCAAATTGATTGGATTGGAGGATGCAAAGTACTGTTCCTGGGTGTGTCTGTGAGAGTTCTGCCAAAGGAGATTAACATCTGAGTCAGTGAACTGGGAGAGGCAGACCCACCTTCAATCTAGTGTGGGTACCATCTAAACAGCTGCCAGTGTGGCTAGAGTGGCAGAAGCAGGCAGAAGAAAGTGGAATGAGGAGGCTTGCTGAGTCTTCTGGTCTTCATTTTTCTCCTGTGCTGGATGCTTCTTGCCCTTGAACATCAGACTCCAAGTTCTTCAGCTTTTGGACTCTTGGACTTACATCAGTGATTTGGCAGGGGCTTTCAGGCCTCCAGCCACAGACTGAAGGCTGAACTGTTAGCTTCCCTACTTTTGAGGGTTTCGGACTCAGATTGGCTTCCTTGCTCCTCAGCTTGCAGATGACCTATTGTTGGACTTCACCTTGTGACTGTGTGATTCAGTTCTCCTAATAAATTCCCCTTTATACATGAATATATCATATTAGCTTTGTACTTTCAGAGAACCCTGACTAATACAATCATGTAGAGCTTTAAACCTTTAATACCATGCAAGTTCTTTTTAATGAGCATTTCTTTTTGACTAGAAAGTAGTTCAAAGTGAAAATAAATATTATATCAAAGACAGAGTTCCCTAAAATGTAGTTAATCATGTTGTAGCACTTTGCACATATATGAAATGCCATTCAGATATCTAAAATTTATTTCTGTTTTTTTCTTTTAGGAACATAGTTTTGAGATAGTTTAATGAATAATCATTCTCATTTTAACTTTACACATTTGTTACAACCAAAACTTAAGATTCCAACTGTAGTTGTATGTCTACATATTTATCAATTTTTCTAGGTTGTTTCTAGTTTGAAAGCATCCCACACTAACACAGAGATGTTGTTTGTGTCCAGACATTATATCCTAATTTGCTATGTTCTGGAAATTTTGTAAGCCAAACAGAGGTGGTCAAACAATAAACTATAATTTGTCTCTGTCATGAAGGAATCCACAGAAAACAGGCATACATACCAATTACTGTCATACGAATAATAAGGCAATGATAATGATATTTAATATTTATTGAGAATCTGTGAAGATTTAAGTTGCAAATTATATATTAATTGAAAAATTCATTGTTTTAAGATTACAACTATTAATTGGTAAACATTCTTATTATAGTAACATATATATATATAGTTGTATAGGTAATTCTAATTAGGCTTTTAGTCTTGAAAGCCTTACATAATTTGACCAAAATAATATAGCTAGAGAATTTCAAAATCAGTGTCTTTCAAATGAGGTACATTTGACTACAACTTTCCTACTCTTTATCAGTTCCAAGTATTGTCACTTTATTATAATATAATAATGATAATAAAGAAAAAATGTAAACTAGTTTAATATAGTTCAGAGATAGAATAGCAAAGTGCTATTGTGTAGTGGGAGAAGAAAAAAAAAAAAAGCCTAGTGGAATTGAGAGAGATTTCAAAAAGTGATAATACCAATACTGAACCTTAAGGATGTTAAACTTAGTATTGTTTTTTTGTTTGTTTGTTTGTTTTGTTTTTTTGGCGGGAGTGGTGAGTAAGTGTAGAAGTGCCCCATACTGGAGGGAAGTGAGTTAGAAATATTTTTTGACATTAGGCACATGGAATGATATTCTCCTTGGTGTGTAAGGATATTAGATTAGAGAGACAATAAAAAGGGATTAGCAAAACTTAAAAATATATATAAGCAAAAAAAAGGATAATTTGTGTTAGCATAGATCTAGCAAATCAGTTACTCTCACATCTATTTTTTTTTTTTCTGGTTTAAATTAGTATACACATTCTACACAGCCATTTATACAGTAAGAAATTAACCATAAATTCAGGAAAATATCTTCCAAAGTGTAAAGAATTTTAATTTTTGTTTTATTTTTAATTTATTTCAGGAAGATGCACTTGCAACCTGTTTAATGGTCAGTAAAATATATTGGATAAATACCAGAAAACATAATGTTTTTAAAGTATGGTTAAAATATTTACTAACTTATTATTATTTAAGTAGGTATTTTTGTTATGTAATATTTCTAGTTCCCTGGCCTATGGAAGAATATATTTATTTAAGCTCAGGCACAGTGGCTTACACCTGTAATCTCAGCATTTTGGGAGGCCAAGGCAGGGGGATCATCTGAGGTCAGGAGTTTGAGACTAGGCTGGCCAACATGGTGAAACTCTGTCTCTAGTAAAAATACAAAAAATTAGCCGGGCGTGGTGGTGGGCGCCTGTGATCCCAGCTACTTGGGAGGCTGAGGCAGGAGAATCACTTGAACCTGGGAGGTGGAGGTTGCAGTGAGCCGAGATCACATCACTACACTCCAGCCTGGGCGACAGAGCGAGATTCTGTCTCAAAAAAATATATATCTATATTTGTTTATTTAATATGAAATAGATTTTTTCAGGGCTGGACAAGATGGCTGACTAGAAGCAGCCAGATGGAACAGCTGCCACTGGGGGACCGAGAAGACTGGTGCACTCCTCTTCAGAGGAAAGACACAGAAGCTGGGCTGAAGGGAAGAAAGCTGTGAACTCTGTATAGGGCTACCTTGCACTGGGACTCATTCCTGGTCCCCTATGACTCCAGGATAACTGGTGAGTTGAAGTGGCAAGGAGCAACCCGCTCTTGCCATGAGCCTCTGGAATCTAGGCAGGAGGCGACCCCTCGACCACCACAGACAGTGGAGTTAGCAGAAAGCACTGTTTAGAGAAGTGGTAGGAGCAGCAAGCCAGCTGACGTGGAGCCCAGAAGATTTGGTACAGGAAACTCTACAGTGGAGCACAGCCAGTGACATTTAGCCCCCTAAGTTCGACTTCTTCCATAGGAAACTTTGGCCCTATGGGAACTGATGGACCCGAACTCTGCAAGGTGATCTTGCCCTTGACCAGATGGGGCTGTTCTGACCTGAGTACTGCTTGGTCTGCTGGCTTCTCACAGAGTTCCAGCCTGGCTGCACCTGCTTGCAAGACAGCTTCAGCTGCCCTTGGGGCCCGCATCATAGTTCCAGTGCTGGTGGACTGTGCATGACTGGTGGAGAGCTCCAGTAGGGTGACCCCCCTGGCCACGCACCAGCCCACTAGCTCCCTCCTGTTACTGCAACTTCCCCAGGGACAATGGCCACTCCAGACATCACTTTGCTGGTTTGTGTGCCAGGCATGTTTTGCCTTCCTTGCACAGCCAATGCATGTGTATGTGTTCACCATGCCCAGTCACTGCTGAAGGGGGAGCCACTCCACCCTCTCCTGGCCTGCCGTACTGCCATTGCAGTCAGAACCTTGGCAAACACAGAGCCAGCCAGCCCCACCCCCACCAGTGCTGGCCTCTGCACCAAAACTGCCATGGGAGTAAAACTAGGACAGAAAACGGTGGACCCTCCCCTGCCTTAAGCGACCACCTGTGCAGGCAAAAACAGAACTACCATTTGACTCAGTTATCCCATTACTGGGTATATACCCAAAGAGATGAAAATTGTTCTATTATAAAGACACAGGCACTCATATGTTCATTGCAGCACTATTCAAAATAGCAAAGACATGGATTCAAATTAAATGCCCAACCGTGGTAGACTGGATAAAGAAAATGTGATGCATATACCCCATGGAATACTATGCAGCCATAAAAAAGAATGGAATTATGTCCTCTGCAGGAACAAGGATGGAGCTGGAGGCCATTGCCCTTAGCAAACTAACACAGGAACAGAAAACCAAACACCACGTGTTATCACTTATAAGTGGGAGCTAAATCATGAGAATACATGAACACAAAGTGGGGAATATTTTACGCTGGAGCCTATCGAAGGGTGGAGGATGAGAGGATAGTTAGGAGAAGAAAAAATAACTAATGGGTACTTGGATTACTGCCTGTGTGGTGAAATAACCTGTACAACAAACCCCATGACACAGTTTACTTGTACAACAAACCTGCACATGTACAACTGAACTTAAAACAAAAGCCTTTGTTTTTAAAGATGTAGCTTTATTCACAGGGCACTATTTAGTTATGTATTAATTCATATGCCAAATATATAGAGAACATTTTCTAGACTTCAGGCACCGATCTAGGTATTAGGGATAGAGCATTGTAAATGCCAGGGAGGACAGTTCCAATATGGAACTAAAATTCTCTTAGGGGAAATCAAAAAAGAGTGAAACAATAAACACATAGCAGAATTCAGGTTGTGATTAGATTGCAATATGAATAAAATAAATAAAGTGATACTGTAAAGATATATTTTTGGAGGCCAGTGACTAGCAGAAATGGGAATAAAAGGCATATATAATACAATTTTAGTATAATTTAGAAGTAGACCCATAAGAATTCAGTGACTAATAAAATACGAGGGTTGAAAGAATAAGTGTTTATGTGTATCTGTCAGTATATGTATGGGCTTTGCTTGAAAGGGAAGATATTGGAGCTTTACTCTTTAAAGAGGTGAGAAAGACAATGAGAGGAAATTGAGCAGTGAGTAGAAATTGAGAATTCTTTGAATTTCAGATGTCCAGTATACATCCAAGTTGAGATTTTGAGTAAAGCTATATAAGACTGAAACTGAAGGGACATACGAAAACTAAATGGTAAGTATGGAATTTATATTCAAATAAATGGCATTTAAAGAGATTTCTTCAGATGAGATGAACTAAAAGAAATATAGCTAATCCCTGTGTGGAGACGTAGACTTAGAAGCTGCTGAAACAGACACTTTTATTTACCTCTGATATATAAAGAATTTATCTAAGTATACTCCTGGATTCTCTCCATCCTTTGATCATTGCTTCCCAGAGAAACGTGAAATGATACATCAGAATTATGAATTTGGAAAAATTGGACATATTCAATTCAACTCCAGCACCTATATTCTCTTGAGAGTTTGGCTATCAACACAGAAAATGATTTTTTCCTGCTTCTTCCTTTTAAAATTATTTTCTGGACCAGACTCCCCGTCACTGGCAAATTTGTCAAATCCTGTTGATAAATATTGACAACTCCATTCATTTAACAAATCTAAATTTGTGCTTGCCAAATTAGACTCTATTGGCAGTCAACATTATATAGTGGCCTCTATGCTTACTTTCTATTGTATTTCAATTTCACTACGTGTTCAGATCCACTTGGAGAAGAGGTGGTCTATCTATTGATGGACATCTGTATTAGTTCGTTTTCACGCTGCTGATAAAGACATACCCGAAACTAGGAACAAAAAGAGGTTGAACTGGACTTATAGTTCCACATGTCTGGGGAGGCCTCAGAATTGTGGTGGGAGGTGAAAGCCACTTCTTACATGACAGTGGCAAGAGAAAATGAGGAAGAAGCAAAAGTAGAAATCCCTAATAAACCCATCAGATCTCGTGGGATTTATTCACTATCACGAAAATAGCACTGGAAAGATCGGCCCCCAAGATTCAATTATCTACCCCAGGGTCCTTCCTACAATACGTGGGAATTCCGGGAGATACAATTCAAGTTGAGATTTGGATGGGGACGCAGCCAAATCATGTCATTCCACCCCTGGCCCCTCCAAATCTCATGTCCTCACATTTCAAAACCAATCATGCTTTCCCAACGAACTCATTTCAGCATTAACTTGAAAGTCCACAGTCCAAAGTCTCATCTGAGACAAGGCAAGTCCCTTTTACCTATGAACCTGTAAAACCAAAAACAAGCTAGTTACTTCCTAGATATAGTGGGGGGTACAGGTATTGGGTAAATACAGCCATTCCAAATGGGATAAATTGGCCAAAACAAAGGGATTACAGGCCCCATGCAAGTCTGAAATAGAGCAGGGCAGTCAAATGTTAAAGCTCCAAAATGATCTACTTTGACTCCAGATCTCATATCCAGGTTACGCTGATGCAAGAGGTGGGTTCCCATGGTCTTCAGCATCTCTGTATCTGTGGCTTTGCAGGGTACAGCCTCCCTCTTGGCTGTTTTCATGGGCTGGTGTTGAGTGTCTGCAGCTTTTCCAGGCTCACAGTGCAAGCTGTCGGTGGATCTACAATTCTGGGGTCTGAAGGAGGATGGCTCTCTTCTCACAGCTCCACTAGGCAGTGCCCCAGTAGGGATTCTGTGTGGGGGCTCTGATCCCACATTTCCTTTCTGACCTGTTCTAACAGAGGTTCTCCATGAGGGTCCCACCCTTGCAGGAAACCTTTGCCTGGACATCCAGGAGTTTCCATACATCTTCTAAAATTTAGGCGGAGGTTCCCAAACTTCAATTCTTGACTTCTGTGGACCCACAGGCTCAACACCACATGGAAACTGCCAACGCTTGGGGCTTTCACCTTCTAAAGCCACAGCCTGAGCTCTAGGTTGGCCCCTTTCAGCCACAGCTGGAGGGCTAGGACACAGGGCACCAAATCCCTAGGCTGCACACAGCACAGGGACCCTGGACCTGCTCATGAAATCACTTTTCCTCCTGGGCCTCCAGGGCCTGTGACGGGAGGGGTTGCCATGAAGGCCTGTGGCATGGCCTGGAGACATTTTCCCCATAGTCTTGGGGATTAACATTAGGATCCTTGCTACTTATGCAAATTTCCTCAGCCAGCTTAAATTTGTCCTCAAAAAATGGGTTCTTCTTTTATTTTTTCTTCTTCTTTTTTTTTTTTTTTTTACAGAGTCTAGCTCTGTTGCCCACGATGGAGTGCAGTGGTGCAATCTCAGCTGACTGTAACCTCTGCCTCTTGGGTTCAAGTGATTCTCCTGTCTCAGCCTCCCAAGTAGCTGGGATTATAGGCACCTGCCACCATGCCCAGCTAATTTTTGTATTTTTTAGTAGAGACGGGGTTTCACTGTGTTGGCCAAGCTGGCCTCCAATTCCTGACCTCATGATCCACCCCTCACCTTGGCCTCTCAAAGTGCTGGGATTACAAGCATAATCAACTGCACCCGGGCCAGATTTTTCTTTTCTACTTCATCATCGTGCTGCTAATTTTCTGAGCTTTTACGCTGTGTTTTCCTTTCAAAATGGAATGCTTTTAACAGCACTCAAGTCAACTTTTGAATGCTTTGCTGCTTCTAAATTTATTCCTCCAGATACCCTAAATAATCTTTCTCAAGTTCAAAGTTCCACAAATCTCTAGGGCAGGGACAAAATGCCACCAGTCTCTTTGCTAAAACATAACAAGAGTCATCTTTGCTCCACTTCCCGACAAGTTCCTCATCTCCGTCTGAGACCACTTCAGCCTGGACTTTATTGGTCATATCACTATCAGCATTTTTGTCAAAGCCATTCAACAAGTCTCTAGGAAGTTCCAAACTTTTCCACATTTTCCTGTCTTCTGAACCCTCCAAACTGTTCCAACCTCTGCCTGTTACCCAGTTCCAAAGCCGCTTCCACATTTTTGGGTATATTTTCAGCAATGCCCCACTCTACTGGTCCCAATTTACTTATTAGTTTGTTTTCACACTGCTGATAAACACATACCCCAAATTGGACACAAAAAGAGCTTTAATTGGACTTACAGTTTCACATGGCTGGGAAGGCCTCAAAATTATGGTGGGAGGCAAAAGGCACTTCTTACATTGCAGCGGCAAGAGAAAAATGAGGAAGAAGCAGAAGCAGAAACCCCTGATAAACCCATCAAATCTTGTGAGACTTACTCACTGTCACGAGAATAGCACAGGAAAGACTGGCCCCCTTGATTCAATTACCTTCTTAAGTCCCTCCCATAACAAGTGGGAATTGTGGGAAATACGATTCAAGATGAGATTTGGATGGGAACACAGCCAAACCATATCAACATCTTTAGAAGTTCTAACAGGTGAACTAAATCTAATAATATAAACTAAACTGATAATATAGTTGAAGAGATGAAGCGTGGACAAAGGAGAAGATACAAGGATATGCCCAAGACTTCTCCCAAAAAAGAAGTACGGTATATATATACACACACACATATATACACACACACACACACACACACACACACACACATATATATACATGCATATATATGATAGTAAGTGCTAGAAAAGTCTCCATCAGGCAAACCCCATAGTTGACTAGGTTAACTACATTGAGAATATAAGAGTGAGATGGGCCTAAAAGAAGAGAAAGTATCTGCAATGGCAAAATGAAGTAAAGTGAGATAAATTTTTAAAAAGATATTTCAGGAAAACCCAAAATCAGAATCTTCACCTCTGATTTTGGCCTTTGTTCATTCTTCATTCACTCCTTCATGTCACCACTGAAAGGAACAAAAATTCATTCAATCATTACTGAATGTCAGCTATCTCTTGGGCTCTGATGACAAGACAGTGAAGAAGGTGGATTCAGGCGATGCCCTTGTGAAATCATAGTCAATCAGAGAAGACACACATTGAACAAACTATTTAAAATAATAATAGTTGTGCTATCTAGTTACAAAGAAGAAATGAAGGGATAGGTTTGAAATGTAGAAGATTATTCAGTTCAGCTGAACACCAGATTATTTAATTTTTTATTCATAAAATATTATGTTCATTTTTAAAATGTGCCAAATACTGTGCTCAATAAAAAACAAAAACAGATAAACAACAACAACAAAAGCAGAAATTCTTCGATGATAAAAATTTTAAACAGAATTAAATACCACCAAGCTTCTGATTCTCAGGTTTCTACACAAAGATCATGTAAGTTTTAGACACTGGTTTGTTAAATTTACATTAGCCATATTGAGATATACACATAGTAGGGAATTTAAATGTGTAATCTATTTGGGTTTGTGTCCTTATTTTCATTGACCATGAATATATCCTAGCATTTTCTACCGTAAGAAAAATAAAAGAAATGTAAGAGTCATTTAAAAACACAAAATCACAGGGTAGGCATATTTTTCTTTCATCTCTTCAGCCATTTCCAAAATAAGGTTGGAAAGAGTCATGTTGTTACTGTGAACTATGTGAACACACGGTATCGAGATGAAGGAACACTTGTCTTCTGACAGAGAATCCTGAGGTGTCCCACTTCTGAAGACTTATTTGTATTTGTTAAAAAAGGACAGAAAAATTCAAGGTAAGAATAAAGGCCCCCAGCTATGAATTATTGTGGAAATACTGTCCAATTAGTGAACATCTTACTCAGATCGCTTCAAACAGAAAAGTCCTCCATCCAAAGTTATTTAACAGAGGAAACTACTTTTATTTTAGGAGAGGGAAATAGGAGACCCTGAATAGAATAATTTTATTAATCTATATATCTAGTTCTTTTTTTCTCCTTTCTTCCTTCCTTTCTGTTTTTCTTTCTTCCCTTCTTTCTCTTTTCCTCTATTCCTTGCATCCCTTTTTCCATTAGGCTTAGTACACACACACACACACACACACACACACACACACACACACTTTCTCGTTTCCTCTATTCCTTGCGTCACCTTTTCCATTAGGCTGTAGTACACACACACACACACACACACACACACATACACACACCACAGTGGCAAGGCATCATTTACTGATTTATTATTATGTATTTATTTTCATCTGGTATTGATGAATGGGGAAAATAATTTTACTTCCCCTTGTTTAATGTCTGCCTCCATTTGCCACCAACACACCTAACCAGAAGGCAAGCAAGATTCTCAGAGTTCATTGTTTAGGAATATTAACATGCTTAGAGTCAGAATGAAACCACTTAAAGTGTACATTTGTTATTTGATAAGTGGGCAAACTACAGTTGCCCCAGTATGCAGGGAGTTTCTCCTTGAGAGTTGTAGAAGAAATCATTGTGTTGGGGGAACTATCAGCGATTAACAATAAACTGTAACCTATGTCCATAAAGCTGCACCTGAGGCTACAGACTTCTGATATGGAGGTACTTTGACACAGAACCTAAACAGGAGGCATGTTCCTTGGAGCCACAGAAAGGAAGCCTGGGTTGTCATTTGACCACAGGGATATAGAAGGCTGATTTGGGGTACTTGGTTGAGTGAGTATCCAGTTGGAAACATAATGTTCAGATATCTCTAGCTTCTTATTTTGTTTCTGCTCAGACAGCATGAAAGCTCTCCAAATGTTTGTGGCACTGTAGTTAAGTGTAATGGCTGCATATGACATAAGGTTGAATTTCTCAGAATTCTGTATAGTGAGTATATAGAGTCAATTTTCATGGGATTCCAAGCATTTAGGAATGTGACTGGTACATACTCAGAATTGTGGAATACATTTCTATTTTCGGTAGACTTAAATTTTCCATAAGGCTGTATAATCCACGGGATTTTACACATAGATGATCCTGAGGTTGTTGAAAATTTGAGCTTCAGAAGTCTTCCTTAATAAATATAGCCTGATAAATGCAACCAAAAAAGCAGAACAGTCTAAAGGGAGACGTTAAATTCCATCTTGCTGTTTACATTTCTCATATACTTGCAAGTAAAAAGTTAAAGTCTGCAAGTCATTCTATTTATCTTTAGGCGAATTTAAAAGAAAAGAGAAATTATAAGTACAAGGGACTTAAGGTTTACAATGAATAATCTTACCGAAGAAAGAACTTGGAAATTTATACTACTAAAATACAGGTGAGACAATTATGTAATATTTACATTCCAGTGACCTCTGCGGTTCAGGAAATAAACATTATTAATTAGATTGGGCAAAGTTTTTTACTTGAGTTTAAATTCATACCCCTACTTTGTAATTATGTTTGCAATTCTTTCAATATTTCTTAAATAATAAATGAACCTTTCTGATAAAGAAAACAGCTTATCAAGATTGCCATTTAAACTCTAAAAAGCTTTTTTGTTTCAATCTTCTTTTACCCACAAAATATGTAAAGAATATTTATTTTAGAAATTGAAGTTGTTACCTTATATTTAGTCCACAAAGTTTTATTTGTTTAAATGTAATGAGAATTTGATTATACTCAATCAAGCTGTAAAATGAACTCATTTGGCTTGTGGAAATTAATATTTAAAACTTCAATAGCTTTATATGTATTAATGTCACCTGTATAAATATGATGTTAGATCTCTTACTAGTAAGAAAGCAGTCTTGGTTCTCTCCTTAAAAGCCCATTTGTTCCAAATATTGACTTTGGAAAATGTAATTACCCCTAAAAGGCAAAATTATGTTTCTTTCACAATGTCAAGCCAAAACTAAAATTGATCTCATCCTTAGTACCTGTACCTTACTTGGTCCAATCCCAAACTATTTTCAGTTACTGCAGCTATTGTGAATGCTTGGATTTCCAAAGCAGAGGGAAATATATTGCACAATGAGTCTTCTAGTCCTGTGGTTTTCAAAATGTGGTGCCCAGAGCAGCAGCAGCAGCAGGAACCTATGTTGAATTGTCAGAAATGCAAATTTTAGAGCTTCTCTCTGGTTCTACTGAGTCAGAACATGATTCTGACTCACATTAGTGTCTGATAACCACTTCACTTCATTTAGCAAATCAATGTCCTAACCCATCATGAGTTTCTGATCTTTCATGACTTTATCCTCATTTTGTCTAACTTCTTTAAAACATTCATAGCCACTCACATAACCCATACTGTGATCTCTCAAGATTTAAGGGAATAAGAAGTGGCTTTTGTACAAAAAACATCTTTGACACCACTTTCACCTTCATTTTATAAAGACAAGGTGGCTGCATCATATATATGCACATAAAAATCTCAAGGATTTAAAAAAACGACCTCAAGACATTTTTATTTCAGCATCTTATGAGTGTTATATGCCAAAAGATCTGGCAATGAAACAAATTCATTTCCCTGAGTGTATCCATTTGATACACTTAAAAAGCGACAGAAGTAAAGAGAAGTGCCTATGTGAGCACATTTCCTCAGTAGCTAATGTTAATGTTTAATTCACTTCTGGGGAAAAATGATCACAAATATGAGGCCCTAATTGAGTAGACACACAGCTGCTTTTAATATTGTACAATTAAGATCCTGTCAACAAAATATGATTAGTGCAGTCTCTTTCTGAGAAAAAAAATAACAAAAAAATGTAGAGAACAATGAATGCATCTGAAGCAAGTGATACAGTGTGATGTGGTTCAAATAACTGAACCTGACATTATATTATATTATGTAGTTATTTCTGTGAAAAGAATGTTAGATTCATAACAGTAGGAAACTTGTTGCTCTTGTTCAGCCTACATACGTGTTTAGCCTTTGTAACTGGGTAACAATTCTTACATGAATAAATAAAACAAACACAAAATGGAATTAAGGATCTACGTAAATCTTAAATAATATTTCTTTTGAGGGCCTCAGTTTCTTCATCTGTGAAGAAAGGCAAAGAAAAGTGAGAGTTTAAATATACAAATAGACAATAGCGAGAGCGCATTTAAAAATAGGATTCCCACCCACAATGTGTAGCAAGCAGTACAGAAGATCAAACCACAGTCCATGTAGTAGTCAGATCAGGTCAGAATTTAGTCAGCTTGTCAGGACATAATCAACTGCCAGCTCTCCTAATATGTGCCTGATGTCCCAACTAAAAAACAACAATAGAAACCTAAATATGTTCCCATAACCAATTACACAGGATGCCTTACTTCTAATTAGCTCACCTCTGGCTTTTCCATGGCAACAACTTCCAGTGAGACATATCTAAAATCTTCCTTTTTCTCCACTTTAAAACTTTTATACTCCCTGCTATGGTCTGAATGTTTGAGTGTTCCAAAGACTCATGTGCTGAAACTTAATTCCCAATGTGATCATATTAAGAGACGGTGCCTTTGGGAACTGATGTGGTAATGAGGGCTCCACCCTCATTAATGGATTAGAGTCTTTGTAAAAAAGGCTTTAGGAGTTATCTAGCCCCATTTGTTTCTTTCACCATGTGAGAAGACACCATCTTTGAAGCAAAGAGCAAGTCCTCATCAGACACAAAATCTACTGGAGACTTGATCTTGGACTTCCCAGCCTCCAAAACTGTGAACAGTAATTTCCGCTGTTTATAAATTGCCCAGTCTGATGTCTTTTGTTATAGCGGCCCAAACAGACTGAGACACTCCTCTGTTTGCCTTTGAGTCTCTGCCAAATGTAAGGGATGGTGGCTGACTCCCCTGCTAGAGCAACCTATGAATAAATGGCATTTGTTTGTTTTAATTAGGGTGATCTTCATTTATTTCCACACAAGCAAGTCTATAATATTCAAAATGTTCTCAGCACTACATTTCTATGAAATTTTAGAAATGGTGACCTCCAGGAAAGAGTTTATATCAACTTAAAAGCAAATTTTCAACTCCAGATGATTAAAATGTAAATTCTCTTAGAGGAAAAGCTATGACAGTAAAATTAAAAAGTACTAACATGTTAGTGGAATATGTAAAGAAGAGACTGTTTCAGTCACACAAAATAGAGAATTGCAAATTTCAAATGGGATTTCTTAACAGGAAATTGTCACATATTCAAGATTGTTTTCAAGGGGCCATTTTTACTGCAATAAACCAACAAACCAGTTCCAACGTAAAGTACACACTACGACACTTTCTATTAATTAACTAGCAAAATTGAATTCTACATAACAAGTTACTTTAGATAACTCTCAGTTATACAGTTGGCCCTTTAACAAACAAAGGCTCAACCAGACCCATTTCTTTTGAGAACACGATCACAGCTGTTAAGTCTTTCAAGCTTACTTTTCATGTAGTTTTATGTCTTGAACACCATTTAAATAGGCGATTTTAAATAAGCAAAGCTAGTGCAATAATTTTGAAGATAAATCTTTATAACTTGATTTATTTCTATTCTGTCATTTCACATTACCACTTGGTGTTTTCATTTATGTGAAAAATTTAAAATACTGAACTGAAATATGAACAGTAAGATAAAATATTTTTGTTTGGTAAAGTGTCTAAGGATTGACAGATAAAATGCAGAATGCCCAGTTAAATTTGAATTCAGATACACAATGATTTTCTTTTGTAAGTATGTTTCATGCAATTTTGGAACATCTTATACTATATAGTTTAAGTTTAATTTATAGTTTAATTTCTGACAAACTATAGTTTGTCAGAAATTAAAATTCAACTAGGTATACTGTATTTATATTTACTAAATCTTCAGCATTATTAAGATTTCAGTTCATAAATGACATAGTTTATTGAATTTTAAAATCTTTGAAGTTGAAATAATTGGGAAATTCTCTTAATTTTTAATTGTATTGAAATCAAATAGTAAAGAAAATAAAATGTTAAATAAATCATAAAATAACTTGTCTACTAACATTGTATCTACTGAAGAAATTTTAGTTTTATCAAAATTCAGTTACTACTAGGCAACTATTTCACAAATTATTATTATATAAGAGTACAAGCAAAGTATCAAAGTTCAAAATCTTATGCAGACACACACACACACACACACACACACACATATAACTATTACCCAGAACAATACCGAAATGAATACACTTAACTGACCTTTGATTTAAAAAAAAGGCACAACAATGAAACAAAGGTAGTCATTTTGAAAGACCATGCTGTAAAAATTAAACATCCAAATTCAAAAAAATAAATTCAGCCACGTGCCTTATAACCGTCACAAAATGAATAATAGACCTAATTATAAAACACAAAACTATAAAAATTCTAGAAAATAATATAGGATAAAACCTAGGTGATCTTCAGCATGGTGATAACATTTTAGTTAAATCAAAAATGGTTCAATCCATGAAGGAAACAATTGAGCTGGACTTCACTGAAATTTAAAATTTATGCTTTGCAAAAGAAAAACAATTCAAGAAAATGAGAATACAAGCCACAGACTGGGAGAAAATAGTTGCAAAAGACATGACTTGTGAGGGACCATTAACCAAAATACACAAAGAACACTTAAAACTCAATGAAAAGACAATGAACAACCTGATTTAAAAATGAGCAATAGATCTGAACAGACACCTCTAACAAAGATATACAGATGGCAAGAAAGCATATAAAAAGATGTTCAACATCATATGTCATTAGGGAACTGCAAATTAAAACAACTATTAGATACAACGACATTCCTATTAGAATGGCCCAAATCCAAAACAATGACAGCACCAAACAATGAGGGTGTAAAGCAGAGAAATTATCATTTATTGTTGGTAGAAAGGCAAAACGGTACAACCACTTGGAAGACAGTTTGACAGTTTCTTACAAAACTAAACATACTCTTACCACAAGACCCAGGAATCTCACTTTTTGGTATTTACCCATATGCAGTGAAAACTTCTCTCCACACACAAACCTGCACATGGGCAATTGCCATAACTTGGAAGCAACAAAGACGTGCTTCAATAGGTAAGTGGGTAAACTGTGGTACATTTAAACAATGGAATATTATTCAGTACTAACGAGAAATGAGCTATCAAACAATAAAAAGGTGGAGAAAACTTAAATGCATACTACTAAGTGAAAGAAGGAAATCTGAAAAGGCTACTGACTATATGATTCCAACTATGTAACATTCTGGATAAGGCAAAACTATGGAACCATCAAAAAGATCAGTGACTGACAGGGGTTAGAAGAGAGGGAGGGATGAATTAGGCAAAACAAAAAAGTTTTTAGGACAGTGAAACTATTCTGTAGTTGGTAAATACACGGTACATACCTTTGCCAAAACCCATAAAACATAAAATGTAGAACACAAGTGGTAAACTTAATGTAAACTTTGGACTTTGAGTGACAGTGATGTGTCATTGTAGATTCATAGATTGTTACAAATGTATTATTCTATTGTGGAAATCCACACTGAGGAAAATTGAAAACTTTCCACTTTCCATTCAGTTTTGCTGCAAATCTAAAACTATTCTAAAAAATAAAGTTTATTAACTAAAAAGAAAATTGTCAAATATTAAAGTGATGCTTTCTTTTGTCTTTTTTTGTATTTTTAATGACTTTGTTTCAGAATAGGAATGGCTTTAAAAATTTTTTTATAATATTCTTACTTTACTGTTTGCCTATCTCACAATAAATGATTCCCAAGAGATCAGAGAAGAAAATTTGCTGAATTTAAATTTTTTCAATCTGAAACAATGTACCAGAGTTGGACTATATTTAATTTTTGATTAGAAAACATACAAAAGATTTCTGAGAAAAATATTTTTAAAATTATTCTACGCTCTAATTCTAGATGACCTCTTCCTCAAAGCATTTCCTGTCCTTAGAAAATCAACTATTTATTCTCTCTGCATTCTTTATACCTGGTATTTCACGGTTATTGGCATCATATTATGTTGCAAACATTTGTTTCTGTCTCTGCCTTGTGGAGAAGACTGACAGCATCTCAAGCTAAAGCATGGGTGTATGTATCTGTATACACCTAGACCAAATGTGTTCCCAACAGAAATCTAAACTCTCAAATATATATATATATATATAAAACCATAAATATATTACCATATATTTTCCAGATAGATGACTAGATAATTTTAACACCGTAGATTAATGTCCAAATAAAGAATCAGTTAAAATTCGAAGTAACAATTCACAACCAGGGCTCAAATAGCACCTCAGGAAAACTTTTTCTACCTCTGGCATTCATAACTTTTTGAAATGATGACACTTTGTTATCACCCTTTGGGGCACATTTTTCTTTGCATTTGTGTTCCAAAAGTATTTCCATTGTTCTCCAGCCCTTCCATTTGTATACCGACTTATGCTTCATATCTCTTTGTTTATATTATTTTGCATTATTCAATTTGTTAATTATATTTTTAAAAACTAAAAAAAATCAAAGTTGAGATATTGAAAGTAATAATATCTAAATACAAATATTTTGTGTAGCATTCGCTCATTGCAATGAAATAAATGAAATTGAGTACGAATCATACTTTCTAGTTCATTTTTATTTTGAATAAGCAATAAACTATGTGCTTGTGTTAGTCAGCCAAGGCTGGGGAGGGAAATAGAAAAGGCTTAATCATTATCAGTGGCCTTGTCTTCTAAAATACTTAATAGGTTACGTAAAATCTATATAAACCACTCACTCTACCTTCTACCTACATTTATTAATTTGTTTAAAAATCTCAGCTTTCCCAATTTCTCTTCATTGGCAACTAAAATAAATATATACTGAACATATTTAATATATCTGAAAATATGGTTTTTTTTGTATACAAAGAAGAAAAGAAAACTAACTTTTAGTGGCTATGCAGCTACCAGGCACTATGATAATCTCTTTACATAGTTACCTCATTTAAATTGCATATCAACACTGCAAGGGATGTATTTTAAATCTACTTTGTAGATAAGGAATTTGGGAATATTAATTAATTAGGCCATGGATTAACACAAACAGTGGCTACACAGGAATCCAGACAATTAAAGTATAATTTGTTTAAAGAAGGTACAATTATGATTCTCATATAAATATAAAATGGATGTGTATGAATGATTTAATATATTTAATTAATTCTTTAATTAAAGTGAAATCCAGTAAGATGTTACAATGGATTCAAAGGAGAAATTAAAGAACCAAATATATACAGGCTATAGGGAGTGCTGAAATGAATTTACAAAGAAATGTAAAACTATCCAATACCCATTGAACAGTGATCAATTGCATTCCACCAAACACATTTTGTTTGCATTTATACAAACAAAAATACTTTGCATTATTTTCAGCTTTCTACAACTTAAAAAATAAAAAATATAGCTCAATAACGATGAAAGTTGCAATCCCAAACAAGTTTCAGAAACCCTGGAAAAAGAGTTTAAAATATGATTTGTGTTTTATTGAAAAGATAGCCAGTACATTCTGGCTATTTTAAATATTTTATATTTGTCTGAAACCACTCAACAGCTATTGACGAGCTCATGATCTATCCAATTGTGGTGGAGGTCTTGTCCTTAATAAGTTGATAAAATTTATGGTATTCGAGTTCTTCTTGTGACCTACTTCCAAAAATACATTGCAAAAAATACCTAACTATGGGATTTTTAGTTAATTCAGCCTAGCTAATTGAGGAGATAGAAATTATTACCATATTATGAAAGTCCCTGTGTCAGTTTTGGGTCCCCCAGAATAACTGATATATTTCTAACTTTATGTATTCATATTTCTCACACCATACAAGGTCTGTACCAACATCACTCTGACAGAGACTAGCTTTTTGTCTTTGATAATTACTAGGTTAGAAGATCATACTCTATCATAAACCACTCACAAAAACTATATAAATCTCTTGACTGTTTTTGATCAAATTAATTATGGTATTTTTAAAAAGTAAATATAAGATGATATTTGTTTACTCATCATTATAGATTTTTGCTAAGTTTACATAAAGGGCTCTCAAAACAAAGGAAGTTTTGATAGAAGTGTGTCCACTTCTCTGCTGCAATCCCCCATATATTCAACTACTTCATGGTTGAATATATTTTTCCACCTTTATTTTCCCTCATCAATCATCTAAAATATTGATAATAGCTGATTTGAAATCCCTGTATGGTATTCACAACATACGGAGCAACAGTAGAGCTACTTCTATTGAATGTTTCTGCTCTTATGTATTATTTTTCCATATTTTAATTGCCTATGGGATAGTGTTGAACTATTCTGAATTCTTACATAAGATGCTGGTTTTTATTCCAGAAGGAAGTTAAAGTACTGGTAAATTATCTCGTTCTTTGAAGTAATGGTTGTTGCCTTTAATGTAATAGGCTTATTTCAGTTATACTCCTTTGTCCTGGACTTATTGGAAAATTCTGGCACTGCTGAGTCAATGACAAGCCCAACGGTTTTTCCAAGCCCTTCTAACTTAACATAGTAGCAGCTAAACTACAAATATATCTAGCATCAAGCACCTGCAGAAATCTTCATCTTCCATCTGCGCTTTCTTTTGGGGCCTTTATACACCCTGTGCATGTATAATGTAAGAGTCAGTAAAGATTTGAGGGTAAACTGTACATAGTTCCTGTGTTTTTTCCTGTGTTATGTTTCCTGTCTGTGATTTCTCCTTCAACTTCCAGCTTCTCTGGCATCACAATGTCTATATTTTAAGTTCCATAAGACTTTCACTTTCTCATTAAGCCTTTCTCTCTCATGTGCCCCTTGCAAACTGGGAAGTGTCCTCAAAGAAAAACCGTTCAATATCGAGACTCCTAGTTTCTTTCCTTTCAACCAAGTCTACTTGCCAGCATCTGCCTAGTTTCATCGTTCTCTAGGGCCTCAAATATTATTTTTTAAATTTCTAACTTTTCCAAGCTTTCATAATTGTTATTTTTCTAAAGGTTAACAGCTCAATAGAAGCAACTAGCCATTCTCAAGAATAATTTTTCATTTATTCTTGTAGCATATTTTTACTGAAAGTAGAATTGTACATTGACAGTCTTTTATTTTTAGTCTTTAAAAATGTCATTCTATTGCTTCTGTTATACTTTTGAGACTTTAGGTTGTCAGTTTTATTGTTGCTTCAACAAAGGTAAGTTTATTTTCCTAGTTATTTTAGATTCTTTACTGACTTTGAATCATCTTTGATCTGCTTCTTTCTTTCTCTAACTTCTCATGTTTAAAAAAGTTTTCTTTAATGTGCTGAAGATTGTATATTTTTAGAAATGTACACAGGCAACAGATGATGTATTTATTATCCAGAAGCAGAATACACTTCCCCCACTAGGTAAATAAAGTAAGAAGTTCATCATCTTCATCTCTCAGGGATTGAGTAGGAATGGAAATGGAATTCAGTTTTGATAAAGGAGTACGTGTGTTTGAAGAACATGACAGGTATCTGGGGACCATATTCCTCAACTGCATATTTGATTGTATGTAGTTTTATCAGTTTTAAAAAGACAGTAACCTTAACCGTGCTTAAGGAAATACTGTTGTTAAGGTCTCGCCAATGCACGGCGGTGTAGCAGACTCTCCTTGTTTGAGGTATCACCTGGAGTTATTTTTCTCATGACCAAGAAACTTAAGGAGCATGGACAGAAAGGGTGAAGTTGGAGCGAAAGTTTGTAAAGAACCAATTGGAGGCAGCGGTGAAGGCTTGACCTGGGACCAATTAGGCGCTGAAATAAAAGCTTAGCCCAGGACCTTGGCCCAGGATCAATCAGGGGCTGCAGTGATGATTCACCTTGTTTAAATGAAGACTTAGCCCACAGACAATTACAGAAAGGTAGGCATATGTAAAATGGTGAAAAGCAAGAGGCCAATATATGAAAAGTAAGAGACTTAGGCATGTCAAGGAAAGAGAAATGTCTCCAAAAAGAGAGTGGGATTTTTTCTTCTAGGTTCACAGGGTAAGCATTTCCATTCAAGGACGTGGGCTCTTTCTTATCAGGGGCCAGCAGTTTGATTTTCAGGATGTTCTTTGAAGGAGTTTTACCAAGGACCCACCCTAACTGTGACAGGTTTCTTACTTTCTCCTCTCTCATTGTCATAACTAATGAAATCAGCTCTTGTAATCTTGCATGGCTCATATGTACGTACAATAATTTATTTGAAATCCCATATCAATAGATATTTATCATGTTTCCATTTTTTCTATAAATGATAATATTTTGATAAATTTCCTTGTGCATGAATATGCATTTCATTTTTGTAATGCTATCTTTACAGTAAAGTGGAATTTCTGAGAAAAGTGGTACATACTTAAAATCCAATAGTGAGAGTCTAATAAACTTTTATAAATGTGCTTTCTTACTAGTACTAAATATTGTCAATTTTTAGTATTTGCCAGTACCACATGAGAAGTTTAATACTTTGCTGTTATCTTTATGCCTTTGACTTAATGAAGATGAATATTTTTTCATGGTTTAATTGGAAAATTCGACTATTTCATTGTGAATGTTACTTGCAAGTTTTGCTTTATTTTCTACTAAGTTACTGTCTTTATTCTTATTGAATTAAAAGTTTTCAGTAAGACCACTAATTTTGCTTTGCATGTTTTTTTCCTCCTTATTTAAAATACACTATTCTATCCTGTAGACATATTTTAAACTTATATTCAGTCAAATTTATTTTTTAACATTTAAGAATTTCAATAATACGTTTAATATGTTTAGAAACCCTTTACCTTAGCCAACTTAATAGAAATATTCACTTATGTTTACTTGTTTTTAAATTTAAGTTCTTGTTTATAAGGATGTTTTTCTTCAAATACTCATCTACATGTTTCATCATCACTTATTAAACATTTTTGTGTGTATTGTTCGATATTTTTTATCATATGCAACAAATTCTCATGTGGACTTTTTTCTCCTTCTTTCATCAAGTCCACTAATTTTTGTTTATATCCACAGGAACTACTACATTTTCCAAAAATGTTAGGTTTGTGTTTTATTTTTATTTATGGTATATTGCTCCAAATTCTTCTTAAATTAAAAAATTCCAGGTGATAAAATTATATAAGATTTTAAGATCAGTCAGAAAATACAGAATAATAAAATAGCATTTTATTTTAAGTAATACAATTCAATAATAAAATATAATGTAATGATACAATAAATTAATATATTGTTTATATAATCACACTCAGTAGTGTTTCTTTGTAGGCTTTGTTGAATGTTCTTAGGTTTCATAGGCTCATATTTTTGCCATATTTTTAAAAATTTCTTTCTTTTACCTTGAACACAAGAAACATAATTATTTTAACATCTGTGGCTGATGTTTCTAATAACTAGATTACCTGTGGGTCTCTGTGTCTTTTTATTTTTCCTTTCTCATTTTCTCTCATTTCTCTCCTTTTTTGTGTGTACTGAGAATCATTTTAAAAGCTGCTTATGGAAACAAATACTTAATACATATAAGGCTTAAAACATAGATGACAGGTTGATAGGTGCAGCAAACTACAATGGCACATGTATACCTATGTAACTAACATGCATATTCTGTAGATTATACTGGAAGTTAAAGTAAAATTTAAAAAAAGAAAATGTATTTGATGCTCAAGATGGAGCTATCATCCTACAGTGTGGATTTATATTTGCTTCTGCCAAAGTCTTTTAGCTTTCCAATCCCAAAGGAACTTTATTAAAGCCCACCCTCCTGCAGGTACTGGACCACAGCAGGAGTTCTCTCAGATCTTTGAGTTTTTAAAAGTGGTGGTCAGCCTCTCAGAACATCCTTCTGAAAATTAGCAAGTGTTCCCAGAGTAAAGTAGCCTCCCTAGGCCTCCGATATTGAGACACTGGCTCAGTTAATATTTATTACCTTGTGCACTCTGATACATTCAAGCACATTTTATTTAATATTTTGTCCAAGGTTTCTAGTCATTACCAGTAAAAGAGTCATGTCCAAATTAGCTATTCTGCCAATATTAGTTGCAGAAATACTTCTACAATTAACTTTGGCTATGGAGGTGACAGAAGAGGGAGGTAATATTGCTAGATTTAGCAAATAAAAATACAGAACACTCAGTTAAATTTCACTTTCAGACAAAGAATGAATAATATTTTAGTATAAGTATGTCTGATGCAATATTTGAGATATATTTAAAATAATTTTGTGGCTTAGCTGCAATTAAATTTAACTTAACTATCCTGCATCTGATCTGGCAACCCTAGAGGGACATGATTGGGAGAGTTATAATGAGCACACAGAAGAGAGAATCAAAAATCAACTTTGATAATCAACTTTCTTTGAAGAAATGGAACATGATAAAGTATAAATTTTTCTATTTTATTCCTAATTCTGCCATAGCTAGTTTGTTAACCCTGCAAGTTATTTAGCAAATGCTTTTCTTATGTCCTAAGCCCTGCCTTATGTAGCTGACAGTTTTCAATATGTACCATTCAAAAGAACATAGTTAAAAGATGAAATTATTATGTGAAGAATATACAAGAGAAATGAAATCATAGAAACATAAGTACTTCACTCCTTAATTGTCACTGCTTGAGTCCAATCAATTATCATGTCCTATAGATACATCTTAGTCTCTTTCTTATTTTTTTTCATCTCTCTCCATTGCTATTGATTTAATTGAGGGCCTCATTTTTTCTCTTATACCACAATGCAATGTTCTCTTTTCTGCTACTATTTTCTTATTTTTCCCTTTTTCCCAATACATCACCTGCACTGCCACCAGGAGAAATTCTTGCATGCAGGCATTATTACACCACTTTTCTCATCAATGCTCTTCATAGCTTTCCTTTAAAAAAAAAAAAAGGCAAGAAAAAAAATCTAAACTCATTGTAATATCCTAAAAAACTCATTAATACTAGGCTCATGCCTGTAATCCCAGCACTTTGGAAGGCCAAGGTGGGCAGATCATAAGGTCAGGAGTTCAAGACCAGCCAGGCCAACATAGTGAATCCCCATCTCTACTAAAGATACAAAAAATTAGCCGGGTGTGGTGGCATGCACCTGTAATCACAGCTACTCAGGAGGCTGAAGCAGGAGAATCACTTGAACCTGGGAGGCGGAGGTTGCAGTGAGCCGAGATCACGCCATTACACTTCAGCCTGGGTGACAGTGCGAGACTCCGACTCAAAAAAAAAAAAAAAAAAAAAATTGTAGGTCTCTACTCACCTCTACAGCCCCTTTTCACAATACACAATCATCATGAATTCACAGTTTCCAGAATGCATCCATCTTTCTCATGTAGCTTTGACTTTAGTGATAAAACTTCTTCCTTCTGGAACGCCCCTTTTATCCTAACATTACACAAGTTGAATTGTGTACTCCCAAAATTCGTATGTTGAAATCCTAAACACCAGTACCTCAGAATATGACTGTATTTGGAGATAGGGTATTTAAAGAGCAATTAAGTTAAAATGAAGTCATTAAGATTAGCCCTAATACAAAATGACTGGTGTCCTTATAAGACTATGCTAGTAGAACACATATCTTTAGAGACGGAAGATCACGTAAACACTCAAGAAGATACCAGTGATCTACAAAACAAAGAAACAGATCTCTGAAGAAATCCACTCTCTGAACACCTTGCTCTCAGACCTATAGACTCCAGAGTGATGAGAAAATACACGTCTGTTGCGTAAGCCACCAGTCCTTGGTATTTTGATATGGCAGCCGGAGCAAGCTCTTCACATTTGATTGTGAGTTCCACAAATTCTGACTTCTAGCATACATAAATATGTTTTACTTTCATATTGAAAATTACTGAGACACCGAAGCAGACCTAGGTGTTTCTTCTATAATCTGTAGAGTTTTAAACACATTTGTTTTATACAAAATTACCTGTGTTCGTGCATTCGTCTGCTCTCTTTAAATTAGTCTCCTGTTATATCTCTATTTATTTTCCTCTAAGTTTGTAGATTATTTTTGGCTGGAATCATTGCATAGAATTAGAAACACATCAGCCTGGGTTTGACTGACAAATTGTGACACATTGGGGGTGTGCATTTAATCTCTCTAAGCCTTAGTTTTATCATCAACAAACAGGTAGAAAGTAATACCTGTCTCATAGATTTTTGTGTGGGTGAGGCTGGTGCCTAGATAAAGTATCAAATGCTATCATATTTCTACTTCCTTTTGGTTAATTGTTGTTATATGACTACCCTCATGCTTGGGTGAGAATATTTCACCTACAGTACTTCCCTTTTAGAACCTCTAGATTTTCCTTAGACATGTAAATATATTGAAATTGTATTTATATATCTCAACCTCTTGCATTAGACTGGAAGTTAGGTCAGTAACCATTCCTCACTCATGTTTTTATTCCAGAGTGTCAGACATATAGTAGGAATAACATATGTTAAATTGCAGAATATTTTCAACATACTACATAATGTATTCATCATAATATCCCTCTAAATTTGATAGTGAGGTATTATCCTGTTTTTCAAAGTTGAAAAATTTGAAAATATTTGGATTGTCATTTAATATGACCTACTTTGAAAACTCACAGTGATTGGCTCTTCTTCCATCATTTTTTTCTTTCTTTCCTTCCTTCTATTACCCATGACAGCAAAGACTTTCATTTATGTGGTTTGGACTCAAATTAGGAATGAGAGAATTGAGCATCCTAAAATACAGTACAGAAAATTACACAGTACTGTTATGCACATTATCCTCCAATAGGAACTGTAAATACCAGTGGCCATAAATAAATGTTATAAATGTAGCAATTGCAGTGTGTGATGAGTGATTTTTGTTTGCTCTTCTGCAAAATTGGCAAGAGAAGAAACTTAAAAAAAAACAGCTACTGCTTTGCTCATGACAGATTCTCCCATGTACTTTTTTAAAAGCCCAGTTGTTATAAGGCCACTTGGTATTCATGTCCATGTCAAGTAATGGCATTCTTGTGTTGAAAGATCTTTGACATAGCCTTTTGGAATGTGGAAGACACTTATTAGAAATTTGCCTTGAAAACCAGACCGAAGAAGACTTCAGGTATAAGACACATGTCTCCCAAATCTGCATTTTAGCTACAGTGAAAAATAAATCAATCAATTTAAATATTTCTAAGAACTATAGACTCTATATAAATGTTCCATATTCTTAAAATTAAAAATGAAAACTGACATTGATAAACACGCATAATTTCTGACTTTTTATTAAAGTAAAATGTACCTGTAGAAAAATGCCCAGGTGGATAACTCTAAATTTTCATAAACATGAACATACTTCTGTAACTAGCACCCAAATAAGGAGACAAAATATCCAAAATCCAAAAAGCCCTCTTCATATTTCCTTCCAATCACCACGCCCCAGCCCCATTAAAGGTAACCACTGCTTCGATTTCTAAAAACATTAATTCATTTACCCTGGCTTTGTAGTTTGCAGTAATGACATTGTAGGTGAAGAAAAATATTACTTTTACCTTCTTAGGGCTTTCCGCTGGGCCTGAGAATTAAATTGATATGAAACATAGTAACAGGGTAAAATCATGCAAATTTATTTAATATAAATTTTATGTGATACAGGAGCCCTCCTAAGCAAATGAAGACAAAAAGAAGCAATTAGAGTCAAATGCTGATATAGTATATCCACATTTTACAATTTTACACTATAAAGTGTAATGAATTGTAAAAGCTTGAAAAGGCAAAGATGCAGAGGCTAGGGTAGTCAGTTAAGTAAAGTTAGGATAGCTAATTGAGTGACTAGGGAGATAAAAATTAGTTTAACAAGATTTGTTTGCAGAAACTTCTCTAGGTTTTCACTTCCTATTCTTGACAATCAGAATATTACTTTTGTCCTGGTATAAGGAGAATATCTTTGACATAGCGGGGGTTATATCTCCTGCTTTCACTAAATGTTGTTTCTGAGATTCATTTATTTTATTGTGTCATAAATCATTCATTCATATTTTTGCATAGCGTTTTCTTGTGTGAACAGTTATCCAACCAATGATGGGCACTAAGGTAGTTTCTGGGTTTGATCCACTATGAATAGTGCTGATATAATCATCCTAGAACATATCTTCTGGTGAACTTGCATGCAGTGCAATTTACATGCCATGTGACATGCATATATTCAGTTTTAGAAGATGTTCCCAAAACATTTCCAGAATAGATGTACTAAACCATACTCTTACTAGTAAGCTAAGAGATTTCTGATTGTTCCATATAATTGTAATTTCTCATATCTATCAACTTTGAGCACTTATAATAGTTACTGTTCAGTGAGTAAGCAATTTGCATAGATTATCAATTATCCTCATAACAATCTTACAAAGTAGAACGAAACTTTCACTCTGCAGGAGAAGAAATTTATGTCAAAAGGGTAATACATTTTTCAAGGTCAAATAGCCAATAATATCAGTTCAGGGACTTTAATTGTGGTCTTCCTGACCATATTGCTTTATAATCCGAATATTATCGTAATCCTATTAGTATATTAAATTAGAATTTAACAAGATAATATCTGTGGCAGCCTGCTGTACAGCTTACAATTCAATAGCCATTGTTGCTTCAAGTTTTATAGTTTCCTACATCTTTTATATACTATATGCACAGAAGCTTTGTGAGGAAGTTTTATTCTCTCCATTTTACAAATGGGGAAAATGAGATTCAGAAGAGATAAGCAACATTCATGAATTTATATTGAATTAAATGTTTAGGTCAGAGTACGTGAATTGAAGAATATGAGTAATTTGAGGACAGGGACTTTTTTTTTTTCACCACTGCATCCTGAGTCCCTGTAAGAGATCTGGCACATAGGAAGCCCTCAATAAATGCCTGATGAATAATTGAATAACTGAATAAAAATAGCCAAGAAAAGGATTATATGAATAGAAGTAGGTGTGTAGACAGGTCTCTCAACCTTAGTTGTCTGCCTCCAATCCTTCGTGGTAAGGAAATATTCTTTCTTGAGAAACTGTTATTATTTTTTAATTGAGTTTTAATTTAAATAGAATTGCCTATAAAACCAAAAGAATCTGTTGCTTTCCTTCTGTTAGAAATGTGGACTGCGAAGTTAGAGATGTATTTGAATGTAACATAAGAAGCTAGTCATCTTGAAAGTTTGTTCTCTTATCCACCCATTTAACAATTATCTTCTAAGTGCCTTCCAGGGACTAAAGAAAATAACATGTGCTGGGGATAATTGATGCAATAGAAAACATGATTTATTTTTACAAACATTATAGTTATAGCTACATATACAGTTGTGACTCAGTTTCCTAATTTATAAAATGAAATAGGTTTAATATTTTCTCAGAGTATTTTTATGATTAAATGACAGGGCATCTGAGATAAAACATAGACAAGTAGCTACTTACAATGGCCAGTATTGTGAATCTTCTTTAATTATCTATAACGTAGTGAACACCAATATATGAAACCATGAAAAATAGTCGTTTTGTTTGGGCATAGCATTACATTTCCATTTCGTTTTGTGACCCTAGCATATTGAGAAATAAATAGCCATTGATTTCCTCTATCACTGACTTATTAATGTAAACAATTATTTTTTTTTACCAAATAAAAACCCAAAGTCCTGTTTGTTTGTTTGGTTGGTTTTGGTTTTTCTAATCACTTGTTTATTTATTTATTTACTTTACAAAAGGGAATGGCAAGAAACAAAACCAATCTAAACAAACAAACAAACACTTTAGACAGATTAGCTTTAAAAGAGCTTAATTGAGCAAAGAATGATTCATAAGTTAGCCAGCATCCTGAACCAGTAGAGGTTCAGAGAGCTCTACCCAGCAGTGCAAGCAGCAAGCTTATATAGGCAAGACACAGAGGCAAAGTAGAAAAATTACCTGATTGGCTATAGCTAGGCATCTGCCTTTTTTGGACATGGTGTGATGAATTGACTGCCTGTGAATGACTGAAACCCAGCTGCTTGTGATTGGCTGAAACTCCATTGTTTGTTTCAAGGACATACTCTTAGGCTTTCAGTTTGTTTACATAGTACGTTAGGTTACAATTCACTACATAGGGACTCAAAGTATGCAGGCTGCCTCAGGCCAAATTTAATTTAACAAGAAGTTGGTCATCTGTGGAATAAAATGTAACTTTCTGACACCATATGGGTACAAATACATCATATTTGCATGAAAATCACCTAAAATTACTATTTAGTAAGGCCCCACCTTCTTCATTTTTAAGGTAGTCCCACTTTACTTTCTTTAGGAGTCCCTGCTGGGTGATCTTTCTTTCATATAAGAAGAAACTTACCAAACCTAGAGTTTTCTCAAGGAGAATTTTAGGACCACAAGATAAATCACTTTTTCCCCATCTGCAAAGTAAATGCTGATTGTTTCCTCAGGGAGCACAAGTGTTCAGGGTAGTGAACAGTAGCAGAGGGGCTGAGGCATGGTTCTGTACAACCTTATGTAGGAAACCCTGCTCCCCTCTGCTGACCTGCTGAGTCATGGAATGTCTGTCTACCTTCCCTGGAAGTCTTACCAGTTAGTTAGAAGCTAGTCTGCTAGGAGAACACTCATGATTTTTAGGGCAGAGTGGAGCCACGTTCCACTAGCCAAGGATCTGTGGCAATACTAGCTTCAATATGATTAAATAATGCCCAATTTATTTATTCATTAGTCATTTAGAGAGGTTGTTGTTTGTGCCAACCTTTGTACTAAACCCTGGCATTAAAATGAAAAATACAGCATACTTCATATCTCTGAGACTACAAAATACTGTACCTATTGGTGATGCTACCAAGATATACCTATGTACTTTTATTGACAGGTTGTGAAAGGCCATCCTATCTTAATTTTGCACTTCTTAACCTCACAAAGGCAGTAATCAGAACATTCTCTTTCTGAAGGAAAACGTTTTAAGATCTGTTCATTGTTCCCTTAACTGATTTCTTGTCCATCTTTAAATCTCATTTAAATGATTTTCCTTTAGTTTAAAACCTCTGATTGGTACAACTCTCTTAAATTTGCTATTGTGTTTCTTACGGTTTTCTTTACAACATGCAATGCTTGTCGAATCACAATGAAATTACTAAGTAATTTCTCATTAAGGTTTTATTTCTCTTGACACTTTTTTCAGGTGAGCTGTCATCACCATTGTCAGCAATAAAAAAAAAAAAAATCACAAGTTTAGCTAACAATGCTGCCCCACTGAGTTTTGCTTGCTAACTTGCTTGCTTTCTTCCCATTTGTGTTAATTTTTTCCCAATACATTTTTGATAACAGGAATAAGGGTATGCAAGCCACATTCTATGCATTAAAACATACTGTCTTTTTGTATGAAAAAGCATTTTCCTGATTTTTTTGTAAAAATACAAGTTGTAAAGTCTTTTAAATTTTAATATGAATATGTAATAATAAAATCCTACCTTTGTGGTCATTTATCATTTCCAAAGTCAATATAAAAATTTTATTTCATCTACAGTTTCTAACATGTCCACAACGTAATAACTTACACATAAGTAGACAGAAAATTAGGGGCTTACAAACTTTAAGTATGATTTCTGAAAATACAGTAAAAACCAGTTTTGAAATTTCTTCTTCTGATTCCACACTAGGTATAATTTAAATTAGACTATAAGATAGGGGAGTGTAAAGGATTTTTTTAAACTTATTCCTTTTTGTAAAAGCAATTTTAAACTAATATTTGCCTACCTCCTAGCTCAACAGCCATGATATAGAAATGTTTTTATTTCTGTTTGTCTAACCTATTTCCCCAATAACTCTAAAAGTGGACCCTTCTTCCAGTTTACTAAACATTGGGAAATGTTCAGTACATAAATTTTATCATAGGCATAATAAATATTATCTCCAGAAAAAATTCTGAAATAAAACTCCAGACATTTGAAAAAAGGAATTAATGTTTCCCTAATGGTTTTGATATCAATAATAATAAAAGTTTTGCTAATAGGACATATGGGCAATTAGCACTTAGATGTGGCTTATAAAATATTAATGCTGTCAGGCATGCATTAAAATATTTTTGTTAATAATAGGGGCTGCACTTTATAGGATTTCATATGTGAAATAAACCAAAGACTCAAAGAGCTTAACTCAACTATTCAATGCCATGCAACCAGGAATTAAATTGAAATGTTCTAACTGGCTGCAAGTTCAGTAATGCTTTTCAGCAATACTGTTGCCCTTAGAAGAGAGTTAAAACATAATTTAGGCTACCAAGAAAAGTAAAAACAAAAAAACTGCTTTTCCACTTTTGTAAGAGAAATGAAATGATACTCATTATTATCATTTAGAACTTTTTATATTCCTTAATATTTTAAGCATTAGTATTAAATATCTGGCTTGGCCCTTTTAGTGGCTAAGGTACAGCAGCACAGAATCTATATTAAATCTCCTGAAATCTACTCAGGTTTTGGAATCACTGGATTCAGCACAGTGATAACCTCAGCAGCTGAATAGCAAGGGTCTCAACCCCAGTTTATAAAAAACAAAACAAAACACTGAGCTACTTATTTACTTTAGCAGTTTGGAATATTCAGCTGTTGCATAAGAAATGGGTAAGCATTTCAAACTTAATACTTAAAATTCTCAATGTATGATTTCAGTGATAATTGATGTGTATGGCACTAACTTTGGAATTCCAAAAAATGTACAATTTAGACTGATTTTCTAGATTGATGAATATAAAAAATATGATGAATATAAAAATATGAAGGATACAAAAAATATGCAATCATTTTAAATAATATTTTTCCACTTGAATGATTAAAATTTAAATGATAATTTTAAAATTTCTTCTCAAATATATATTTTTTTTTCTTAAGAATACATGCAATTTGGGGGAATATATGAGAAGAAAAAGTTACAATACGTATGTGGAAATACATTCTTACTTGAGAAGAAACTGACTTCCAGCTAAACTAGTTAATGATTGAAATTGGAAGGCTTGAGAAAATTTGTGTCTATGGGCATGGCATTTTCATTCACCACAAATGGCATAATCCCCTTTAATAAAGAATCTCTTGACAATTTTATTGAAATAAAATCAGTTAAGTACCTAAACTGAGATTAATCAGAATTAAGATTGTCTCATGAACTCTATTTAGTTGTTTATGATAGAAGTCACTTGAAATAAATTATTTTAAAAAGTACATAATAAAATGAATAGAAAATTACCTCAAATTTATTAACAGTCATATGATTTTCATCATCCATTTCAAGTAGAAGTAAGTGGCAAAGACAATAATTGAAACATAGAAAAAATGTAAACTTTCCTATTCAGTTTTAGTTTTGGCCAGAATGTCTGAACTTGTAGCCAAGAAGTCTTCAAGTGAACTTGGGAAGAATCTGACTTCTAGCTAAACTAGCTCATGATTGAAATTGGAATGCTTGAGAAAATTCAAGGGATCTGGCAGTGATTTCCTTTAAATTTTGGAAATCATTTGGATCATAGCCACCAAGCTCAAAGAAAGTTTAGCCATCCAATTTGTGCACTGGGCTCATTTTGTGGTTTGTGTGAGAATCCATTTTACCTTCCAGAAATAACATTTGAATTTTATTTCTGATTTTTTTCTTTTGTCATTAGTGTTGCTCTGCCTCTGATCAGAGCCTTTCTGTGTGGGATATCAGATAATGTAACATTAGCTACTAGCATCATGATTAGACATTTTGAGGTCCCTTGAGTAGAGTAATAATAGCTAACTTGGTTCCAGGCTCTTTGGCAAGAGGATGTCCTGAAGGCATATGTTATAGTGAGAGAAGTTACTAATTCTGCCATTTTTTCTCTATTCTCCACAATTTCCTGGCAAAGGAAAAGCTTTGCCAGTTTTCCCTCACAAAAGAGAAATAGAAAATAATCTATTACAAACAAAAAGGAAGAAAGATAATCTATTACACAGAAATTTTCTCTCTGTGTAGTCCTACAAAGCGTAGCAAAACATATATATATAATCTATTATGCTTACAGAAAAAAGTTTCACTAAGTGAGTAGTAGAAAATAAAGCTAAAAAATAGACAAGGTAGCAAGGGCTGCTAAACAAAACCAACATCTAAGCCAACCCTATGAAAAAATTAGCTCTCCCTCTCAATCACTAAACTGGTTATTTGACAGAAGCTCCAAGGCATCTCCAAACAAAATCATTAAATGCAAAATCCTAGTGAGATCAAGGCACTGTTTTCAAATGAATGCAATAATGTGGGCCCAGAGGCCTTAATGAAATTAGACAAAAAAGAATAAATCTGTGATATAATCAATGTATGATTTCAATGATAATTGATGAGTATGGTGCTAAGTTGGATCATGTGACTCGGATCATGGTTCAAAAATACTCTACCAGTGCTCATTTTAATGTCCATGATTGTTGGGGAATGGACACTGCTAAGAGTTGCATCCATGGGGAAACTTCATAATCTCAAGAGGATCACTCTAGTCTTACCATTTTTTTTTTTTTATTTCTGTAGCTCTCAGTTACTTAGGCATTTTTTTCCTCTTTATTCTCTGTGACTAGTATATCCTTGTGCCCATCTTTCCCCTCTCACTCTTAGGTGCATTGAGTTGACTGATATGCTTCCACTGTCTTCTCATCTTTCTTACTTTCCCCCAAAATAATCACAATGGCACTCTTCTTATTTTTCTTACCTTTAAAAAATACATGAGTCTTCCAGAAGAATAATGAAACACAAAGCATAGTTTTTGAATTTTCACAAAATTTCCCAGAAAATGAAATAAACCAATCGGGAAAGGGAAAAAAGAAACACACAACATGAAGATGGTATCCTCAATAAAACTTGTAAGGAAGAAATCCTGATGAACTTCTGAACATGGGCCACATGGTCATCCTGAGATCAAGGGCCGCGTATTGGGGAATGAGGGAAAAGTGGAAGAAAGTTCTAGACGAATTCTATAAACTAAAATAATGCCAACAGATACATCCCTAAATAAAGGACTCCATCATGCATACAAACCTGCGTGAGGGACTTAAAAATCAATCAGTAAGACTAAGAAAATCTACAGATTTTAAGTTTCTGGTGAGTACAAAAGAACTACATGCATGTATATAGAAGAATATATAGAATAATATATAAAATTGTGTTGGTTTAAGTTCTTATGACTCTCAGAAGTATTCATCAGATACTATTTTGAAATGACAGAGACTACTCATGATGAAATATACTGAAATTAGAAACCAAATTGAGCATAGCAAGAAGAGTGGGGTCAAGAGAAACAGAAGATTCAGATAGCTGTGTGGGAGAACAGATCGCAAAATTGTTGTTAACAAGAAAATTCAAAACCTCAAATAAGAGAGAAAAATCTAAATAGAGCAATTTAAAAGGACAATTAAAGAAATGTGTGAATGAACTTTATATCCACATAAAAGCAAACAAACTGAAAAATTGTGTCCTCACCAGACATGGTGGCTCATGCCTGTAATCCAAGCACTCTGCGGGATCAAGATGAGAGGATTACTTGAGGCCAGGAGTTCAAGACCAGCCTGGGCTATTAATGTATCAAAACCCTGTCTCTACAAATAATAATGATGATAATAATATCCTGGCCCAGACTTTTTTCACAGAAGGATTCTTTCAGGTGTCCCAAAATCACCTAGTCACAGTGATTCTAAAACTATTACACAGCATGAAAAGGAGAAATTTTCAAAATTCCTTTTATAAAATGACTACATTATTATGAAACCTAATAAACATTAAGAAATAAAGATGTAACTCAATCTCAGTTATAACTATCAATAAAAATGTTTAATGTGAGTTTGCAAATAGAATATATAACAGTGAATAAATAAATACATTGTCAACCAGTGGGGTTCCTTTCAAGAATGCAAGTATGATTCAAGAAGAACATCCATTAATATAATTCATTCTATAAATACATCTATGAAGAAAAGCATCATAGATGCTGAAAAGGCATTTTGCAAAAATCAAAACCCATTCTTACTAATAAAGCAAGAATAAATAGAAATTTATATAATAGGTTTAAAAGTAAATATTAGTCCAAAAATCAGATTTTACTTACTGGAAACACATTGGAAGCACTTCTCCTAAGGTTAGGAGAAAGAAACGGAAACCCACTGTTACCTCTACAATTGAGCATATTTTCAATGTAACTAGGTAAGAGAGAGCAGCAATATGTTCAAAAAGTAGAAAGAAAAAGACAAAACTTTATTTGCTGATGTTATGATTATATATTTGAAATGTCCAAGAGGATCTAATAAAAAGCTACTGCAAATAACAGAATCTAATAAATTAATGCTTTAATAGATTGCATATGTACTAAACTAAAACTAAGCTTGTTTCATTTTTTAAAAAGTTACAAGGTAAAATGTGCAATACTTATTTATAAAATATTTAAACGAAAACTTCATATACATTTCCTAAATATTGTGTGAAGAAATCTTTAAATCATTTTAAAGATACAAAATAGAATTGAATAAATAAAAAAGTATTTCACATTTTTAATAGAAAAGTTCAATGTGAAAAATATGTCAATTCCACTTAAGTTGATATGTAAATATAATGTGATTTTTATCAAATAATCAATTATTTTTTCCTGCAAGTAGACATACTATTAATTCTTATAGAAAAATAAACAAGATTCAAGAACCAGAAATTAATGAACAGCGAATTTCCAATAAAAATATCCCAAAGCAATGTTACAATATATTATAATTTTATATAATTAAAGCACTGTGGCATCAGTGACTAAACAAAGCAGCACAAAAGAATATGAAGAGATATGTGCGTCCATGAAAATTTAGTAATAAATATAGCAACTCAAATCAGGTGATGAATGGTATTTTTAATAAGGAATTGTTAGATCCTTAAAAATTCATTTGGAAAACGTACATAATTCAATCTAAACTTTACATCACATTGTGGGATACAGATCAGAGATTTAAATGTAGACACTGAAATAATATATGTGCTAGAAAAATACATGTAAATTCCATTATAATCCAGAAATGATGGGAAGCATCCTAAATATTATGTAAAATATAAAATACAAAATCAATACAAGTAAAAATAAGTAAATTTGAATAAAACTTTACGATGTGGGAGGATATTTTTATCATAAACAAAATTAAAAAGGCAAAAGAGCCAAAAGAGGAGATTTGCAATTTATACACAAAGATAAACCTTAATACTGTTCTTCAATATCTAGAAGACAAAATTAGTGAAAGTCAGCTAAATATGTAAAAAATGCAAAAGAAGAAAATAAAAATTTTTAAACTTGTGAGGCAATGCTCAACCTCAAGAATAAAATACATTTAAATTACAGGTAAATTTAAGTAAGTTACTCATCAAAAATCCAAGTATTTAAAAGTGGCAAAATTGCAGATTACACATACTCATTTTCTCTTGCCAAAAGTAGATGCTGATTAATAGTTTTCTATGGCTGCTGTAACAAATGTTCACAAACTGGGTGGTTTAAGACAACTGAAATTCTCATCACAGCTCTGGTGGGTAGAAGTGCAAAATCCAGATGTCAGCAGAGTTGGCTTCTGAAGTTCTGAGGGAGAATATGGCCCATGCTTCTCTCCTAGCTTCTGCTGGTTGCCAAGAATACCTGTCATTTTGTGGCAGGCAATCTCCCTGCCAATCACATGGACAGGACTGCATAGCACCCCAGTTACACAAATTTCCACAGCACTGCCTTAACATTTAGCAAATAGTTAAAGCTAGGGAAATTGGTGCCCAGACATCAAAGCTAGAAATGAAACACATTGCCAGTAGGAGCCTTGCATGTGCCATGGTGTACACATGCCATGGTGGTTTGCTGCACCCATCAAACCGTCATCTACATTAGATATTTCTCCTAATGGCTATCGCTCCCCTAGCCCCTCATCTCCCGATAGGCCCTGGTGTGTGATGTTCCCCTCCCTGTGTACATGTGTTCGCATTTTTCAACTCCCACTTATGAGTGAGAACATGCAGTGTTTGGTTTTCTCTTCCTGTGTTAGTTTGCTGAAAATGATAGTTCCCAGCTTCATCCATGTCCCTGCAAAGGACATGAACTCATCCCTTTTTATGGCTGCATAGTATTCCATGGTGTATATGTGCCACATTTTCTTTATCCAGTTTATCATTGATGAGCATTTGGGTTGGTTCCAAGTCTTTGCAATTGTGAACAGTGCTGCAAAAAAAACATACGTGTGCATACGTCTTTATTGTAGAATGATTTATAATCCTTTGAATATATACCCAGTAATAGGACTGCATGGTCAAATGGTATTTCTGGTTCTAGATCCTTGAGAAATCGCCACACTGTCTTCCATGATGGTTGAACTAATTTACACTCACACCAACAGCATAAAAGTGTTCCTATTTCTCCACATCCTTGACAGCATGTGTTGTTTCCTGATCCTTTTTAATGATCGCCATTCCAACTGTCATGGGATGGTATCTCATTATGGTTTTGATTTGCATTTCTCTAATGACCAGTGATGATGAGCATTTTTTCATAAATTTCTTGGCCATATAAAAGTCTTCTATTGAGAAGTGTCTGTTCATATACTTCGCCCACCTTTTGATAGAGTTGTTTTTTTCTTATAAATTTGTTTAAGTTCCTTATAGATTCTGGATATTAGCCCTTTGTCAGATGGATGGATTGCAAAAATCTCCCCCCTTCTGTAGGTTGCCAGTTCACTCTGATGATAATTTCTTTTGCTATGCATAAGCTCTTTAGTTTAATTAGATCCAATTTGTCAATTTTGGCTTTTGTTGCCATTGCTTTTTTGTTATAGTCATGAAGTCTTTGCCCATGCCTGTGTCCTGAATGGTATTGCCTAGGTTCCCTTCTAGGGTTTTTGTGGTTTTAGGTTTTAGGTTTAATTCTTGAATCCATCTTGAGTTAATTTTTGTATAAGGCGTAAGGAAGGGGTCAGGTTTCTGTTTTCTGCATATGGCTAGCCAGTGTTCCCAGCACCATTTATTAAATAGGGAATCATTTCTGCAAAAGCATGCAGAAATGCTTGCTTTTGTCAGGTTTGTTGAAGATCAGATGGTTGTAGATGTGTGGTGTTATTTCTGAGGCCTCTGTTCTATTCCATTGGTCTATATATCTGTTTTGGTACCAGTACCATGCTGTTTTGGTTGGTTACTGTAGCCTTGTAAATATATTTTGGTTACTGTAGCCTTGTGAATATATTGGTTACTGTAGCCTTGTAAATATATTTTGAAGTCAGGTAGCATGATGCCTCCAGCTTTGCTCTTTTTGCTTAGGATTGTCTTGTCTATACGGGGTCTTTTTTGGTTCTATATGAAATTTAAAGTAGTTTTTTTCTAATTCTATGAAGAAAGTCAATGGTAGCTTGTTGGGGATAGCAGTGAATCTATAAATTACTTTGGGCACTATGGCCATTTTCACAACATTGATTCTTCCTATCCATAAGCATGGAATGTTTTTCCATTTGTTTTTGTCCTCTTTTATTTCCTTTAGCAATGGTTTCTAGTTCTCCTTGAAGAGGTCCTTCACATCCCTTGTAAGTTGTATTCCTAGGTATTTTATTTTCTTTGTATTGATTATGATGGGAGTTCACTCATGATTTGGCTCTCTGCTTGTCTATCATTGGTGTAGAGGAAATCTTGTGATTTTGCACAGTAATTTTGTGTCCTGAGACTTTGCTGAAGTTGCTTATCAGCTTAAGATGATTTGGGGCTGAGACGATGGGGTTTTCTAAATATACAACCATGTCATCTGCAAACAGAGACAATTTGACTTCCTCTCTTCCCATTTGAATTCTCTTTATTTATTTCTCTTGCCTGATTGCCCTGGCCAGAACTTCCAATACTATGTTGAATAGGGGTGGTGAGAAAGGGCATCCTTGTCTTGAGCCAGTTTTCAAAGAGAATGCTTCTAGCTTTTGCCCATTCAGTCTGATATTAGCTGTGAGTTTTTCATAAATACCTCTTATTATTTTGAGATGTTTCATCAATACCTAGTTTATTGAGAGTTTTTAGCATGAAGGGATATTGAATTCTGTCAAACGCCTTTTGTGCATCTATTGAGATAATCATGCGGTTTTTGTCATTGGTTCTGTTTATGTGATGCATTACGCTTATTTATTTGCATATTTTGAAGGAGCCTTGCATCAGAGGAATGAAGCCAACTCGGTCATGGTGGATAAGCTTTTTGATGTCCTGCTGGATTCAGTTTGCCAGTATTTTATTCAGGATTTTTGCTTTCAATGTTCATTAGGGATATTGGCCTGAAATTTTCTTTTTTGTTGTTGTTGTTGTGTCTCTGCCAGCTTTAGGTAGCAGGATGATGCTGGCCTCCTCAAATGAGTTAGGGAGGAGTTCCTCTTTTTGTATTGTTTGGAATAGTTTCAGAAGGAATGGTAGCAGCTCCTCTTTGTACCTCTGGTAGAATTCAGCTGTGCATCCATCTGGTCCCAAGCTTTTTTAGGTTGATAAGCTATTAATTACTGCCTCAATTTCAGAACTTGTTGTTGGTCTATTCAGGGATTCAACTTCTTCCTATTTTAGTCTTGGGAGGGTGGATGTGTCCAGGAATTTATCCATTTCTTCTAGATTTTCTAATTTATTAGCATAGAGGTGTTTACAGTATTCTCTGATGGTAGTTTGTGTTTCTGTGGGATCAGTGGTGATCTCCCCTTTATCATTTTTTATTGTGGTTATTTGATTCTTCTCTCTTTTCTTCTTTATTAGTCTGGTTAGCGGTCTATCTGTTTTGTTAATCTTTTCAGAAAACCAGCTCCTGGATTCATTAATTTTTTTAAATGGGTTTACATTTCTCTATCTCCTTCAGCTCCGCTCTGAATTTAGTTATTTCTTGTTTTCTGCTAGCTTTTGAATTTTTTTGCCCTTGCTTCTCTAGTTCTTTTAATTGTGATGTTAGGGTGCCGATTTTAGATCTTTCCTGCTTTCTCCAGTGGGCATTTAGTGCTATAAATTTCCCTCTAAATACTGCTTTAGCTGTGTCCCAGAGATTCTGATATGTTGTGTCTTTGTTCTCATTGGTTTCAAAGAACTCACTTATTTCTGCCTTAATTTCATTATTTACCCTGTAGTCATTCAAGAGCAGGTTGTTCAGTTGCCATGTTGTTGTGTGGGTTTTAGTGAGTTTCTTAATCCTGAGTTCTAACTTGATTGCACTGTGGTCTGAGAGACTGTTTGTTATGATTTCCATTCTTTTGCATTTGCTGAGGAGTGTTTTACTTCCAATTATGTGGTTAATTCTAGAATAAGTGCTATGTGGTGCTGAGAAGAATGTATATTCTGTTGATTTGGAATGGAAAGTTCTGTAGATATCTATTAGGTCCACATGGTCCAGAGTTCAAGTCCTAAATATCCATGTGAATTTTCTGCCTCATTGATCTGTCTAATATTGACAGTAGGGTGTTAAAGTCTCCTACTATTATTGTGTGGGAGTCTTTGTAGGTCTCTAAGAACTTGCTTTATGAATCTGGGTGCTCCTGTATTGGGTGCATATATACTTAGAATAGTTAGCTCTTCTTGTTGCATTGACCCCTTTACCATTATGTAATGCCCTTCTTTGTCTTTTTTGATCTTTGTTGGTTTAAAGTCTGTTTTATCAGAGAGTAGGATTGCAACCCCTACTTTTGCTTGGTAAATACTCCTCCATCCTTTTATTTTGAGCCTATATATGTGTCTTTGCACGTGAGATGGGTCTTCTGAATACAGCACACCAATAGGTCTTGACTCTTTCCAATTTGCCAGTCGGTGTCTTTTAATTGGGGCATTTAGCCCATTTACATTTAAGGTTAATATTGTTATGTGTGAATGTGATCCTGTCATTATGAGGCTAGCTGGTTATTTTGCCCGTTAGTTGATACAGTTGCTTCATAGTGTTCATGGTCTTTACAATTTACTATGTTTTTGCAGTGGGTGGAGCAGGTTTTTCCTTTCCATATTTAGTGGTTCCTTCAGGAGCTCTTGTAAGGTAGGCCTGGTGGTGACAAAATCTCTCAGCATTTGCTTATCTGTAAAGGATTTTATTTCTCTTTCACTTATGAATCTTAGTTTAGCTGGATATGAAATTCTGGGTTGAAAATTCTTTTCTTTAAGAATGTTGAATATTGGCACCCACTCTATTCTGACTTCTAAGGTTTCTGCAGAGAAATCCACTGTTAGTCTTATGGTCTTCCCTTTGTTGGTAACCCAACCTTTCTCTCTGGCTGCCCTTAACATTTTTTCCTTCATCTCTACTTTGGTGAGTCTGATAACTATGTGTCTTGGTTTTGCTCTTCTCGACGACTATCTTTGTGGTGTTCTCTGTATTTCCTGAATTTGAATGTTGGCCTGTCTTGCTAGGTTAGGGAAGTTCTCCTGGATAATATCCTGAAGAGTGTTTTCCAGCTTAGTACCATTCTGTTCATCACTTCCAGGTCCACCAACTAAATGTAGGTTTGGTCTTTTCACATAGTGCCATATTTCTTGGAGACTTTGTTTTTCCCTCTTCTTTTTTTTTAATCTTGATTTCATGCTTTATTTCATTAAGTTGATCCTCAATCTCTGACATCCTTTCTTCCACTTGATCAATTCAGCTATTGATCCTTGTGTATGCTTCACGAAGTTCTTGTGCTCTGTTTTTCAGTTCCATCAGGTCATTTATGTTCTTCTCTAAACTTGTTATTCTAGTTAGCAATTCCTCTAACCTTTTTTCTAGGTTCTTAATTTCCTTGCATTGGTTTAGAATACGCTCCTTCAGCTCAGAGGAGTTTGTTATTACCCGCCTTCTGAAGCCTACTTCTGTCAATTAGTCAAATTCATTCTCTGTCCTGTTTTGTTCCCTTGCTGGCAAGGAGTTGTGATCCTTTGGTGGAGAAGATACTTTCTGGTTTTGGGAATTTTCAGCCTTTTTGCACTGGTTTTTCCTCATCTTCATCGATTTATCTACCTTTGGTCTTTTTCACTGGTGAACTTTGGATGCATTTTTTGTGTGGACATCATTTTTGTTGATGTTGATGCTATTCCTTTCTGTTTGTTAGTTTTCCTTCTAACAGTCAGGCCCCTCTGCTGCAGGTCTTCTGGAGTTTGCTGGAGGTCCACTCCAGAACTTGTTTGCCTAGGTATCACCAGCAGAAGCTGCAGAACAGCAAAGATTGCTGCCTGTTCCTTTTTATGGAGGAAGCTTTATCCCAGAGGGGCACCCACCAGATGCCAGCTGGAGCTCTTCTGTATGAGGAGTCTGTTGACCCCTGCTGGGAGGTGTCTCCCAGTCAGGAGACACAGTGGTCAGGGACCCACTTGAGGAGGCAGTCTGTCCCTTAGCAGGGCTTGAGCACTGTGCTTGGAGATCTGCTGCTGTCTTCAGAGACACCAGGCATGAATGTTTAAGTTACTGAATTTGCACCCACAGCTGCCCCTTCTCCCAGGTGCTCTGTCCCAGGGAGATGGGAGTTTTATCTATAAGAGCCTGACTGGGGCTGCTGCCTTTCTTTCAGAGACGCCCTGCCCAGAGAGGAGGAATCCAGAGAGGCAGTCGGGCTACAGCAGCTTTGCCGAGCTGTGGTAGGCTCCACCCATTTCAAATTTCTCAGCTGCTTTGTTTACACTGTGAGGGGAAAACTGCCTACTCAAGCCTCAGTAATGGCGGGTGCTCCTCCCCAACCAAGCTTGAACATCCCAGGTCGACTTCAGATTGCTGTCCTGTCAGTGAGAATTTCAAGCCAGTGGATCTTAGCTTGCTGAGCTCCACTGGGTTGGGACCCACTAAGCTAGACTGCTTGGCTCCCTGGCTTCAGCCCCCTTTCCAGGGGAGTGAATGGTTCTGTCTCACTGGCATTTCAGGTGCCACTGGGGTATGAAAAAAACTCCTGCAGCTAGCTCAGTGTCTGGCCAAACAACGCCCAGTTTTGTGCTTCAAATCCAGGGCCCTTGTGATGTAGGCACCCAAAGGAATCTCCTCTTCTGTGGGTTGTGAAGACAGTGGGAGAGGCATAGTATCTGGGCTGGAGTGCACTGTTCCTCATGGCACAGTCACTCAAAGCTTCCCTTGGCCAGGGGAGGGAGTTTCCCAACCCCTTGCACTTCCCAGGTAAGGTGACACCCCACCCTGCTTTGGCTCGCCCTCCATGGGATGCACCCACTGTCTAGCCAGTCCCAATGAGATGAGCCAGGTACCTCAGTTGGGTGTGATGGTGTGCCTGTAATCCCAGATACCCGGGAGGCTGAGGTAGGAGAATCACTTGAACCCAGCAGGTGGAGGTTGCCATGAGCCGAGATCGCGCCACTGCGTTACAGCCTGGGAGACAGAGCGAGACTCCATCTCAAAAAAGAAAAAACATTTCATTCTTAAGACTTCCTTACCTCTTTCACTTTCTCCATGAATGGCTATATATAACTGATGTGCCTGGCAATTTATGATCTTCTACAGGCTTTTCCTTACTGGGTTTTCCTGTCTTTTCGACTTCTTTACTTCTACCAAAATCATTCCTCCCAGGATTTCTGTTCTTTTTCACTGCCTTACCCTGCTCTTTTTCTCTCCACATAATTCTGTGCTCCTGCACACTGAAAGTAAATCAGTTATATTATTAAATATTATTGAATGCCGACTCCGTATTAAGCATTGCAATATAACATTCTCCATTCCAATCAATGTTTAAGAAACCCATAAAGTCTTAAAAATTAACATTTTCACTTAAAAGTTCCTGGGCCTGACACATGTACTAAATTTTCTCATTTAAACTTTGATGGTATATACTATAAGCACCCCTCATTTAATAGTTATCTCATCATAACGTTTCATATAATATGAGTTTGTGACTAGCCACATATTATTTTCAAAAGCTAAAGTTAAAACTGAAAGAGATTGCAACCAGGCTTTAACTGCCTTTGTGTCCTGTGTGGTCCTACACATGGCATCTTGTAATTATTAACTTGCTTTGCTTAAAAAAACACTTTATTAATGACAATGTTGGTTTTAATTTACCATAAATACATTGTAATATTACAAAATAACAAAATTTGACTGTCCTTTAATCACAAGCTGTGGCAATACCTAGATATGGAAAAATATTTAGAGAAGACTTTCTTGGGCCAGAAAGCTCGTATCTTTGCCAAACCATACAGTAGAACTTTTGGCTGATTCACAAGTAGTTCATCTCTGATTCCTGCCAACTGATTCACAAATAGTTCGTCTCTGATCCATGCCATCTGTCTCCTACCCATTTTCTAATATCCCAACATCATCAGTGCACTGCTGTTTCAGGAGGTTATTCAAGAATCAAAGGAAAAATGCTCAGCAGTCTTTGCTTATGGAGAGAGCACCAGTTTAACATCACTAAGTGATCCTATTGAAGTTTTCCATACTCTCTGGGAAACAGAGGCACGAGTGAAAGAAAACATACTAAAGGTTTTTCTTAGGGACATTCAATTCCCTAAAATGATTATCTCATTCTGCCAATTCTTTCCTTCTATTACTGGAGTAAAGGGAGGCTTAATAAAGGGGCAATTGGTATGTATGGTTATTATTGCAGTAAATTCTCAAACTGAAATTTCTCAGTAAGCCCTTTTGTGGAATACCTGGTATAAGAATGAATGTAGCAGACATAATTCTAAGGTGGCCCCATGATATTATTACCTTAATTGTGTTACGTTATGTGGCAAAAGGGATTTTATATATTTAATTAAGTTTACTTAATGGATCTTAAGACATATGGGTTAAAATATACAGGTTTTCAGAGAGAATTTAATCTAATCCCATGAGCCTTTAGAAGCAGAGTGTTCTCTGACTAGTAGTAGAAGAGGAAGTCCTAGAGACTTGAAAAATAAGGGATTTGATACAAAGAAGTTTATCTTTGCCTAGAAGACTAAGAGGCAGGGTTCTGAGAACAGCTTATCGCAAATGAGAGAAGTCCCAACAAAAAATCAGGGGCTTCAATGCTACGAGTAATTGAAATCTGCCAATAAACTAAATGAGCTTCAAAGCAAGTTGTTCCCTAAAGGTGAAAGCTTCCAATAAGAACCCAGCCTGGACAATACCTTGATTTTGGCCTTATGAATCAATAAGCGTAGAACCCAGACATCTGACCTACAGAACTGAGAGATAAATAATGAGTGTTTTTTTTGGTTTGTTTTGTTTTGTTTTTACTTTAGGCTGGGATACATGCACAGGTTTGTTACATAGGTATAAATGTGCCATGGTGGTTTGCAGCACCTATCAGCTTGTCATCTAGGTTTTAAGCTCCAGATGCATGAGTTATTTGTCTTAATGCTCTTCCTCCCCTTTCCCCCTATCCCCTGACAGGCCCCGGTGTGTGATGTTTCCCTCCCTGTTCCCTTGCATGTGTTCTCATTTTTCAGCTCCCACTTATGAGTGAGAACATGAGGTGTTGGGTTTTTCTGTTCCCATGTTAGTTTGCTGAGAATGATGGTTTCCAGCTTCATCCATGTCTCTGCAAAGGATATGAACTAATTCTTTTTTATGGCTACATAGTATTCCATGGTGTATGTGTCACATTTTCTTTATCCAGTCTATCACTAATGGGCATTTGGATTGGTTTCAAGTCTTTGCTATTGTGAATAGTGCTGCAATAAACATACGTGTGCATGTATCTTTGTAGTAGAACAATTTGTTATCCTTTGGATATATACCCAGTAATAGGATTGCTGGGTCAAATGGTGTTTCTGGTTCTAGATCCCTGAGGAATTGCCACACTGTCTTCTACATGGTTGAACTAATTTACAATCCCAGCAACAGTGTAAAAGTGTGCCTATTTCTCGGCATCCTTTCCAGCATCTGCTGTTTCCAGACTTTTTAATAATCACCATTCTAACTGGCATGAGATGATATCTCATTGTGATTTTGATTTCCATTTCTCCAATGGCCAGGGACGATGAGCTTTGTTTCATATGTTTCTTGGCTACAAAAATGTCTTCTTTTGAGAAGTGACTGTTCATATCCTTTGCCCACTTTTTGGTAGAGTTGTTTTTTTTCTTGTAAATTTGTTTAAGTTCCTTGTAGATTCTTGATATTAGACCTTTGTCAGATGGATAGATTACAGAAATGTCCTTCCATTCTGTAGGTTGCCTGTTCAATCTAATGGTATTTTCTTTTGCTGGGCATAAGCTCTTTAGTTTAATTAAATCCCATTTGTCAATTGTGGCTTTTGTTATCATTGCTTTTGGTGTTTTAGTCATGAAGCCTTTGCCCATGCCTATGTCCTGAATGGTATTGCCTAGGTTTTCTTCTAAGGTTTTTATAGTTCTAGGTTTTATATTTAAGTCTTTAATCCATCTTGAGTGAATTTTTGTATAAGGCATAAGGAAGGGGTCAGGTTTCTATTTGCTACATATGGCTAGCCAGTTTTCTCAACACCATTTATTAAATAGGAAATCCTTTCTCCATTGCTTGTTTTTGTCAGGTTTGTTGAAGATCAGATGGTTGTAGATGTGTGGTGTTATTTCTGAGGCCTCTGTTCTGTTCCATTGGTCTATATATCTGTTTTGGTACCAGTACCATGCTGTTTTGGTTACTGTAGCCTTGTAAATATATTTTGAAGTCAGGTAGCATGATGCCTCCAGCTTTGTTCTTTTTGCTTAGGATTGTCTTGGCTATACGGGATCTTTTTTGGTTCTATATAAAATTTAAAGAAGTTTTTTCTAGTTCTGTGAAGAAAGGCAGTGGTAGGTTGATGGGTACAGCATTGAATCTGTAAATTACTTTGGGCAGTATGGCCATTTTCATGATATTGATTCTTCCTATGCATGAGCATGGAATTTTCTTCTATTTCTTTGTGTGCTCTCATATTTCCTCGAGCAGTGGTTTGTAGTCCTCCTTGAAGAGGTTCTTCACATCCCTTGTAAGTTGTATTTCTAGGTATTTTATTTTCACTGTAGCATTGTGAAAGGTAGTTCACTCATGATTTAGCTCTCTGCTTGTCTGTTATTGGTGTATAGGAATGCTTGTTATTTTTGCACACTGCTTTTATCCTGAGATTTTGCTGAAGTTTTTTTATCAGCTTAAGGAGTTTTTGGGCTGAGACGATGGGGTTTTCTAAATATACAATCATGTCATATGCAAAGAGAGACAATTTGACTTCCTCTCTTCCTATCTCAATACCCTTTATTTCCTTCTCTTGCCTAATTGCTCTGGCCAGAACTTCCAATACTATGTTGAATAGGAATGGTGAGAGAAGGCATCATTGTCTTATGCCGGTTTTCAAAGGGAATGCTTCCAGTTTTTGCCCTTTCAATATGATATTGGCTATGGGTTTGTCATAAATACCTCTTATTATTTTGAGATATATTCCATCAATACCTAGTTTATTGAGAATTTTTACCATGAAGGGGTATTGAATTCTGCCGAAGGCCTTTTGTGCATCTATTGAGATAATCTTGTGGTTTTTGTCATTGGTTCTGTTTATGTGATGGATTACGTTTATTGATTTGCATATGTTGAACCAGCCTTGCATCCCAGGGATGAAGCCGACTTGATCATTGTGGATAAGCTTTTTGATGTGCTGCTGGAATTGATTTCCCAGTATTTTATTGAGGATTTTCACATTAATGTTCATCAGCAATATTGTCCTGAAATTTTCTTTTTTTGTTGTTTCTCATCCAGGTTTTGGTATCCAGATGATGCTGGCCTCATAAAATGAGTTAGAGAGGAGTCCCCCTTTTTCTATTGTTTGGAATAGTTTCAGAAGGAATTATACTGGCTCCTATTTGTACCTCTAGCAGTATTCAGCTGTGAATCCCTCTGGTCCTGGGCTTTTTTTGGTTGGTAGGCTCTTAATAACTGCCTTAATTTCAAAGAGTGTTGTTTTAAACCACTAAGCTTGACGTAATTTCCCTTGCAGCAATATAAAAGTAGTAACAACATTCACAGACACTACCACCACTACTACTACTGCTATGACTAGCAAACATTTATATTGTGCTTATTTAATGCCAGGAGCTCTTCTAAACACTTCATAAACATTAATCAATACTCAAAACCACTCACAGTGAAGTTACTACTGTTTTTCCAAACAGAGATGAAGAAATTAAGGTACATGAGTTTGAAGTAACTTACCAAAGTGGTAGAACTGGCCTTGAAAGTCAGGAAACTTGACTGCAGATGTCCTGCTCTAAATTACATCTTACATTAACATATTTTACGATATTATGGCAATCACACTCATTACATTTGTCTAAGACTATTTGTATCCAGTTCTTTTTTAAAAAAAAAAAGTATAAACCCCCAGATGTTTGGTTGATAACCTGAATAAATTCATTCATTCAGCAAATATTTGCACAATGATTTGATTGCTGATCTACAGAAAGTATAATGGCTCTCAGAGCATTAAGCATAAAATGTTAAACAAAATCAACACAGATTAAATTGGAGGTCTAGTAAAGGAAAGAGCAATACACAAATAAATAAATGCCACAGCATACTTTTTTTTCCGTGATTAGGTTGCTAGCTCAGTATTCAAAATCAGCTTTCTTTTATTACCTATTACCCAGTAGACTAATAGGGTTTTGGTCTTGTTATTGCTTGAGAGTTTTTTTCTTTGTATTTTAATTTTCTTTGTTTTGTTTTGTGTTTGATTTGCTTGTTGTTACACTCTGTATTTACGTGAGGAGTTAAAATATAAGATTGTAAATAAATATTTTCAAGAATATGTAACTGTGTAAATGGATAAGTAAAAGAAACTTCCTTACCTCACTGGTTAGGTAGTGAATATTTTTAAGTGATTTCCTCATTGAGAAGGCAAATATTTCTAGAGTACAAATAATAGTCTTCAAAATCAAAGTTATTTTGAGGTTGTCTCTTCCGAGTAGCTTGTAGATATTATTGCTGAGTATATTACAGCAAAATATCATTATTTCTGCTGCAAGATTAAGTGAATACCACATAAACTGAAATATTAATCAATAAGTAAAGATATATAACAAATTAGATAGCAAGTAAGTAAATCAAATTCCAGAAAAGGACAAATCTTTACTAAGTAAGCAGAGATAGTAGGCCATTATAAAATCTAGAGGGTTTGCTGCATCTAGGAGAACAGGATGTTGGAAGAGTAAGTTTGTGCTAGGCAGGTAAACATTGCCAACATAAGGAAAAACAGGTGAACATCCAATAGCCACATGTAGACTAGTGTGGTAGACTGTATTCTAGAGGTGCCTATCCCACAGAGTTAGTCTTCCCTGCACTTTCTTCCACTTTCCAATTCTTGTCCATGGGACTTCTGCTGAGTGAGAAGAGAAAAAAGAAATTGGGGTGTAGGATAAAAAACAGAAAAATATCCTGAGTCTCAGAGGGCTTAAATCCCAAAGCCCTGATTTAGGAAACTCCTCCAAATCACCCACAAGATATTAGATATCAGAGCAGAATTAACAATAATTAATGTTCTAATAGGTGTCTGACCCATTGCATATCCTGAATAGAAGGAGTAACAGAACAAACCCTCACCGTAGATGCCTGACAGTAGAAAAAAAAAGTTATTTCTGAGAGAACATTTTCTACACTAGTCTCTTTTTAATACAATATGTCAAGTATAAGTTATAAATATTGTAAGATATGAGGAGACACATGAAAATATAAACTATAATCAAACCATCATTAATTAGTAAAGTCTATAAATGGCTCATGTTGAATTTAGAAAACAAGGACTCTAAAATAACTATTAATATATGTTAAAGAATTTAAAGAAACTCATGGGGAAAAGTGAGTGGAAAGATGACATAATAAAGAAAAAAGTGATACAAATTAATTTTTAGGACTAAAAAATATAACACTTATAATAAAGAATGTACTGCATGCCATTAGCAGCAGAAATAGCAAAACAGATGTAAGGTCTAACTGAGAACAGGTTAGTGAAAAATTGTTCAGACAGCAGAGAAAAGGAAAAAAACAAAGAAAAAGAAGGCACAAGAAACATACCTGTAACTGAAATCCCAGAATAACAGAAGTGAAAGCAGAAATCACTGAAAATCTAATGGCCATGAATTTTTCAGAACTGATGAGTGATGTCAACAGCTCCAAAAAAGGTCAGCAAATTGCAAACAGAATAATTACAAAGAAAACCACATCTAAGCACATAACGGTCAAAGTGCTGAAACCCAAAAATAGACACATTTTTTAAATATCCAAAGACAATTACATACAAAAAAGCAATGAAAAATAAAGCAGATTACTTCTCGGAAACATTAAAAGCAAGAAAGCAGTCTTTAAAATTATAATAGAAGTGTTATCTGAGAATCAATTATCAAGTAAAAATATTCTACAATATTAACAACGTGAATTCTCAAATACACCACAGTTTAACATAGGGAGTAAATTTACACAGTACCATAAAGAGGAGATGAGTTATAAATGAAAGCATGTTATTGTAAATCCCTTACATTATTTATAAAGTATAATTTACAAAAAATTCAAAGTAAATTATTATGAATTAAAGATTTTACTTTAATCTCTAGAGTGGCCATGAGAAATGCAATTTAAAAGTTATAGTGAAGTAGTCAATAGAAGGATTAAAATACTGAAAGTATTAATTACTTAATCAATAATACTACCTTAATCTAAAGAAAGAAAAAAAGAACAAAAAACGGTAGGACACATACTATACAAACAGCAATTGAACAGAATTAAAAACAATAATATTAATAATTACATTATTTGTCAGGGTACTTAGCACTTTAATTAAAAGCCATACACACACACACACACACACACACACATACACACGGCCAGAAACACCACAAGAGCTAGTGTAATATTCTTTTTGAAGTTCGATAGGTTACACACTATCTTTATTGTAATTGTATGAAAGCTAGAATGGCTATATTCATATCAAATAAATAGATGAATTGGATATTTTATACTGATAATAGGTCAAATAATCAAGATGACACAAAATCATAAATATGTACACACCTAAAAACATATGAAGTTAAATCAATGGGACTGAAAGAATAAGTGCTCAAATCCACAATTACTGTTGACAATTTAAAAACATATTTCAATTAAAAGTTCAGAAGATGTGTTTGTTTCTTATTACTGCTGTAACATTTACCAACCAAAAACTTACTAACTTGAAGTATTTTTTTTTCTACCTGTTCTGGTGATCAGAAGTCCAAAATGAGTCTCACTGCAAAACTCAAAAGGGTGTCAGTAGGCCTGCATTTTTCTGTTTTTCTGGAGGCACTGAAGAACAAGTTCCTTGCCTTCTCTAGCAGCTGAAGGCTCACATCCCTTTGTTTCTGGCTCCCTTCCTCCATCTTCAAAGCCAGTAATGACAGATAGTTCCAACCTCCTCATCTGTCTACCTCTTGCACTTTAAAAGGCCTTCCTGATTATATTGGATTCATCGGGATAACACATTCATTTTAAATTTAGATGAAGAGCAATCTGTTTTGTTTTGTTTTGTTTTTTGACACAAAGCCTCATTCTGTTGCCCAGGCTGGAGTGCAGTGGTGTGACCTCAGCTCACTGCAAACTCCACCTCCTGGGTTCAAGTGATTCTCCTCCCTTAGCCTCTTGTGTAACTGGGATTACAGGCCATGCCACCACACCCCGCTAATTTTTGTATTTTTAGTACAGACGGGGTTTCACCATGTTGGCGAAGCTGATCTCAAACTCCTGACCTCAAGTGATCCACCCACCTTGGCCTCCCGAAGTGCTGAGATTACAGGTGTGAGCCACTGTGCCTGACCTTAATTTCACAAATTCAACTCCCTTTTGCCAGGTGCATAACATATTTACAGGTTCTAATTATTAGGACATGAACATCTTTGGAGGACCATTATTCTGTCTATCACAGACTATAAACACACTTATCTTAGTCAAATTTACAAAACATCACATCCAACAATGCAGAATCCATATTTTTACAAGGGTACAAAAATGCTTCAACACCATAGGCCATATGGTGGATCAGGAAGCAAGTGTTTAGTAGATTTCACTGACCAAAATGGAATTAAGCTAGAATCCAATAACATAAGAATATATAAACTTACCCTGCCCCTGTACTTGGAAAGTAAACAATCCACTTCTAAAAAATCTGCAAATATCTTTTCATGTGTTTATTTGCTAAAAGTATATTTTCTTTGATGAAAAATTCTATCAAGCATTTGTCATTTTTAAAGTTAAGTTGTTCAGTTTCTTTTTGCTGATGAAATTTTTCTAATGTATTTTGAATACAAGTTCATTTTCAGACAGGTGAGTTGAAATGTTTTTTCTAAACATGTGACTTGTCTTTTTATCTCTTAGTGGTGACTTTTCACAGAGATAAGGGTTTTAATTTAGAGGAATTCCAACTTTTCATTTTATTTCTCTATGGATCTTGCTCTTGGTGTCATATTGAAGAATGCTTTGCTTAACCCAAGCTCACAACAATTTTCTCCTGTTTTCTTGCAGTACATTTATTACAGAAGTCTCCTCTTATCTGAAGTTTTGTTTTTGGAGGTTTCAGTTACCCTCACTCTGATAATAAATGAATATCATACAATAAGATATCTTCAGAGAGAGAGAGAAAAAAACATGCACATAACATTTATTACAGCATAGTTATAACTGTTTTATTTTATTATTATTGTTATCAGTCTCTGTGTTTAATTTATAAATTAAACTTTACCATAGATATGTATATAGAGAAAAAACAGTATATATAGATTTAGTTACTGTATTAGTTCATTTTCATACTGCTATAAAGAACTGCCCAAGATTGGGTAATTTATAAAGGGAAGAGGTTAAATTGACTCATATTTCTGCATTGCTGAGGAAGTCTCAGGAAACTTACAATCATGGCCGAAAGCAAAGGGGAAGCAGGTACCTTCTTCACAGGGCAGCAGGATGGAGTGAGTGCAAGCAGGGGAAACACCAGATGCTTATAAAACCATCAGATCTTGTGAGAACTCACTCACTATCATGAGAACAGCATGGGAGAACCTCCCCCATGATCAAATTACCTCCACATGGTCTTGCCCTTGACACTTGGGGATTATGGGGATTACAATTCAAGGTGAGATTTGGGTGGGGACACAGAGCCATACTATATCAAGTACTATCAGTGGTTTCAGGCATCCACTGGGAGTCTTGGAATGTATCCCACACAGTTAAAAGGAGACTACTGTACTTTGCCTTTCAATAGGTTACTGAAGCTCTGTTATGTTCCTAGTTTGGTGAGAGTTTTTATCATGAATATATGTTGATTTTGTCAAGTGTTTTTTCTGCATTTATTATTATATATTTTTTTCTACTTTAATCTGATAATATGGCAATTATATGAAGTAATTTTCAAATATTGAGCCACCCTTGCATTCTGGGGATAAGCCTGAATTTATTGTATTATTATGCATTTTTATATATTGTTGTATTCAATTTGTTAACATTTTAATTAGGGTATTTGCATCAGTATAAGAAATACTATCTTTTAATTTTATTATAATAACTGCATATGATTTTGGTATCAACATAATATGGATTTTTGTCTCATTAAAAAATAAAAGGGGAGTACTCTCTCTTCTACATCCTAAAAAAGATTGTCAATTTTTTTTTCGTAAGTTTTTTATAGAATTTGCCACTAAAACTATGTGAGTTTGTGGTTTCCTTTTTGGAAGATTTTAATTAAACCTCCCTTTCTTTACCTCTTTCAGACCTATTTCGATTATTTTTTCTTTAAGCAAGATATATTTTATGCCTGTAATAAAATTGGTTAATTTCATTAAAATTTTTGTATTTATGGGTCTACTTTTGTTTGTGGAATTGCATTATTGTTTCAAAATCTGTTATTTCTGTAATGATACCACTTCTTGCATTCTGGACATGGATAACTTGTGTTTTCTTTCTTTTATTTGATTAGTTTGATAGAGCTTTATCCATTTTGTTGATCTTTTCAGAGAAACTGCCTTTGGTTTTATTGATTTTTCTTAATAGATTTTCTGCTTTCAATTTTAGAATTTATGCTCTCATACTCATGATTTTTATTATCTTCTTGCTTTATATTTCAATTGCTGTTGTTTTTCTCACTTTTTCTTCTTCAGTGTAAGCTTAGGTTATAAGTGTGTTGTTTAACGTCTTATCTGGGTATTTTTCAAGATTTTTTATTTTTTTTTTCTGATTTAACCAGATTATGGTCAAAGGACAAATATTAATTGATTTCAGTTTTTTAACATTCCTGAAAGTTCTTTTATGGTCTGTATAATATGATCAGCCTCGGTAAATGTAAATGTTTCATGTAGCTTTGAAAGTATTTGTATTTAATTGTTTGGTCAGATGTTTTAAAATGCCAAAGAGTTAAAAGCTAGTTGATACTATTATTCAGGTCTGTAATATCTTGATTGCTTTATGTCTACTTTTTCTATCAATTGCCGAGAGAGGGGTGCTGAAGTTTTAATTATGATTGCAAGTTTATCTAGTGTTTCTTTTAATTATATTAGCATTTGGTGTTTTTAGCATTTGTATTTTATGCAGTTATTGATATAATTCAAATTTAGGTCTACCATTTATTGTTTTCAGTTTTTCCTCCTCCTCTCCCATTCAACCTTTCCTTCCTTCCTTCAAAATATTTTAAATTTTTTACATCTCCAAATTTAATATACTCATTAACTTTTTTGCTGTGGATTATTTTACTCTAAGGAGTATAGTATGCACACCTAAATTATAGCCTTCTTAAAGTCATTTATAATATCAAAGAAAATGTAACATTTTTACTGCCATATCAATTAATTTTCCTCTTGATTTAGCTTTAATTTTCATACATATTACTTATTACAACTTAAAGTCCACCAGTAAATGTTATAATATTGACTTTAAACAGTCAAACATATTTTAATGAATTTAAGAGAAAGACCATTTTATATGTTTAAACTTTTATATTTATGGTGATTTTTTTTAAACCATTTCTACTGTTCTTTCTTCATTTATAAAATTCCATGTTTCCCACTGGTATTGCTTTTGTTCAGCCTGAAGAACTTCTTTAACAATTATTTTAAAGCAAATCCACTGGTGACAAATTCTTTCAGTTTTTTAAATCTAAGAATGTCTTTATTTTTCTTTATTATTGAAGTATATTTTCACCCAGTATAGAATTAGGTGTTGACTTACATTTTTTCTCTATGCACTTTGAACAGTTTGCTCTGTCTTCTTTATTTTGTGATGTTATATTTATACTTATTCAAATTATTTTTGTATGTAATGTTTTGACTTCCACTAGATGCTGAAAAGTTTGCTTTTCTTTACCTTTGGTTTTCTGAGGTTGTCTTTGAGTTTATACTCTGGGATTTGCTAAGCTTCTGGAATATGTAATGTATGTTTTTCACTAATTTTGACATGTTTTCAAACAATATTTCTTCAAATATTTTAGTTTTTGCACAGATCTCTTTCCTGCCTTCTTCTGGAACTTAAGTGGCACAAATATTAGATATTTGATATTATTCTACAGGTATGGTTGGCACTGTTTAATGAATATCAATGTATTATTTTCCCTCTGTTCCTCAGTTCTATATTGAAGTTTTATGTGATAATCGAAACATCTTGGTCACCAGAAGTTGACTTTATTTAAGAAAATTTTATTTAATTAATTGATTAAATGTTTTTAACTCAATAGATATTCCTGCTTTTTTATATGTCAAGTACTATTGTATTGCATCCTTGAAACACAAAACATCTTGGGAAAATCTCTGTTCTGTTAAAATTCCTTAGAGGATGTTAATTTGCTCATTTTATCAGAAAATTAACTCAGGAGTGGACTGATATTTGTGTGGGCAATGATTCCAATGTTAGTTTAAGTTTCAAAAATGTTTCCATGCTATTTGGTTCATCATGAACATGGGCCACTCCAAAGTTAGAGACATGAGTGGTGCTTTATGCCATAGTTCTCTTCTCTCAGCCTTTGTATGATGTGTGCTCTACCTTCCTTGGATCTCTTTCGTGTATGTATGCACAGCTTATTGGTTAACCTAGTCCTTGTGTTAGATCTACACCATGTTACTAAAATCTCTTCAGCAGCTTTCTTTAATCAGGGTTTTCCCCCACACTCTCCAGGGTCCAGAGACTCATTTTTCTGGTTGATAAATTTTTAAAAAATCATTTTTAGTGCCTGGGAGAGAAAAGATCAAAAGCAAATAAAACAAAGTGTTTCCTCATACTATGCAGCTCTTAGGGGCTCTTTTCTTAGTCTTCTAGTCAGAACTAGAAGATTTTCCTTAGAGAGTTTTTTCTGTGTGTGTGTGTGTGTGTGTGTGGTGTGTGTGTCTGTACCTAGCTTCTAGTTCTATAAGTTTCTAGTTCTATAAGTTGGGCCAACATTGGAACAATGTCAAAATATAAATGAGAAAAAAAGCAAATGAAGAGGAAAGTCCCCATAGTACAGTGTGTTCTTCAAATTTTGATTTCTCTCCCAAATCTACCCACTGTTCTTTACTTTTCATTGTTCTCCTGATGTTGCTTTTGAATGTTGTCCAGATTTTTTATGTGAAATTAGTGGGAGTGATAAGTGTATAGTGATTCTATTACATCATGGCTGGTGTTGAAATAATACCTTAGGTTTTTAATTCTAGTAACTGCATTACCAAAAAATGCCAGGAATTCAGTCTAGGTCCCATTTTTTGCCAGACAGAAAGTCATTTACTGAGATGAGTATTGAAAGGGCAGAAGGCTTTAATCAGGTTCTGCAGCCCGTAAGTAAGGAGAACAGTCTCAAATTCATCTCCTCAACTGGCTAAAATTAGGAGCTTATATAGCAGGGAAGAAACATAACTGCATGAAAGAAAACAGCAATTAGGGAGGAATAAGTAAGAGGAGTTGGTCAACAGGAAGCAGGTGGTCAGTTAGGCAATCATGATGGGTGAAGGGTCTGACATCTCATTGTCCAAATGCACTGATCTGATGAGTTTCAGTTCCTTGATATTATCTGGGAGTCCTGATGGTTGGTATCCTGAGAAAGAAACTCAGGTAAGACAAACATAACTTTCTCAAGGTTCAAGACTGGGAGGGTCAGTTTCTATGTTTATTCAGAAGAAACCGTAAACATCAGTTCTAAGGGACAATTGGGCCAGTTTCAATCCTCCTTTCTATTTATCAATTCTTCAATCATGGGGAATCTGGTAGTTGATCTTTCTGGCTGCTTCATGATGAGGAAGGGCATTGTGGCCACTCCATACCATGGGTGACCATATGGCCACCCAAGAATGAAAGGTTAATCTAATACTATATTTTTTTCTGACACACAATCTTTCTCTCTCCAGTCCTCCACTTCCACCAAAGACAAATCACAGCAGGGCCAAACTACCTGAAAAATAAGCTTCGGTCCCACCGTACTTGGCCTGATTATCCATGCAAAGTGCAGAATGAATCATTGTTCCTATAGGCTCCTCTAAATTGGCTTTGCAGAAATCTCTCATGGTAATCCCATACTTGACCTCCAAAGGCCTCTCAAGCCCAGCCAAGGATCCATCTGCACCCGCAGTTACTTACATGAATTGGGAGAACCTTTTGTTTCTTGAGGCCCCAAAACAAATTGAGGATCCTGGGCCTGTCAGAAAGTGACTCTCTCTGTTTACCACAGGACAGGAACCCTCTAAAGGCACTGCATAGATAAGGTACAAAGCCAACCCTTCCAAGAGGCTCCCATTGGCTCTATAAAGTCAATTTCAATTTTTTAGAGCAATCTTCTTATATCCAAAAACATGCCATTCCAGTCAAATCCATGATAAAATAATCAGTGCTTCCAATTGTATCCCATTATTAAAACAAAGGACTCTTATCGAACTTATGCAAAAAACCACATTGTCATGAATTAAGAATATTCATAAATAGTTATGAATTCTGTAGAAATCAGGCAGAGATAGAGAAATATGCCTAAAATTCTGTTTATAAGGGTATACTTTATTCAAAAGTTAAAGGCTATAAATAATTCAAAAGAAAATTGTTCTTCAGACCCTGAAAAATAAAGCAAAAAGAATCAGCAATATTTCAATCTATGCAATCAACTCTGGCTCTGCTTCATATTGAGTTAGCCATCATTATGAACACATTAGCCTTTTAATTGTAGTCTTGGAAGTTTTCTCTCTAGTCCAATGGCACAATCTCCTAAGTTATCAGAAACGTGCATTCAAGAGTCCTTTAATGAACCCCCCCAAACAAGCCCTTGATTACAGCTGATTATAAGCCATTTTTTGAGAAGAATTAAACAAATTTTTAAAAAGAGACTAATTGTGGATGACAAAAGTCTTAGGACAGCCATAGTTAAAGACATAGTTGACAAGGAAATTTGGTGGTTTCTGTGGCATACCACAATTTAATAATAATCAATCATTACTGCCAAGATATATTAAGACATATAAGAATTTCAGGAATCTCAGACAATCTTGGAACACATATTAATAACACATCTATATAAATATAATTCAAAGAAAGTTAAACAACGCCTCATATTTAACAACATTTTCTGTATAATCCTAACATGCAATATAACCCAAAGGCATCTCTCTTGGACTCAGGGGCGCCAACATCCAAAACGAAGTTTGCAGTCAAAAATACTGCATTTAAAACTTGAAATTTTGCTTTCAGAAAGTTTGTCAAAAATCAGAGGTTTACAAACTGTATGTCACAAAATCAGATCACAGGTCACTATAAAATAGTCATTTATTGAGACAAAATGATAAAAAAGAAAGCATTTACACTTTGATAGAGATGAGATTTAGTTTCCCAAACATTAAAACCTAATAAAAACAGCATGAGGCCAACTAAATCTGTCACTCCCTTGTCCTTTTTTTCTGCAGTTTACTCAAAAGATCAGCCATAAAAAACGATGAGTTCATGTCCTTTGTAGTGACATGGATGAAATTGGAAATCATCATTCTCAGTAAACTATCGCAAGGACAAAAAAACAAACACCGCATGTTCTCACTCATAGGTGGGAACTGAACAATGAGAACACATGGACGCTGGAAGGGGAACATCACACTCTGGGGACTGTTGTGGGGTGGGGGGAGTGGGGAGGAATAGCATTAGGAGATATACCTAATGCTAAATGATGAGTTAATGGGTGCAGCACACCAGCATGGCAAATGTATACATATGTAACTAACCTGCACATTGTGCACATGTACCCTAAAACTTAAAGTATAATAATAATAAAAAAATTTAAAAAAAAAAAAATTTTTTTTTAAGTTTTATTAGCTCCTTAATATTGCACAAAATGTTGTTCAAAACAGAAAAAACAAATTTTACTTTGTAAGGTGTGTTATTAATATTAAAGCCATTTTTAATAAATGTTATAAATAAATCCATCTAATTTTAATCAGTTTTACTATAAGGTAAGATTTCTATAAACCTTTAATAATCTTTTACAATTTTCTATTAAAAAGAAGATCCGTGCTCCAAAAAACCTGGTTATTCTGACACAGGGCTCCACATAATGGCCTTGCATCTGTGTGTTTCTGATATTAACGTTTAATTTACAGAAAAATTCTGAACTAATTTTATCCCTCAGAATTAGCCCTTACAATCTCACATGTTCACCTCTTCTGTGATAGTCTCTTGGCCCAAAGGAATTGAATAGTTTTCATTTTTGGACCTGTGTCTCACAAAAGCAGTTGATTTTGATTGTCACCTTCTTCCACATCTGAAGTTAAGGCTTTGGTGTCAGTGTTTTAAGATATAGCAGAAGTTGGATCTTTTTTTGGATACAGAAGTCAAAGTGCTGTAACTTAACAGCATTTCAGGTTCAGTTAATAAGATATTTACATCGCCGAAAGTCCTACCATTTTCTCTAACACATCATAAATTAAAACACTGTGATTTGGTGTCTAGTAGTTACTGACTGTAGCTCTTCAAACCATTTTATTACAGTGGTTAGGTTATGCTTTGTGTATGTCTAATTGCTGGCATTCCAGTAACAGAACTGTGACCAAAAGCATAAAAAATGTGATAGGTCATATGCCAAACTTATCAAAGTAAGACAATGAACTTTTCTCTTTATCAAAAAAAAAGGAAATGCAAATATCAATTTTGGAAATTCAGTATGAGTATAAATAATATCCTTACATTTAAATGCTATGCAACAAAACAAAGACAACATAAGAACAACCACACAATAATCTCTTGCCAGCTATTTTAAAAGACTATTATCACATATTTCCAAGATTGGTTTCTAGATACAGTACTGATAACTGATTTGGTAACTTTCACCACTGCATTCTTCAAACCAGAGCAACAACTGTATATATTTTATTTTCAATTGCACACATGAAGGCCCAACAGTGATTTTAAAATCACTAAAAAATTTAACTTTTTATATTCCTATTCAAGTGTAAGTCACTTAATTTTAATAACGGTAAATACAACTAAAATAATTTGAGAAAATCCCAGTCAATATCATTTTTTCTTTACTTTTCTTTTTTCTTTTCTTTCCTTTTTTTTTTTTTTTTTTTTTTTGAGTCAGGATCTTGCTGTGTCACTCAGGCTGACATACAGTTGTGCAATCATAGCTCACTACAGACTCAAACTCCTAGGCTCAAGGGATCCTCCTGCCTCAGCCTCCCAAGCAGCTGGGATTACAGGCATGCACCACTATGTCTGGTGAATTTTGTTAATTTTTTATAGACATAAGGTCTCACTATGTTGCCCAGGCTGATCTCAAACTCCTGGACTCAAGTTTCAAGTGTTTCTTCTATCTCAGCCTTCCAAGGTGCTGGGATTACAGGAGTGAGCCACTGCACCCAGCCAATTTAATTTTCTTAAGGACTATTATAATATTTTCTGAATATTAAAACGTTGTATGCATATCAACTATTTCCTAATTACCTAAAGGAAAAGATCTGAAACCGATTCAAATTATTGAATATACTGAATTATCTTGGAAATAAAAGTTATTTTAACATTTCTTCTCTCCTCCACTTTTCCAAATAACAAAATAAATAATATATCATTTTTGTTTAGACTTTTAAAAATAAATATTTTTATTTTTGGCCAGGAAACTGAAGCTCTTATATCTCTCTAAATCCTCAGAGGTAAACAAGACCATTCAATTTTATTTATTTTTTAAATTGCTAGTGTGCTCTTCATTTTGTGAAGGCTTGACAAAGATAGCTTAGGAATTTTAGGGAAATAGAGGAAATTATGAACTGTTAGAAATGCATAAGAAACAAAATGACTATTCATAGAAGCAAACATAAGCCTTCCATTAGAAACTAAAATACATCAATGATTTTATATATGTATATATAAATAAAATGCAAAGTAAACAGCAAACAAATAAATAAATAATTACTTGAGATGCCAGGAACCACAGAGCCCCAAAGAGGGTGTCACACCCCTGACTTGGGGAGCCCATAGATCTGGGCTCCCTGAAGGGCCACAGCTTTTCTCTCCTTGTCACCTACAATATGGCAAATGAGGGGCGTGTTTCAGCCCTGTTTGTGTCGAAGCTCTTTCAGTCCCGCCATTAGGTGGGTCCCGAGTTTTTGTCCTGTGTCCAGAAAGAATGCGATACATGGATAACTGGAGGGAGAGCAAGGCGGAGAGAAGCTTACATTGAGGGATAGAAGAGCTCTAAGGAGAACCGAAGTAGGTAGCTCCTTTCCACAGGCAGGTCATCCCTACGTCTGTGTGAGTCTGACTGAGTCCAGGGTTTCTATGGGCTCAGAAGGAAGAGGAAGTACACCAATTGGTCCATGGGTAGCCAAGGGTGGGCCTGGAAAAAGCACCATAAATTCTCACTCCAGAACTGGCAGCCCAGCCACCCAAGCTTCAAGCTATCTCTGGCTTGAAAGTGTTGTTTCACCAGGGACCCCCCCTTTTGCAACCAGGAACCTATCTGCCTCCGGCTGCCATTAACATGTCATCCACAGCACCCAGGTGCAACCCTGGCCATGCCTCCCCTGCTGGAGCCAGTGTCTTTGTAACGGTCTCTCTAGACAGGCTTCTGCTGCCATCAGCAGGAAATCCTGAACTGTCTATCACATGTTAGCATTTTATAGATGAGAATATTCCACAATTTTTAAAAACATGATTACCCATATCACAATCCCTTCTTTATTGCAAATGACCCAGACATCCAAGAACCATCAAAAATCATTTTAAGATTTTAAATTTAAATGAAAACTTAAATTCAAACAGAAAGTTCACCCATAAGCATGTATTCCATTTGTACGTAGTCAATTATTTTTCATTTACAGTTTATCTAGATTACTTCTGAAAATTGAGATATTAGACAAAGTTAGCCATCATTTCAAGTAATTGCTTTGGTAACCATTTTTATTTATAGCTTGTAAACATCAGGTGTTCACCTAAGTAAGAAACTGAAAGTTAAATGCATGGGTATTTTTACCAATAACTCAGAAGATTTGGCTGTTTTTATTAAGCCAACAACATTAAATTAGTATTATTTGTCACACAAACAAAGATCATTTTGTTTTGGCTGGGTTTATAGTTTACTAACCTTCTGTGCCAAACCCTTACATCTCAAAATACCTATCAGAGATAAAAATAAAACCCAGACAAAAATGTATACTGACACTGCTGAAGATATTTCTATTTTTATCGTACCTATAATTTTAAAGCTAGCTTGTTTATTAAAGATGTACTTAAGTCACATGAAATTGAAAATTGCTTTAACTTATTTACTTAATTTACCAGTGCTCTTTTATTTATAAGCCAATTTGGTAGGCATAACATATAATAAATGTACATACATATAAACACATCTAAACATGTATATAAACACATAAACAATAGCTTTTACCTTGGAACTCTAGCCACGTGATAGCAATACAAACTCCCCAGCCTATGAACATGTTCTCAAAGCTAAACTTCGTTTACCTCATTACCCCAATAGATAATCCAATTGAGTCTGTGAACCAAAATTTTGGGTAAAGCAGTTTCCATGACAGTTTTATTTTTAAAGGCGAAACTTCCCCAAACTCCAAAGAACACTGGATCCAAACAGCACCACAGAACAGCCTGTACTATCCAGGCCAAACCCTGCTTAGAACATAGCATAAAAACCTGAATACACTGAACTCCATCACAGTATCCCATTCAATAACAAAATGAGGCCTATGGAGAGGCCAAACTTCTCTAGACTCCAAAGAACATTGATGCCAAACAGTATTAGAAAAGAATATTTATTTATTGAATTGTAACTTCCTATGACTGCATTGATACATATCCAATCCCCAAAGCACAATCCAACTGCTGTAGTAAATAGGCCCCAAGGATGTCCATACTGAAACAGTCAGGGCACTTTCTTCTCTTGATCAACTGGGCTTGTTCAATTTGCATATAAAAATTCCTTCAGAATTATTCAAATTGAGAGAAACAGAACCTGCTTCTGGTACCCACAAATGATACTCACCGTTCTAGTCATCTACGTCAAATATAAAAGGCTGTTATTCCTACCCAGTCAGGAATATATTTGGTGGCTGCAGTGATGGAGCCAAAGAGTGAGAGAGAGGCTGAAACCCACATCTGGCCAAAAAAGGGTTAGGCAACTGCTTAGGATGACTTTAGAAACTCTCCTGGCCCATAGCAGCTAAGCCCTGAGTAAGGTGCTCCCAATCAGGAAACTAAAATCTATTAACAAAATGCTAGGGTTAAGTCTAGGTGCCGTTGCTCGCTGCACAGAAAGCAAGTCACTGAGAGAATGAGCATTGCTGAGCAAGAAGGCTTTCATCGGGTGCTGCAGCCAAGGAGACAGGAGATCGATGTCAAATCCATCCCTTCAACTGGCTAAAATTAGGGGTTTATATAGCAGAAAAGAAATGTAACTGCATGTGGGAAAGCAAAAATTAGGGAGGGTTAAGGAAGAGGAGTTGGTCAACAGGAAGCTGGTGGTCAGTTACGCAATCACAAAGGGTGAGGGGTCTGGCATCTCATTGTCCAGATGCAATGATTTGGTAAATTTCAGTTCCTTGATATTATCTGGGAGGCCTGATGGTTACTTTTCTGAGAAAAAAACTCAGATAAGAGAAATATATCTTTCTCAGGTGTTAAGTCTGGGAAGGTCATTTCTCTGTTTATTTAAGAGAAACCATAACATCAGTTTTATGAGACAATTGGGCTGGTTTCTATTTTAGTATTCACATCTGGCAGTTTTGTTCTGTGATTTTTTTAGTCTTACCATGTTAGTTGAATATTTCCATGTTTCTATCGGATTTGTTAAGGTTTATCACCTATTTAAAGAGAAAAAACAGCACCAATTTGCCAAAAGACACAATGCTCTAAGACTACATGAGTCAAATTCTACTGTCTTCTTGTTATTAGTTCTAGTTCACATTTAAGTTGTTCTTTTCCGCTGTGCTTTTTAGTATGCAGCTGCTTATTAGTCTTTACTTGAAAAAGTATATTTCTTCAGTTGGAATAAGCTCAAATTAAATTCCAGGTTTGAGAGTCATTGGCTTGCCTAATTCATGTGTAATTATGTAACCAATCCATGTGAAGGTTAAGAAGGGCTTTTTTTTCCATTTTGCTTCTCTTTTCTATCTCCACTTGTATATAGTCACAGCAGCAGTTTCACATGGTTGGAGGTAGAATGTGGAAAACAAGTTTAAAACTGGTTTATCATTATCTAAAAATGTGCAACTTCTGAAAGTCAGAAGAAAACTTCCAGAAAATCACCTGCATTGGTTGGGTACTATGTTATCTTTGCTCTCTAGCCTTCAGGTGTTTGTTTATTGATAGAGATATTATGAATGAAAGTGGCTTTACTGTTTTTTACTCCACCTACCTCTCTGGTTAGACTCTGACCTGAAGCTTAGCCTGCAAGTTTCTTCTCTTTTTGGATCTTCAATATGTATTTGTCAATCCAATATTTTTTTTCTTTTTAGCAGAAAGTTTGGTTTACAAACTAGCTGTCCACCAAAGTGAACTAGAAATGTTTCAATCAAAACTCTTTAGAGACAAAGACAATTTGCTAGAAGACTCAATGCTCATCAATACCCATCAACTATATGAAGTATTCCTCCCTTAGGGGATGACAGACTCTTTTAATAATGTATGTCTAAGAAAACATCTTTATTCACCATACAAGCTATTTTTAACTTAGAAAAATATAATGCAAGAAACAGTTATGCCACTGGGTTTTCTATCTTCTAAACAATTCTAATTTTATAAAATCCGATGACTTTGAAAGCATGTGCCCCCAATCATTTCTTTTCAGCTTTGAAATGCTCTCTTTTTATTCACATTCCTTGATGATAACTCAATATTCAGTTTAAAGTATAATTTGCTAATAAGTACTAAAGTCAAGCCCACAATTGTTAGTAAGCTTTATTACTGAGGAGGTATTAAATGAAGTCAGAAGGGAAACAAATTAATGAATCTAATTGTTCTCCACTCCAGGCAGTAATGTTCAGAGGTTCACAAATCAAGCAAGATTTTCACAGATAGACTAAAAAAAAGGGACTTTTAAAACAGTCCCAAGTATGTTGCTTCTTGACATCTGAAGAACCCAGGGGACATACTAGAAGACCCTCTCATATTTCATTATCTAATAGAGTCTTAGTTTTCTTTTCTGTCAAAAGACTGATTCCATGCTTACAATTTTACAGCTTAAAATCTTTGCTAATGCCCATACTCATTTATTATAAAGTTTATTAAGATTAAGAGACACATCCTCAAATCTTCTCTAATTTAGTTTGTATTAATTAACAACAAGATTAACCACAGGGCATATGAGAAAATGAATAGTATGCTACATTGCAGTATGTTCATTGCATAACCAAAAAGACCAGTTGAATTTGCTAATTTCAAAATGACCATGAGTTGAGTAGTGCCACTCCATAATACATTAGATAATAAATGTAAAACAAAAATTGTAAACCTTCATTTTAGAATAAAAATACTAATGCACTTCTTGCAATTTCTTTAAATGCCTGTTTGGCTACATCTAACATATATTAATTATGTAATATATAATTTATGAATGGTAAAATATTCTAATATTCTTAAAAGGAGAATCCAATACCGTATTGATTATGATATTATGTGTGTAATAAAGTACACAAGGGAAATGTAAAGTGCATGATAAAAAGGAAAGCATATAGATATAGAAATAGAGTTATGAGTACTATGCACAAATATTACAAAAGTTAGACATTAAATTTATTATAGGTCACAGAGATTTTAGTATGCAACAGATAATTTCATTTTTAAATAAATATTTTCTATATTTTTCAATTATTTTAGTATTTTTTATTTTTCAAATAAATTTTATAATTATTAAATATGTTATTATTAAACTAACGAACTAATTTTAAAAGCTTGTCTTGAAGCATGAATAGAGTTATTTTTTCTTAAACCATGGTCACTGAAGTTTTGAATTACCTATTTTATTCATGGTAATTACTTGTAATTTCTTAACACTTATTAAAATCTGCATTATTTTATGCACAACTGTAGATTTAGAATGAAAAAAGGAAAAGTATAGATTCTTATGTCAACCTAATAACAGCTCTAAATTTCTATATGCATTTAAAGTTGTATAGTAAACCTAGACTATTCACTGATTTATTTATCATTTTATTCATTTAACAACCATTATTGAGATTCTTAATGTGTGAATAACTAAATAAGGAGTGGGGATAAAATGTGAATAAGACACAATTCTAGCCTCCACTTCAGAAGTAGAAGTAATATAACAAGGGCAATTTGAAGTAAAAAGATGGAGAGATTGGAATAGGGTATCATGAGAATTCTTAATTTAGAAGGTAGAAAATTAGGATCTTAAAATGAAAAGGAAAAAATAAACTCTTCGTTTACTGGAATAAAAGTGGGAATATTTTCTGTTTTGTTTTGTTTTGTTTTGTTTTGTTTTTTACTTTTTTTATTATACTTTAAGTTCTGGGGTACATGTGCCAAATGTGGAGGTTTGTTACATAGGTACACATGTGCCATGGTGGTTTGCTGCACTGATCAACCTGTCATCTACATTATGTATTTCTCCTAATGCTATCCCTCCCCTAGCTCCCCACCTGCCGACAGGCCCTGGTGTTTGATGTTCCCCTCCCTGTGTCCATGCGTTCTCATTGTTCAACTCTCACTTATGAGTGAGAACATGGGGTGTGTGGTTTTCTGTTCCTGTGTTAGTTTCCCTAAGATGATGGTTTCCAGCTTCATCCATGTCTCTGCAACTCCCATTGTTCAACTCCCACTTATGAGTGAGAACATGTGGTGTTTGATTTCCTCTTCTTGTGTTAGTTCGCTGAGAATGATGGTTTTCAGCTTCATCCATGTCCCTGCAAAGGACATGAACTCATCCTTTTTTATGGCTGTATAGTATTCCATGGTGTATATGTACCACATTTTCTTTATCCAGTCTATCATTGATGGGCATTTGGGTTGGTTCCAAGTCTTTGCTATTGTGAACAGTGCCGCAATAAACATACGAGTGCATGTGTCTTTATAGTAGAATGATTTATAATCCTTTGGGTATATACTCAGGAATGGGATTGCTGGGTCAAATGGTATTTCTAGTTCTAGATCTTTGATGAATCGCCACACTGTCTTCCACAATGGTTGAACTAATCTACACTCCCACCAACAGTGTAAAAGTGTTCCTATTTCTTCACACCCTCTCCAGCATCTGTTGTTTTCTGACTTTTAAATGATCACCATTCTAACTGGCATGAGATGGTATCTCATTGTGGTTTTTATTTGCATTTCTCTGATGGCCAGTGATGATGAGCATTTCTTCATATTTGTTGGCTGCATAAATGTCTTCTTTTAAGAAGTGTCTGTTCATTTCCTCCACCCACTTTTTGATGGGGTTGTTTTTTTCTTCTAAATTTGTTTAAATTCTTTGTAGATTCTGGATATTCGCCCTTTGTCGGATGGATAGATTGCCAAAATTTTCTCCCATTCTGTAGGTTGTCTGTTCACTCTGATGATAGTTTCTTTTGCTGTGCAGAAGCTCTTTAGATTAATTAGATCTCATTTGTCAATTTTGGCTTTTGTTGCCATCGCTTTTGGTGTTTTCTTCATGAAGTTGTTGCCCATGCCTGTGTCCTGAATAATATTGCCTAGGTTTTCTTCTAGGGTTTTTATGATTTAAAGTCTTACATTTAAGTCTTTAATCCATTTTGAGTTAATTTTTGTGTAGGATGTAAGGAAGGGATCCAGTTTCAACTTTCTGCATATGGCTAACCAGTTTTCCAAACACCATTTATTAAATAGAAAATCCTTTCCTCATTGCTTGTTTTTGTCAGGTTTTTCAAAGATCAGATGGTTGTAGATGTGTAGTGTTATTTCTGAGGCCTCTGCTCTGTTCCATTGGTCTATATCTCTGTTTTGGTACCAGTACCATGCTGTTTTTGTTACTGTAGCCTTGTAAATATAGTTTGAAGTCAGGTAGCGTGATGCCTCCAGCTTTGTTCTTTTTGTTTTGGATTGTCTTGGCTATGTGGGCTCTTTTTTGGTTCCATATGAAATTTAAAGTAGTTTTTTCCAATTCTGTGAAGAAAGTCAGTGGAAGCTTAATGGGGATAGCATTGAATCTATAAATTACCTTGGGCAGTATGGCCATTTTCACGATATTGATTCTTCCTATGCTTGAGCATGGAATTTTTTTTATTTGTTTGTGTCCTCTCATATTTCCTTGAGCAGTGGTTTGTAGTTCTCCTTGAAGATGTCCTTCAAATGCCTACTAAATTGTGTTCCTAGCTATTTTATTCTCTTTGTAGCAATAGTGAATAGGAGTTCACTCATGATTTGGCTCTCTGTTTGTCTGTTATTGGTGTATAGGAATGCTTGTAATTTTTGCACATTGATTTTGTATCCTGAGACTGCTGAAGCTGTTTATCAGCTTAAGGCGATCATGAGCTGAGATGATGGGGTTTTCTAAATATAAAATCATGTCATCTGCAAACACAGGCAATTTGACTACCTCTTTTCCTACCTTTATTTCTTTCTCTTGCCTGATTGCCCTGGCCAGAACTTCCAATACTATGTTGAATAGGAGTGGTGAGAGAGAACATCCTTGTCTTGTGCCAGTTTTCAAAGGGAATGCTCCCAGTTTTTGCCCATTCAGTATGATATTGGCTATGCATTTGTCATAAATAGCTCTTACTGTTTTGACATATGTTCCATCAATGCCTAGTTTATTTAGAGTTTTTAGCCTGAAGTCCTGTTGATTTTTTTTGAATGCCTTCTCTGCATCTATTGAGATAATCATGTGTTTTTTGTCATTGATTCTGTTTATGTGATGGATTACGTTTATTGATTTGTGTATGTTGAACCAGCCTTGCATCCCAGGGTATTTTCAAACATGAAGTGGAGTCAGGGCTTTTAGAAGATAATTGGAACATAATAATGGGCTAATGTACATAAAATCTGAGTCATAATAACGGATAGTGAAAGATGAGAAAAAGAGAGAGAAAGAAGGAGATATTTAGAGAGGGTTGTCTAACAGCAGAGAGCCAATCAATGGAAGAAAATTACCATATCTAGGTGGAAAACTACTTCAAGAGAAGCAGAGAAGATTAAGGAGTTTCCTTAAATATTTGTAGATATAAAGAAATTTAATCTGAATATGGAAATAAAAGTATGAATGACTTGTTGAAATTAATTTCCTGACATCTATGGCCATACCACACCCAACGGGCCCAGTCTCGCCTGAAATTAATTCCCTGACTAGGGTGATATGAAAGTGGAAAAGAAAATGAGACAGGAATCCAGCAACAAAGACACAAAACAACCAAACAAAACAAAACTGCACTAAAATGGAATATGGAATAATTTCATTTATGAATTTATTTAAAATTATATAGGTATACATATTTAAATTATTTTTCTTACCATCTAGGGAGTAAGAGTCTAGATGAAAGATACTAAGAAATATTTAATGTAAAATCAAAAAGCTGAAAAAATTAAAGGAAATCAAATATTTATGTTAAATATTTTATAATATCTTTTATCTGGAAGCTTATTTCCTGAAACACAATCAACTTGGGGTAATAATTTGGCAATCTGTAGATATGACATAATTTGTGTGTATATCTATGTTTCTTCAAAAGTATTTAACTTTATTGGCCGGGCGTGGTGGCTTATGCCTGTAATCCTAGCACTTTGTGAGGCTGAAGCTGGCAGATCACTTGAGGTCATGTGTTCAAAACCAGGCTGGCCAACATGGTGAAAACCCCGTGTCTAATAAAAATACAAAAATTAGCCAGGTGTGGTGGCACACGACTATAATCCCAGCTACCCAGGAGGCTGAGGCAGGAGAATCACTTGAACCCAAGAGGCAGAGGTTGTAGTGAGCTGAGATTACGCTCCAGCCTCAGTGACAGAGCAAGTCTCCATCTCAAAAAACAAACAAAAAAAAATAACTTCATTAATTTTACTATTTTAGCTGTTAGTACTGAGAATAAAAATCAAGTTTAATTCTCAAATAAAGTCTGTATTTTCAAATATAATTTCACCTTGTTTTAAGAATCTCAAAGGTTTTTTTCTTATTCTCACTCATACATTCCTTTAATCACTGTATAATTGTTTATTAAATAGCCACCAAGTTCAATGCTAGGGATATAGAGGTGAAAAGCTACATTTTTACAAGATTTAAATAGATATAAAAGCCAAATGAATTAGTATCATTCTTCTTAGGTTGGTTACAACAGAGATAAACCTAGGTTTTTAACTACTCAAGGAATGAAAGGCTTCCTTTCCATTAAGACAAAATAAAAGGGGGCCAAATTCTGTAACAGTCGTTGTATATCAATATGACTTAAATTTTTTCCTGTTGCATACAGACAGTTTTAATTGACATGGCCTGTATAGACAAGCATTTAATATGGAAGTTCTGGAACAACATATGTGTATCTAATTGCTTCCATAAAATGAAATGTTTTTATTCTGCTTCTGCCACTGAAGAACACAGGAGATATCCTTCAGCAAAGGGCACCAGCTGAAAAACAATAAAAGAAGCTTTAAGCGTTTATCTATGATTGGTGGTTGTTTTCCACCCTTAGACTTCATAAAGTCCACATTTATTGGAGCAAAATATAAAAAGAAAGTTCAGCTATCATATGTGCATGTGAAAAATAAATTTACAAATAAGTGGAAAAAAATGTTGGTCTTGGAGACAGATATGGCTTGCTCTTTGGTATTTTTTTCTATTTCCTTTTTCAAATAATAAAGTATTTTTTTCAGATTCAGTAAGGGGAAAACTGCAGTGCTTCTTCATTAAGAAAGCTGCTCTCATTTACTCATTCAATCAACATTCTATTCAGCAAGTTATATGTGCCAAGTATTGTGCTAGCTGCTGAGGACACAATGGCAAATAACAACAACAATAAAAATGGTCCTGGCTAACTGCAATCTAATAAGAAAGATACCTCTATAATACAATTAGTAAGGGAGATAGAATAAATATTTGTTTCTTTTTTCAGAGATAATCCCTTATGACGCTTTTCTCCAATTGGTAACAAAATAAGTATTGCCTGTTATGTCATAGGGTCATATTGGCTGATATTAACTTTGTCTTTGCAGGTGTGGTCACATTTATTCCTTTTTAAGGACTAAAATTGAAGAGTCCAGGAAATTGTTAAATGTATGGTAGGCTCCAGCTCACCATCAGTGCTCAACTTCAACTGCAGCTCAACTCTTATGATTTATATATCTAGTAAGAAACTAGAAAAAAAAAAAAAAAAGGTGGCATTTTCACCACGAAAGACACAGGCTTTGCCTAAGATCTAAGACATAGAGGACTCCTCTATACTTGGATAGTGTCAGTTTATGGGTCATATTCTTATAAATCTACCCCATAAAGGTAGAATCTATGCATATTAACTTCACCTTCCTGTAACTTATGATAGAAATGTTTATTTATATTAAACATTCTATAAACATTTACTAAGTGATGAATTAATCTCTTTTAAAAAAATTCAGGGTAACATATTGTGATCACCATGCTTATTTTAGACATGCCTTCTGTTTTTGCTCAGTCATTTCTTTTGGTACTGCAACTCATGAGGATCTATCTGCTTGTTTCCCATACAGTGAGACTATATAAATAGAGCCCTGTTTCCATCTATCCTGGACAACACATAGAATAGGCAAAGATATCAAGAACTGACTCCCAGTACATTCAGAGAAGTTCAGTGTTGCGTTTGATGGTTTTTAAAATGTTGGAAGATCACTAGACCTAGTGTTATTCAAAGTGAGGTCTGCAGAACTGTACATAGATCTATGAATTGTTTGAAGTCTATGCACAAGAAAAGTACAGAAAATGAGAGTAGCTCTTACACTGAGATGTATGCTTATTTTGAGGGTGACTTTACACAGAGAGGAAAGATCTCTTTGCTTCTAAGATTGCAGTTATTAAGGAACCAGGCACGAGGAGTTATGTTGCTGCTATGTGGAAACAGTATGTGTGACATGTAGCCAACTCAGAAGAAAGCAGAAGAGGGATGAAAGGAGGGAGGGAGGAGAGAGAGAGAAGAAAGAGAGGAGAAGAGAGAGGGGGAGGAGGAGAGAAAGAGAGGGAAGGAGGGAGGGAGAGACTGAAAGACAGAGAGAGGAAAGGAGGGAGGGAAAGGAAGAGTGAGAGAGAAACTGACTTACTTATATCTGAATTTAATTATATAATCTGAACCTCTGGACTTACCTACTGCTTTCTAAATGTCTGAGAATTCTAGATATTTACTCAATCCAACATAGAAACAAAGTTACTTATAAGTCTACTTCTTGAGGTATCTAATAGTCTCACCACCCCTATTTGATTATTTCCTTAGTAGCATTTTCTTAACTTTCAACTAAGTGGGCCAAATCTACCTTTTGAGCCTCATTTTCATTCAGTTTAAACTTTTGGAATTTATTGTTGCCCCATGAATAGCCCTTATATTTTAAGGCCTTATATTTTCCCCCCATGGTCTGTTTTTTGGTTTTGTTTTTCTGCCTGTCCTTTTTTTTTTTCCTGACATTTCCCTTTCCTACTACATGTTGCATCACCTTATCTACATAAAATGTGAGAAAACTATAGCCCTGCTATGTAAACATATGCTAGCATTGCTAATACATGATAAGGTGGAGTCATCCTGGACTCATTTCTATTCTTCATCCTGCCTTGTCATCACTCATCAAGCCCTGTCAAGTTTATCTCCTAAATATTTCTTGAAAGTATCCATGTCTCTTTCCCCACTTTCACTACTTCTCTTCCTCATCCTTCTCAGTTTCTAAGTTTAGCTCTTAGAAGCCCCAAGTTCAGCTCTTATGTTGCCCCAAACTTTTCTCCCTGCTGCCAGGTTTGTAGCCACCCATCTTCCCTCTGTGTAATGGCATTCCAAAGCCTTTGACTGGACAGCTGCAATTATTGTGACAAATTGTATCCTCAGCCCTTGGTACAGTTGGAGAGAGCCCTGAGTTGGGATGGGGGAAAGTGATGAGCAAGCAGCCTTTTCTTTTTTTCTCAGGGTGTTATTTGAATTTTATTACTTTCAACGTGTACCATGATGGAAACATTTGGAAGAACTGCAAGAGTCACTGCAGGTTGTTACAAATGGACATTACATGGTAGGATTTGTGTGTGCAAATAAGAGCTTCTGTGATAAGATTTGTGTGTAAAAAATTCAAATTTTTAAATATGATGTATAAGAGCTTACTTTTACACTCTCATTTCTCACACTTCTTAACTTAGAATTTAATTTTTTATAAGTAACTTTTGTAATTCCCAATGCTTATATGTTGTCTCCTTACTCACTTTGTACCTTCTGTATGCAATACTCTTCCTCATGTTCTTATGACATATTCAATCTAAGGGTCAGCTTTTTTAGCAAACTTGTTTTTCCTCTTTTCTCCCCCCAGTTAGATTAGGCAGACCTTCATTTTATTTCCATAGCACTCTGGGCATCTGTAATTTTGTCTTTTCATATTGTTTTAAAATTTTCTTTGGGGAGTATTTTTTTTGGTTTCTGATCTATGTAAATGTTTCAATAAACATTTATTAAAAGAATGACTGGTAAATATGTTCATATGTTTACCAAATAGCATTCTAAGGAATATAAACTTCAGAGTTTCAATATTATAGACATATAATCTCAGATAAATTAAGTTGAAAAGTGGGGAGGTGATTCCTGCTCCAAAATGTCCAACTAGATGCAGCCAGGGGGAACATCTCCTACCAATGAACCAGGGCAACAGGAAGACTAGTGCGCTTTTAGCAGATCTTCAGAGGGAAGGCATTGAAAGTGGATGGAGGAAACACACAGAGGCTGGGCTGAAGTGGGAGGAAGCTGGGAACACTTCACAGGGCTACCACACATCAGGATTTATTCCTGGCCCCCAACAGTTCCTGTGGAGGGGGTGAGTTGAACAAGCAAGGAGCAAGCCACTCTCACCACAGGCCTCTGGAATCCCCTTGAGGTGACCACTCAATCATCAAGGAAACTTGAGTTGGCAGGGACAGTTGCTTAGAGAAGTCATAGGGACAAAGCTCCAACCAGAGTGGAGCACAGATAATTTGGTGCAGGAGCATCTATAGTCGAGCATGGCCAGGGTCACCCATCCCCCTAGGCTCAACTTGCTTCTGTAGGAGACTTTAGCCCCAGCAGAACTGTCAGACCTGAACTCTTCAGGGTAGTCTTGCTCATGAGACAGGGAAAGATCCCTCAAGCAGCCTCTGATCTTCTGGCCTCTCTCGTGCTCCCAACCTGGCCATGCCTGCTTTCAGTACAGCCCCCTGGTGTCTCCTGGGGGCCCAAATCATAGCTCCTGTGCTGACGGACCACCTGACCAGTAGAGTGCTCCAACAGAGTGGCCCCCATGGACACTCACCAGCTCACTCATGCCCTACCCCAACTTCAGCCTCCTCCATTCTGCTTTGTTTGAAGGTACTCACCCACAGCAACCTCCTACATCACCTTGCCGGCATGTGTGTGCAACAGGAGACCTGGCCTTCCCTTCTCCACCAGTATGTGTGTGCGCATACATCCTTCCATGTCACTGCTGCCTATCTGAGTGCATCACAGCCCCTCTTCCCACTGTACCTCCAATGTTGCCCAAGCACTGGCAGCAGGGAGCCTGTCAGTCCCACCCCAACCAGCACACTGACCCTGAACTGGGCCACCTGCACAAAACTAGACACAGAAAACAGTGGACCTGTCCCCAGTCCTGAGCAACCACTGTCGCCAAGTTGAACACACACAGAGGGTGCATGCAGTCCTGTACCAGCCAGCACCCTAACCCCATGCTAAACCACCACTGGTATAAACACATGCACAGTTGCAGCAGGGGCCTCTCGTACCCATAAGATATCCTGCCCCCACTGCAGGTGTGAACATCTGCAAGGAGGCTGACACCCTGTCACCTGCTAGCACCCTGCTACAGCTGCTGAGCATGCACTCCACTACACTGCCACTGCTGCTGCTCCTGGAACATACAAACAAGAACAGATCCCACTACAACCATCCTATGAAGTGCTTTGGCTGGTAACAACTATCAGAGTGTTGTGACCAGAAGTCCGAGAGCACCTCAGCCCCAACAGTGCAGCACAATCCAAAACTTGAGGAGCCAGAGATCAAAGCTGGAGCCCAATACCAATACCCCAGAGTTACAGCACATAATCCAGGAGTCCTGAGCTGAGCCTTGCCTGCCTGAAATCTTCCAGTAATGAAACCAGTTGACTGAACTTACCTTATAATGCAATCAACCCCCCAAGGTCATCAACTAGGATAAAGGAAAAAAAAATCCAAATGTCAATAACTTCAAATATTCAAGGAACATCAGGCCACAAAGATGAGAAAGAACCACTGCAAGAATTCCGACAACTCAAAAAGCCAGTGTCTTCTTTTCTGCAAATGACTGCACCAGTTTTTCAACACGGATTCTTAACCCAGTTGAGGTGGCTGAAATGACAGAAATAGAATTAAGACTATGGATAGCAATGAAAATTATTGAAAGTCAAGAGAACATTAAAACCCAACCTAAGGAAGCTAAGACTCACAATAGAACAGTACAGGAGATGACAGACACAATAGTCAGTATAGAAAACAATGTAAGCAACAGGATAGAGCAGAAAAATATTACACAAGAATTTCATAATGCAATCACAAGTATTAACAGCAGAATACACCAAGCTAAGGAAAGAATCTCAGAGCTTAAAGATTGGCTTTCTGAAATAAGACAGAGAAATATAGAGAAAGAAGAATAAAAAGGAACAAACAAAACCTCCAAGAAATATGGGATTCTGTGAAGAACCAAATCTATGACTCATTGGCATCCTTGGAAAAAATGGGGAGAATGGAAATAACTTGGAAAACAAATATCAGGATATCTTCCATGAGAACTCCCCAACCTAGCTAGGAAAACCAACATTCAAATTCGGAAATTCAGGGAACACCTGCAAAATACTTCATAAAACTATCAAAAAGATTATCTCCAAGACACCTTATCATCAGATTCTCCAAGTTAAGAAAAAAAGAAAAAAGAAGTCAAAGACAGCTAGAGAGAAAGGACAGGTCACCTATGAAGGCAAGCGCATCAGACTAACAGCAGACCTCTCAGGAGAAAGGCTACAAGCCAGAAGAGATTGGAGGCCTATAATCAACATTCTTAAAGAAAAGAAAGCTCAGCCAAAAATCTAATATCTGGCCAAACTAACTTTCATAAGCAAAGGAGAAATAAAATTATTTTCTTTTTTTGCGGGGGTGTTGGTGCATATTATTTTAATCACCAAAGTAAAATTTAATGAGAAAATTTCAAACAAAAATTCAGGCAGAGTAATATAGTGAACCCATATATATACATCATTGGCATCAAAAATAATGATCTCATGGCCAATCTTGTTTTATCTATATTGCCACACACTGCTCATGACTGAGTTATTTTGAAGCAAATCCTATACATCACATAATTTCAATCATAAATAATTCAATATTTTTCTGTAAAAGATAAGAATTCTTTAAAAACAGGCATATAATCATTGTCAGTTAAAATATCAACAATTTATTACCATCATATATCCAATATTCAAATTTCCAATAGTTTCAAAAATGTCATAATTTTTAAACAGCTTTATTGAGGTATAATTCACATACAATTAACCCACTTAAAGTGTACAATTTAATAGCTTTTAGCATATTCATGGAGTTATGCAACCCTCACCATAATCAATTTTAAAACATTTCTATCACCTCCAAAAGAAACCATTTACCTATTTGCAGTCATCCCTCCCTAATTATGCCATCCTTCTAGCCCTAGACAATCAACAATCTACTTTCTGTCCCTACAGACCTACTCATTCTGGGCATTTCACATAAATGGAATCATACAACATATTATCCTTTATGACTGACTTCTTTCACTCAATATAGTATTTTTAAGGTTAATTTATGTTGTAGCATAGATCAGTACTGTACATCATTTATTTATTATTATTATTATACTTTAAGTTCTGGGGTACATGTGCAGAACATGCAGTTTTGTTACAGAGGTATACACGTGCCATGGTGGTTTGCTGCACCCATCAACCCATCACCTACATTAGATATTTCTCCTAATGCTATCCTTCCCCAGCCCCCCACCCCCCAACATGCCCTGGTATGTGATGTTCCCCTCCCTGTGTCCATGTGTTCTCATTGTTCAACTCCCACTTATGAGTGAGAACATGCAGTGTTTGGTCTTCTGTTATTGTGTTAGTTTGCTGAGAACAATGGTTTCCAGCTTCATCCATGTCCCTGCAAAGGACATAAACTCATCCATTTTTATGACTGCATAGTATTCCATGGTGTATATGTGCCACATTTTCTTTATACAGTCTATGGACAAGCAAATGCTGAGGAAATTTATTACCACCAGACCTGCCATACTAGAGCCTCTGATAGAAACACTAAACGAGAAGGAATGACTATTACCAGCCACCACAAAAATACACTTAAGAATACCAAACAGTGACATGAAAAAGCCACAACACAAAGAAGTCAGCATAATAAAAAGCTAAAATGATGACAGGGTCAAATCCACACATATTGATACTAATTATGAATGTAAATGAGATAAATATGCCAACTAAAAGGCATAGAGTGGCAAGCCAGATAAAGAAGCAAGACCCAATGGTATGCTTTCTTCGAGAAACTCATCTTACATGCAATGACACCTAGAGGCACAAAATGAAGGAATGGGGAAAAATCTACCAAGGAAATGGAAAATAGAAAAGAGCAGAGGTTACAATCTTAATTTCAGACAAAACAGACTTTAAATCAACAAATATTTAAAAAGACAAAGAGCATTACGTGATGGTAATGATGTCAATTCAACAAGAAGACCTAGCTATCCTAAATATATATTCGCTCACCCAACACAGGAGCACCTAGATTCATAAAGCAAGCTCTTAGATACCTTCAAAGAAACTTAGACTCCTGTGAAATAATAGTGGGAGACTTCAACACATCACTGACGTTATTAGACAGATCATTGAAGCAGAAAATTAACAAAGATATTAAGGACCTGAACTCAACACTGGACCAAATGGATCTGATAGATATCTACAGAACTCCCCATCCAGAACCAACAGAATATACATTCTTCTCATCTACATGTGGCACATATTTTAAGTATGGTCACACAATTTGACATAAAGCAATAAGCAAATGAAAAAAAAATTATACCAAAAACTCTCTCAGAACACAGCACAATAAAAATAGAATTCAAGACTGAGAAAATTGCTCAAAACCGTACAAATAAAAACAAATTAAACAACCTACTCCTGAATGACTTTTAGGTAAATAATGAGAAGGCAAAAATCCATTCATTGTTTGAAATTGATGAGAACAAAGACACAGCATACCAGCATCTCTGTGACACATGTAAGGCAGTAGTAAGAGGGAAGACAGTAACACTAAATGGCCATATCAAAAAGTTAAAAGAGCTTAAATTAATAACCTACTCTCATACCTAAAGGCCTAGATAAGCAAGAGCAAACTAACCCCAAAGCTAGCAGAAGATAAGAAATAACCCAAATCAGAGCTGAACTGAGGGAGACTGAGACATGAAAACCCATTCAAAAGATCAACAAAGCCAGGAGATGTTTTATGAAAAAAAAATGAAGGCTAGATGTACTACTGGTTAGAATAGTAAAGAACAAAAGAGAACAGATCCGAATAAACACAATCAGAAATGATGAAGGGGATCTTACCACTGACCTCACAGAAATACAAATAAACATCAGAAACTATTATGAACTTCTCTATGAACACAAACCTGAAAATCTAGAATTGAATAAATTCCAGGACACATACCTCTTTCATAGACTGAAGCAGGAAGACACTAAATCCCAGCTGACCAATAAGGAACTCCAAAATTAAATCAGTAATATTTAGCCTACCAACAACAACAACAACAACAAAAAAGCCCTGGACCAGATGGATTCACAGCCAAATTCTATCAGATATACAAAGAAGGCCTGGTACCATTCCTACTGAAATTATTTTAAATAATTGAGGAGGAAGGACTCCTCCCCACTTAATTACATGAGCCAGTATCATCCTGATACCAAAACCTGGCAGAGACACAGCAAAAATGGAAAACTTTAGGCCAATACACTCGCTGAATGTTGACATAAAAATCCTCAACAAAATACTAGTAAACTTAATCCAGCTGTACATCAAAAAGCTAATCCACCACGATCAAGTAGGCATTATCCCTAGTATGCAAGACTGGCTCAACATACAAAAATCAATAACTGTGATTCATCACTTAAACAGAACTAAACACAAAAAACACATGATCATCTCACTCAATGTGGAAAATAATTTCTATAAATTCAACATCTCTTCATGTTAAAAACTCTCAACAAATTAGGTAAAATAAAGAATCATACCTCGAAATAATAAGAGCCATCTATGACAAGCCCACAGCCAGCATTTTACTGAGTGGACAAAAGCTGGAATAATTCCCCTTGAAAATAGGAGTAGTGAGACAGGACATCTTTGTCTGGAAACAAGACAAAGATGCCCTCTATCACTACTACTATTCAACATAGTACTGGCCAGAGCAATCAGGCAAGAGCATCTGTATTAATCTGTTGCATGCTGCTGATAAAGACATACCTGAGACTGGGCAATTTGCCAAAAGAAAAAAAAAGTTTATTGGACTTACAATTCCATGTGGCTGGGGAGGCCTCACAATTATGGCAGAAGGCAAAAGGCACTTCTCACATGGTGGCAGAGAAAAGAGCTTGTGCAGGAAAACTTCCCTTTTTAAAACCATCAGATCTCATGAGACTTATTCACTATCACAGGAACAGCACAGGAAAGATCTGCCCCCATGATTCAATTACCTCCCACCAGTTTCCGCCCATGACAAGTGGGAATTCAGAATGCGATTTGGGTGGGGACACAGCCAAACCATATCATTCCAACCCTGCTCCCTCCCAAATCTCATGTCCTCACATTTCAAAACCAATCATGGCTTTCCTACAGTCCTCCAAAATCTTAACTCATTTCAGCATTAACTCAAAAGTCCACAGTCCAAAGTCTCATCTGAAACAAGGTAAGTCCCTGCCACCTATGAGACTGTAAAATCAAAAGCATGTTAGTTACTTCCTAGATACAATGGGGGTCCCCATATTGGGGAAATACAGCCATTCCAAATGGGATAAATTGGCCAAAACACAGGGTCTACAGGCCCCATGCAATTCCAAAATCTAGTGGGGCAGTAAAATCTTAAAGCTCCAATGTGTTTTCCTTTGACTCCATGTCTCAAATCCGGGTCACACTGATGCAACACGTGGGCTCCCATGCCTTTGGGCAGCTCCACCTCTGTGGCTTTGCAGGGTATAGCCTCCCTCCTGGCTGCTTTCACAGGCTGGTGTTCATTGTCTGTGACTCTTTCAGGTGCACAGTGCAAGCTGCTGGTGCATCTACCATTCTGGGGTCTGGAGGATCATGGCCCTCTTCTCACAGCTCCACAAGGCAGTGCCCCAGTAGGGACTCTGTGTGTGGGCTCTGACCCCAAGTTGTACTTCAGCACTGCCCTAGCAGAGGTTCTCCACGAGGGCCCATCCCTGCAGCAAACTTCTGTCTGGGCATCCAGGCATTTCCATACAGCTTCTGAAATCTAGGTGGAGGTTCCCAAACCTCAATTCTTGACTTCTATGCACTTTCAGTCTCAACACCACCTGGAAGTTGCCAAGGCTTTGGGCTTGCACTGTAGGAAACCATGGCCTGAGCTCTATGTTGGGCACTTTCAGCCATGGCCGGAGCAGCTAGGATGCAGGGCACCAAGTCCCTAGGCTTCACACAGCACGGGGACCCTGGGCCCAGCCCACAAAACATTTTTCCTCCTATATCTCCAGGCCTCTGATGGGAAGGGCTGCTGTGAAGACCTCTGACATGCCCTGGAGACATCTTCCCCATTGCCTTGGGGATTAACATCTGGCTCCTCATTCCTTATGCAAATTTCTGCAGCCAGCTTCAATTTCTCCTCAGAAAATGGAATTTTCATTTGTATCACATTGTTAGGTTTTAAACTGTCTGAACTTTTATGCTCTGCTTCCATTATAAAACTGAATGCTTTTAACAGCACCCAGGTCAGCTCTTGAATGCTTTGTTCCTTAGAAATTTCTTCCACCAGATACCCTAAATCATCTCTCTCAAGTTCAAAGTTTCACAAATCTCTAGGGCAGGGGCGAAATGCCTCCAGTCTCTTTGCTAAACCAACACAAGAGTCACCTTTGCTCAAGTTCCCAACATGTTTCTCATCTCTATCTGAGACCACCTTAGCCTGGACTTTATTGTTAATATCATTCATTATCAGCATTTTTGTCAAAACCACTCAACAAGTCTCTAAGAGGTTCCAAACTTTCCCACATTTTCCTGTCTTCTTCTGAGCCCTCCACACTGTTCCAACCTTTGCCTGTTACCCAGTTCCAAAGTCGCTTCCACATTTTTGGGTATCTTTTTAGCAGCACCCTACTTCTGGAACCAATTTACTCTATTAGTCCATTTTCATGCTGCTGATAAAGACATACTCGATACTAGGAAATTTACAAAAGAGGTTTATTGGACTTATACTTCCACATAGCTGGGGAGGCCTCACAATCATGGCAGAAGGTGAAAGGCATGTCTCATATGGCAGCAAAGAAGAGAGCAGAGCTAGTGCAGGGAAACTCCCCTTTTTAAAGCCATCAAATTTGTGACACTTATTTACTATCACAAGAACAGCATGAGAAAGACCTGCCCCCATGATTTAATTACTTCCCACCAGGTCCCTTCCACATCACATTGGAATTCAAGATGAGATTTGGGTAGGGCACTGCCAAACCATATCAGCATCCAAATAGGAAGAGAGAAAGTCAAACTATCCCTGTTTGCAGGTGACCTGCTACTATATCTAGAAAACTCCATAATCTCAGCCCCAAAGCTTCTTCAGCTGATAAACAACTTTAGGAGAGTTTCAGGATACAAAATCAGTGAACAAAAATCACTAGAATTCCTATACCTCAACAGTATCCAGGCCAAGAGTCAAATCAGGAATGCAGTCTATTATCACAAAAAATAAAATATCTATGAACACAGCTAACAAGGGAGACGAAATATCTCTACAATGAGAATTACAAAACACTGCTCAAAGAAATCAGAGATGACACAAATAGAAAAATATTCCATGCTCATGGATACGAAGGATCAATGTTATTAAAATGGTCACACTGCTCAAAGCAATTTAGAGATGTAATGCTGTTCCTATCAACCTTCCAATGGCATTCACAGAACTATCAAAACTATCAAAACCTATTTTAAAATTCATATGGAATCAAAAAAGAGCCCAAGTAGCCAAGGCAATCCTAAGTTTAAAGAAAAAAGCAGGAGGCTTTATTCTACCCAACTTCAAACTATACTACTGGGTTACAGTATTTGAAAAAGCGTGGTACTCATACAAAAACAGACACATAGACCAATGAAAGAAAATAGCCCAGAAATAAAGCCAGACAGCTACAATCATCTGATCGTCAGCAAAAGTCAACAAAACATGCAACAGGTAAAGGATTCCCTATTCAATAAATGGTGCTGGGATAACTGGTTAGCCATATGCAGAAGATTGAAACTGGACCCCTTCCTTAAACCATATATATAAAAATATACTCAAGATGGGTTAAAGACTTAAAATAATAACCCAAACTATAAAAATCATGAAAGTCAATCTAGGCAATGCCATTTTGGACTTAGGAACAAGCAAAGATTTTATGATAAAGATGCCAAAAGCAATTGCAATGAAAGCAAACATTGGCAAGCGGGATCTAATTAAACTAAAGAGTTTCTGTACAGCAAAATGAACTACAAACAGAGTAAACAGACAACCTACAGGATGGAAGAAAATATCTGCAAAACTATGCATCTGACAAAGGTCTAATATCCACCATCTATAAGGAAACTAAACAAATCTGCAAGAGGAAAACAACCCCATTAAAAAGTGGGCAAAAGACATGACAGACATTTTTCAAAAGAAGATATAAATGTGACCAACGAGCACATATTTTTTAAAAGCTCACATCGCTGATCATTAGAGAAATAAATCAAAACTACAATGAGATACCAAGTCAAACCAGTCATAATGGCTATTATTTCAAAATTCAAAAAATAACAGGTGCTAGTGAGGTTGTGGAGAAAAGGGGACACTTATACACTGTGGGAATGTAAATTACTTCAATCATTGTGGAAAGCAATGGGGAGATTCCTCAAAGAACTTAAAACAAGGACTACCTTTTGACCCAGCAATCCCATTACTGTGTATATACCCAAAGGAATATAAATTGTTCTATCATAAAGACACATGCATGCATTATGTTCATGGCAGCACCATTCACAACAGCAAAGACATGGAATCAACCTAAATGCCCATCACTGGAAGACTGGATAAAGAAAGTATGATACATGTACACCATGGAGTACTATGCAGCTATAAACAAGAATGAGATCATGTCCTTTGCAGGAGCATAGATGGAACTGGAGGCCATTATCATTAGCAAACTAATGCAGAAACAGAAAACCAAATACCACATGTTCCCTTATAAGTGGGAGCTAAATAATGAGAACACATGGACACAAAGAGAACAACAGACACTGGGGTCTACCGGAGACGAGGGCAGGAAGAGGGAGACGAACAGGAAAAATAACTAATGGGTACTAGGCTTAATACCTGGGTGACATAATAATCTTTACATGAAACCTCCATGGCACGAGTTTACCTATATAACAAACCTGGACATGTACCCCTGAACCTAAAATCTATGTTTTTAGAAAAATAGCTTCAGGTAGCTCATTAGATTATACATAAACTACATCTTTTTTCCAGTATTACTGTATATTGTTTTATGTCCATATTCTGTTAATTGGTTGCATAACACTAAGGTCCATTAGTATCTTTGCTTCTTACACATTCTCATTTCATAGGTTTGCTTGGAGATGTAACTTTAATGCTTTAAGTATTCAAAATAATAAACAACATTTTCAGAACAATAGCACAACAAATGTTTGCAGAATTACTCAACTATAACCCATGCCTCTGAGAACTACCTGGGAAGCCACATTATACAACTTGAACAGATAATTCTGATTGGACCTGGATTAGACATTTAACCTTCCCTGAGGCAATCAATTTTACTCACCTTTGAATTTGGAATCCAAATGAAAACTGATTATAACTTTGGGCTTTACTAAGATGGCTTAAAGTTTTCCTTCAGTTTGACTAAAGTTTAGATTGGTTTAATCCATACGATAGGCCCCATCTTCCTATTCTTTGAGGATTTACTTCAGAACACTTGTCCAAATGCTCTCTGCCTCTATGAAATGTGTATATATCTTCTCCTAGCTCTCACCAGTTTAATAATTCAGAAACGTTCCTCTCTGAAGACCTGAGAGCCATCCGTTCAAAATGTAATCATCAGGAAAAATAGTATTCCATACCCCAGTTGCTGTTGAGTAGGAGTAGGAACCTAACTTTAATTGACACCAATTAGCATATCCGAATAGCCTAATTACAAAGAACAAAACATTTGTAAACTTAAGAATGAGGCATTGAGCTTAATATAATCCCATAGAACTATCCCCCTGCTATCTCCAGTGCCTTTCCACTAGCTCACCAGCAGCTACAAACCTCCTTTTCTTTCACTGGAGTTGAGTTCAATCTCTATTTCTTGTTACAATGGTTTTGAATAAGATATTCCTTGCCTGTTTAACTTTGTCCAATGCAATTTTTTTTCAAAAAGCTTACAAGTGAATAGAGCACTTATACACACAGGATCCAAATGGTTATTATCTGGCATGGAGATAATAGAGAAAATGATTCTTCAGAAAGAAAAATGAAGCATATGCAAAAATAAATCAGTGAGATAAGTAATAAGTGGCCATGAGAGAAAGAGGAAGAGGAAGAGTCGTTGGTCTTCATTGCTGGCAGTTTCCAAATATTGACTGCAGCCCTCAGGAGAGCTTCCTCAATATAAATCTATAAGATATCCCTGTATTCCTGGTTTTTGTTTAGTTGTTTTCTTCTGTGAATTATAACTAAAATAATCTTGACTTAGAAAGTGGTTAATTTAACATGGGAACATGCCAACTCAAAGTGTTGACTATGTGTTAACATTTTTTGACTAGCATGCAAAATCAAGGACAGGAGTTACGGGAATATGAATGGCATTTTGTCAAAGATTTTCTCTAATACGCCTGCTTCGTTCTGAGAAAATATGCATTGGGTAGAACATCTTGTCATCACCTCTAATTGATACGTCTATAATGTGGTGGTGATGGGAAGCATAATGTGACTGGAGAGTCGACAGTCCTTCTGTAGGAGTATGTCACTTTGCTTTTCCAGTGAATAACACTGACTCAAAGCAAAGATAATTTGAAAACCAGAAAAAGGATGGATGGATAAAATTGGAGATGGGGCAGAAACATTAGAAGCCCATGGCTTCTAAAAAAAAAAAACAATTTAAGGGAGTGACAAAACAGTGTGTTTATTAACTTTACTTACTGGAAATTTTAAGCCTTATCTACTTATAACCAAGATGGATAAGGATTTATGAAAAAGGCAAAAATGATTTAATGAAGAATAGGTAGGGAAGAAAATTAAAATAGCCAATAAGCATATTAAAATAAGGCAGAGAAGCTAAAAATTAACCATCTGGATACTCATCTTCTCACAAAGTTTAAAAAAAATTCAATAAAAGTAATGATAAAAATGAGAAAGGTTTCTTATATGTGTTGCATTATTAATCCTTTATCAGATAAATGGCTGGCAAATATCTTTATTATATTATATTTTATTTATTTATTTATTTATTTATTTATTTATTTATTTTCTGAGACAGAGTCTCGCTCTGTTGCCAGCTGGAGTGCAGTGGCACAATCTTGGCTCACTGCAACCTCTGCCTTCTGGGTTCAAGTGATTCTTCTACCTCAGCCTCCCTAGTAGCTGGGACTACAGGCGCTCACCACCACACCAGCTAATTTTTGTGTTTTTAGTAGAGACGGGGTTTCACCACGTTGGCCAGGATGGTCTCGATCTCTTGACCTTGTGATCCACCTGTCTCAGCCTCCCAAAGTGCTGGGATTACAGTTGTGAGCCACTGTGCCCAGTCTATATTTTAATGATCTTTTTCTGTTTAGACGATTTTTAGTTTGATGTTGTCCCATTTTTCTATTTTTGCTTTTGCTGCCTATGCTTTTGTTGTCATATCCAAAAAATCATTGCAAAACCAAAGTCTTGGAAGCCTTTCCATATGTTTTTTTTCTAGGAGTTTCACATTTTCAGGTCATTCATTTAAGGATTGAGTCCATTTTGAGTTAGTTTTTTTTCTGGAGGGGGACAGAGTCTCGCTCTGTCACCTGGGCTGGAGTGGAATGGTGCAATCTCGGCTCACTGCAACCTCTGCCTCCCGGGTTCACATGATTCTCCTGCCACAGCCTCCCGAGTAGCTGGGATTACAGGGATACACCACCACACTCTGCTAATTTTTGTACGTTTAGTAGAGACGGGGTTTCACTATGTTGGCCAGACTGGTCTTGAACTCCTGGCATCGTGATCCATCTGCCTCAGCCTCCCAGAGTGCTGGGATAACAGGTGTGAGCCGCCGCTCCCGGCCTTGAGTTGATTTTTGTATCTGCTATAAGAACTCAGTTTTATTCTTTTGCATGTAGATACTCAGTTTTCCCAACACTACCTATTGAAGAGACTGCCCTGTTCCCATTGTGTTTTCTTGGCATCTTTGTCAAAGATTAGTTTACCTTATATGAATGTGTTTACTTCTAGCCTTTCTATTTTGTTCCATTGAATTATATGTCATTTTTATGCCATTATCTTATTGTTATGATCATGTAGTATTAGTCGAATTATTGGTCAAAGTGCATAAAGTTTCACTCATGCAAGGTGAATAAGTCCTAAAAATCTATTGTACAGTATAGTGCCTATAGTTAGCAATTCTACATTACATACTTTAAAACTTGCTAAGTGGGTAGCTCTTATGTTAAGTATTCTTATCACATCAACAACAGTAATAATAAAGAAGGCTAGAAGAAATTTTGGAGGTGATGGGTGCATTTATGGCATTGACTGTGGTGATCATTTCATGGGTATATTTATTTTACACCCATCTCCAAATTCATGAATGGCTATATGTTAAATATATGCAGCTTTTCATATTTCAATTATACCTCAGTAAAGTGGCTTTAATATGAAGGTAAAAGTTAACGAAAAACACATATGATGGAGGGACTTAATAAAAGGTTTACAAATTAAAATAAAGAAGATGCAATTATATGTAAGATACACATTTTACTCGCCATGTTGGCAATTATAGAAATGAATATGCTTGATAATGTCTAGTCTCGGTGAGACATGCTGATTGGAGTGCAAACTGATTGGAGGCTTTTTTGAGGAAAATGTCATACTATTTTTTTTTTTTTTTGAGACAGAATCTCGCTCTGTCACCCAGGCTGGAGTGCAGTGGTGTGATCTTGGCTCACTGCAAGCTCTGCCTCCTGGGTTCATGCCATTCTCCTGCCTCAGCCTCCCGAGCAGCTGGGACTACAGGTGCCCGCCACCATGCCTGGCTAATTTTTTTGTATTTTTAGTACAGACGGGGTTTCACCATGTTAGCCAGAATGGTCTCAATCTCCTGACCTTGTGATCTGCCCACCTTGGCCTCCCAAAGTGCTGGGATTACAGGCGTGAGCCACAGTGCCTGGCCAGAAAATGTCATACTATTTTTAAAATTTATACCTAAAACATTTGACTCAATAATTGCATTTCTGGGTATGTGTTCCACAATAATACCACCTGTACACAAAATATGCAAAGTTAAATTCACTTTAGTATTGTCTGTTACTAAAAAATATTTGGAATTACTCAAATGTCTATCAATAGTACAATAATTGTCTTATGTAGAATTTCTACTCCACGTGGTCTATGCACCATTAAAGCAAATTATCTTAATTATTATAAAATGAAAGAAATCTACATGAACTGACATGGAAAGATGTGGGAGCATATCATAAATTGCAGCATGTTGCAGATTAGCAAGTTATAGAACAATATGCTCAGTATTATTCCTTCATATAGAAAAATACATACATATGAACACCCATCAGGATGGAAACACAGGTATATGTGTAAGCATTTCTTTCACAATTTGTTTAAATTAATAAAATAATACTGTATACATATATATAACTGTTTACCAATAAATGTGGTCATCTAGATAAAATGGACAATTTAGTAAGATAATCTATATTTTAAAAAGTGACCTAAAATCAGGTAGAAAAATTGAGTAGGCCAATATTCATAGAATGAATTGAAAATATAATCACAGATTTAAAATCTTTCCAAAATAAAATTCTATCAAACTTCAAAAGACATTGCTTAAACTATTTCAAAATATAGGAGGAAAAAAAAGCCTTCCAATCTCTATAATAACATAAACATGAGTATTATATCTACAATTAAAATAAGAAGAGACCAAACTCAAATACTAACATACACACAAAAAACTTCTAAATAAAGTATTACCAATTTGAACCTAGAGTTATTTTAAAATAATGCTTTTTAAATGTATTATTTATCCCATAAATATAAAGGTGGCTTGATAGTAAAATAATTATTAGCAATATTTCACTAATTTAAGAGATTAAAAAAGACAATTTGATATCATCTTGATGGGTACTATAAATAACAAATTGACAAAAATTTTAACAACCATCCTTGATTAAAATAAAAACATACAAGTCATGTAGCTATAATATAATATATATTTGCCATAAGCTTGTTATTTTTAGGTGTAATTTTCCAATAGGTAAAAATCATGGTGCTCAGACAAATATAAAATAAATACCAGTTAGAGATTTGTTTAATTTATTATTTAATGAGGAAAAAAGTAAGATATTGTGGCAAGTTTGGAGGGCATTATGAACTAAGCATGTATAAACAGCGCTAGAAAAAGATTGCTGGATTAGATACAATATTGATTTATGTATGACAGGGTCATAAACATTTAAGGATTATCTGGTCTACCAGAGGAACATTATTTACATCTTTACTAGATCAAAAAGTCTACTGGACCAAAAAGTCTTCAAGTTAACACGGAATCTGGGACATTAATAAATAATAAACCGTAAGGCAAGCTAAGTACATTCCCCTAGATCATCATTGGGTAACTGTTGCTCCCATTTTGCATTAAAAGGATGTACTGCATGCTTTTATGCCTTAATTTGAAAATTTCAGATGAGTTTTCTGACAATATAGAGTATCTTCACGGGATTCCCAGAAATTACATTTTCATTGTGTTTCATTGTGGCACACTGAAAACATTTGAACTGATATCACAACCATTAATCTTCTACCATCATCACTATTTCTCTGCAAATTTTGATTTTAAATTCCATGCTAGTTAGTTAGGTTAATGTTAGTTTTCATCACCTGCATGTATGCAATACCTTGGTACAACACCAAGTACTTTGTTGGGACTAAATACACTTAATATAATATAAAAGACTGTATGCTACATAAAAGAAGAGATTGGATCTCTTTCATCTACTATTGAATATACAACATGAAGGATAGCTTTTTGCATAAAAAATGTGCTTCATAAATAAGTTGAAGGAAAGCATAAATTAAAGAATGAATTAATTTTTATCACTAATGCATTAAGAACTATTCTAACAGAGAGTAGATAAAATTAGACTGAAGCAGTAGTTTTTGAGTTTAGAAAAAAATCTAGTGTTGAACAAGAAAGCAATGGGTAAAGATGAATATGAGAAATAATCTTTCATGAACTCATGTAGCAAGGAATGCAAGCGTCCTAGAAAGGAAGGGTCTAAACCAAGATCCAGGCAGGCTGGTGATAGCCACACTTAAAATTCTTAATTGCAGAAAAGAACAAAGTATAAAAAGCTGTAGTATGTAGTGTGGAATCCCTACTTAGCTTTAAAAATAATCAGGACTTTCTTGACCTCAGGCTTGCAAACTTCACTTAGCAAAACAAAGCCTCTGCAATTAGGCTCATCATTTTTAGATATTTCCTTCATTAAATGCCATTGTTACCTATCATCTACTATTACTACAGCAGAGATACAAATAGAAAGCAATTTACTCTTCCTCCACTGTCCTCTCAAATCCAAATTGTCTACTATTTCTTCTTTGTGTCTTAAATAAAACTCCTAATTTGGGAAATATCTTTTGAAAAAATGAAAATTCTTCCACGATAGTTTAGTCCTCAAAATAGTTATAGTCTAGCAATTAAAAATAAATTTCTATTGTGTATTTGTATCACATTTTCTTTATGCATTCATCCGTTGTTGGACACTGAGGTTGATTCCAGACCTTGGCTCTTGTGAATAGTGCTACAACAAACATACAAGTACAGATCTCTTCGACATACTGATTTCCTTTATTTTGGATATATCCCCAGCAGTGGGATTACTGGAACATATAGTAATTCTATTTCTAGTGTTTTGAGGAACCTCCATACTTCTAGGGAGACCCCCTGAAACTATGGCTACAGAATAAAAGATGAAATGCTCCAGATTATTGTAAATACAAAATTGCATGCAGGATTGTGTAAAGACAATGCCAGGTTGAACTGCCAGAACGAGCCAACAGCGTGTGATGTGCTTCCTCCTGCAGAGAGCCTATGAATGGACATGCAGTCAGGGAGGTTTCACATCACCAAGATTCCTATCCCAGAAAAGCAGATGTTCATAGCTCTGGAATGGAATGCAACCCTCGTGGAGAGCCTATAAACGGACACTTGGGGGGAGCCTGTCCATATGGATAAGATAGGGCTATAAATGCCCTCATCTTGCCACGGCTCTTCTAGGCCTCTTTAGGGTTAAGGCATACTCCCTTCTGAGAAGTTCTGGTCTAACCGATTGTCTAGCTTCATGTCCTCTTTCTATGGATTGTTTGTAACCAGCTTTTGCTGCAACTGTTACTGCCAATTAATATCTTGCTAATCATAGGATATGGAAAAATTGTGTTTCTGTTTTAAAGCTCTGTTAGAAATTACTGACACACACACTATATTGTAAATTCTTATCTCTGTATACTGTACTTCTGCATATAAATGTTATGTTAAAAAATTACTTCATGCCCATGTGACCATCTCACCTCATAATCAAATAACCCTAATCCCTCACTAACCTACCCCCACCCTCACTAAACTTAATAGTAAATGCTGGTATATCCAGTGCCTTGTTGGCACTGTGGGACCAGAAGGCGATGACCCCCCTGGACCCAGCTGTCACTATCTTGTGTGTGTCTATTATTTCTCAACCTGCCAATCCACCTGGGAACAAAGAGAGAGCCCCGTTGCATTGCGGGCTGCTGGCCAGATCCTGCAATACATACCGTTCTCCATAGTGGTTGTACTAATTTACATTTCCCCCAATCATATACAAGGGTTCATATTTCTCCACATCCTTGCTGTCAATTGTTAGTGCCTGTCTTTTGGATAAAAGCCATTTTAACTTGGGTAAGATGGTATCTCATTATAGTTTTGATTTCCATTTATCTGATGATTAGAGATGTTGAACATTTCTTCATATACCTGTTGGCCATTTGTATATCTTCTTTTGATAAATGTCTATTCTGATCTTTTGCCCATTTTTAATTGGATTATTTGATTATTTTCTATTGAGTTGTTAGAAGTCCTTGTATCTTGGTTATTAATCCCTTGTCAGATGAGTAGCTTGCAAATATTTATCCCATTTTGTAGGTTGTCTCTTTACTGTTGGTTGTTACCTTTGCTGTGCAGAAGCTTTTTGACTTGATGTGATCCCATTTGTCCATTCTTGCTTTGGTTGCCTGTGCTTTTGAGATACTACTCAAGAAATCTTTGCCCAGACCGATGTCCAGTGCTTTTTTTCTGGTAGCTTCAATGGACTATCATGTAACCATTAGAAATCCTGTCATTTGTAACGACATGGAACTGGAGGACATTGTGTTAAGTGAAATAACCCAGTTACAGAAAGACAAATTTCACATATTCTCACTAATATTTGGGAGCTAAAATAAAATGAACTCATAGAGATATAGAGTAGAATGATAGGTACCAGAGTCTGGGAAGCATAGCAGTGAGGGAAGGATAATGTAATAACGGAGACAAAAACACAGAATGAATAAGATCTGGTATTTGGTAGACCAATAGGGTGGGTTTAGTTCACAATCATTTATTGTGTGAATATATGTTAAAATAACTAGAAGAGTGAAATTGGAATGTTCCTAACAAAAAATAGTAAGTACATGAGGTGATGGATGCTACAATTACCCTCATTTGATCATTACCCAATGTATGTCTGTATCAATGTATCACATGTATCACACAGAAATATACAACTATTATGTACCCATAATGATTTAAACTTATTTTTAAGTTAATTAATTAATTCATAAATTTCTAAAACCTTCTTCTCCCCCAGCTTGGTTCTGTTTCAAGCTAAGAGGACTACATTGACATGACAAGGTCTGCTGACCTCCATTTATCTGACTTGAGCATCTCTTCCTTTTTTTTTTTTTTTGAGACAGAGTCTCACTCTGTCGCCCAAGCTGGAGTGCAGTGGCGTGGAAGGTGTTCTTTTTTTAAACGGGTGCTTTCTAAGCTCTTTGGAGATAAGACTTTCTCCATCCCTAGACACTACTCATAAGCAAAGTTTTTAATACCAGTGATGCTTGATCTGGCGGGCTCCTTAAGATCTGCCTCCACTCCCAAACACAACCCAGATTACGGTTTTGGGCACAGTCCCTCCCTCCCTCCCTCCCTCTCTCTCCCTCCTTTCTTCCTTCCTTTCTTTTCCTTTCCTTTCCTTTTCCCTTCCTTCCTTCCTTTGTTCCTTCCTTCCTCCCTCCTTCTCTCTTTCTCCTCTCTTTCTTTCTTTCTTTCTTTTTTGTTTCACTCCTGCTGACCCGGCTGGAGTGCAATGGTGCAATCTCAGCTCACTGCCACCTCCACCTCCCAGGTTCAAGAGATTCTCCTGCCTCAGCCTCCCTAGTAGCTGGGATTACAGACACCTGCCACCATACCGAGCTAATTTTTTTTTTTTTTTGTATTTTTAGTAGATATGGGATTTTGCCATGTGGGCCAGGCTGGTCTTGAACTCTTGACCTCAGGTGATCCACCCACCTCGGCCTCCCAAAGTGTTGGGATTACAGCGTGAGCCACTGCACCTAGTCAGGCATAGTCCCTTTCAAAAAGACCGAATACAAACCCTTGTATCAAAGATTCTAATCTGATTCCTGAGAAACATATTTCCTTAGGTCTTAAAAGTGCAGGTTTTCCTCTTCTGGTCACCCTTTCTCACACGGCCATCAGAGCGGCTGGCTGTAAGGGTGACTTTCATAAATGTTCTTCTCAGACATGACTAATTTGCCAAGGCCACTGACTCTTCAAATTCAAGAGACAAATACTAATTTTTTCAAGGACAGATTCTTTTAAAAGACTGTCAACTAAATCTGATGTGTAAAGAAAGCCTCTCTCCCTAATTGAGATTAAAATTCCATATAAATCTAACACCTTTATTCAAACAAATTGTGATTCCTGACTTCTCTAATTCAGCTCTTCTATAATCATAAGAGTATTGTTACACTAAGCTAGGATTTTCAACATCAGCACTAAGGATATTTTGGATTGAATAATTATTTGTTACGTAGGGTGGTCCTGAACATTACAGAACGCTTAACATATTGCTGGTTTCTATACTTTAGATGTGAGTAGCATCTTTTCCACACCACCCAAGCCAAAAATATCTCCAGATATTGCCAATACTCCTTAGGGAGCAAAAATGCTTTTGGTTGAGAACCACGGGACTAAGGGACTACTTGAGAGTCACCTACTTTACATGGCACACATCCAAGGCCATGCCTTGGATTTGATTTAGAATGTGGCATAAGTGCAGCTGAACATTTTATCCCCTGCTTTTTTGTTTCCATAAAGACAAACTGTGAGAGTCCCATCTTAATATCCTCCTACTGCTGATAAACACATTTCCTTTATCCACTTATATTTCTAGTGATGTTTTAGCAGCCCAGCAATATTTTTGTGCTCTCCAAAGATCGTTGCTGTAGGCAACTGCCCTATTGGCTTGCACCTAATGCTGCTCAGCCAACAACCACTGGCCACAGACATATGCCTTCAGAAGCTGGAGCAGTCATGGACTAAAGCCCAAGGATTGTTCAGTTGGAAAAAAAAAAAACAGTATTTCTTTGAAGTTATGATTTCTAAAAAGCTCTGCAATCTAGGCCATCCCCAGGGAGAATAAATGCTTTGTTCCTTATGTAGCACCCTCAAACTGTAGGCCTATTCTTATAAATACACTTATATCTAGCCCAGTCATACATCAAGCAATAACTATGGCATGAGAAAAACAAATTTGAGAATATCAGGAAATAAATATTCCATGCCTGGACTGTACTGTAAAGTTTCTTATTTAGACTTGTTCCTACAAGATTCAGAAGCGAATAAGTTGGGTGGGTGTGAGAGGTGGCTAGAGGAGGTTATTGTATTATATTGCAATAGTACTAACATAGATATAGATATAGATATAAATATAGATATATAGAGATAGATATCTTACTACCTAAGTATGTTCAGATATCTAAGATCCATATGCATTTTATTCTAAAGTATCAAACAATATGGTGTATATGACACTGACATTGATTGTGGGGATTTATCAGAGTTTGTGTGCAAAGAATTTGAGCTTTCAAATCCCAAGGCTGAGAAAAGATACTAGTTTCTTAAAAGCTTATCTAGGTAAAACTCATGTTATATTTTAATATATTCATAGAATTCAAGTCTTATTAGACTTTTAAGAATAAAACTCTTTTTTAAATCTTTTAATAGTTTTTGTTTTAATGGAATCTGATCAGCATTTGTTGATCCGAATCCTCATCCATTATTTTAGATCATAATCTTGCTAATCTTTTAGACTATTTTCAAACAATAGCAAAATAATGACTCTTATACAAACACAAGATAAACATATGTCAAAGATGCTATGTCAGTAATGAATGAGGAAGCCAGGCGTGGTGGCTCATGCCTGTAGTCTCAACTATCAGGAGGATGAGGCAGGAAGATCCATTGAGCCCAGAAGGCAGAGGCTACAATGAGCCATGACTGTACCACCACCCACCAGCCTGGGCTACAGAGTGAGATCCTGTCTCAAAGAAAATAATAATAAAATAAAAGTAAAAAAATAAAAAAGAAGCTCCTTCCAAATAATAATAAAATAAGTGTGGAAACCATTACAACCATTTCAAAGGAGAATTTCAAGAAGCACACGTATATATGAAATGAGAAATTCTGGATTAAGAAAATATGGCATATATACACCATGGAATACTATGCAGCCATAAAAAATGATGAGTTCATGTCCTTTGTAGGGACATGGATGAAGCTGGAAACCATCATTCTCAGTAAACTATCACAAGGACAAAAAACCAAACACCACATATTCTCACTCATAGGTGGGAATTGAACAATGAGAACACATGGTCACAGGAAGGGGAACATCACACACCAGGGCCTGTTGTGGGGTGGCGGGAAGGAGGGATAGCATTAGGAGATATACCTAATGTTAATTGATGAGTTACTGGGTTCAGCACACCAACATGGCACATGTATGCATATGTAACTAACCTGCACGTTGTGCACAGGTACCCTAAAACTTAAAGTATAATAAAAAAAAATTCTGAAAATGAATTTACAAAGTTTTTTAAAGGCCCATCTACAGGACAATAATCAATTTCATTCCATTAGGTACAATTAATTGGGATTTATAGAAAAAAATCATTTGCATTTTTTTACAGTTTACATGGTTTCAATATAGCTCAAAGACGATCAAAGATGTAAATAACCTGAATGAGTAATCTAGACAACACACCCATTATTCTTTCCCTCATTTTAAAGGCTCCCCAAATTTTTCTTGATGTTTTCTGAGGCCAAAACTGTATTTGGAGTTTCAAGTTAATTATTTATTAAAGTTTCTAAAGTTTTATGTTGATATTTCTAAATATAAGAAACAAGGGGCCAGGCATGGTGGCTCATGCCTGTAATCCCAGCACTTTGGGAGGCTGAGGCGGGTGGATCACCTGAGGTCAGGAGTTCAAGACCAGGCTGACCATGGTGAAACCCTGTCTCTACTAAAAATACAAAAAAATTAGCCAGGTGTGCTGGCTGGCTCCTGTAGTCCCAGCTACTGGGGAGGCTGAGGCAGGAGAATTGCTTGAACCCGGGAGCCGGAGGTAAAAAAAAAGAAAAGAAAAGAAAAAAAGAAACAAGGTTCATTTAATCTCATTGGCCCTTATGGAAAAATAATATCAATTACTCTATATAAATTTTAATATATTCTTGTGCATTATTTTACTAAGGAATTCCCTACTAGAACATTATAGTAAGCTATTTATTAATTGTAAGTGTAATTGTAATATAAAATTTGAATAAAAGTGAAATATTAACAATGTTTAAAATGTTCTAACAGATTAACAAATACAACAATAAGTTCTTTACACTAGTGATAACATAGCAAAATTTAATATTTTTACATTTGAGGGGGTAACAATTTTTAAGAAAAATTTGAATTTTTAAAATATTAATAGATGTCATAATCAGCTTATATTTTTAAACTGATAGAAATAAATATAAGCAACTATGTAATATTTTAAAAACTGAGGCTGCATATATATGAGGGTTTATGTGTCTCCTGAAGAGAACAGGAATCTGAGCTTCAGTAACTGCTTCCAGTGTTTCATTCTTTCCTCCAAAATTCTGAATATTAACAGAACTGCAAAAAAGTCGCTTTATGTCTCACTATGAAGAATACAGTGATGTCAAGATGTCAGGTCCTCAGATCAGATTTTATATGTATACATCAAACAGCGAAACAAGTTCAGATCGACATTAGCCTAAAGTAAAATTTATCTCATGGCATCCCTTGTCCAGATTAGCGCTGTACCCGTTGTACATCAATATGTGCAATGAGGGCGCCCCCTAGTGGTTAGATACTAAACCAGCTTTTCAACTGACAGGTATATAAAGACAAAAACAGTAATTTAAGAGAAAAACTATCAAAATAGATGCACTATGCAGAGTGATACATTTTAAAATAAGAATAGAAGTAAAAAGAAGAAAAGTCTTCTCAGCTTCCCCACTGTCCTCATTCCCCAAGCTGTTCCCACTAGCTGGGTGCCCAGAGGTGGTCCCCATCTAGAGATATTTTTGTCTTTTTTTTTTGTTTTGTGTTTTTGGTTTTCCCCAGTGATCACAGTTATCATATACTCATATGTTATCTTTGATGTCCTCAACTTTATGCAGCATTCAATTCCTGATGTGAAATATTTGGTTTAAAAGAAACAAAAATCTTTGTGTATGGAGTGTTTTTTTCTTGCTAGAGCTATTGTTATTAAAAAAAAAGTTTCCTGCTCTAAGTTTGTTGTAGATTCTTACAAAGTTCTTTTCTGTTTCTTGAAAGAGAGGATCAGATTCATTAAGAATCAACTTCCAGTACTCACTTTTTAAGATACATTATGTACAGAGAAAGGGACAGACACAACACCATTTAGGGTTCTACTGCTGTTCTTAAATGTTAAAATAAGAAAGACCACCCTCTGTATCTATTGTCTATTGTCTCCAAATAGGTGGTATCTCAACATTTTCCCTGTAAAGGCTCATAATTGCTTTGAGTGTCTTTGGTGATAATGTGCCATTTTATGTGTGTGTACAGGTGCGCATCAATGTATTACCATTTGCTTCCTACCATTCAAAATTACCTGGAACTTATATTTATTTCCAGTGTTCTTTGCTTTATTTTCCTAATTTTAATTGGAAGTTTGAACCAAAAGCTAGGGCAATACTAACACAGCACACTTTTTAAAATGAATTACTTTTTCTGTCAAATTTGACATTGAGGAATTAATAGTCTTATTGAAATAAAAAGTTTAGACGTCACAGTTAAAATGACCTAGTCTGTTTTTATATCTTGATTAGTAAATTAAACATCAATTATCTTTATTCTGAAAATAATTTTTAAATGATTATATGAATATATGATTCAAAGGACTTTCATGTAGGAGAAATAAGATTATCCCTAAAGAGCCTAGCTGAGCAGCAAAGACATAATAAATGTTTATCACATATGATTTTTCTTCATACACTTTTAGTTGTGTTTTCTTTAATCAGCTCTTCATACCATTTCAATTTTGTAATATGAGTCATTTGACAGAAGAAAAGTACATGACATATGGGAAGTTGGATTGGAAAGAAAAAGAGGTCTTAAAAAATTGTGGTGAAAATATCCTGCTTTTGCACATTTTTCAAAGACACTTGGCCATGAGAACACATTGATAGGGAATCTCTTAGGGTCAAGATGAGTGAGGGTGATCTGAAGCATTATCTTCAGTTCTTTAATTATAAATACATGCCTACTGATCTGGTTCATAAGATAGGAGAAAATTTGGTAAACGTATATTGTTCCATGCAGGCTACTGATTATACAAGTTATAAAATTAGCATTAGTTGCTGTGTCCTTAAAAATACTTGGATAAAGGTAGCAATGAAAGATAAGATTAATAACATGAATAATAAATATTTTATTATTCAATATGTAAAAATTGATAGATAATAGTTGCATTCATTATTGCTGACCTCCTTCACCTTATATATGTTTGAGATAAAAGATCACTTAGTAAAAATCATTTCAACAAAATCTCACAGTAGTTATCCTATGTGGTCATTTACAAACTTCCAAATGGAAGACTCAGGCAAAACATAAAGCAAAAATTATCTCAAGTAATCTTACAAGAAGGCTATTGAATTTTGATGTTTTGCTTAAAAATCACGTTCAAGAACCTTGTCCCTAAGCACTTCATCAAATCAAGAAAATGGAGACAATTTTATCACTAATTTTTAGCAGTTTTCAATCAATACTTGAGGTATATAGTAATTAGCTATAATCTTTGTGTTTGACCCTTGAAGCTTCAGGTTCTTTGATGTTTCCAAGTCTTCCAACACAGCTAGTGTGTTTGCCTAGTTCTCTTGGACGTTTTCCTTTATTTTAAAAATTATTTTAGTAAGTCAGTTAATATAATTCTGTTCCTGCATAATTGAAACAGTCAGGTTTTTCTCTTTACCCCACTCTGGTGTTCTAAAAATAGGGCAATTGCATATGCTAGCTTATTTCTTTTTTTAAAACCAATCAACTTCAGTATGTAATAAAAAATATTTCTATTTGAATTACAATAGTTAATAAAAAAAAAAAACAAAGCAAATGGTTCAGTATTTAATATTTTTTTCCTCCAATGTAATTGTGTTATTTTATTATAAGGTTCAGGTTTTCTATTAGACATTATGATAAGTGCAATTTTGAAAACCAAAGCTTGGTAGTAAACAACAAATTTCATGCTAGGAACAGGTAATTTTTTCTGTATTTTTATTTTAATAAAAATGTCAACCACCAATCCAGCATTTCTGGAGTACAATTAGTGTTCAATACCATACACCTCCCCCTAGACCCCAATTATGATTGTTTGCTCCAAAGAATTTGCCAGTTTTCATGGTAATCTCCTGCAATTATAAAATAATGTCAATTTTTCAATAACATACCTAACCATATACTCATAATAAAAAAGGAACTAAAGGAAATGATTTTATGACCAATTCATTACAAATCCAGAAATAAAATCTAAACTATAAAATGTGATGATTTTATATATTAAAAACCTTGAAATCTGAAATCCTTACTGAAGTTATCAATGTGTATTTGATGATATCCATAATTATTCTTGATTCTTTTTAAAGTGAGTATTTAACAGCATCAGGAATGAAAGATTTCACGAAAGTTTCTCAGATGATAAGTTTTTTTGTTTTTTGTTTGTTTGTTTGTTTGTTTTTGTTTTTGAGAAGGAGTTTTGCTCGTTACCCAGGCTAGAGTGCAATGGGGCAATCTCTACTCACCACAACCTCTGCCTCCCGGGTTCAAGCAATTCTCCTGCCTCAGCCTCCCGAGTAGCTGGGATTACAGGCATGCGCCACCATGCCTGGCTAATTTTGTATTTTTACAAATACTGAAAAAATTTTGTATTTTTACAACATACTGAAGTTGATTGGTTTTAAAAAAAGAAATAAGCTAGCACTTGCAATTGCCCTATTTTTAGAACACCAGGGTGAGGTAAGGAGAAAAACCTGACTGTTTCAATTATGTAGGTACAGAATAATATTAACTGACTTACTAAAATGATTTTTAAAATAGAGAACAGCTTCCAAGAGAACTAGGCAAACACACTAGCTGTGTTGGAAGACTTGGAAACATCAAAGAACCTGGAGACACTGGGTTTCTCCATGTTGTTCAGGCTGGTCTCAAACTCCCAACCTCAGGTGGTCTGCCCGCCTCGGCCTCCCGAAGTGCTGGGATTACAGGTGTGAGCCACCGTGCCCAGCCTGGTGATAAGTTTTAAAGGTTTTGTTTGTATTGTTCTTAACAATGAAAAAAATAATGTATTTTTTCAAGTTTTTTCCCTAAATCTTGATAATGTGTTCCTATGTATTTTCATATATTTTAGGAATTCACTCTATGATTTTAAAAGTCTATGAATCTTTTTTTCTCCACATTTAAATAAACATTACATAATTTGACTTAACCTTGATCAGGTCCAAAGGTTCATGTGGTATCATTATGTAGTAGTTGCAAAAGGCTATATAAGTAAACTTAGACGTGCTATTTGAAATATGTGTAAATGTATCATTACTCAATTCTTAGGTGAACATCTGATTTATTCTCTATAGTTTCATATAAGGTGATGAATTAACTTTCCCTGAAATACATGGTTTTATATTTTACACTGCTGGACTCCCAGTAGAGTGTAATGTTTGAACACACATTTCCATAAACTTGTTTTCTAAGGTAAACACTTAAAATTCCAAGACAAAGAAAATACCTAGTTAAAATTTGGGATTACATTTGAAGGTATAAAAATAGGTTGTTGGAAATGGTAATCAACACGTCCCTTCTCTTCTTAGAGACTCCTCCTCTGACGATAACCCATGTTTGTCTCTACACCCTTTGTAGTTCAGCCTTCATAGTTTTCCTGGCCTGGATATCTGCCTCAGCACTTCATTATATCTGAACGAGCAACAGAAATCCAGTCCCTAAAGCATTGTTGAGTAAGTAGCTCCTTGATAATAGAGGTGAGTGTAACATTAAAACCCACAGCACAAAAGTGAATCAAAGCTCTATAAAGGTGTCTGTTTTCTCTTTTTCCCGCCTTATATTCATCTTTCTCTATTTCAAAGAGTCACCTACCCTTATCTCCAACCTCCCTGTAACCTACATCTCCCTGCAGCTTGCTATACCTTTCCCCAGCTTCCAGGGTCTCTTATTTTCCCAATACCATTTCTTATGTAAAATGAGTTAATTCTGTTAAAATGTCTCTAATTTGCATAGTTGCAGACATTACCGCTTTGCATGATTAGGACCTTTCAGTTCTCCCTTTTTTTTAGGAATAAAAAGGATTCTAACAATGCCCAGTGTTTGCACTAGTACACATTCTTTAGTCTGCCTCATACCAAAGAATATCAATTATAAGGGGGTGTCACGCCCCGGAAAACAATATTTTCTTACTAGTATTTACCAGTCCACACTGAGGAGAATCCATCACACTAAGTCATAAGATAACATTATCTATCCTAAGAGCAATTATCATATCACAGTGGGACTAAGACTTGGACCTACATATTTGACCTCTTAGAGCAATTGAGTTTGGTCTTCCTGGATTCTATTCCCTTCTTTTTCCTTCATGGATGGCTTTACACAGAATCTGTTTCACATTCTCTATCACTGATGTGTTTGGATTCCTTGAGCATCAACTTTTTCCAGAACGCCTGAATACATTTTATTCTTTCCCTTTTGAGTAATGTACATCGCTGGACTACATTGGCCAGACTTCAGCTGGCTGGTTCTGACTATATATTTCAGCCCATTTCAGCATCAGCAATTTTGCATGACAATGTGGCTAGAAAGACCTGAGAAGTAGCTCACCACCCAAGGTAAAAAATATTTACCTAAAGGTTATAAATTTCAAAACATGTGTAGTCTTCTAAAATGAAAAATACTTAAGCCATTATGATATGGTTTGGCTGTGTCTCCACCAAAATCTCATCTTGAATTGTAACTCCCACAATTCCCATGTTCATAGGAGGAACCCAGTGGGAGGTGATTGAATTATGGGGGCGGGTCTTTCCTGCACTGTTTTCATGATGGTGAATAACTTTCACAAGATCTGATGGGTTTAAAAAGGGGGGTTTCCCTGCCCAAGCTCTCTTCTCTTGTCTGCTGCCATGTGAGATGTGTCTTTTACCTTCCACTGTGATTGTGAGGCCTCCTCAGCCTGTGGAACTTTAAGTCTGTTAAACCTCTTTCTTTTGTAAATTGTCCAGTCACAGGTATGTCTTCATCAGCAGCACAAAAATGGACTAATACAGCAAAATGGTACCAGTAGAGTGGGGCATTGCTGAAAAGATACCTGAATATGTGGAAGTGACTTTGGAACTGGGTAACAGTCAGAAGCTGGGACAGTTTGGAGGGCTCAGAAGAAGACAGGAAAATGTGGGAAAGTTTGGAACTTGCTAGAGACTTGCTGAATGGCTTTGACAAAAATGGTGATGGCTGAGGTGGTCTCAGATGGAGATGAGGAACTTGTTGGGAACTAGAGCAAAGGTGACTCTTGTTACATTTTAGCAAAGAGACAGGTGGCATTTTGTCCCTGCCCTAGAGATTTTTGGAACTTTGAACTTGAGAGAGATGAGGTAGGGTATCTTGTGGAAGAAATTTCTAAGCAGCAAAGCAGTCAAGAAGTGACACGGGTGCTGTCAAAGGCATTTGGTTTTGTAACGGAAGCAGAACATAAAAGTTCAGAAAATTTGCAGCCTGACAATGTGATAGGAAAGAAAAACCCATTTTCTGAGGAGAAATTCAAGCCAGCTTCAGAAATTTGCATAAGTAACAAGGAGCCGAATGCTAATCCCCAAAGTTTGGGCTGTGGCTTTGGAGCATGCAAGTCTCAAGCCTTGACAGTTTCCACGTGGTGGTGAGCCTGTGAGTGCACAGAAGTCAAGAACTGAGGTTTGGGAACCTCTGCCTAGATTTCAGAGGATGTATGGATTCAGAGGATTTCAGATGTTTGCTGCAGGGGCAGGGCTCTCATGGAGAACTTCTGCTAGGCCAATGCAGAAGGGAAATGTGGGGTTGGAGCCCCCATACAGAGTCCTGACTGGGGAACCACCTAGTGGAGCTGTGAGAAGAGGGCCACTATGCTCCAGATCCCAGAATGGTAGATCCACTCACAGCTTGCACCATGTACCTGGAAAAGCTGCAGACATTCAATGCCAGCCCGTGAAAGCAGCAGGAGGTAGACTGTATCCTGCAAAGCCACAGGGGCAAACCTGCCCAAGGCCATGGGAACCCACAACTTGCATCAGTATAACCTGGAGTCAAAGGAGATCATTTTGGAGCTTTAAGATTTGACTGCCCTGCTGGATTTCGGTTTGCGTGGGGCCTACAGACCCTTTGTTTTGGCTAATTTCTCCCATTTGGAATGACTGTATTTACCCAATGCCCATACTCCCATTGTATCTAGGAAGTAACTAACTTGCTTTTTATTTTACAGGCTCCTAGGCAGAAGGGACTTGCTTTGTTTCAGATGAGACATTGGACTGCGGACTTTTGAGTTAATGCTGAAATGAGTTAAGACTTTGGGAGACTGTTGGGAAGGCATGGTTCATTTTGAAATGTGAGGACATGAGATTTGGAGGGGCCGGGGTGGAATGATATGGTTTGGCTGTGTCCCCACCCAAATCTCATCTTGAATTGTAACTCCCACAATTCCCATGTGACATAGGAGGAACCTGGTGGGAAGTGATTGAATTATGGGGGCTGGTCTTCCCTGCACTGTTCTTGTGATACTGAGTAATTTTCACAAGATCTGATGGTTTTAAAAAGGGGAGTTTCCCTGAACAAGCTCTCTTCTCTTATCTGCTGCCATGTGAGACCTGCCTTTCTCCTTCTGCTCTGATTGTGAGGCCTCCCCAGCCATGTGGAAATGTAAGTCCATCAAACCTCTTTCTTTTGTAAATTGCCCAGTCTCGGGTATGTCTTTATCAGCAGTGTGAAACGGACTAATACACCATATATGCTTTGGTCATTTATCATTGGTAAAATAGAGTGTCTTACATCTAGTTCCCAGGCCATAGTTTTCTCATCTTAAGCTATAGTAGTGGATTGAATAATCTTTGATGTATTTTTCAGCTATAAAATGTGATACTTTCATTTTGCTGGGCTGTGCTTCACTCTGTATATCTCACCATCCAATCGTTACCTGTCTTTTTGACACAGAAGACTGACATTTGCTCTATGTAGCTTCACGTTCAAGGAAAAAGGGAGGGTGGTGAGAAAAAGAGAGTGGTTGAGATTTTCAATTTTTCTATGATAAGCTTTTCCCAGACAGAATGAAGCCGTTTCATGATTTTCCCCATGTCTATACCTGTCCAGCTCCATGCCTTTTGAAGCTGTATTTCAATTTCATAATAGAATCAAATTCTTTACTAGAAACTATTAGTCTCCTATTTGTTCCACACAATTCTACAAAGAACAAATTTCTTAAAGGATCAAGATTTCCATTTTTATAGAACAATAAAAACACAATAGAAGAAATGATATGCTTTTATTTTTCTAATTTTTTATTTTACCTGCTATTTATTAGTTTGGTTATTGTTATTATTTTTAAGTTTATGTAAATAAAGGCCTCACATTAATGACACATTTGCATTTATTGCTTTACAGTAGCATAACTGAGCTACTCATCTTTCACTAAGGCCTTGTCACCTCTTCTTAAATTGTAAACCTCAGAGTCCTTTAAAAAGAAATTCTATCCATCTATATTTTGCCTTAACTTGTCACTTTTAGCTTCATCTCATCTCCCAAATTCTGCCCGTTCTTCATAACCCCTACTGTAACTGTCTTTGGTGAGCCTGTCTCAGTATTCACACATTACTGTCATTCATATTTCATGTTGATGATGCTGACAGTGATTGCTTCCTGTATATAAATGGAAAGGAAAAAAAAACCCACAACAGAACAATACCTCTCTAAAAGCTACAGCCTATAATTGAAATCCACTTGCATTTTCAGTTTGGTAATTTCGAATTTTGAAAAAGAGGCCTCTTTGCTGATAGCTCATTCCAGGCTGATCTGTCCAAAGCTGTTATTTCCCTAGAGTTTACCTGTCTTGACACATTGTATAAAGGTATTCTTTGGCAAGGGTGCACCTTTTCCAGGATGGATAAAATTAAACTTATTACAGAGAAGCATCTACTTATTATTTGATAGCTATTACAAAGATAAGGTCATATCTATGATATATAAATGTACTTCAGTTAATGAAAGTTGTTTACACAAATTGCAAATTTTAATTAGGGAATAAACTGTTACATATGGAAGGGATTATTCATATCACAAAAGAAGTCTCTGTATGGTTCCATTAGAAAGTTAGTAGTGCTTTTAAAATTATTCTTGTGCTCCAGTCAATTGATAAGGACACTCAGCTACTCCAAGACTACATAGAGATTTCCTCCCACCATTGTTCCAACTATATTTTATTACCTATTTGTACAACTAAATATGTATGCTTTCAGCAAGAAGACAGATATTATATGGATGCAAAGATAATTTAACTATAATACATGGTATATTGAAGGAAACTAGTTCTCACTTTAATTTTGAAAACATTTTTGCTGGAATGTTAAGATTAATGAGAATTAACTTTTATGTTTGTATTAGCTTTGCTATTTCTATAAAGTAAAAGAATACTTAGAATCAGGAACAAAATGAGAGCTTGGGATAGAATCAGATATCTAAATTACCTTTTAATAATAAAAGTAGAAGGCTAGGTGTGGTGTCTCATGCCTGTAATCCCAACACTTTGGGAGACTGAGGTGGGAGGATTACTTCAGGCCAAAAGTTCGAACCCAGCCTTGGCAACCTAGTGAGACTCTTTCCATGTCAAAAATACAAATTAAAAAAATCAACCAGGCATTGTGGTGTGTGCCTGTAGTCCTAGCTACTTGAGAGGTAAAGGTGGAAGGATGACTCTATCCCTGTAGGTTGAGGCTGCAGTGAGTCCCATTGTACCACTGTAATCTAGCCTGGGTGACAGGGTAAGACCCTGTCAAATAACAATAATAATAATAAAAGTAGCATTAGTATAGAGATCTATTAAATTTCACACCCAGGAAAGAAAATTTCAGGAGCTCCTGTAACTAAAATAGGCAGAAGAGAAAAATTACAAAGAGGTTTCAAGCTTCTTTGGACTAAGCTTTTAAACTTGAAGACATCTTTATAGTAATTTTCAACATTTTTTTTATTTCACTGGGCTCCTTGAATAATTTCTCAGTTTAATGTGGATTTCAAATAAACTCTTTAAAAAACAGTTGGGTTTTATGGAATTTGCTATACTGTATTTTGAATCTCAAATCTGTGTTCAATGCTTCCTTGAAGATGAGATGGCTATATTCTGTGATTGTTTTGTCATTATAGGAGACAAATTCTCCAGATGATTTTCAACAAAGACCTGACTCTTAACAAATTTAATTATCTAGCAACTGACAGTAAGAAGAAGGTGATGTCCCACTGTATCACTTTGATGTTTGAGTCAAACAAAAATACTATAGACTCGGGATAAGGATATCTGGTTTACTGTCACTGTAAACCATGAAAAAATTACCTTAAGATTTCTGCACTTTATTTTTCACATGTATTAAGCAAGGACTATACCAGCCCTACAAAGCTCACAGATTGTTGTGACAACAATTAGAAGACTGATTTGAAACTATTTGAAAGTAAAATGAGCATTTCTGAGAAATAGTCTGAAATAAGGAAAATAATATTAGCAGCAATTTAAAGAGGAAGCCAACACCTTGAGTGCATTTTAAATCTTTTGTAGAAAGATCTTCACTGCAGGTCATCTTTGCAGTATACTGCTATGATTAGCCCCTAAATAATCTCTTTACAAATTAAAACTGAAAAATAGAAGCTCCATATACTTTCTCAATCCCTCAATATGGTCTGTAAATGCATAGAAAAAAATTGCATGGAGTTACATTATACAGGAATGTTCTTGGTATCAAAATTTAATCACAATTTACTAAAAACATAGGCTCTGGAAATTGTACACAAACTAAACACACCTACCACGACAGAGAAAGTAAAACAAAACAAAATGGCATCCAAGGCACAACAGATGGGGTAGTTGATGCATTCATCTCCCTATGATTTTCTTTACCGTTGTTTCCTGTTTATTTGCAAATTAAATGTCCTGATTGACGAAGCATACTGGTTTTTCAGATTTACCTCAACTGAATTAGAACATGTTTCCTGAGAAGCCAGAATTAAAAGTTAAAGATACCAAGTATCAGATGGCTTTTCACTATTCCATAGCCTGGGAGGATCAGGACAATACCAGTATCAACTTTAAGGAAGGAGGTAAAATCAATAACCTGCCAACACTGGTCCATGGCATGTACAGAATTTAATGCAGGATGATACGGCATAAAACCTTTCATTCTTTCCACTCTTCTCATCTACTTTACATATATCTTCAGAGGCTGTTTTTGAGGTTTATATTCCAATGACATTCTGAGTAATTGTCCTTGATAGATGTAAGCTCTCTATATTTTCTAGATGTAAGCTCTCTATATTTTCTATGCTTTAACCAGCTCACTCAGTGCTGATTGACTTTTCTTTCTATTTATCACTGAAATTATGTTACCTTATCTTATACAATTTTTATTAGGATAAATGTGTAGTATGTATATGTGTGTATATACATATGAAGCTTATATATTTCTGTGCATATGTCTTGATTCTTTATGTATCTTTATATGTATTCTGAATATCATATATGACATAATATATGTATACTTATTTTATATATGAATATATGTCTTTCATTCTCTGTGTATATATATTTGCCATTATAATTGAAAGTAAATGTGTGTATAGATGTGAAACCAATAAATTGATAATCACATATGCATCGATTTATAAATAAAATATTTTACAAATAAAACAGGCTTTATAAATGAAAATATACTCTGTGATTTTATCTTTTGATTTTTTCCTACCATGTATATTAAAAATAACTTACTTTTGAATACAAAATTATTAACCCCATTATCTTTGGTGAAGAAAAATCTTTCTTTAATAACCCTAGCCTATAGAACTTGTTTTGTATAGGTGTATGTATATGTGTATGTGTTTTAATATATAAATGTGTATTCATTGGCCCTGCTATAGACAGACATTCACATCACAAGATACCTGTTACGATTTCATAAGAATGTCTTGATTCCCTTTTCTTTCTTTCTCATATTGAACCAAATAAGTAATGATTCTTCTCAGTGATTCATTGAAAATACAGTTATTAAGCCCGATTCTCACACCAGATAATATTCTATGTAAATATGTCCGAACCATTGGCTTCTTATTTATTTCTATGTAAGGTTCTAGAGGTTTGGAAGTGATTTGTCTCCTTTCTTATCTCTGGTCTTTTGAGCACATATTTTCCTCAAATAGATTTTTGTGGTTTGTTTAAGTTCATTTGCTGATTTCCTTTTACTTCTTAGAAGGTTCTTCAAAATCTTATTTATTATCAATTTAAAACATTGAGTTAATTGTCACATGCATTATAATTTTTCTTGGTTATTACTTTAAATATATTATTGGTTTAAATGTACTGTGTGTCACATCGTAGATAATTTGGAAAATACAGAGAAAGAAAATGTAAGCTTCCATGTAACCAGGACTAGGAAATAACAACTGTTAACATCTTTGCATATTTCCTGATCTGTTTCAATCCCCATAATACACTAGTCTGAGGATTCTAAAGGTGGAGGATGGCAATGGCTCTGAGCAGCAGGTACCATAAAGTTAAGTGCTGCTCCTAAAGAACATAATTGCACACTCCTCCAGTAGTTTGCCCAGGGATGTGAATCTTGGGGAACAAATATAGAACCACAGGTCGGCATATTGCATGATCACTTTGGGAGTTTGTCTAATAGGGGTATCCTAGATAACATAGGACGATCTAGCAGAGAGAGTCTAAGAGGAGTAAAAAGACAGAAATCAGAGTCTGAGGGGAGAATAGGAGCAGCGTGTTGAAGCAGAGTGAAGTTGGGCATCAAAATTAGAGGGTCCCATCCAGAATCTTCCACAGAAAACAGGAATATTCCCATGTAAAAACGTTTCTACCTTAATTAACAGCAAACCCCAAAGAATGCAAAGACAAGGCAGATGGTAAAGACGTGCTGCCTGGCTTTCCTGCTTTCTTCCCTATACTCCAAAACCAGAAAGCTCTGGAGGAAAGGAATTAATAAACTAAGGCCAGGCCTAGTTGGGAAGTCTGGGTCAGTGGTCTTTCCTTTGAATGAAAATCAGATAATAAATAATGGACTCATTTTATACTCAAGAATATAACTAATTACTTGTTAATTAAATTGAAATTTAGTTTTTTATTACTTATGACTGACAAGAAAAGATAGGAGGGTCCTGTCTTTCCTTCAGTGTTTTTATCCAATGGCAGAGGAAAAGTTGTTCTCTCTTAATAAATCCTGAAGTGACAATGGTGACAAAAATCAATGGCTTTCATGATTGTAGGCAAAACTCAAGTTTTTGTAACGTATTGGTTGCAAATACATATATCAATACTTATATTAACTGAAAGCTAGTTATAACTATAGACATAACTTATAGGACTAAGAGTTATAATATACCTATCCTATCTTTCATCTCCAGTTATATCCAAGCCTTCTGAAATTTTCTACCATTATCTGTTCTCAGAAGACTTATTTTCATCCCTTAATTCCTTCTGTATAAAGGCATGTTGGGTTTCTAATGAACATTTATACACACACACACACACACGTATCTTCAAATGTATAACATGACATTTTATGGTAATCTCTTCTTCAAATATTAGTAAAAATTTATCTACAGTCATCACATGATAGAACATAAAAATAAAAGCATTATTTGTTTTAATACAAAGAATCCTTCAAATGCGGTATAAGGACAAGAAATCTTAGTTTCTGCTCTCTGTGTTAGTTATGTTCTTTAAGTTGCATGGAACTTAACATGTTCAGTATCTACCCAGAATTGACATGAATCTGGGAACTTAACATGTTCAGGACCTACCCAGTATTAACATGTTCAGGATCTACCCAGTATTGACATGGAACTTATTGTCTTGTACTTGGGTCTGGAAAACAAGTGTCACTTCATAAAATGTTTCCTTTTTTATTATAAAGTTATATCTTTGATTAGTAGTATCCTGTACTCTTAAATATAAAACAAGTTGATGGCAATTGACTTTAATGCAAGACTTCGGACCCAAGTGAAAAGGCTGTGTTTCAATTGAGTGCATCATGGATTTAGAGCTACATATTGTAAAATGTTACCTGTGCCTAGGTAACCTGATAGCCCTTAAGTGCCGGGCTCTCTAATTAGGAGGCAATAAGAAACCAGTAACTGTTAGACACATGGAAGCCTAGGGGCCATAACGTTGGAGCAGTCTGAGATAACACATTATGTCCCTAGTCTTTGCCATTCTTCGATACCTAGTGAGACCAAGCTATCCAGTTAGGAATGAGGGTAGGCATCTATAAACAGAGGCCTCAAAATACTCAATTAAAAATATCTGACTATAAAAAGAGAGAAGTCTTTTTTCTTTGCAATCAGAAATATGAAGGCGGGTGGATTCTGGCTTTGATTTAGCAGCTTTTTAAACATGAGAGATCTGATTTTTACATCTTGGCCTTCCACTCCCAAAAATGGCTGAAGGCACTTAAGCCTCCATAATCACATTCCAGGCAACAGGCAGAAAAAAAAAAAGAGAAGGGAAGGACGAAGAGAGTTTCCTAAGAACTCCCACCTCCTACTTATGTTAATGTCATATTGCCCACATACATTTACAAAGAAAGCGGGTAAACACTACTTTTTAACTAGACAAATTGCTACCTCCAATAATTTTGTGTGATGGTGGTGGTGGTGGTGGTGAGGGTTCTCTTAGAAAGGAGAAGGAGAGGCTGGGGGCGGTGGCTCATGCCTGTAATCTCAGCACTTGGGAGGCCGAGGCAGGCAGATCACGAGGTCAGGAGTTCCAGACCAGTCTAACCAACACAGTGAAACCCCATCTATACTAAAAATACAAAAATCAGCCAGGCATGATGGCATGCACCTGTAATCCCAGCTACTCAGGAGGCTGAGGCAGGAGAATCACTTGAACCCGGGAGGCGGAGGTTGCAGTGAGCTGAGATCGTGCCATTGTACTCCAGCCTGGGCGATAGAAGAGACTTCGTCTCAAAAAAAAAAAAAAAAAAGAAAGAAAGAAGTAGAGAATGACAATGATAACATAATTACTATTCTCTTCCATTAAGCTAAGCCTAATGGAAGGCCCTGGTTTGGTAGTCACAACTACTCCCACACCACGGTCTGTCTATTCCCAACTTAATTACTCTACTTGGTGTAGAAAAGCACCAACCCTCCATGGTACTACTGTCTAGGAGGTTCCCATTTCTTCACTAATGGTTCAAGGAAAGGCAGGAGGCAACAATGAAGCTTGGAATTTTTAATCCATACCCTTTGCATTCATTTAAATATCTCCATTAAAATGTCCACCCAATTAGGGAACAAAGTCTGTTCTTAGATGAAACTTTGAAATAGATAAATTGTTTCATGTTGATCTCACATATTCAATTAATGGCCATTCTAATAAGGATAATAGAATAGGAGAGAGTTCGGAATTTCAGAGCACACCTTTATAAAACTGAAGTAAAATTCAGTAGCATTCAAGATCTTTTAAGCAAAGCAATAGTGTAGTGATATGGTAACTTGTCATCTTCCTGAAACCTGTGTCCATTGCTCTCTATTTTAGCCAACTCTATCTTTTCACCAATTATGGGTGATTCAGTGCCTCTCCATTTTTAAAAAAATTATCTTTATCTCTGTCTGTCTCTTTCTCCTTCATATACTTTTCAATATTTCAGCATTGTATACACTGTATTCATGTTAATCTAGTATTTTATGATATGTTAACAAGCTGATATACAACATAACTTGAAATCTACAGGCAATATTTTGACTATTACTCTCTATTAAGATTCATAATTCACATTTTTACTTTAAATATTCTGAGAAGGCTTGAAGTTCGAAAAACAAATTCAATGTAACTTAACCCAGCATTTTCCATATTTGTGTTATGATGCAATCATTTTTCTTGTCTATGAACACCATGTGAAAAGTTTTATGGAAGGCATTTGATATAAAGTTCATTCTACTTTAAGGCTCATGCTTATTTGTACCTTCCATTTTCTTATGACATCTATACATTTTAGATTTAATATTTTGCTACTAGTTTAATTTCTTCCTTTGTATTTTAAGACAAAATCCAGTAAGACAGTTGCACAGCCTATCAGAGGGTTATCTTTTTGTCCATAGTCCAATCATTTATTGTTTCAGTGATGGAGCCTCACATTAGAAAGTATGGTAACCTATGTATTAGACACATCTTGAGGGAGGAAGCTTTACAGGGGACCTGTGGTGAGTGTTGCATTCACTCAGGGGATCATTCACTTCTTTCCAATACACACACTCTGATATTCCCAATAAATCTGAGGCCACAGTCCTCATGATGCTCTCCTATGAAAAGCAAGTCAGATTTAGGAGAATAAATTGAATGAACTGTCACAAACACTTCTCAATAAAATAAGGAGAAAAGTGTAACTGTAGTCTGCATAAAAATTACATGTAGATTTACTAAGCTTTGGGGTCCTCTTGGTTGGAATGCATTTCTGAAGGGAAAAAAATCAACATTAAACTACATTTGATGTATTTCTTTGCTAAAAGCCACAACTTCCAGTATTCTAGAGAGGAATGATTTATAACTATTACATCCAACAAAATGTTCTTTTTGGCCCTGAAATCTGATAATTTGGTTTTACATGGTGACTGTGCTTTCAGAAACAAAACTCCTGTCCATCACCATTATTATTATCAAGGATAGCCTGAGAATTTCTGTAGAAAGCATAGCACATTTTCACTGCTTTACTCTTGTGTGATAATTGCAGAGTTTTGGAAATGTGTTAGCTACAAAAAAAGAAGAATTAAGATCTTAAAGGTGTTTTACGTAGAAATAAGCAGGGAACCTTGGTTTTCTATCATTGGAGCACTTTTCTTGTTGTACTCTGTATAATATATTTCCTTTTGGCCTTGCAGATGTATTTTTGAATCTATTAGCCTGAACACATTTTCACTGCCTTGCAAATGTTTTATCAGCCTGCCTCTCTCCCCTACCACAGCCTGATGTATATTGCAAGTGAAAGACAGAAAATGAGAATATAGTACTCATTTTCAATTTTTAATTCCTTTTTTCAAGGGTGTGTGGGGGGGTTCTCTCTGAATAGGTTACGTCATGTGGTTGCATACAGATATCTTGAACTGAGAAGACACTGTTAAACAGATATTCTACTATGAGAAATGCAAAACCTTTAGGCCCTCATACAAAAATTATTAAGAAATCTAGAATTGGCTGCAAAATGAAAAAAAGGGGTAATTCTTCTTATACTGCCATATACTACTATATAACAGCCTTGATAACCCACGTGATGGTGAGCTACAGCTGCCAAGAAAGGTATATAGTGATTTTGCTTCAGAAATTGGATCTCTTCCATATTTTTCCCAATAGGAGAATCAGTTTTAACTCATATTGCAATTAGTAAGTTACTCTCCTTCAATAATAGGAGATTATAGTACCCTTCCTGTTCCCACTGAACCAAAGAACAATCTAACTTGGGTACAAAACCCAGGAAATTAACCCTACAGAGAATGAAGAATTCAGTTACAGAGATAACAGATGCAACAAGTAAACACAGGGCGATACAGCTTCTCAAGTATTAAGTTGATGATAGAGAGTTAGAAGAACACACTGAAGGGAACTGATGTACTTTAAAACATTATTGATAAAGGATCAAAGCTTAAATAAATCTTAAAAAGGTCATATGAGCAAAGGTGGAAACTCTGTTCAAGAATTAATGAATAATCCAATACAGATATATGTCATTTTATTGCACTTCACTTTGTTGCACTACATAGATATTGGTTTTTTAACATACTGAAAATTTGTGGAAATACTTCCTTGAGAAAGCCTCCTAGTGCCATTTTTCTAACAGCATATGCTCACTTTCTTTCTATTTACCGCATTCTGGTAATTCTCACAATGCTTTAAATTTTTTCACTATTATATCTGTTATGATGATCTGTTATCAGTGATCTTTGATTTTACTACTATAATTAATTTGCAGTGCCACAAACTGCACCCATATGTCAAACTTAATCTATAATCTATAAATGTTTTGTGTGTTCTGACTGCTCCACCAACCAGCCATTCTCTGTAACTCTCTTCACAGAATGCTCCTTCCCTGAGACACAACAATATTGAAATTAGGCCAAGTAATAACTCTACAATGGACTCTAAGTGTTCAAGTAAGAGTTTCAAGTGTCTCATTTAAAATCAAAAGCTAGAAATGATTAAGTGTAGTGAAGGGATGTTGAAAGCTCAGATAGCCTGAAAGCTCAGATAGCCTGAAATCTAGGCCTCTTGTTAGAAACAGGTAAGTTGCGAATGCAAAAAAAAGTTATGGAAAAAATTAAAATTGCTACTCTAGTGAACACACATAATGATAAGAAAGTGTAATGGTCTCATTGCTTACATAGAGAAAGTTTTAGTGAACTGAATAGAAGATTAAACCAACCACAACATTCCTTTAAACTAAAGCCTAATCCAGAGAAAGGCTGTAACTCTCCTTATTCTTTGAAATCTGAGAGAAGTGAGGAAGCTTCAGTAGAAAAGTGTGAAGCCAGTAGAAGTAGGTTTATGAGGTATAAGAAAAGAAATCCACCTTCGTAACATAAAATTGCAAGGTGAAACAGCAAGTGCTGATGTAGAAGTTGAAGCAAGTTATTCAGAAGACCTGGCTAAGATGATTGATGAAAGTAGCTAAACAAGAGCTTTTCAATGAGACAAATCAACATTATATTGGAAAAAAAAGTGCCATCTCAGATTTTCATAGCTAGAGAAGACAATTCAATGCCTGTCTTCAGAGCTTCAAAGGAAAGACTGACCTCTTGTTAGGGGATAATGCAGCTGATGACTTTAAGTTTAATCCAATGCTCATTTACCATTATTTACCATTCCAAGAATCCTCGGACCCCTGAGAATGATACTAAATATATTCTGCTTGTCTTCTACAAATTGAACAGCAAAACTTGGATGACAGCACATCTGTTTTGCAGTACAGTCTACTGTATATTTTAAGCCCATACTGGATATTTTAAGCCCACTGTTGAAACCAATTGCTTAGAAAGAAAGATTTCATTCTGAACGTTAGTGCTCATTGACAATGTACCTACTCACCCAAGAGCTCTGATGATACAAGGAGGTTAACTTTTTTTTTCACACCTGCTAACACAACATCCATTTGCAGCCCATAGATCAAGGAGTCATTTCAACTTTCTAGTCTTATTATTTAAGGAACACATTCCATAAGGATATAGCTGTCATAAATAGAAGATTAAATTAAATTAATTTAAATTAAATATTTTGATCTTCCTCTCATGTATCTGAAATTGAAAACCTTCTGGAAAAGATCCAACATTCTAGATACCATTAAGAACATTCATAATTCGTGAGAGATGGTCAAAATATCAACATTAACAGGAGTTTGAAAGAAGTTAATTCCAACTCTCATAAATAGTTTGAGAGGCTCAAATGTTAGTGGAAGAAGTTTCTGTAGATATATTGGAAATAGTAAGAGAACTAGAACTAGATCTAGGGCCTGAATATGAGGCTAAATTGCTACAATCTCATGCAGAACTTGAATGAATGAGAAGTTGCTTCTTATGAACAAGTCAAGAAAGTGGTTAATTGAGATGAAATCTATTCCTGGTGATGTTGTGAACATTGTTAAAATAACAATACAAGATTGAGAATATTATATAAACTTAGCTGATAAAGCAGCAGAATTTGAGAGGATTGGCTCCAATTTTGAAAGAAGTTCTATCATAGGTAAAATGCTATCGAACCTTATCCAATGCTATAGAGAAGTATTTTCTGAAAGGAGGAGTTAATACAGAAAATGTCACTGTTGTCTTAAGAAATTGTCGCAGCCACCCCAGCCTTCAGCAACACCACCCTAATCAGTCAGCAGCCGTCAGCATCAAGCCAATATCCTCCACCAGAAAAAAAAATTATGACTGGCTTAAGGTTCACATGATTACAGGAATTTTTAGCAACAAAATATTTTAATTAAGGTATATACATTAATTTTTAGACATGACGATATTGAATACTTAATAGACTACCATACAGCATAAACATAGCTTTTATATACATTCGGAAACCAAAAAAGTTTTGGCTAACTTTATTGTAATTTCACTTTATTCCAGTTGTCTGGAACTTGGCCTCCTCTATCCCCAAGTTTTTCTCTGTAGTAGAGAATGACATCCTGACATACAGTGAAGTGAGTTGAGAAAAGTACAATACGTAGACCTATATCAAGAAAACTTGGAAAACACAAATGGAAAAATAATTCAGAAAAGAACAAAAAAAAATTCTTTTAGAATCTCATTTTAAAGATTTATGCCAATTCCAAATGAAGAAGTATTGATAAATTTATGTCAAATTTAAGGTAACTCAATATTCATTATATATGATTTTTTTTGTGTGTGTGACAGAGTCTCACTCTTGTTGTGCAAGCTGAAGTGCAATGGCCCTATCTCGGCTCACTGCAAACTCTGCCTCCCAGGTTCAAGCTATTCTCCTGCCTCAGCCTTCTGAGTAGCTGGGATTACAGGCACCCGCCATCACACCCAGCTAATTTTTGTATTTTTAGTAGAGACAGGGTTTCACCATGTTGGCCAGACTGGTCTGGAGCTCCTGACCTCAGGTGATCTGCCTGCCTCGGCCTCCCAGAGTGCTGGGATTACAGGCGTGAGCTACCACGCCCGACTTATATATGATTTTATTTCAGTGTGCCTTCAGTCAGTTTTATTTATTTGTTTATGTATGTATGTGTGTATGGTATGTATGTATGTCTTTATCAGTCTCATGTTACAAAAGCACCTTTATGCATCATTACAGAGAGATTATCATATCTAAATAGAAGACAAATACTATTACAGTCAAGATTCTGAGACTAAGTGGGCAAAAATTCAAAAATCTGGCTCGTGTATTTTGATCTGTATCTTCTCCATAGTGTATAGATTGATTTTAACAGTTAATATTGTATCACACTAACATGCTACCTTAAAGTCCCTTTGTGTTGAGGGGGAATATAACACAAGGATTAGAAAAATGCAGCCAGTTTTTTAAAAAATATATGTTTTATTAAAAGACAGCCACAAACATCCCTTTATGTATTATCTATGTCTGCTTTCTAGCTACAACAGCATCGAGTTGTTCCATCAGAGTTGTTTAGCCTGCCAAGCCTAAAATGTTTACTATTTGACACTTTACAGCAAAACTTGCCAGTGTCTAACGCAGCACAATGAAAATGGTCTTTGAGTAAAATAGGCTCATAAGAAACTGTGTTCCAGGTTAAGCTTTACGTTTTATGCTACGTTTTATAATCCCCAACATGTTTTTCAGGTTAAGCAACTGAATTTTCTCTTCTGAAAAAAAAACAAAAAAAAGACTCTCTTTATTCCCCCGTCATCAGGACCTCATTGTGACATCAAACATTCATAATTCTCCACCAACTCTGAAACTAAGACAGTCCTTAGCATTTATGGCCTCTCAAGGCAAGAGTTAAATGGAGGCACATACGTGATTCATTTTAAAATAATAAATCAATCCCCCAAAATCATTCAATTAAATATGTTGTACCATCCTATTTTGATAAGTATACCTTCACATTGACCTAGAAAGTCAAACTTGAAATTAAAATTTTCAGACTTTTAAGTTTCTTCACCAAAAGATGGCAGTATGGGGAGAACATGGCCTCAGCTCCGCTCTATGACTCCCCATAGGCTTTTCTTCTCCATTTCAATTATTCATGTGCTGCGATAGAACTGCATCCATGTGGACATCCCAACACACATGCCTCAGCTCTGTCCACCCATTTTCAGAACATCTCTCCTTGGCCCACCCTGCTGAAAGCCGAGGGTTACATATATGCCCAGTGACATACACACTCCTTGGGGAAACCGATCCAGTAGACAGGGCACCATGAATTTTGGAAGGAAGTCAAGATCATATTAGCAGGAAATCCCGAAGTTTTAGTTACCTAGAGCATCATCAAGTAGGGAAGCATAGGCTTAGGATGTATCCTTCTCATAACCCAAAGAATTCTTACTCTGTGGAAAAGTGAATTAAATATGGAGATACCAGGTGGAGCCCTCTAAAGATCTCTCTCCTTAGAACCAGCAGCATCAGCATCTCCTAAAACAGTAGTTCCCAAGTATATCTGACCTTATCTGGAGGGGCTTTTAATTGTCACAGCTGCTCAGGAGAGTGTTAGTAGCATCCAGTAGGTAGAATCCAGAAATGCTGCTAAAAAAAATCTATAGTACACAAGAGCGGTCCCCAAAACAAAGAATCAATTGGTCCAAAATGCTAGTGGTGTTGAGCTTAAGAAACATTCACCTAAGATTTCATAAGAAATGCAGAAGCTCAAGCCTGCCTTAGACCTACTGGACCAGAATCTGAAGTTTAAGTGGATCTGTAAGTATGCCCATTAAAGTTTGAGAAGTGCTGCTCTGAAGCATGGGATGGAGGCAGAGGCTCTTCTTGCCCTATGAAATGTGGTGCTTTTTGGAACAGGCAACTTACAAGACTTTTGATGCTGATGTTTGTTTTTTATGAATTTCCCTCATTCCAACATTAGTTTTTCCCTTATTGTTTTACTCCTTTTACGAGAGTCAGAAAAATTAGATATATCTTTTATTTCTATTATTTCATAAAGAGTATAGATATCAAGTTCAATCTATAGGAAGATTTTTGAAGGATATTTTAAAGGTTACATCAAAAAAGCTCAGAATTCCTAATCAGTCATTGCAGGCTTTAAATCATTAGGATTATCTCAAACTGAATTCTTCTGGTTGCCTTGACTCATATCCTGAGTTTTACGAATTGGATAAAAACATTTCATAGATGAAATACATCATAGCATTTTTAGAGGATTTCATTATCTGAACAGGGCACGTGGAGGCTTCCGGGAGTAGATGTTAAATGTCTGGACTCTCCTAACATGACTCATTTACTTATAATACCAGTTGCATTTCTCAGCCACGATGTGCTGGGGAATGAATGAAATAGAATTTCATTTTAAAATTCAGTCTGAATACCTTAATTGATTGATAGAAAAAAAAGTTTGTGTTTAGGTTGATTCTTGTTTTATCCATGCATAGACAACATAAGGAGTTCTTCCAGTTTAAAGGACAGAAGGAGGAGTGAGATGTCTGTTGCATACACAAGGAGAATTTTTCCAGACAGGAAAATAATGAGAGGGAGTTGTACAATGTTTAAAAAGAGGACTAGTATTGATCATTTTCTGGTCCACAATCATATTGTAAAGAAGGCAGGTCTTGTATTTAGCACACTTAGTTTTCTTATTCTCATGTGTACCCCTGACACAATGAACTTAACGCACCCCCTTAAGGAACACCATCATTTTGTACTTTCCTACCAGCCTGATTTCTGATTTCTGTTTTTATATTTACCCTACATGAAAGTTACACAAATATTCTATGAGAATCCACAACATTTCAACAACTATGCTAATAAATACACAAAGAAAAATTAAACAAAACATTTCAACATTTCTATGACTGAAAAGAATTTCAAGTATTTTTTATTTTATTATTATTATTGTTAATTCATAGAAACACCATCTTCCCCATCTTCATTCCAGAGATCTGCAGTTTGGCAAGAAAAAAATATATTATTATCAACTTGTGTTGAATGGATAAATGAATGTAATGTTGAAAGATAATATGGAGTTTTGTTGAGGCTTTTGTGGCCCTTGAAATTATCCAGTGTAGAAAGTCACTTATTCTACCTGTTCATTAGGGCTGATACTTCTGGCACCCTCAACAGTTATTGTTTTCTCAGTATACTGTAATCAACTGCTTAGAAGGATATTTTCCAGGGACTTGTATTTCATTAACCTTTAAAAACAACATATCTGCCTGCTTATTTTCCAAGCACTACTCAGTCATGAAGCTGTTTCAAAGCTGTTTGGTACAATTCTTGACTTACGTGAAGAAGGGTTCAGTCATCCATTGGTGCTGTAGTGACAGACAGCCCAGCATCTAAGATTCCCCATCGAGTGACTCTTAATGATATGGCAGCCCTGGCCTTTGCCCCCAGCTCTAATCATTGAGCCTTTTATTCATTCCCAAGAATTTTACTTTGCTTATATTTTTAAATCGTATTTCCAGCAAAAATTTCTAGTTATCAGTGGGTATAGCTAAGAACATGTTCTTTACTGGGAGATACTGAGTGTTGGTTCTGTCAGATGGATTCCTCATTAATTAGGCTTAAGTCTGTCTTCTCCTACTTGATTTAACTAGGTAGATCATAGCCTAAAAAATCACTGCATACACACACACACACACACACCCACACATACACACACACTCACTCATACACGTATAGATATATTCAAACACTGCAGCCTCCTCTTTTGCTCCCATTCCCAGGGTTTTAGTTTCTGATCAAAATATTGCTTTATTGACTTGGGAGGCTGAGGCAGGAGGATCACTTAGTCCAGGAGTTTCAGGCTGCCTGAGCTATGATCATACTACTACACTGTAGCCTGAGCAACACAGCAAGATCCTGCCTCTAAATAAATAATAAAAAATAATAATAATAAATAATTTGCCTTATGAGGTGATTTTATATAAGAATATATATTTTTATAGTTACTGTGGTCAGATACACTCTTATTTCTATTTTCCAATTAAAGAATTAATGTTTCTTGACATAGGTTTGGTATTAGACATACAGTCATCAAGGGAATTTGAAAACTAGCATGTGGTTCAAGAAAATCAAAATTCATATAGTAATTTTTTAATATGATTTTAAACATTTATAAAATAGGTATTATCCTTTTTCTAAATAAATTGGAGGTGGCATTAATCAGCCCCACTAAATTGTGTTTATACTAAGAATCCTAAGTTTGCAAGGTGACACACATACAGTGGAGTATATATTGTTATTTTTCACGCTGAGTTTGTTGTTATTCTCTCTCTCATTTTTCTCTACATATCTTAAGAGATGGTGGGGGCGGATTACATTAAGAACCTGTTGAAACTTAAAAAAAAAAGTACAGTAAACACGTGGTTCTAGATCATAGGGATAAATTATATGAGGATTTCTTTCTGCATATCTCAAACTTAAAATTTTTAAATGTGGCTAAGGAAGTTGAAGATAAAAAATTAAAATAAATAGACCATCTTGAGGCAGTGTCTTTTAAAATAATATCAAGGAAGAATGAATTATCAAAACAAACAAACAACAACAACAACAACAAAACTCCTGTTTTCTGTGGGGAAGAAATCTTGGAATTAGTTTTTTTCCCTACAGTACTGATTTTGGGTCTGCCAGTGAAAGGCACATACACTAGATTTGTAAAGGAAAAGATGTAAGAAACCATGGGAACTGAGAAGCATGCAGAAGCATGCATGACTGTGAACAGGATTGTCAACAGTATCAAATTTGCATTTTGCAGGAGAAAGTCAAGAAATAATCCTATAATACTGAGAAACAATCCAGGGAAAAATATCAGAACACTGCAGAAAAATAATATGCAGTTTGAAAATTATTTTAATAGAAAATATTTGTAAAACTAACACTGGGATTGCACAGTATGCATATTAGGTCTGAACAGAAAAGAAAATAGAAGAAACACTGAAGACTCCTTAGCAGAAGAAAAAAATTTATCTGGAAAACAAAAGAAAACCTACAAGATCTGTAGTACCAGTTAACTCAGGAGGCAGAGGCAGGAGGATCAGCTGAGCCCCAGGAGTTCCAGTACAGCCTAAGAAATGTAATGAGACCTGTCTGGAAAAAATAAAAATTTAAAGAAGGGAGAAAAGTTTAAACAAAGAATAATCAAAATGTTTTAGGGCAAATATAGAATTTAAATAGGATATACTTTTTAATTTTAATGTCAAAGAAAAATTTCTAAAAATTCCAAAAGAAGAAAAGAAAGGTTCTTGGAAACATACACATCAACAAGTTTTTTACAAAACCCAGCAAACAAAGTAAGTAGAGAATGTGAGTGGGCCCGCCATGTACCAAGATCCCTATATCCAACCAACTTATTTATTACTTTGGAAAAGAATAAAAACAATTTCATATGTGAAGCTTCAGAAAACATTTCACCCAGGTATGCATCATGAACAAACTACCCAAAAAAGTTCCAAAATATTTTTTTAAAATATTAAGTATAACTAGAGAGGAAAATTAAAATTAAAAGATAGTAATTTATCAGGGGAGATGGAAAGTTGTTTAGTTTTGCTTAAAAGAAAACTATGGTTACAGGATTTTTTAAAAAAATATTCTGAAAAGACCTAGCATGTGGTTGACAGAAAAACAAAATTCATATAGTATTTTTAATATGATTTTAAACATTTATAAAATAGGTATTATTCTTTTTCTAAAGAAACAGGAGGTGGCATAAATCAACCCCACTAAATTGTGTTCTTATTAAGAATCCTAAGTTTGCAAGATGACGCGTATACTTTGGAGTGTATATTTTCATTTTTCATGCTGAATTTATTGCTGTTGTCTCTTGTCATTTTTCTCTATGTATCTGAAGAGATGGTAGGGGCATATTGACAACAACGAAAAAGACAATAAAATAGCTGGAGTCTTGGAATCTGATATAAAGTCAATCCTGGTTATTTTTTTAAAAATGCACAGCTTTTCTCTTTTGTAGTCATGCTTCCCATCAACTAACAAGAGAGCTGCCTATATTTAGTCTTCTTTTCCTCACCTCCTTATTCCACTCAATTTAGATTTTCTTCCCCATCATTCCATTGAAAGTGATCTTATCAAGGTCACCAATGACTACCTTTCCAAATACAAAATTCAAATATCTGTTCTTATCACTCTTGAACTCACGTCTCTGACACTGTTCACAACTTCCTTTCAACTCAAAATCATTTTTTTGGCATATGTAAAATCACAGTCTTGTTTTACTTCCTACTGTACTAATGACTCATCATTTTCCTTTCCTAGCTTCTCCCCCTTTTTCAGTTCTTTAAATGTCTATGTGTCTCAGGGAACAGCTTACATCTATCTTTTTATCACCAGCAATACTCTAGTCTAGATGACATTATTCAGATCCTTGGTTTACAATACAGTCTACACTATTGATTTCTTAAAATATATTTCTGAACTCCAGACTCTTTTCTCTCGCTGCTCACTCTCAGTATTTGAGTATCTAATGAGTGTTTCAAGCATTACATGGCTGAATGGAATTTTTTATTTCTCCCTTAAAATTAGTCTTCCCCAGCCTACCAGAGTTTATGATGGTGTCACCATTCATACAATTGCAGAGGACAAGGACCTAGGGAGTATTCTTGATTTCTCTGTTTTTCAGTCTTCTTTTCCAAATGGAGTTGTCTATCTCCAAAGTTTATTCCAAATTCAATCATCTCTCAAAACCTCCACCACTGTTATTCTAGTCCTATTTCCTGCCTGGACAACTATAATAGACTCCTAATTACCTCTTTGCTACAGCTCTTTCCCCTTCGTAGCCTATTCTGTACAAAGAAAACCTAGTAGTAATATTTTTGAAATCATGAGCAAGGTGATGCACAAAATTATACACAGAATCTTTTAAAAAATATCTTCTTAATGACAGCAAGCCCTACATGATGTCAACTTATCTTTCTGACCTTATTTATCACTTTTCCTATCATTCTTTAAGCCTTACATATATTGGCCTACTTCCGTTATTAAAATAAACCAGGCTTATATTTGTCTCAGAACTATCATGTTTGCTATTTTCACTACTTGGATTCTTTTCCATAGATATTTTATATAGCTAGTTCTTTTCTAACATTCAGATCTCTACTCAAATATCGTTTCCCTAGAATTTGTAGGCCATTCTCTTTAAATCCACATCCTCACAAACATCTTATTGCATAATTTTCTATTCCATGTTGAGAAAATACAATTATAAACAAAATCTCCTTCGAGCCCAGAAGTCTCTCCACCACCACAAAGGTGGAAGAGAAATAACACAATTTTGTTTTTTAATAAGAATTAAAACAGTACGTGACACAAATCACAAGCAATCCACTAAGAGACTGCAAAGACAGAAGTCTCACTTTTTTACATAGAGAAGCATATACAACCCATTACAAATGTGTTCTCAAGATAAACAATAGCTAGTCCTCACATAAGAGGACTTGACAGCACTGTTTGTCACACATAGTTCAGCATAAATTCACTTCATAGAGTGTCTCTCTGTGTTAACTAATTACTTTCATCTGATAGAAAAATAAACCTCTTACATGTTTGTTACAAGAATTAGTTTTGCAACTTGGAGTAAGGCATCCACTGATGTTAGTCTCTTGCCCTCTCATAGAAACAGGAGGAAAAGAGGAGGTAAGGTGCTATCTTTGTTGATTACATTTCAATTACATAGTTTCCCGGTCCTTGGGAAAGATATCTCTGGGTCTAAAAGCTGTCAAGAGGCTATTGAACTTTCAAAAAGATTTATGTACATTTCAAAGAGATGCTAAAAAAACTTAAAATGATCAGTTTTCTAAAATAAATGCTCTCAGAAAAGAGAATGGGGGATATACCTCTTCCTTCATTTCCAGTAAGAAGAATTAAGCTGCTTATGTTTAATTTGTATTAGTTCTTACACTCCTTACTATTGTTATTTTTTTAAATCCTGATCAGTAAATACAAATATATTATTTATAGATTTGTCTTTCTGGGTATTAAATTTTCATTAGATTTCAACTTTCATGAAAACAGAGAATTTCTCTTCCAAGTTTATAATTGTATTTTGATTGTCTAGAAGAGTTTTGGAGCCATAATAGGTACACAATAAATAGTTCTAGAATTAAAAATTGAATATTGTTATTATTCAATAATATTTAATATTATTTAATAATAGTACTATTTAGCATTACTTAGTATTATGCAGGACAAATGCTATATAAACAAAAACAAAAATAAGTTAGAAAGAAATGCAGCAAATCTTTTGGGTCTTTTTTTTGTCATTGCTTTTTGTTTTAGAAACAGAATCTTATTCTGTCACCCAGGTTAGAGTACCATAACATAATCATAGCTCACTGTATCCTCAAACTCCTGAACCCAAATGATCTTCCCACCTCAGCCTCCCAAAGTGCTAAGATAACACTTTGGGCCACTATGCCTGGCCTTAAAATGTTTTCTCGCGCCGTGGTTTTCAGCTCCATCAGGTCCTTTAAGGACTTCTCTGTATTGGTTATTCTAGTTAGCCATTTGTCTAATTTTTTTTTAAGGTTTTTAACTTCTTTGCCATGGGTTTGAAGTTCCTCCTTTAGCTTGGAGTAGTTTGATCGTCTCAAACCTTCTTCTCTCAACTCGTCAAAGTCATTCTCCATCCAGCTTCGTTCCATTGCTGGTGAGGAGCTGCATTCCTTCGGAGGACGAGAGGTGCTCTGATTTTTAGAGTTTCCAGTTTTTCTGCTCTGTTTTTTCCCCATCTTTGTGGTTTTATCTACCTTTGGTCTTTGATGATGGTGACATACAGATGGGGTTTTGGTGTGGATGTCCTTTCTGTTTGTTAGTTTTCCTTCTAACAGTCAGGACCCTCAGCTGTAGGTCTGTTGGAGTTTGCTGGAGGTCCACTCCAGACCCTATTTTCCTGGGTATCAGCAGCGGAGTCTGCAGAACAGCGGATATTGGTGAACAGCAAATGTTGCTGCCTGATCATTCCTCTGGAAGTTTTGTCTCAGAGGAGTACCCGGCCATGTGAGGTGTCAGTCTGCCCCTACTGGGGGGTGCCTCCAAGTTAGGCTACTCGGGGGTCAGGGACCCACTTGAGGAGGCAGTCTGTCCGTTCTCAGATCTCCAGCTGTGTGCTGGGAGACCCACTACTCTCTTCAAAGCTGTCAGACAGGGACATTTAAGTCTGCAGAGGTTGCTGCTGCCTTTTGTTTGGCTATGCCCTGCCTCCAGAGGTGGAGTCTACAGAGGCAGGCAGTCCTCCTTGAGTTGCGGTGGGCTCCACCCAGTTCAAGCTTCCTGGCCACTTTGTTTACCTACTCAAGCCTCAGCAATGGTGGGTGCCCCTCCCCTAGCCTCGCTGCCACCTTGCAGTTTTTCCTCAGACTGCTGTGTTAACAGTGAGTGAGGCTCCCTGGGCATAGGACCCTCCGAGCCAGGTGTGGGATATAATCTCCTGGTGTGCCGTTTGCTAAGACCGTTGGAAAAGCGCAGTATTAGGGTGGGAGTGACCCGATTTTCCAGGTGCCGTCTGTCACCCCTTTCTTTGACTAGGAAAGGGAATTCCCTGACCCCTTGCACTTCCCGGGTGAGGTGATGACTCACCCTGCTTCGGCTCATGCTCAGTGCGCTGCGCCCACTGTCCTGCACCCACTGTCCGACACTTCCCAGTGAGATGAACCTGGTACCTCAGTTGGAAATGCAGAAATCACCCGTCTTCTGCATTGCTCATGCTGGGAGCTGTAGATTGGATCTGTTCCTATTCAGCCATCTTGGCTCCACCACAGAAAGATAGAGTTTCTATATGGCCCCTGCTCACACACATGCACACACTCCCCCACTATCAACATTCTGCATAAGAATCATATGTTCGTTACAATCCATGAATCTACAGTGACACAAAATTAATACTTAAAGGTCACAGTTTACATATTTGCCTAGGATATATTTGCATAGTTTCCATTAGGGTTCACTGTTGGTAGTGTACTCATTTCATGGGTTTTGACAAATGTATAATGACATTATCCATCATTGTAGTATCAGACAATATTTCACTTCCCTGAAAATACACTTTTCTCTGCTGTATTAGTCTGTTTTCACACTGCTATAAAGAACTACCTGAGAATGGGTAATTTATAAAGAAAAGAGGTTTAATTGATTCACAGTTCTGCATGGCTGGGGAGGCCTCAGGAAACTTACAATCATGGCGGAAGGCAAAGGGGAAGCAAGGCACATCTTATATGGTGGCAGGAGAGGGAGGGAGCAAAGAAAGCCACACACTTTTAAACCATCAGCTGTTTTGAGAGCTAACTCACTATCACAAGAACAGAATGGGGAAAATCTGCCCCGATGATCTAATCATCTCCCACCAAGTCTCTCCCTCAACATGTGGGGATTACAATTTGAGATGAGATTTAGGTGGGGACAGAGAGCCCAAAGCATCTCATCTGCCTTTGCATCCCTCCCTCTTCCTAACCCCTGGAAGCTACTGATCTTCTTTACTTCATAGTTTTGTCTTTTGCAGAATGTCATAGTTGGAATTATACAGTCTATAGTAGTTGCAGTTTGGTTTCTTTCACTGAGTGATAAGCCATTAAGTTTCCTCCAGTTCTTTTCATGGCTTGATAGTTTTCTTGCTACTGCTAAATAATATTCCATTGTCTGAATGTACTACAATTTATTTATCCATTCACCAACTAAACGACACTTTGGCAATTATGAATAAAGCTTCTAGAAACATTCTAATGCATGTTTTCTGTGGACATACGTTTTCAATTTATTTGGATGAATTCCAGGGAGTATGATTGCTGAAGTTTTTTTTTAAATACTGCCAAAATGTTTTTCAAAGTGGTTATATCTTTTTTTTTTTTTTAACATGGCATAGCAGACTAGGGACATACATACTAGTTCTCCTCAGAAATTAGATCAAAGATACCAGTGCATGGCCAAGTTTTAAACAGAAAATGGAGGGAAGAGAGCCAGGATCCATCAGAGCACCCATGGAAAGAAGCTGGGGTGTAGAAAAAAAGCAGCAAAAGTCTAGCTGAGACTGACCCCTAACAAACTCAAAGACCAGCAGAAAGGGTAGGTGGGAGTGCTTCTCCCCTCCTGGAACCCTCTGCCAAGCTGCTGACTACTAAACTGTTGGGTGCCCCTCTGCCCTTGCAATCCATGGTAGCACTATCAGTATCACTCAGAGAACTTCTCATAAACAGAGAACTGAGTGGCCAGCTTGTGCAGCCGTGCCACATACCCCTCAGACCCAAGCTGAGAGGATGGGCACCATACCAGTTGGGTACCCATGGTGCAACTCTCCTTCCTGGGGATCCTCTGCTCTTGAACCACTGCACCACCAGAACACTCACAAACATACCCCCACAACCCACTCTGATTTTGGCAAGCACAGGGAACTGGTGGAGCCCAGGAAGTTGTGAGTCTCCTGGAGATCTAACCCTTGGTGAAGAACAAGGCCTGGCAAAGCCCCTCCGGGGGCAAAGGAAACGCAGGTGAGGCACCAACTGCAAAAGGGTTCCCATCGATGACTAGGAAGTGATGTGGAGATCGGGTAATATTTTGTCCCCCACCTCTCCATACACTGTGTCAGATGCAGTAGCAGTTCTTCCTATCAGGGCCTGGTGAGTGAGCAATTAAAGAAATCATTTCTCTCATTTTTCCGGTGGCTCCATCCTCAAAGAAAGTGAGCGCACACTGAAAAAAGTGCTTCTTATGCTTTTCCAGTGAGCTGAAAACAAAGGATGGCACCCAACTACCCCTCCCTACACAGAGTTCTAGCACCCCTGCAAGGGAGAACAGAGTTTGAAGTTACCTGCCCTGGACAGGGAAAAGTGGCTCTGCCACCAACCCCATTCTAGTGATAGCCATAAGGGAGATGCTCCTTTGCCCACAGCCAAGCTGCAGCTGGGTACCAAAGATGAAGGTATCATAAACAGAAGACTGTGAACCCCATGACAGGGGTGTAATAGGGAAGCTGATTGTTCTCTTGCTAGCTCAAGATGAGGAGCTTGTGCATACCTCCCCAGGTTCTTCCCCTTGTGCTTCAGTGCACCACATCAATATCTCTTCCTGCTACCTCCATCAGAGCATGTATATAGGGCATCAGCTCATTCACCAGCTCTTACTCTTAAGCACCATCTACAGGACTTCAGCATGAATTCCACTACCAAACCAAAAAAAAAAAAAAAAAAATTACATCAACAAGCAAGATCTGAGAATGTCACTGCAAAGAACCTATTTGCAACCAAGGAACCCCTTCCAAGCTTTGGTCCTCTGAAAGCACCCAAAACCAAAGCCATTCAATTATACGCAACATATACCACAGTCAAACACTCAAGGGAAAAAAAAGAATAAAAAAATTAAAACCCCATCCAAATGATAGAAAACTGAAAAAAAGAAGCAAGAGATCCCTCAGATAAGAAGAAATTATAGCAAGAACTCTGGCAGCTTAAAAAGCCAGAGTGTTTTGTCACCTCCAAAAGATTGTATATACTCCTTAGCAATGTGTCCTAACCAGATTGCAATGTCCGAAATTGTTGATAGAGAGTTAAATATATGAATGGCGAGGTAACTCAGTGAGATCGAGGAGAAAGCTGAAATCCAAAACAAAGAGACAAACAAGCACAAAAAAAGATTCAAGATATGAAAGATGGCATGGCTAAACAAAAAAGAACCAAAAAGAACATCTGGAATTGAAAAATTCACTACGGGAATTTCAAAATGCAGTTGGAAGCCTAAACAATAGGCTAGACAAAGAAAGAGAAAGGCTTTTACAACAAGAAAACTGTTCTTTTGAATTAAACCAGTGAGACAAATTTTTTTTAAATAACTTTAAAAACTGAACAAAGATTTTGAGGAACATTGGATTATGTAATATGGCAAAACCTATGACTTATTGGCATTCTTGAGAGAGAAGAAGAAAAAGTAGACAACTTGGAAAATATATTCAAGAGTTTAAGTCAGGAAAATTTCCCCAATTTTGCTAGAGGTCAACATGCAGAACCAAGAAATTCAGAAACTCCTGTGAGAAACTATACCAGATGACCATCCCCAAAGCATATAGTTATCCAACTATCCAAAATCAACAAGAAATAAAAAATTTTAAAGGCAGCTGGAGAAAAGGGTCAAATTACTTATAAAAGGATTTTCCTAAGATTGACAGTGGCTTTCTTAGCAGAAACCTTACAAGCCAGAAGAGATTGAGGGTCTATTTTTTAGCATTCCTAAAGAAAAAAATTCCATCCAATAATTTCATTTCCTACAAAGCTAAGTTTCACAAACAAGGAGAAATAAAGTATTTTCCAGACCAGCAAAGACTAAGGGAAATCGTCACCACCAGCCTGGACCTTTAAGAAACGTTTAATGGAGTTCTAAACATGGCAACAAAATAATGATACTTGCCACTACAAAAGCACATGTAAGTACAAAGCCCACAGACCATATAAAGCAAATACAAATCAAGACTGCAAAGCAACTAGCTAAAAACACCAAGACAGGAACAAAACCCTACATATCAATATTAACCTTCAATGTAAATAGCCTATATGCTCCACTTAAAAGACTTAGAGGGGCAAATTGGATTAGAAAAAAATAACTCAACCTTCTGCTGTCTTCAAGAGAAGCTCTCACCTTTAATGGCATGCATAGGCTCAAAGTAAAGGGATGAGCAAAGTTCTATAATGCCAATGAGAAACAAATAAAGCAGGATTGCTATTTTTATATCAGATAAGATACTGTTTGCCAATAACAGTAAAAAAAAAAAAAAAAAAAAAGACAGGGCAAAAAAGGGACTACATAATGATCAAGCTTTCAATTCATCAAGAAGATTTTACTATCCCAATTATACATACACCCAACATTGGAACACCTAGATTTATAAAACAATGACTGTAAAACCTATTTACAGAGTTAGTCAGCTACACAATAATAGTAGGGGTCTTCAGCACCCCACTGACAACATTTAGACAAAACATTAAGGCTCAAAACTAACAAATTCAAGACTAAAATTGGACACTTGGCCAAGTGGAGCTAATAGACACCTTTACAATATTCCACCAACAACCACAGAATATACATTCTTGTCAACTACACAAGGATATACTCTTAAGATTGATTACATGCTCTGTCATAAAGTAATTCTTAATAAAGTCAAAAAATTCAAAATCTTACTACACATCTTCTCAGAAGACAGTGGAATAAAATTTAAAGTCAGTACCAGCAGGAACTCTTAAAACCTGACAAATACATGGAAGCTAAACCACTTGCCCCTTAATGATTTTGGGGTAAATAGCCAAATTAGGGCAACAATTTTAAAAATGTCCTTGAAACAAATGAAAATAGAGGCACAACATACCACAATCTCTGGGATACAGCAAAAGCAGTGTTAAGAGGAAATTATATAGTACTAAATGTCTACACCAAGAAGTTAAAAATATCTCAAGTTAACAACCTAATATCACACCTAAAGGAACTAAGAAAACAAGAACAAATGAAACTCAGACCTAGTAGAATAAAAGAAATAACTAAAATCATAGCAGAACTAAATTAAATTGAGAACAAAAACCATACAAAGAATCAATTTTTAAAAAGTTGATTATTTGAAAGGATAAAGAAGACTGATAGACTGCTAGCCAGACTAATAAAGAAAAAAGATCAAAATTAGCACAATCAAAAATGACAAAAGTGACATTACAACTGATCCTACAGAAATGCAAAAGATCTTCAGAAACTACTTTGACCATCTCTATTTGTACAAACTAAAAAATCCAGAAGAAATTGTTAATTTTCTGGACACATACAACCTCCCAATATTAAACAGAAAGAAATTGAAATCCTGTGCAGACCAACAATGAGTTGCAAAATTGAATCTGTAATTAAAAAAGACCTACCTACCAAAACAAAACAAAACCTTGCAGTAGATGGATTTTGATTCATAGCCAAATTTTATCAGACATACAAAGAAAAGCTGCGCCAAGAGTCATTCCTCTCTAACTCTTTCTGCAAAACCAGTATTATACTAATACCAAAACCTGGCAAGGACACAACATAAAAAGAAAAATGTAAGCCAATATTCCTGATGAACATAGATGCAAAAATCTTCCACAAAATACTAACAAACTGTATAAAGCACCATATCAAAAAAAATAATTCATCATGGTGAAGTGGACTTTATTCCTGGAATGCATGGATGGTTCAACATACATAAATCAATAAATGTGATTCACCACATAAACTGAATTAAAAACAACAACCATGTAATCATCTCAATAGATGCAGAAAAGGCATTCCATAAAATCTAATGTATCTAATCTATCTTCATAATAAAAACCCTTAACAGAGTATGCATTGAAGGAACATAACTCAAAATAATAAGAGCTATCCATGACAAACCCACAGCCAACATTATACTGAACAGGCAAAAGTTGGCAGCATTCCCCCTGAAAACTAGCACTTCTCACTTCTACTAGTGAGAGTGGACATCCTTGTCTTGTGCCAGAGGCAAGGCACAACAAATCTGAACCAAGGCAATCAGGCAAGCAAAAGAAATAAAAGGTATCCAAATAGGAAAAGAGGAAGTCAAATTACTTCTCTTTGCTACAATATGATTCTATACTGAGAAAATGCTAAATATTCTTCCAAAAGACTCCTAGACCTGATAAGCAACTTCAGTAAAGTTTCAGAACACCAAATCAATACACTAAAAGTAGCATTTCTATACACCAATATAACATTCATGCTGAGAGCCAAATCAAGAATTCAATCCCATTTACAGTAGCCACAACAAAATAAAGGACCTAGGAATACATCCAACCAAGGAGGTGAAAGATCTCTAGAAGAACTGTTAACAAAGCACTGCTGAAAGAAATCATAGATTACACAAACAAATGGAAAAGCATTCTATGTTAATGCATTGCAAGAATCAATATGGTTAAAATGTCCATACTGCTCAAAGCAATCTACAGATTCAATATTATTCCTGTCCAATAACCAATGTTATTTTTCACAAAATTAGAAAAAACAATTCTAAAATCCATGTGGAACCAAAAAGATCCCAAATAGCTCATGCAATACTAAGAAAAATTTATAAAGCTGGAGATATTATATTATCTGGCTTCAGACTATACTACACGGCTAGTAACTAAAAGAGCATGGAAGCGGTACAAAAATAAACACATTGACTGATGGAACAGAATAGAAAATCCAAAAATGAAGAATAGGAAAAGGACACCCTATGCAATACAATGCTCTGGGAAAACTGGTTAACCATATGCAGAAGAATGAAATTGAACCCCTACTTCTCATCATAGACAAAAATGAACTCAAGACAAAGACTTCAAAGTAAAATGTCAAACTATAAAAGTCCTAGAAGAAAACTTTGGAAAAACTTCTTTGTACATTGGCCTAGGCAAAGAATTTATGACTAAGACCTCAAAAGCAAATGCACCAAAACAAAAATTGACAAGTCAGACCTAATTAAACTAAAGAGCTTCTGAACAGCAAAAGATGCTCTTACTATCCAGAGTAAACAGACAACTTAGAGAAGGGGAGAAAATATTTGCAAACTATATATCCAACAAAGGACTAACAAACAGAATCTATAAGAAACATTAACCAATCAGCATGAAAAAAAAAAACTCCATTAAAAAGTGGGCAAAGAACATGAACAAACACTTCTCAAAAAAAGACATACAAGCAGCCAATAAGCATATGAAAAAATGCCAAACATCACTAATCACCAGAGAAATGCAAAACTACAATGATATATTATCTTATTTCAGTCAGAAAGGCTATTATTAAAAAGTAAAAATTAACAGATGCTGGCGAGGATGTGGAGAAAAGTGAACACTTACACACTGTTAGTGAGAATGTCAATTATTTTAGCCTCTGGGGAAAACAACATGGAGATTTCTCAAAGAAATAAAAATGGAACGACCATTTGACCCAGCAATCCAATTACGGGTATCTACCCAAACGAAAATAAATCATTCTGCCAAAAAGACACCAGTGCTTTTATGTTGTCACAGCACTATTCACAATAACAAAGACAAGCAACCAACCTAGATGCCCATCAATGGTGGATTGGATTAAAAAATTGTGGTACATATACATAATGGAATACTACCCAGCCTTAAAAAAATGAAATCTTGTCCTTTGCAACAACCTGGATGCAGCTAGGCCATTGTCCTAACTGAAGTAATGCAGAAACAGAAAATCAAATACTTCATCTTCTCACTTACACGTGGGAGCTAAACAATAAGTACACACAGACATAAAGATGGAAGCAATAGGCAGTGGGTATTCTCAAAGCAGGAGGGAGGAAGCAAGGGGAAGTTTTGAAAAACTGCTACTGAGTACTGTTTTCATTATTTGTATGATGGCATCAATAGAAATCCAAACCCCAGCAATATGCATATATCCATGTAACAAACGTCCAATATACCCCTGAAACTTAAACAAACAAACAAAAAGACTAGATCATTTTGCACTCCTGCCAGCAATCAATGAAAATTTGTGTTGTTCAACCTCCATGCCAGCATTTAGTGTTGTCAGTGTTTTGACTTTTCACTATTCTAATAAGTGTGTAGTGGAGAATTTGGTGTTGTTCAAAATGAATTTGTACTTTTATTTTATAATTAAAAAATTAAACTGAGTAATTGGATCATTGTCTTGGAAAAAGGTGAAGGCAGTATTTGAATCAAAAGTATCTATCTCCGGGCACGATGGCTCATGCCTATAATCCCAGCACTTTGGGAAGCTGAGGTGGGTGGATCACGAGGTCAAGAGATTGAGACCATCCTGGCCAACATGGTGAACCTCGTCTCTACTAAAAGTACAAAAATTAGCTGGGCATGGTGGCACATGCCTGTAGTCCGAGCTACTCGGAGGCTGAGGCAGGAGAATCACTTGAACCTGGGAGGCAGAGGTTGCAGTGAACCGAGATCGCACCACTGCACTCCAGGCTGGCGACAAAGCGAGACTATGTCTCAAAGAAAAAAAAAAGAAAAAGAAAAAGTATCTATGAAGAGTATCTCCCACTATACCAAATTTTCTTAACATATTTATTGATTGTTTTTCTTCACATTAATATACTAATGTGCTTGTTAAGTGTTTTGTCATGGTTTTGTCCTTGGGGATGACATTTGACTGGGTGTGAAAGTTGAACATTGGGCAGAAGTTTGTTCATGTCTGTTTCTTCAGAATAACAGGAATACATGGTATTCTATACTCAGACTCTGCTCATATAGTTCATGTTAAAACTCCTATACATTTGGCTCACCAGATACTACTTTCAAAGTTGCTTTAAAAGACTCAAACGTATAACACCATTTCTTTAACAAGTTATTATGTCTACTGCAAGAGCATCAAAGATTGTAGATTTTTTTTAATGGAAATGGCAGGAAACATGAACCGATCCCATTGGGTGCATATTAAATAAACATGTAAAATATCCTAAAATAAACATAATTTTTAATTAATGGAATTTTTTTTCTGTCTGTCTTAGTTCTGGATGTTCCATGTCTCTCCCTCATTTTATTGTATGCCAGAGAAAATAAGCATTTATATTTTATTTTCCATTCAAAGTTCACAAAGTTCATTTCAACTTATGTCTCAGGATAAGTTGAAATAATCCCGTATGTATAGTAGTAAAAAATATTACATTTATTCAGTTTTAATAGTAAACTCACCTAGAGTCAACTGTGTAGAAATTTTACTGTTAACTCAAAGCAGATCTTTTTCTTTTCCATCTGTCAATCTAGCTTACTATTTTAGAAAATTGCTGTTAATACCATGCTTTTATAGCCCTAATAAAGATTTAAAGTCCTCTTTCATATAGATAAGCCACATAATTTGGGATCCTCAAAAACAAGATATGCTTTTTTTGTCCACATAAGATTTCAAATGATCAAAATTATCTGGAAGTAATTTGGATATCATGAAAAACATAAATTTGAGAGTAATTAAAATAGTATGACAACCATTGCTTATGAACCCCCTGAAGAGAATTTTTATTGCAAGAAATACATTAGATAACTAACTTTTTAAAAAGTTTAAATTGTAGAATTATATTATCTTCAAGGACCAGGATCCTAGAATTTTGGTACAGAATAAAGGAGTTATTTATTTGAATAAAATTGGAGTCTGGATCAGTCAGAATGGTTGTGTCTGTGAGTAACAAAAATTCAACTGTGTTGAACTGTGTCCCTCCAAATAGATATGTCTAACTCTTTTCCCCCAATTTCTGTGAAGGTGACCTTATTTGGAAATAGGATTTTAGCAGATAGAATTAAATTAGAAATCTCTAGGTGATATTACTCTGGATTTAGGGTGAGCCCGAAGTCCAATGACTAGTGTTTTTATAAGAGAGAGAAGAGAGAGATTTGACACACAGAGGAACACTTGAGAGAAAGACATGAGAAGTCTCAGTTAGAGACTGGTGTGATGTGTCTACATACTGATGAATGCCAAGCATTGCTGGCAACTAACCAGAAGCTAGGAGATAAGCATGGAACAGATTCTTTCACAGAGTCTCCAGAAAGAAGCAACTTTGCAAATACCTTGATGTCAAACTTCTGGCCTCCAGAGCTGGGAGGGAATATACTTCTGTTGTTTGGAGCCATCAGGTTTGTTATAAGGTTCGTTATAATTTGTTACCAAAGCCCCTGGAAACTAATAGGCCCACCCAAACTGTAAAAATATGGAAATTTATTAGTTCACGCAAATAGTAATTAAGAGAATTGATTCTCTTCCAAGGTGAGTTGCTCTTATTCTGTTTTCCTGCAAATCCTTGGATTTACCTTCTTACTTCAAAGTTTCATTTTCACCACAGTCATGAGATGGCACAGCAGCTACGAAGCTCATATACATGACTGACAATATCCAGTGAAATTGAAGCAGAGATTAAAAAGCAACTTACTTCTGATTGCCCTCTCAAAATGAATAAATAGCATTTCCAAAAAGATCCACAAATACTTTTATTAAAATTTATTTGGTCAAATTAGGTCATATACTTAAAAAAAATAAAATGGGATATCTTAAGATAACTAAACAAGTTGGATTTATGTTCAAACAAGGAATGGATGGTAGGTGTTAGTTGGGCAAATAATTGTAACTACAAAGTAACATGGCCACTGTAATGCTTCTTCTCCAGGGACAAAATCATTATGCAGTTTAACTGCTTTTATAGTAAATAAAATATCAAGTGATTAGATTTCTTCTGCAAACTTTTAAAGCTATATATTTCTGTAATATCTAGAATTCTTGAAACTTTGCTATTATAAAGGCATTTGTAGTTACATGTGGTAATGCTGCCACAGTTGGAAGGACAAAGACTGAAAATAGTATTGGCTTTCTGGATTATAGGAAGGAGATACATAGTCCATCACTACATATACAGAATAACAATATCTCTAATTCTATACCTTTCAATCTTGCACTTTCTTAACATTCCCTGTCTTTCCATGAAAAATTAATAGTGAAATTGGCATGACCTAACCTACATGCAATAAAGTAACATAGATCATACTTTTGGCAGATTAAACATTTTCAAGCAAGTAGACAGGTGGGTAGGACAAAAAGAAATATTCATAAAGAGAAATTCTATGAGCAAAGCATAGGCTAGACAAATTCATGTAATGTCTAACACATCCCTATAGGGATTAATTCCAATGGAGTTGAAGAAACAAGCACTGTAAAAGACTAATTAAATTTACCAATGTTGCACAGCTAATGAGCAGCCAGGCTGACTTTGAATCTTTCTCTGACTTCTAAGCCCATGTTCTCTCCAAAAGCAACTCCAACAAAATTATTATTTAAAAAATTAATTTCTAATAAAATAAATTATTTATGTATCATTCTTTACTGGTAGACCAAGAATTATACTGAATAAGCAAATATTGAGGTATAAGACAAGCTGTTTTAGTTCAAGTTCCCCAGAAGTACAACTCAAATTGAGCATTTGTATTCAAGCGAATTATTAGGAAGAACCCAAAAGATAAACTGAAGAAACCAAGCAAGAATAAGATTTGACGCAAAGTCACATGGAAGAAAATTTCAGCTAATTTCACTGGAAAAAGTTGCTGTGACCTGAGGCCGGAGACCTAAGATCTCACACCCCAATCTGTCAGTCTTTGTATCATTGACTAAAGACTGTACCAAAAGGATACAAACTCTCTGTGCTTGCAGGGCAAAGTGGCTCCTGTAGCCTGAAGGTAATCTACAGGTAAAGAGCTGCAAGTATAGACCTGAAGCTCAGGGAAGGGTTTACAGAAAGATAATAAATCCAAGAGAATCTAAATAGAAAGATTTTGTTGTTGGTTACTTCAGTCTTATACGAAAGAAAGGATGCATGCATAGAATAACCAAATCTGAAACCTTCCCAAAAGCTTAATTAAATTAAACAGTATCCTTGTGTTAATTTTAGATTACTGAATACCTCATAGTTATATAGACTATAGGTTGATAATTTGTTCATAAAGGAAAAGCAAACTAAATGTTTCCTCCTTTAGCAAAAGGATAAAAGATATATCCATTTGGGTGAGAAATGAATTCCTGGGTGTTATTAAAATTGGATTGATTTAAACTTCCATCTTTACCTCCCAAGGCTCAGGTAAGAATTGTAGCAGAGGGAAAATTAACAAAATAAATGGATTTGAGGTCACATTTATGATATGCAGTTGGTAGTTTATGTTGTATAGAAATGTCTGGGTTCCTGAAAATTGATAATGGAAACTCATGTAGCCCTCTAAATTCATGGTTTGGCTTTCAAGCCATTCTGGAAGTAATGTCCCATGATGCACTGCTATAAACATCAGCTGGTATACAAGGATTGATACCATACATATACTTGGAGTATTTTTAAGCAATGTATTAGCTTCAAATTGAAAAAGAAAGCCACATAAAGTTCCTTAATAAATGTGTTTCTGATTGAAACATATTGCTAATATTATTAAGTGTCCCAGAGAGTAACTGACATATCATATTTACTTGTATTCACACTGCTATTTTTGTTGCAGATGGCTTATAAAACACTTACAAACACATTACTGTATGCAAAACATAGTGCTGTTTCTGGAACTCTGGTTTTTATGGACTTTAATGGCTGAACAATTGATATTTACCTTTGGAGATTGGCTTAGAAGACCCTAAAGCAGCACGACAGAAGATAAACTATGACTATTTGCTTATAATATGAGAACAGCAAAATAGCTAAAAGGCCTCTTTAAATATTCCTGGTATTAAAGCAGTGTGACTGTTTAAAAGTTCAACATTTTACTTTCATACTAAGCAGTCTAGGTTCTTTCCCAATCCTGTTTGGTAAAAGAACCCCCGAGAGAACCTTTCAGAGAATTAGCCTTCTGTTGTTACTAAATACACTGAGTCTACTTACTCTTCATGTCTGGGGCTGTTTTTATCAGTGTGATAGTTACTACCTGCATTCATAGGTGCTAACTGGTGTTCAATAGTTTCAGAGTGACTGACACAGACCTAATATAAAGAATGTCTTTAAATAGTGATTCAATTACAAATGGTTCTCTCTGGGAAAAACAATAACCAAAAAAAGGCTGTTTTTTAAATTCACTGTAAAGTTAAAGGCTATCTCAGAAAGGGTAAAGTCTCAGTCCAAGAAAATTAATCAGTCACTATATTCAAACACCTAAGAGAAGATGGTATGTCAGCATTTAAGCAGTTAGAGACAGAGTAAAGGACACATTTTTTACTGGTAGAGAAAAAAATAATAACATGTTGGAAAAATTAAATTCACAAAAAAAAGATTAATTTAGGAGCAAAGTAAGTATTACAAATAAAGAAATTAGGGATCAAGAAAGCCCAAGACAGTTTGGAAGAAGACTTTGGGAAGAAGGTGGTGTATTAGCATGTGTTGAAGGACAGAATTCACATAGGTAGAAGGGGTATAAAGATATAGTTATAACTCACACTGGGGCCCAGAGGGCCGAGGATGAGAGGAGGGAGAGCACCAAGGAAAATAACTAGTGGATACTAGACTTAATGCCTGGGTGATGAAATAATCTGTACAACAAACCCCCATGACACACATTTACCTATCTAACAAACCTATACATCCCGAACATGTACCCCTGAACTTATAATAAAAGTTAAAAAAAAAAAAAAGAAAGATGAGCTGTAGGATTTGCTTCTGGGGAACAAAGAACAGTCTTGGCATAAGCTAAGAGTTACAGAGAGACAGTGGTGAGAACAAAACTGTGAAGGCTATCTAGTCTCTATCATTTAGGACCGCAGGCAGTGTTGAAGATTTTAACTTGTTGGCACTGAGAATCCATTAAATGTGTCTGAGCAGAGGGGTGACAATTACAGGCTTTGCTCTACTCTATGTCAGAACAGAGACTATCAATTACCAAAGATTCTATTCTCTCTCCTAGCAGAATGGAGGCTTGACGGGACAATTTCTACTGTGAGCACGGAGTGGGAGGAGAGAGGAATGGAAGCCTTTCTGAGTAGTCAATACTCCTAAAGGTTGCACAGCTTGTGCTTTTCTGTACATAAAAGGGAATAATTAGGCCCAGTGGGTGTTACACCATAACATGCACTTTATGACTGGGTTTACACAATGCCAGATGACTGGTGAGCTTTGTTTTATTGTTGTTAACTGCTCATTTTTGTTCAATGCAAGCTAAGCCTATGGCTAATGCTTCTAACAATGCAGCTGGGGGCATTTGTATGGTGGAACTTTCCATGCCAACTTTCAAAATTACGTAAAACAAGGAGTCTTTATGTAATGTTTTCACATTGTAAGCACAGGGAGCTACAAATATGTTGGAAAGGGCCTTCTTTCAAATGGATGACAAAGCCAAAATGAATGAGTTATTTAACTTGAAACATTAACCTTGTTTTTAGAACTTAGAATGATTTGTCTGGGTCAATGACATGCATAGAAATAATTGGAAATGCTGTGTGAAAAAAGTAAGCCAATGTTCTGTAGTGGGAGCAGCATGGGATTTAAAAACAGAAAAAACAGATTTTATTTTTCTTTTTCAATACTTATCAGCTGCATGACCTAAGTAGTTGCTTCTCTAAGCTTCATTACAGATATCTTTCCGTAGAGAATTGATTAAATATTTTAAAGTGAATTTGTACAAAATAATACAACTATTAAGAATTATATACATGCATATTTCTTGAGACAAAATTTTGTGTATAGCATATACACAATGTATATGCTATATACATTCTATACACAATGTATAGAAAATGTTCACAATGTTACTCGTATAGTATGAGATGTGTGTGCTTATATATATGTATATGTATACATATACATACAATCATACTGCCATGATTTTAAAAGAGATTGTCATGTCAGCAGTTTATCTTTCCTGATGATTAGATGTAGGTAAATTTTTTCTTCTTTGAAATTGTTTATGTACTGTTATTTATTGCTAAAACTTGTGTGCCTTAAAAAGTACATTAAGGCTTTTAAACAAAAAATGAAAAACGGCATTGACTCGGGCACATTCTCTTCAGCCTTTTGCATTTCACCCACAGGATCACTAATTACACACAATTATCAGTGAAGATGCACAAAGTTATTTATCTATCTTACCCAGAACTTTGGACTTTGCTGAATAATAGGATAAGAGCCAGAAGTCTTTAGTAAGAATTCCATAGGGAATCTTTAGGCTAGAATTATATGTAAATAGTATTTAATTAATGGATATATCTAGCATTTTATTTCTGGAATATGTTAATTTTATTTCATTTATCTACAAAAGTAAAGCAAAAGAGAGAGAAGGTTGTGGTAGAGAAAGAAACAGGTCTTAGGCTAGCTTTCCAAACAAATAAGCTCATTTAATTGGTGATGGTGGTGATAAGAAGGATGGTCATTACCAAGAAAATGCAAATGAAAAGAGAGGTAATGGCTAGAAAATCCTCTACTTCCCACAAATTGACTGCAGTTCCAAAACACCTGAGAATTCATTCCCAATATATTAAGAAATAATTTTAATGTGTAATACATAAAAATATACCACCTGTATCTAAAATAAAAGTTAAAATTAAAAAAATATAAACTTCCAAAATAAGAGTATTCATGTAAACTATTAATACATGCAAAGCTAGATAAGTCCAGTTTGCAATAATGAAAATAGCCACCGCCTCAAAAAGAAAAAAAACACAGCTAAAGCACCAGTAAACATAACAAAAACGCATCTTTGTTGAATTGAAGTTAATAGAGGAGCAATAAAAAGAGATCAGAAGTCTGTGAGCATTCAGAGACAATCGTTCTTATGTGTCTTAAAGTGTATGTTTTAGACCCAATTTAGCTCTCTGCTAAGATTGAAAAATGATGGACTTTTCCAGTGTTTAACTACATTACCATGTTCTGATCCTAGCATTGGATGTTTCTGGATATATTGCTGCTTAAGAAACAGCCAAATACTGTGGGCTCACTTGGTTTGCCATTTACTTCTTAAACATATCAGTTTTCTAGTAATGTTGCTTTTCATAGGTAAATGGCTCCTCCATCAAAGAGCACATTTGCATAACTTTCAAATCTCATCACCCTAAAGTAATCATCACTTGATCATAAAATACCTTTTCAAGCATTGAAGGATGACACTGAGTGGTTTGTCACACAAAATTTATGGGAAATAAGCAAGGAAATGTGCTGTGTGTCTAAAAGACTTCTTTTAAAGAGAATATTTCGGCTTCTAGTAGATTTCTTTGCAATCTGTCCTTTAAAGAAGTATTTGTGGCTTCTGGCTGATATAATTTAAATATTCTATAGCTAAATTTCTTTGTTTATGCACTACTTTATTTGCATGCATGAAATCACTCTCCAAAAATGCTTCCAAATAAGATAAAAGCACTCTAACACAATGCTATTTGGAGGCCAGGGTTTTCTGTTATTTTGCATTATGTCCTTCTGTACAAGGTTAAAGAAAAGTCTGTAATTTTAGACATATCTAGAATGTGTGAGTAATTGTCTGTAAAGGAATTTCTAAAAAAAATAAGTAAATAACATTTATAAACCCTCACATATCTTTTTAAGGAAGCACAGAACACACCAATAGCAATTTGGTGGTATAACGGAAAATACCTCCTTCAAGGATATTAGGTTGAGACCAACCTAGTTTTGAATTTTGTATATTTTACTTATTAGCCATATCACCTTTGGTAATATACTTGAATTTTTAGTCTATTTCCTTATATGTAGCATAAGAATTATAAAGTTATTTCTTGAGTCTGATATAAGAATAACATAGCACTAAGTCTGTCAAATGTGTTGCACATTATATAGCACAAAAAAGTACTTAACTGCTGTTAGTTTGCTATCCTTCTAAATTAATGTTTAGAAGAATTAAAAATACTTTTACTATGTTACAATAAAAATAGGAATTATGTGACACCAAGTTGTATAATATACTCATTGAATAGTGACTCCCATTCTGATTATTAATTATATTTTCCTCTCCCAATTATATTTCCGTATCTTCTTTATTTTGAGAATACCATTTTTGCACGATATTGCCTAAAATGTGTTAAGTAACCTGCTGGAAGTAAGTCAGAGACTGGCAGGTACTTTGCAATATTTGTTCACTCCTCTTCCTGAGCACATAGATCAACTCCATTTTCCATGCATGCAATGGTTTTCGTTTACCAAGAAAGAATGTGAACATCTGCAAGTTCTGGCCCAAAACTCTCCTGCATGTGGTATTCTCCGTCTTTGTCTCCTTCGTGGTGGTTGGGATAGAGATGCACCACTGGTGATCTCCAAAGTCTTAGGTAGAATATAGTGAAGACACAACGGAAGTAATGATGTGCAATAATCTGCAGTAATGAAAACTTCCAATGATTATCACATCTGGATAATCAAGCTTTTGTGTAGTCCCTTCACAAATTGAATCAAGGCTGAACTGTGTGACACATACAATACTGTGGAAGTGATGTTGTGTGACTTCTAAGACTGTACCAAAACTGCAATGCAACTCCCACTTTTGTTTCTTGACTTGCTTCTTCTACTTGGATTTCATGGTGACACTCAAGAATCCCCATGGAGAAGCCCATGTGGGGTGTAATGAGAAACCTGCCAACAGTCAGCCTCAATTTGCCAGCTATGTCAATGAGTCCCCTTAGAAGCTACTGAAAGCTTTCATCCTTCATCAAGCTCACAGATGACTACATCCCTGGCCAATATGTGACTCCTCATGAGAAATGCTTTGTTAGAACTGCCTAGCCAAGCTGCTTCCAAATTTCTGACCCACAGAAACTGTAAGATATAGTACATGTGTTGTTATTGCTACTGTTAATCCACTTACATTTTGGGGTTACTTATATTTAGAAGTAACTTGTTCCATAGCTTTAGATAACTAATATACCTGGGAATCTGAAGCATAGCTTGAAGGAGATTCTCCCAATCAGGAATAGTTGCTTCAGAATTCAGTTGAACAAGGACATATTTTCATTATGTAAGCAATTAAAATTTGTTTCAGCGTATGCATTTGCTTATCTAACATTGTTATCATCTAGATTTTCTTAACCTCTGAGGTTTGGGCTTATAAACATTTTGGACTGAATAATGTTTTTGCTGTGGGAAGATGTCCTGTACTTTGTAGGATGTTTCGCAGCATCCTTGACCTCCACTCATCAGATAGCAGTAGCAACCTTTTTCCCAAGTTATGACGATCAAAAATGTCTGAACTTTCTCAAATGTCCCTGGGAGTACAAAATCACCCAGTTGAAAATAAATGAGCTAGAGAAAGATTGGTATTAATTTCAATACTAAGCTAATGTGATATTGGTCATGTCAGTTAACCTTATTTTCTTCATTTATAAAATCAAAGTGAATTAGATAGATGAGGTTTAACTCTGAAACTTGAGAAGTCTTCTTTAAAGCTCTTCTTTAAAGAAGACAAGTCTTCTCCTTATGACTATATCAGTATCATAAAATTATTTAGTAATAGCACAGTATATAATATTTTTTAAAGGGAGAATTTAAAGAGAAGTCTTTTAGAATAGATTAGGGGAAAAGAAAATTCACAAACTTCAGATATATTACACTTTGCCATAGAGATCATGCTTAGGGAAAAACACATCTTCTTGGTGCATCGCAGAATATTACTTGAAAAAAAGTGACACAATATTTTTCACATTCTGATACAATCTTTAGCATGATTTAATAATTTCATTTAAAATTTTTGTTTCCAGATCTCATCCTTCATTGGATATCACAAAACTAAGCTGAACATTAGTCTATCTATTTTTGAATCAAGAAGGTTTTCCACTTGCTGCACTTTCTCCAAAGTTTTTGAAATTCTACAAAATATGATACTTTACATTCACTGAAACAAGTATGTCTTCCATATCAGTATTTCAACAAGGGAAATTAAGGTATCTTTTGGTGTCAGAATGAACCAATCTGGTTAAAGAAGGGTCCTTGAGGAAAGGAGTAATTTTTTAACTCTGCACTTTCTGGCAGCTTCACTAAGGCAATACAGCATAGTTGTTAAGAGTATTGATCCTGGAGGTAGAATTCCTGGTCAAAATTGAAGCTCTACCACTTGTCATTGGGAAAACCATTAAACCACTGTGTACATGAATTATCTCCTATGTAAAATGAAAACTGGTTTTCATGTTGGCCAAAAGAAAAGGAAGTCCCACCATAGTTTCTACACTATCAAAAATTCTGAGGGGTATCCGTTTTTACCTCCATTTTCTTAATTCTTCCTTACATACGAGAAAAAGAGATGAATACTATGTTTCCAGTAAGTACTACAAAAACAAGACCCTCCAACCTCTGGCCTAGATCTCACTCTATTGCTCTATCTTACCTGTTGCAATTAAATAACTTATTTTGGATTATGATGGTCTCAAATTCTATGTTGCTAAAGGGAGATATTAGGCCATGTTTTATTCTCCAATTTAGTTTTTCCAGTAAGATACCTGATAAAATAATTTTTTTTGAGTTTTTGTTGTATTTGAATAGAAAGTGAAAAGTCCCATAGTTTCCTTTATTACTTTTGTGCTCACTGGCTGTCACTCCCATCATCACATATTAGATAATCCCAGCACGTGGGTATTCTTTCACTAGAACTGCACTCAGGCTACCCCAAATCACTTTACCTCTAGGTACTGTGAGTGGGAGTGTCTACATTTGTACATCCACTGGAGTTAGAGGTTAACCACTGAGTCGCATATTAGAAGATATAAATCCAAGTTTTCTTGTCTCTTGATTAATGTGTGATCTTCACTCTCTCCATGCATATCCTGCGAAATCGAGCCAAAATTTCTGTAGGACTTTTTTAGATGCCAAAAACTTGGTCTACTCACATGGAGATCTTATTTCTTCATGTTTCTTCTGGTTTTGTCCTGTGAACATTTCCTGTAATCACTTTCACAAAGTCATTATGTCAGTATCTACTTCTGGGGAATCCACCATAAAATGAGTAGAGTGACAAGAGTGAGAAAGTCTCCACTGAGAAAGAATAAGCATTCTTCCCAGTCTTTAAAACAAAAGCAAGCTTTGGTGGTTTGACCTACCTCAGTTCCTCCAAAGAAGGCTATGTATTTTTCAAGGGAAGAGAAGAATTTTACCTTTTCTCAGTAAAAAGACAAGCAAACATGATAGCAGGCCCCAGCTCCTCTCTTGCTTTCTACCTTTGCCCCCTTTTCTTTTTTTAAAATTTATTATTTTTTTTTAATTTTACTTTAAGCTCTGGGATACATGTGCAGAATGCACAGGTTTGTTAGTGACCTCTGTCCCTCACCTTGATTAGCTGATTGACTGCAAGGCTTGCAAAATGATTCTCAGAAAACATTTTTCTGATGTTTATCAGGGCTCTCAGCAATGAATAGGAAAACATGAATAGTCCACAACAATGTGGGTGTTTTGGTTAAGTAAAAAAACAAAAACAAAAAAAAAAACAAAACTGCTTGAACCAAAACTGCTAGACAGGTGAGCAACTATCCCATATCCTATAAAAATTCTGTCACTGTTTCTTCTGGGAGTCAACTGGTATGCAGGTGCTTCCTGATCTATATCAGCCGAATAAAGCCTTTCTTCTCCACTTAAGTCACTTAGATTAATTTCTTTTTATATCTCACCTTGATCACTAAAAAGTAGAAAAAAGAATCTGGAAACCTTTCTAATGCAATCACAATGGTGCCGAGGTATAAGAACTAGTCTGTGTTTCTTCATAAAATATTACAATGACAATGTTTATGCCACTCCTCTCACTAGGATCAATGAATGACTATAATCTATTTTCTAAAATTATAGAAATGGACAAACTCATAGCTCATGGTTAATATGTGTTAAAATTGGTTAGACTTTCCTTTCAATAATTTCTTCCCTTTTATTGTCATAGCAATTTGAAAGTGGTAGCTGTCTTATAACAGCAGGGCCTATGCAAATCATATTTCTCCAACTGATTCACTAACAAACATTTGTCTCCCACATTTTTCAATCAACATAAAACATTCCAGTGGCATCAACCTCATGTCATTTCCCAAGCCTGACTAATGCTTGGCTCAGATTTTGCTCAGGAATCGAGGAAAAATATTTACTGCAACAAATGTTCTTTGTGCATAGAGCAACTGATTTACCGTTGGAAGTAGACATCCATCCAAGTTCTATCTCAGAAAGCATAAGAGGAAAGAATATAAATTTCAAAAAGTCAGCAGAAAGTACATGAAAGTCCAGAATCTTGGCAAGAAAGGCAAGAGATGAGTTTGGGAATAAATTTTCACATACCACAAATTCGAGAATCTCTAAGTCACTTTCTTCTGCTTCCATTAGTTTTATTTCTAAAAGAATGGGCCTATGTGGGAAGTGAAGCATTGACATTGAAAATAACTTGTAATTCCCTGAGGGTACGGGAGAAAATTTGACATTATAGATATAGTTGAGGTAAAAAGAAAATCAGTAAATGAATCATCTTATATGATTATGGTATATTCTGACAAATTTGCTCTTTTTGGGTTTCTTCTGCATCATTGCTTAGTCTATTTATATCATATTTTGCTATAAGGTGCCACACATAAAAGGAAGGTAATTCAGTAATGAGATATAAAGTAAGATAGCTATATCATTGAAAGAACTTAGATTTTGGTTTCAATGAAAACTAATTGAATTAAACAATTAACTCTGATCAAACTTACACTTGATATAAATGGCCTGTTTGAAGTATAAAAATAAACCCTGGCTTCAAAACTTTAAACACAGGCCTGACACTTAACAGATAAGTGATACTAGGCAACTTCTTAAAATTACTTTGTTGCTAATTTCAGTCTCTGAAGTAAAAATTAAATACCTTAACAATTTTTATGTAAGTAATATAGTCTAATGTGTTGAACAATAAGTAATTCACTAAATGTGTATTGATTTATTTATGTTGTAACATCACACGCATCTTCTTTCTATACAGCCCTCAATATATTTACTATTAATATTGTCTCATCAAATCCACAAATAATATATAGCCCAGCACTTATGTTCTAAATTAGAAAGTAAATATTGTTCAAATATATTTATTGGCTTCAAAATAATTTGTCACTCATATCTGATTGAAAGGGATAGAACCTTTTGTTAAAGTAAAGAACATTTGTTTCTACATTATTACATATGGGGTAAAATTAATTTCTTCTTATAAATTAATTTGTCCATAGATGGCCCTAGTGAATATTGGAACATATTTCAAAGGACAAATCTTTGAATAAGGGACATTAATGTGAGGTTAGGAAAAATCCAGTCCCAATCTACTGGACACTTAATGCAAAACAAACTGTCACTATAGTCTTATTCTTCAACACATGATTACTCCCATTACATTTGAAGTTATTCATCACGTAAAATTATTTTGTTCTTTCACTCAATCTTGCCTTCATTTAAAAAATTACCTATTATACATCAGACAATGGGTTAGTATCCACACATATATCTCCCTGCTCTCTCCGTTTAAAGAGCCTAGAAGCAATGAGATTCCAGTAGCAATACGCATATCTAGCACCCAGATATTTGTTTCTAATACCATTACCCAATAAAGGGAACCAGGGCTTCTTGAAAAAAAGGTCTGAATCTAAGACAAGGGACAAGAAAAACACAAGATGAGCCCAGGGCCTCTTGTTGTTCCAGAAAGTAAGGATGTGCTCAAACAAGTAAATAAAAATACCACTCACACACAGACATAATGGTGTTAGAATGTGAAAGAGACACTGAAACCAACCAAGAAAGTGCCAAATGACCAAATCTAGACAATTTGAGTGAGAAAATAAATAAGATAATTGTATTAGTCCATTTTTACACTACTGTAAAGAAATGCCTGAGACTGGGTAATTTATAATAAAAGAGGTTTCATTGACTCACAGTTCTGCATGGCTCTAGAGGCCTCAGGAAACTTAGAATCATTGTAGAAGGTAAAGGGGAAGCAGGCAGCTTCTTCACAAGGCAGCAAGAGAGAGAGCATAGGAGAAACTGCCATTTATAAAACCATCAGATGTCGTGAGACTTTTACTATCATTGAGAACAGCATGGGAAAAACTGCCCTCATGATCCAATCGCCTCCCACTGGATCCCTCCCTCAACACGTTGGGATTACAATTCTAGATGAGATTTGGGTGGGTACACAGAGCCAAACCATATCAATAATGTTATAAGTAAAACAGATACCCATAAATCCAAGCTGATATAAATAAACACTTTAATAATTGAAGAAGAATAGACAAATCTCTTATATAGAAGAATTGCTACTAATGTATTTTGAGACTCTGTCTTTAAAGTTGTGGAGCAGCACATAATGATTTCCAAAAAGTTATGGAAACAAGAAAAAAAGCATATAGTGGAGAATCTTGACAAACACTACTTCAATCAATGAAGGTCAACATGAAAACTGCTAAAAAAAATTGATAGCATGTACCCTGGATATGATGTGATAAGACATTGCAACTAGAGAGATGTTTTCTCATCCAAAATTCATAACTTCAATATAGTCATGAGAATAATGACAGACAAATCCCAACTGGGGGACATCCTACAAAATACCTTATAAATATTCCTTAAAGCTGTCAAGGTCATTAAAAACAAGGAAGTCTGAGAAACATTATAATTAATAACAGCCTAAAGGGACTTGCCAACTAAATGTAATGTGTTAACCTAGATGAGATCCTGGAACAGAAAAAGTACCTTAGATAATAACTAAGTACATGTGAATAAAGTATGGATTTGAGTTAGTTATGTATAAATATTGATCATTAATTGTACAAAAAATACTATACTAATATAAGATGCTAACAATATGGGAAATTGGATGTGGGATATATGGGATCTCTTTGAGCTATCTTCACCATTTTCTAAAAATCTAAAACTTTTCTAAAACTAAAACAAGGTTATTTTGTGTATATATATATATATACACACATATATGCAATAAACTCTATCTAAGGGCATGACTGATGAGGAATCATCTAAATGGAAGCTTCCTAGGCAGGGAGAAAATAATTCAGAAATTTAAAGAAAGAAAGAAAAACAAATGATGTTAAATTATTATGGAGGCTGAGAATAAAAATTAAGAGCAGATCATGAAGCACCCGGTTACATAAAGAACTTACACCTTTTTTTCTATTAGACTGAAGAACTGATACAAGTATTGGCATTAAACAGGGGATAATCATCAAACATATAAAGTATTTTAAGTTAATATTTCTAACCTCAATGTTCAGGTCATAGAGTGACCAGTTGATGCAGTGAATAAGATGGCTCAACAAAAGTCAGTAGGACAGTAAGTTGAGGGCCAATTGCTAGGACATGATGACTTTCAGTGATGAGAAAAAGAAAATGGTAGAGTTAGAGCATCATTAGAGTTGAGAATGAGATAGGAACACTAGTAAGACAGAATACATGGAAGGAAGATACTTTGAAAGTGGAAGAGATGAACCTGTGACTATTCAAAGAGCGATTAAGGGACAAATTGCTTCTAGGTTTTGGGAATGGTAAAACAAGGACATTTAATTGGCTTTTATAACTCTTAAAAATAAAAGAATGGCCCGTAATCCCAGCAATTTGGGAGCCCGAGTCGGGCGGATCACGAGGTTAGGAAGTAAAGACCATCCTGGCTAACACAGTGAAACCCCGTCTCTACTAAAAATACAAAAAAATTAGCCGGGCATAGTGGCGGGCGCCTGTAGTCCCAGCTACTCGGGAGGCTGAGTCAAGAGAATGGCGTGAACCCGGGAGGTGGAGCTTGCCTTGAGCCGAGATCGCGCCACTGCGCTCCTACCTGGGCGACAGTGCGAGACTGTCTCAAATAAATAAATAAATAAATAAAAGCATGTAATCCTTCTTTAAAAATTCTGTATGACATTTATGGAATATTGGAGGTAATACAACTTAAAAATACTTAGCAAAGTGGTCAACAATAGTTTAAAAAAATTAAACCACAATTTCTGGTATTTTTTTAAAAATATTCATATCTGGTCCAGCGCGGCGGCTCAAGCCTGCAATCCCAGCACTTTGGGAGGCCGAGGCAGGTGGATCACCTGAGGTCAGGAGTTCAAGACTAGCCTGGCCAACATGGTGAAACCCAATCTCAAATAAAAATACAAAAAAAAATTAGCTGGGTGTGGTGGCGGGCACCTGTAATCCCAGCTACTTCAGGAGGCTGAGGCAGGAGAATCGCTTGAACCCAAGAGGCAGAGGTTGCAGTGAGCCGAGATCATGCCATTGCACTCCAGCCTGGGTGACAAGAGTGAAACTCTGTCAAAAAAATACATATACACATACATATATATATATGTATATACATATATATATATTCTTGTCTTTATTCAGTAGAACCATTTGAGTTTTGAGGCAAAAACTACTTTTGTGTCAATTCTATTTATTCTGATCATTAGAAAAGTAAAATAATTTGATATCTGTCAACACCATCCACCTGCCCAGGTTATACTTTAAAAAAAAATTAATATTGATTCGGGGGGTACATGTTGAAGTTTTGGCTTGGTATGATTCCATCACCCAAGTAGTGAACATAGTACTCAATAGTCAGCTTTTTGACTGTTGCCCTCCTCCTGCCCTCCCACATTTTGGAATCCTTAATATCTATTGTTCTTATCTTTATGTCCATGTGTATCCAACGTTTAGCTTTCACTTACAAGTGAAAACATGTGAACAGTGTTCCCTTTTCTCTGCAACCTTGACAACATTTGCTATTTTTTGACTTTTTAAATGGTAGCCACTCTGACTGGTGTAAGATGCTATGTCATCATGGTTTTGATTTGCACCTCTCTGGTGATTGGTAATGATGAACATTTTTTAATGTTTGTTGGCTGCATGTATGTTTTCTTTTGAGGAGTGTCTGCTCATGTCCTTTGCCTACTTTACAAATGTGTTGTTTTTTCCTTGTTTTGTTTGAGTTGCTGATAGATTCTGAATATTAGTCCTTTGTTAAATGCACAATTTGCAAATATTTTCTCCCATTCTATGGGTTGTCTGTTTACTCTTGATAGTTTCATTTGCTGTGCACAAGCTCTTTAGTTTAATTAGGTCCTACTTAATTGTTTTTGTTGTTGAATTTGCTTTTGAGGATTCAGTTATAAATTATGTGCCTAGACTAATGCTATGAGTATTTCCTAAGTTTTCTTCTAGGATTTTTACACTTAGAAATCTTACATTTAAGAGTTCAATCCGTTTTGAATTAATGTGTGTGTATGCTGAGGTAGAAGTCCAGTTTCATTCTTCTGAATATTGTTATCCAGTTTTCCCAGTACCATTTATTAAATAGGATATCTTTTCTTTATTGTTTATTTTTGTCAACTTTCTCAAAGACCATTCAGTTGTAGGTGTACAGAGTTATTTCAGGGGTCTCTATTCTGTTTCATTGGTTTGTGTGTCTACTTTTATATTTTTAGTATAAAATATAAAAGTGTCATGCTGTTTTGGTTACTATAGCCTTTCAGTATAGTTTGGAGTCAGGTAATATGATGCCTCTGGCTTTGTTCTTTTTGCTTAAGATTGCTTTGGCTATTGGGGTTCCATTTGGTTCCATATGAATTTTAGAATTGTTTTTTCTAATTCTGTGAAAAATAGCATTGTTTATTTGACAGGAACCATGTGGAATCTGTAGACTGCTTTGGGAAGTATAGATATTTTATTAATATTGATTCTTCCCATCCATGAACATGGAATTTTTTTTATTTGTGTCATCTGTGATTTCTTTCAGTAGTGTGTAGTTCTCCTTGTAGAGATGTTTCACCTCCTTGGTTAGATGTATTTCTAGGTGTGTGTGTGTGTGTGTGTGTGTGTGCGCGCATGCACGCATAGCTACTGTAAATGGTACTACATTCTTGATTTGGTTCTCAGACTGAATGCTATTAGTATAAATAAATGCTACTGATTTTTGTACATTGGTTTTGTATCTTACTGAAGTTATGTACAAGGTCTAGGAGTCTTTTGGCAGAATCTTTAGGGTTTTCTTTTCTTTTCTATTTTATTTTATTTATTTATTTATTTTTTTGAGATGGAGTCTCACTCTGTCACCCAGGCTGGAGTGCAGTGGCATGATCTTGGCTCACTGCAACCTCCGTCTCCTGGGTTCAAGCAATTCTTTGCCTCAGCTTCCCGAGTAGCTGGGATTACAGGCACTCGCCACCACGGCCAGCTAATTTTTTTGTATTTTTAGTAGAGACAGGGTTTCACCATCTTGACCAGGCTGGTCTTGAACTCCTGACCTCGTGATCCACCTGCCTCAGCCTCCCAAAGTGTTGGGATTACAGGAGTGAGCCACCGCGCCCAGCCATCTTTAGGGTTTTCTTAGTTTAGAATCATTGTCAGCAAAGAGAGGTAATTTGACTTTCTCTTTTCCTATTTGGATGCCCTTTATTTCTTTCTCTTGCCTGATTGCTCTGGTTAGGACCTCTAACACTATATTGAGTAGGAGTGATGAGAATGGATATCCTTGTTATTTGACAGTTCTCACGGGGAATGCTTTCAACTTATGCCTGTTTAGTATGATTTGGCTGTGTTTTTCTGGTTTGTTCAGAGATGCTTATTATTTTTAGGTATATTCCTTCAATGCTGAGTTTGTTAAGGGTTTTTATCATGAAGGAATGCTGTTTTTTATGAAATGCTTTTTTTTGCATTTGTTGAGATGATTATATGGTTTTTACTTTTAATTCTGTTCATGTGGTGAATTACATATATTTATTTGTGTATGTTGAACTATACTTGCATCACAGGAATAAAGTCTACTTGATCATGATGAATTATATTTTTGATGTGGTGCCAGATTCATTTTGCTAGTATTTTGCTGAGGACTTTTGAACCTATGTCATCAGGGATGTTTTCCTGTAATTTTATTTCTTTGTTGTGTCTTTGCCAGATTTTGGTGTCAGGATGATACCGGTTTCATAGAATGAGTTAGAGAGAAAACTTTCCTCCTTGATTTTTTGGAATAGTTTCAGTAGGATTGGGACAAGCTCTTATTTTTATTTTTATATCTGCTAAAATGTGGCTAAAAATCCATTTGGCTCAGGGGCTTTTTTTTTTTTTTTTTGGTTGGTAGGTATAGGTACTTTACAGTTTCAATTTTACTACTCATTATTGTTCTGTTCGGAATTATTGCTTCTTCCTAGTTTAACCTTGATAGATTGTGTGTTTCTAAAAATTTATCAATTTTCTCTAGCTTTTCTAGTTTTTCAGTTTTTTGTATAGAGAATTTTATAGTAGTCTCTGAGGATCTTTTTTATTTCTGTGGGATTGATTGTAATGCCACTTTTGTCATTTCTGATAGTGCTTATTTGAATATTATCTTTTTTCTTTATTAATTTGGCTAGTGGTCTGTCAATCATCTTTATCCATTCAAAGAACCAATTCTGTTTTATTGATCCTTTGTATGATATTTTTGAGTCTCAATTTCATTTAGTTTTTCTCTGATTATAGTTACATCTTTTCTTCTGCTAGATTTGGGTTTAGTTTATTCTTATTAATTCAAGATCTTTCTATCTTCTTAATGCATGGTCAAGATTATTCTGATGTTACCCTTTGTGTGGTATATTTCATCACTGGCACCAATTTTTCACATCTCTGTATCCATTATGACCCTTACCTATTATTTTCAATAAAAGGGACAAGGTATAAATTGTAGCTCACTGCAATTTTGTTAGGGAGCAATGGTTTACTGACACAAATATGGAAAGTAGTTGCATTTATTAAAAGTCATTTGATATTATTCAATTTTCAAGTTAAAAATAGTATTCTTTTCAGTGGTTTTAGACTCACAAGACACTGTCAAATGTTGTTGGTTGGCAGTGATATTCTCTGTATACATGCTTCGCATAAAGCATGTAATAATATTTAAAAGGTTTCTGCATTTTCCTCCAGATAAAATCACAGCAATAGATCATGAAAGAGGTAATTTTTCTTTCATACATTTCTGTTGTGAAAAACACCACATCAAATCATGAATTCTTTTCTCTAATAAATGCAGTGTTCCAAACAAAATAGTCAATTGACAATGAATTAGTACGCTCCAACATTCTGGAGATGAATTGAAAATAGATCCTCTTTGCTTAGGGGTAATGCTCCCAGATGTTATCTAAACATAACTACAATAAGCAGTTTGGCTCATATTTACAAAAAATGCAACTGCAGAATTTAATTTTTTTAAGGAGAGTAAAAATAAAAAATATAAAATCTATTCAGGAGTAGAAGCATAAGAACTATTACAGAATAAGTGCAACATTAATGATGTTGAGTGTGGAGCAATGATAAATATTATTTTAAAATACCACTCACTATACTGGCAATAGTTTTTAAATAATTATGTACAGAATATGGTTTACCTTGGATTTTTTTTAATTGAAAGCTCAATACATTGCATGCAGGATGTATGAAATAAATGGTCTTTAACAAACAAAAAGTACCTTATATGTTCTATTACACATTCTGTTAAATTTGGAAATAAATTTACAGCCAAATAATCAGTTTAAGTATTTATTTCTTTTTGTGGGGAGTGAAATGTGCATTTTACGGTTTGTAAATGAAATGATATGCATTACTATTCAGCTTTTAAATTAAGAAATTTATGCTTACCAAAAGCCTAAAATATCTAATCACTAGGTTGTTGTTTCATAAGCTATCATTCTGCAATATCCTAAAACATAATTTTAGAACATTACCAATTAAAAATTTTATATGATAATAAAATTTCATTTATTTCTTCTATTGTTAAATTATTCTTTCATATCTAATGGTTATCCAATTGTTTACATATCAAAATCTTTTTGGATTAAAAACTGGTAAAATAATTTCAAAGCATTATTTTCACATTTTATTTGGTTTTTATGTATATATATTTTTTTAAAGAATTTTCTTTCAGGGCCAGGTGCGGTGGCTTATGCCTGTAATCCCAGCACTTTGGGAGGCTGAGGCCGGCGGATGACCTGAGGTCGGGAGTTCAAGACCAGCCTGACCAACATGGTGAAACCCCGTCTCTACTAAAAATACAAACAATTAGCCGGGCGTGGTGGCACATGGCTGTAGTCCCGGCTACTCTGGAGGCTGAGGCAGGAGAATCACTTGAACCTGGGAGGCGGAGCTTGCAGTGAGCTGAGATGGCACCACTGCACTCCAGCCTGGGCAATAGAGTGAGACTCTGTCTCAAAAAAAAAAAGAAAATTCTTCCTAAAAGGGAAATTATACTACCCTTTGAGACATCAAGCCTTACTGTACTCATGGCTTTGTACCATGCCTGATGATCAAAAGTGCTTATATTGCTTGATAAAAAATAATGTCTGTTTCAACCTTACTATCATCTGAATGTTACAATATCTCTAATTAGTTGAGAATGTTTTTCTTTCTTCTGAAATAAAGAAGCAATGCTTCATGTAACCTTTAGAGTCCTTTAGAATGGAAACATGAATAATCACTGTTCATATTTCATATTATCATTTAAAGACTAAGGATGGTAAAGGCAAGAGTAATAGTAGGCAGGTGATCATTATGGTAATACGTAAGAGAAATGATTGATCTACAATTGAAACATGTGCCTTAAGTTTGTTTTATATATTTAAAAACATATACCAAGTATATATTTGTAAAAATAGCTTCATTAGTTAAATTTCTTGAAAATTTATTTTAATGGGATGAATCTGTGAAGTGAGGAGAGGATTGTAAAAACTATTACATGATGGAGAAAGGAAAAATATTGGATTCTTTCCAACCACCATCTGCCGTCAGTTTCAGCTTCATCTATAAAACATATTTTAACATAAAATAAAGGCAATGCAAAGGTCACTATAACTTTTCTGTTTGCAAGCAGCATTCAGAGACTATTAAGACAGGGGGAACTCAAAATTTAGTGATCTAAATATTTTCAAGAAAAATAATGGAGTGATTGTACAGAAATCCAGAAGTAATAACCTCTGTATGCCTCAGTTATTCATTCATAAGTTGGGGTGATAAATACAACCATCTTCTACTACTACTCTGAGTCTTAAATAAGTTAATTTAAGTAGAGGGCTTATAAGGACAGATGTCATAATAAAGTCACTAAGCCCTTTATTACCATATGTTGTACTACTAAACTCTCCTTGGAATTAGTCCTTCTCTATAGTGTTGTTCCACTTTGGTGAACAAAAATATAAAGTTTACTCTGTAGAGCAAAGCTGAAACCATTGTAATTTTTCTAGTAATTCAGAGTATGCTCTCTGTTTCACTTTTAAACTTGAACTTAATACTATGTCTCCTAAGTAGAATATATATACATATATATAATATACCTAAGCAATAAATGCCACCTTCAAATCATGTGAACAATTTTGTAATCTTGCATATATCTATCACAGAACCATACTTATTGTCTACCAAACTCAACTCCTTATGTGTTCCTGTATAGCTGTACTTTGTAATGTAAACCATTCCCCAAGCATCATCTTGCCTTTCTAAACTCTCTAATTCTAGCACTTAAACTCTTTATCTAATTCTAGATTACAGTTATATACTGTATTATATATTATAGTACCCAGTTATATACTGTATTATATATTATAGTACCCAGTTGTATACTGTATTATATATTATAGTACCCAGTTGGTGTGGTTTAGAATTGTGTCCCTGCCAGAATCTCATGTCGAATTGTAATCCCCAGTGTTGGAGAAGGGGCCTGGTGGGTGATGATTGGACCATGGGGGAAGATTTCCCCCTTTCTGTTCTTGTGATAGTGAATGAGTTCTCACAAGATCTGATTGTTTAAAAATGTGTAGCACCTTCCCCACTCTCTCTTCCTCCTACTCCAGCCATGTCAGACTTGCCAGCTTCCCCTTCATCTTCCACCATGATTTTAAGTTTCCTGGGGCCTCCCAGCCATGCCTCCTGTACAGCCTGAGGAACCAGGAGCTAATTAAACCTCTTTTCTTTATAGATTACCCAGTCTTAGGTAGTTATTTATGGCAATGCCAAGAACAGACTAATACACCACTTATAGTTGCAGCCTAAGGAAAAAGAAGAAAAGTAATAAAATAATGGAATAAAAGTACTACTAGACAACCCATAGCAATTCAAGTTTGAACAAAAAGATATATGAAATACACAATTTATAGGAGACATTTTCATATAAGTTATGTGTCATTAGACTTAAGCAATATTCTGTTCACTCACTCAATATTAACTCTCCACCTTAACAAAATATTGGGATTTTTTTAGAGTTTAAGAAAATTGGTATCTACTTTATATTAAATAAGAATTATCAGTTTGTTTTCAGTTTTTTTCTCAACCTTATTAAATCTTAGGTGACTCACATTAATTCCCCAAGTATGCATTTCCGTATTGAGAAAATGAATGTGTTGTACAAATTTAACTCTTTCTAGATTTCAACTTCTCTGAGTTTATGTAACGTAAAAAGTCATTATTTTAGGGGCTCAAGGTAAACGATGAGAACAGAGGGCATTCACCTATATACATAATCTTGGCACATCTACTCTTAGCTGCTTAATTCAGTATCAAGTGAAGAACACTAACATAATTGTTTTCACTTTCTAAGCATAGTTATTTTTACTTTTACTTTTCAGTTTTCCATTTTATGGAATTAGACATTTAATAATTATTTTCATTAATAAATACATTTTTCTAAGGGTAACTATATTGTTAAAAAATCTATATTTACTCAAATTATGCTAATATGAGAAGTTTATTTTGGACTCAATCTATCACATAACTCAGTAAGTAGAGATGATATGGTGGACAAAGCCTGGGCTTTGGAATATGACTGATAAGTGCTTGAATCTTGACCCTTCCACTTTCTTAATGTCATCTTAGGTAAGGATATTACAACTCAAAACCTACTTTTTCCTTAAGCTAAAATGGAAATAATAGCTAGTCATTGGTTTGGGATTATAAGTTATAACATATTTAATTCTGACTCATGATAGCTCTTCAAAATATATTGACCCGTTTCCACTTACAATTATTTCATAGTATAATAGGATTATTATACATAACCATTCATTTCTTCTGTCCATTCTTAGCAAGCCATTTTCAAATACATAATCAAGTAAGGCTATTCATATGTACTACGATACTTCTCCTATTAAATATATTATTTAAGAAATACAATTTTACACAGAGCTAAATTTCTTTTAACAAATATTTGCCTAATAGGACTCATACGTCTTCCTCTGGGGAAGGGCATTATTTTATTCATTATTTACCTTTGTATTCCTCCACAAAAATTTGGTCATACTAGTCAGGGAAGCTATTATTTGATGATGTAGAGGATTGCATAATATACTATTATTGTAATAAATTGAAAGCCAATAGGTATTACAAAATATGTCTGTTATTTGTTCAGAGCAGAGGAAAAAACCTTTCTCTCAGCTGCTCTCTGTACCGCCATGCAGATTTTAGTTTTAAATTGATTGAGCCACAAATGAGCACTTCCCTAAGCTTTCAGAATTGCAGATTATTAGATCTGAGATCCAGAAATAATTGCTTTCAGAGAGAGAATTTAGTTTGTCATCTATTCAATTCCATATTTTTATGACAGCCTGTTTACTTTGGTTTAGAATTAAGGTAGCCTTATTACCTCCACTATCACTGTCTGTCACTTAACATGGCTGGCTAGGGATAAGAACTACCAACAATACAATAAAAAAGAAGAATGCCTAAATCTCAGAGTTTACTGGGCTATTCACTTTTCACAGATACAGAGGACAAGAATAAATTTTGAAAATATGTGCAAAGAACGGAGGACTGAGAATATAACAAGGAAAAAAGAGGTTTCATTAGATTTTCAGAGACCACAGTCTACATGAAAAGAACTTTAGAAAAAAATGATGTTTGTCTGTGTGGAAAAACGTTCAGAAGAAAATGATAGTTTGCACAGTGATAGCAGGGAGCGGCAATGACCAGGTTGAAACTTTGGGTATAATTTCTCTGCTAATGTTTCATGGGGATGAAGAAACATTGCTCTGGCTACAAGGCTGAGAGCCATCCCTTAAAAAATTTGGATCAGTGAAGAAAAAAAGAAAGAATTCTGGATCACTGATGTCAAAATTCAACTTCATGAGCTCTTCTCCAGCAGTATTGCTCTACTCATTATTCCCTGAATATGCCAAGGTTTCCTGCCTCGTATATTCATGCTCAACAACAAAATTGCATCAACTTACCAGAAGCTGTTAAGAAATCTATCTATGCTACCCCAAACCCTAAAAGGATGAATTGTATGTCAAAAAAAGCAATTCACTTATTTATACTGGCTAATCAGCTTGTGTGATGAGTTAGAAAGCAGTGTCACCTGAATAAGCACACATTCTATTTTAGTGCAGGAAAGCCTACTTAGAAACCAAAGAGTAATATAAACATGTATTACAAGTAAGAAAGCTGGATGTATAAAGAGGTAGAGTTAATGGTTGATAGTAATCAAGTAAAATGGAATTATCACCACCTGATATACCCATGTCACTAATGATGTACCTTATTAAGTGCCTTAAAATTAGGTGACCACACATCCCAGGTGCGCCAAGGAAAGTCCTGCTTTATATCTACCTTCCCGGGACAACTTTAACTCAAATCTTTCCCACTTTACCCACTTTAGATTGTTAAAATATTCACCCTTATATGGTTTTGACCACAATGTGATAAATTGTGCCTTTTTTTTTTTTTTTTTTTGACAGAGTCTCACTCTGTCACCCAGGCTGAAGAACAGTGGTGCTATCTGGGCTCACTGCAACCTCTGCCTACTGGGTTCAAGCAATTCTCCTGCTTCAATCTCTTGAGTAGCTTGGACTACAGGCTTAACACCACACCTGGCTAATTTTTGTATTTTTGGTAGAGACAGCGTTTCACCATGTTCTCCAGGCTGGTCTCGAACTCCTGACCTCAGGTGATCCGCCCGCCTCGGCCTCCCAAAGTGCTGGGATTACAGGTGTGAGACACTGTGCCCGGCCAATTATGACTCTTTGTATTTCTTTTTGTTTGCATGAGACAATCCAAGCAAATCTCTAAACATTTTTTCCTGCCTGGTTACTATTAAGTGATTAAGTTTCTCTGCATTGGTAGTGTTCTCATTCCTTTATTTTCCATGGAGACACAGACCATGATGGGACTCAGGAAGACATTAAATTTGAATTTATGGCATATATATGACATACATTATTATCTGCTTGAGGTTTACCCCTTCTATCTAACTTCTCTAGGTATTTTATACTTGAATATTGCTTGATTAGTTAGATTGTGAACATCCACCTGTTAACCATCTGTTTTTCCAGGAAATATGCTCCTTTTGTGTACATTCTTCTCATTTATATTCTTAAGCTCACTTTCTCAGTGCTAGTTACTGCATCATTTTTATATGTGAAAATATTTTTCTCCCTAAGTAGTTACCTTATATCGCCAAGTATCTGGTAGACAGCTCTGATTATATACCTTGCAGATACCTAAACTCAACGTGTTGAAACCAAATTTTTTATTTTGGGTTTTCTCCAATAATTTTGAAAAAGTAAATAGTTGCACAAGCTGTTAGGCTATTTAGTCTTCCCTGAACATACTTCGACAAATAAAACTCTGAGAAACGGGGAAAGTAAGGCTAAAATTAAATCAGATAGACACAATATATTTGGAAAAAACAGTCAGTTAGGGAGGCATGGAAGAAGAGATACTCTTCAGTGAGAGCCAGCATGTGGTGTCAAAGTCAGTAGGGGGGAATTATGAGCTTCAAAGCTCAATAAAAACAGAATAAAAAAAGAAATCCATCATAGAAATAAAGACAAGACATACTGAAATATGTAATTTAAGAAACATTTTTGAAAATTAAAAGAAGAAAGTTGTAAGTGTGCACCACAATGGACAAAAGAGTAAGAAAGAGCAGTCAACAAGATTAGGCACATTAAATTATCAGACATGTAAGATAAAGAAACATCTTTTCTAAAACTGCTCAGAATAATAATATTATTTTATATAAAATGGTTATTTCCCATGCATATCTTACAACAATGACTATGGATGCACCAATTTAAATAAATCAATATTTATTAGTTAAAAATAAAATATAGCAATACAATAAAACAGAGAAATATCTTAGTTGTCATGTAATTTAATTCATCTCTACAGGTCATAATTGATAAAACAGACCAAAAATTAATAAGGATATATGAGACCATATATCCTAATGATGTCCTATAAACATAAACTGTATCACTTTTTAAGTACTCCTTTAGTATTCATAAAATGTGATGCCATATTCTAAGTACCAAATAAAATTTTAATATATATAAAAACAAAATTAATACCTCGAAATATTTAATAATCAGAGTCCAGTAAAACTGGAGTAGAATTGTTCATAGTAGTCTCTAATGATCTCTTTGTATTTTTGTGGTATCAGTTGTACTTTTTTCTTTTTAATCTCTGATTTTTTTGTTTTGGTTTTCTCTCTCTTTTTCTTAGTCTAGGTGAAGGTTTATTGATTTTGTTTATCTTTTATAAAACCTTTTTTGATCTTTTGTTTTTTTTCAGTCTTAATTTTCTTTATTTCTGTTCTGACCTTTATTATTTAGTTTCTGTATTAATTCTGCATTTGGTTTTTTTCTTGCTTTTTTTGTAGTTCCTTTGGGTGCATCATTAGGTTATTTGAAGTTTTTTATGGTTTTTATGTAGGTGTTTATTGTAATAAGGCCTCTTAGTACTGCTTTTGCAGTATCCCATAGGTTCTAATGTTTCTATTTGTTTTAAGAGAAACATTTTTAATTTTCTTTTATGTTTTTTCATTGACTCCTTGGTTATTCAGAAACATGTTTAATTTTAATGTATTTGTACAGTTTCCAAAGTTCCTGTTGTTGTTGAGTATAGTTTTATTTTGCTATGATCAGGAAAGGTACTTGATATAATTTTGACTCTTAAATTTGTTGAGACTTGTTTTGTGGCCTAACAAATGGTGTATCCTGGACAGTGTTCTCTGTGCAGATGAGAAGAATGCATATTCTGGAGCAGCTGGATACAATGTTCGACAACTGTCTATTAGGACCATTTGGTCCAGAATATAATTTAACTTCAATATTTCTTTGTTCATTTTCTGTCTGGATGATCTGTCCATTGACAAAAGTAGGGTGCTGAATTCCTTTAATATATTGTACTGCAGTTTATCTCGCCCTTTAGATCTATTAATATTCGCTTTACATATTTGGGTGCTACAGTGTTGGGTACATATGTATATATGTTTATGTTTATATACACATATATATTTAGTAGTATTATATCCTTTTGCTGAATTGACCCTTTTATCATTATGTAATAACCTTTGATGTCTCATTTTATAGTTGTTGATATAAAGTCTATTTGGTCTTATACGACTGTAGCTACTCCTGCTTTTTTTTTTGTTTACATTTGCATGGCACATATTTTTTCATGCCTTCGCTTTTGGCCTATGTGTGTCTTTACAGGTAAAGTGAGTTTCCATAGATGGCATATAGTAGTCACATATTTTTAATCTATTCAGCCAGTCTATGTCTTTTAATTAGAGAATTTAGTCCACTTACATCCAATGTTGCTATTGATAGGTAAGGACATACTACTGCCATTTTGTTATTTGCTTTCTATTTGGTTTTCTTAACTCCTCTCTTTCTTCCTTTCTTATAGTTTTTCTTTGTAATTATTTGATTTTCTCTTGGAGTATGTTTTAATTTGTTGCTTTAAATTTGTAATGTCTCTATTATAGGTTTTTACTTTTTACCATGAGGCTTACAAAAAATATCCTATAACTAGTTATTTAAAACTGATACCAATTCAACCTTGATCACAAAAAAGTATAAAACAGCTGCACACATTAATTCATTTCTAGTCCTACATTTTGAATTTTTGATGTCACAATTTACATTTTTTATATTTCCTGTCCCTTAAAAGTTTTTTGCAGTGATAATTTTAATATTTTGCCTTGTATTCTTCTTAAGAAGGATAAAAGTGGCTTATGCACCACCATTACAATATTAGCCTAATGATCACATTAGTGATTTTTTCCTTCAGTTTGAAGAACTCTCTTTAACATTTCTTGTAGTATAGGTCTAGTCATAATAAATTTCCTCAGCTTTTGTTTGTCTGGAAAAGCCTCAGCTTTTCTTTGTCTAGGAAAGTCTTTATCACTCCTTCATTTCTGGAAAATAGACTTGCTGCAAACAGCATTCTTGGTTGGCAGGTGTGTGTGTGTGTGTGTGTGTGTGTGTGTGTGTGTTTTCCTTCATTATTCTTAATATATTATCTCACTCTCTCCTGGCCTATAAGGTTTCTGCTGAGAAGTCTGCTGCCAAGAATATTTATTTATTTATTTATTTATTTATTTATTTATTTATATATTTATTTATTTTGAGAAGGAGTCTCGCTCTGTCACCCAGGCTGGAGTGCAGTGGTGCAATCTCGACTCACTGCAAGTTCTGCCTCCCAGGTTCACGCCATTCTCCTGCCTCAGCCTCCTGAGTAGCTGGAACTACAGGCGCCCGCCACCACACCCAGCTAATTTTTTTGTATTTTTAGTAGAGACGGGGTTTCACCGTGTTAGCCAGGATGGTCTCAATCTCCTGACCTTGTGATCCACCCGCCTGGGCCTCCCAAAATGATGGGATTACAGGCGTGAGCCACCTTGCCTGGCCACCAAGAATATTTTAACTCACTCATATCTGATGTGCTTCCTTTCTCTCACTGCTTTTAGGATCGTCTCTTTGTCATTGAAATTTGAGAGGTTGATTATAATATGTCTTGAGATATTTTTATTTTGCTTTAATCTGATTGGTAAACTTTGATCTTCTTGTAGCTGAATACTTATATGTGTCTCCAGGCTTAGAAACCTCTCTATTATTATTTCTTTTAATATGTTTTCTATCCTTTTGTCTTTCTCAGTTTCCTCATTAACTCCATTAACCCAAATATTAGATCTTTTGATGTCCTGTAGATCATGTAAGCTTTATTTCTTTTCACGTTTTGTTCTTTTCTCTCTTCCGTGTATTTTCCAATGTCTGTCTTTGAGCTCATGCTTCTTTCTTCTGTCCGATCAATTCTACTATTGATGCTCTCTACTGCATTTGTAAATTTCATTCATTGTACTTTTCAGCTTCAAAATTATTGTTTGCTTTTTTGAAATTATTTTAATCTTTTTGTTAAATTTCTCTGATACATTTCTACACCGATTTCTTGTGTTTTCTTGAAGTTGTTGAGCTTCTTTAAAATAGCTATTTTCAATTCTTTGTCTCAGGGATGACAGATTTTCCTTGCTTTAGCATTGGTCTGTGTCACCTTATTTTGTCTATTTGTTGAGTTCACATTCCCTGACAGTTCTTGGTGCTTGTGATGACATGTGTACATTGATGAATTAGGTACTTAATGTGGTCTCAGTTGGTTTTTATTAATTTATTTTTTATTTCAATAGGTCTTTGGGGAACAGACAGTGTTTGGTTACATGAATAAGTTCTTTAATGGCGATTTCTGAGATTTTGGTGTGCCCATCACCCAAGAAGTGTACACTGCACCCATTGTGTAGTCTTGTATCCCTCACCCCTTCCCACCCTTTTTCCCAAGTACCCACAGTCCACTGTATCATTCTTATGCCTTTGTGTCCTCACAGCTTAGCTCCCAATTATGAATGAGAACATACGATGTTTGGTTTTCCATTGCTATGTTACTTCACTCAGAATAATAGTCTCCAGTTCCATCCAGGTTGTTGTGAATGCCATTATTTCATTCCTTTTTATGGCTGAATAGTATACCATGGTATATATATATACCATATATTCTTTATCCACTCATTTATTGATGGACATTTGGGCTAGTTCCATATTTTTGAAATTGCAAATTGTGCTGCTATAAACAGGCATGTGCAAATATATTTTTTGTATAATGACTTCTTTTCCTCTCAGTAGATACCTAGCAGTGGGATTGTTGGATCAAATGGTAGATCTACTTGTAGTTCCTTAAGGAATCTCCACACTATTTTCCATGGGAGTACTAGTTTCCATTTCCACCAACTGTGTAAAAGTGTTCCCTTTCACTACATCCAGGCCAACATCTATTTTTTTTTTATTATGGCCATACTTGCAGGTGTAAGATGGTTTTGCATTATGATTTTGATTTGCATTTCCCTGATAATTCATCATGATGTTGAGTATTTTTCCATACGTTTGTTGGCCATTTGTATATCTTCTTTTTAGAATCATCTATTCGTCTCCTTAGCCCACTTTTTGATGGGATTGTTTGGTGTTTTCTCACTGATTTGTGAGTTCTTTGTAGATTCTGGATATTAGTCCTTTCTCAGATGTATAGATTGTGAAGATTTTCTCCCACTGTGGGTTTTCTGTTAACTCTGCTATTTCTTTTGCTGTGCAGAAGCTTTTTAGTTTAATCGTTAACTCTGCTATTTCTTTTGCTGTTCAGAAGCTTTTTAGTTTAACTAAGTCCCACCTATTTATCTTTGTTTTTGTTGCATTTGCTTTTGAGTTCTTGGTCATGAAGTTGTCGTCTAAGCCAACTTCCAGAAGAGTTTTCCAACGTTAACTTCTAGAATTTTTATGGTTTCAGGTCTTGGATGTAAGTCCTTGATCCATCTTGAGTTGATTTTGTATAAGGTGAGGGATGAGGATCCAGTTTCATTTTCTACATGTGGCTTGCCAATTATCCTAGCACCATTTGTTCAATAGGGTGTCCTTTCCCAACTTTATGTTTCTGTCTTCTTTGTCGAAGATCAGTGGGCTGTAAATATTTGGCTCTATATCTCGGTTCTCTATTCTGTTCCATTGGTCTACATGCTTATTTTTATGCCAGTACCATGATATTTTGGTGACTTTGGCCTTATAGCATAGTTTGAAGTTGGGTAGTGTAATGCCTCCAGATTTGTTTATTTTGCTTTGCTATGTGGGCTCAATTTTGGTTCCATATGAACTTTGGAATTGTTTTTTCTCATTCTGTGAAGAATGACAGTGGTATTTTGATGAGAATTGCCTTGAATTTGTAGATTGTTTTTGGCAGTATGATCATTTTCACAATATTGATTCTACCCATCCACGAGTATGGGATGTGTTTCCATTTGTTTGTGTCATCTATGATTTCTTTCAGCAGTGTTTCATAGTTTTCCTTGTAGAAGTCTTTCACCTTCTTGGTTGGGTATATTTCTAAGTACTCATTTTTTTCAGCTATTGTAAAAGGGGTTGAGTTGTTGATTTAATTCTCAGCTTGGTCATTGTTGGTATATAGCAGAGCTATTAATTTGCATACATTAATTTTATATCCAGAAACTTTGCTGAATTTATTTACCAATTCTAGGAGCTTTATGAAGGAGTGTTTAGGGTTTTCTAGGTATACAATCATATCATCAACAAACAGCAACAGTTTAACTTCCTCTTTACTGATTTGAATGCTCTTTATTTCTTTCTCTTTTCTGATTGCTCTGGCTAAGACTTCCAGTACTATGTTGAGTAGAAGTAGGGAAAGTGGGCATCCTTGCCTTGTTCCAATTATCCGGGAGAATGCTTTCAACTTTTCCCCATTCAGCATAATGTTGGATGTGGGTTTGTCATAGATGGCTTTCATTACCTTAAGGTATGTCCTTTATATGCCAATTTTTCTGCGGGTTTTAATCATAAAGGGATGCTGGATTTTGCCAAATGTATTTTCTGCAACTATTGAGATAATTATGTGATTTTTGTCTTTAATTCTGCTTACGTGGTATATCACGTTTATTGACTTGTGGATATTAAACCATCCCTGCATTCCTGGTATGAAACCCATTTGATCATGGTGGATTACCTTTTTGATATGCTGTTGGGTTCTGTTAGCTAGTATTTTGTCGAGGATTTTTGGATCTGTGTTCATCAGGGATATTGGTCTGTAGTTTACTTTTTTTTTGTTATGCCCTTTCCTGGTTTGGTGTTTGGGTGATACTGCCTTCATAGAATGATTTAGGAAGGATTCCCTCTTTTTCTATCTTGTGAAATAATGTCAACAGGATTGGTACCCATTCTTCTTTGAATGTTTGACACAATTCAGCTATAAATTTTTCTGCTTCTGGACTTTCTTTTTATGTTGGCATTTTTTTTTAATTACCATTTCAATCTCACTGCTTTTTATTTGTCTGTTCAGAGTTTCTATATCTTCCTGGTTTAATCTAGGAAGGTTGTTTATTTCCAGGAATTTATCCATATCCTCTAGGTTTTCTAGTTTATGCATGTAAAGGTGCTTACAGGAGCCTTGAATAATCTTTTCTAATTCTGTGGTAAAGGTAGTATTATCTCCCGTTTCATTTCTAATTGAGCTTATTTGCTTCTTCTCTCTTCTTGTCTTGGTTAATCTCATGAATAGTCTCTCAATTTTATTTATCTTTTCAAAGAACCAGATTTATGTTTCATTTATATTTTGCATTGTTTTGTTGTTGTTGTTTCAATTTCATTTAGTTCTGCTCTGATCTTTATTATTTCTTTTCTTTTACTGGGTTTGGGTTTGGATTACTCTTGTTTCTACAGTTTCATGAGGAGTGAAACACAATAGATTGTCTATTGTCTCTTTCAGTTTTTTTTTTATGTAGGCATTTAATGCTATAAACTTTCCTCTTAGTACCACTTTTTCTGTATCCCAGAAGTTTTGATAGGCGATGTCACTATTGTCATTAAGTTTAAAGAATTTTTAAATTTCCATCTTGATTTCATTCTTGACCTAACAATCATTCAGAGCCAGGTTATTTAATTTCCATGTATTTGCATCATTTTGAGAGTCCCTTTTGGAGTTGATTTCCAATTTTATTCCACTGTGGTCTGAAAGAGTACTTGATATAGGTTTGATTTTCTTAAATTTACTGAGACTTGTTTTGTGGCCTATCATATGGTCTATCTTGGAGAATGTTCAACGTGCTGATGAATAGAATGTATATTCTGTAGTTGTTGGATAGAATGTTATGTAAATATCTAGTAAGTATATTTGTTGTAGGGTATAGTTTAAGTCCATTGTTTCTTTGTTGACTTTCTGTTTTGATGGCCTGTCTAGTGCTGTCAGTGGAGTATTACAGTCCCGCACTATTATTCTGTTGCCATCTATACATTTTTTTAGGTCTAGTAGCAATTGTTTTATAAATTTGGGAGTTCTGGTGTTAGGTGCATATATATTTAGGATTGTGATATTTTCCTGTTGGACTAGTCCTTTCATCATTATATAATGTCCCTGTTCTTTTTAACTGCTGTTACTTTAAAGTTTGTTTTGTCTGATATAAGAAGAGCTACTCCTGCTTGTTTTTGGTGTCCATTTGCATGGAATATCTTTTTCCACCCCTTTACCTGAAGTTTATATGAGTCCTTATATGTAAGGTGAGTCTCCTGAAGATGGTGGAAACTTGGTTGGTAAACTCTTATCCCATCTGCCATTCTATATATTTTAAGCAGAGAATTTAGGCCATTTACATTCTGCATTAGTATTGAGATGTGAGATGCTATTCCATTCATCATGCTATTTGTTGCCTGAATATCTTGTTTTGTTTTGTTTGTTTCATTGTGCTATTGTTATATAGGTCCTGTGAGACTTATGGTTTAAGGAGGTTGTATCTTGGTGTATTTTGAGGATTTGCTTCAAGATTTAGAGCTCCTTTTAGCAGTTCTTGTAGTGCTGGCTTGGCAGTGGTTCATTCTCTCAGCATTTGTTTGTCTGAAAAAAAAATTGTATCTTCCTTTCATTTGTGAATCTTAGTTTAGCTGGATACAAAATTCTTGACTGATAATTGTTTTGTTTAAAGAAGCTAAAAATAGGACACAAGTCCCTTCCAGCTTGTAGGATTTCTGCTTTTTCTCTGATAGGTTTTAGGTTTTCTTTTGTATATCACCTGATGCTTTTGCCTCATGGCTCTTAGGATTCTTTCCTTTGTCTTGAATTTAGATAACTTGATGACTATAAGCCTAGGTGATAACCTTTTTGCAATAATTTCCCAGGTATTTTTTAAGCCTCCTGTATTTGGATGATTAGATCTCTAGTAAGGCTGGGGAAGTTTTCTTCAATTATTCTCTCAAATATGTTTTCCAAACTTTTTGATGTATCCAAGCACCAATTATTACTAGGTTTGCATATTTAATATAGTCCCAAACTTCTTGGAGGCTTCATTTATTTATATATTTATTTTATTTTGTCTTTTATGGATTGAATCAATTCAAAAAGATTTGTCTTTGAGCTCTGAAGTTCTTTCTTCTGCTTGTTTGATTCTTTTGATTCTATTTCTGATACTTTCCAGTGCATTTTGGATTTTTTTTTTTTTTTTTTTTGAGATGGAGTTTTGCTCTTGTTGCCCAGGCTGGAGTGCAGTGGCACGATCTCAGCTCACTGCAACCTCCACCTTCTGGTTTCAAGCAATTCTCTTGCCTCAGCCTCCAGAGTAGCTGGGATTACAGGTTCCCACCACCACACCCAGCTAATTTTTATATTTTTAGTAGAGATGGGATTTCACCATGTTGGCCAGGCTGGTCTTGAACTCCTGACCTTGGCCTCCCACAGTGCTGGAATTACAGGCGTGAGCCACTGCACCCAGCCTGCATTTTGCGTTTCTATAAGTGTCTCCTTGATTTCCAGAAGTTGCGATTGTTTTTTATGCTGTCTATTTCACTGAAGACCTCTCCTCTCATAGGCTGTATCATATTTTTGATTTCTTTAAGTTGGATTTCACCTTTCTCTGGTGCCTTCTTGATTAGCTTAATAACCTTCTGAATTCTTGCTCTGGAAATTCGAAGATTTCATCTTGGTTTGGATCCATTTGCTGGTGAGGTGGTGTGATTTTTTGAAGGTGTTAAAGAAGCTTGTTTTGTCATATTACCAGAATTCTTTATCTGATTCCATCACATTTGGGTGGATTATGTCAGAGAGAAGATCTGGGACTCAAGGGCTGCTGCTCAGATTCTTTTGTCCCACAAAGTGCTCCCTTGATGTGGTGCCCTCTCCCTTCCCCTAGGTATGGGGCTTCCTGAAAGCTGAACTGCAATGATTGTTTTTGCTCTTTTGGGTCCAGCCACCCAGAGGAGCTACCAGGCTCTGGGCTGGTACTGGGGAGTGTCTGCAAAGTGTCCTGTGATGTGATCCATCTTCATGTCTTTCAGCCATGGATACCAGCACCTACTCCAGTGGAGGCAGCAGGGGAGTGAAGTGGACTCTATGAGGGTCCTGGGTTGTATTTTTGTTTAGTGCACTTGTTTTGTGTTGGTTGGCCTCCAGCCAGGAAGTGGTGCTTTCAAGAGCGCATCAGCTGTGATTTCATAGGAAGGATGCAAACTTGCCCTATGATTGCCTGGTTAAGTATTGAGAGGCCTCAGGTGGTGGGTAGGGCCACAGAGCCTCCAAGAGATTCTGATCTTTGTCTTTGGCAACCACGGTGGGTAGAGAAAGACCACCAGGTTGGGGCAGGGATAGGAGTGTCTGAGCTCAGACTTCCCTTGGGTGGGGATCCCTGCAGCTGCTCTAGAGGATGGAGTTGTGGTTTCTAGGCCAATGGAGTTATGTTCCCAGGATGATTATGGCTGCCTCTGCTGAGTCATAAGGTCACCAGGGAAGTGTGGGAAAGCCCTCGGCCTCATCCCACTCCCACACAGCCCGCAGTCTTTAAGGCCAATCTCATTCCCGCTGTTACCCTGAACAGCACCAAGACTATTTCCAGGCAGCTGGTGGCCAGGGCTGAGAAATTGCCCCAGACCACCAGCCTCTCTGCTGAGAAAGCAAGCAGACACAGTTTTTCAGCATTTCGGGGAGCCTGCAGCAGAGATCCAGTTCCTTCAAAGGGTCTGTGGATTCTTTCAGCTTTCCTGGTATGTTCCTGCGGCAGTTTTGGGAGCAAAAGTTCACAGTGTCACTCTCCACATCCTGCTCTGTCTGAGTGGGAGCTGCAAGCTAGTCTTGCCTCCTATCTGCCATCATAATCTTACCTTTCAGTCTGGGTTTTTTTTTTGTACCTGTTCTTCAGAAGGTTTACTAGGAATTCTAAGTATACTAACTGTTTTATTTCCTGATCCTCTAACCACTGTAGCCATCTCAGCACTAAAGGATGCTCTAAGCCAATATGTACTGTATCATGAAGATTTACTTCATGATTGACACAGATTTTTTTGGCCGAGATGGACTTGGAGAAAACCCAAGAATGGTACTGTGGCTGTGTGGATATGATCTGCTGTGGGAAGGAGACGCAGCAGGTCCCTGAAAAATTAAGGTAGTTCCCTAACTACAAGAGGGGCTAGAGCTTAGATTGAGCCCCTTGGGATCTACTGTCAAATGGAGGCTGGCATCTTTGTAAATCGATGTAAATCAATATAGTACACACACTTAATATGCATTCAAAGAAATGTTTATTAAAATAAATATTAATAAATTGCAGACATGTTTATGCTCCCCACATATTATATTCATATCATGGTTTCTTTATTTTCTATAGAAAAACATTTTATATTCTAAAAATGTGTACACACAGAGCCCGCCCCATTTATATACCTTGTATCATTCTTTTTTCTCCTCACCTCTTTATAAACAAAACTTTGTTGTAATTCCTTGACTATGTCATATTTTAGACATATTGTTCCCTGTTCCTGGAATATACTGCTCAACTGTTCTCCATCTGGCAAAGGTATGATTATACTTCAAAGACCAGTGAACACATTACTCCGTACATCACCAATACCAAGCAAAAATAAAACAAAACAAAAACAGCAACAAACAAACAGTTTCAGGGCATAATTACATCATAGCCTTATTTTTACAGCTACATAATTTGCATACAGTTATGCAAAAGTATATTTGACAATAAATTAATTTTTTTGAGAGGGGATCTTTCTCTGTCACCTAGGCTGGAATGCAGAAGTGCAATCATAGCTCACTGTGCCCTTGAACTTTGGGGCTCAAGCGAGCTTCCTGCCTCATGCTCTTGAGTATCTGGGACTACAGGAACATGCCACCACACCTAGTTAACATTAAAAAAATGTGTTTTGTTCTGTTTTTTTTACATCTCGCTATGTTGCCCATGCTGGTCTCAATTCCTTCCCTGAAATTATCCTCCTGCTTTAGGCTCCTGAGTAGCTGAGATTACAGGAATGTGTCCTCTCACCTGGGTTGAGTTAATTTCTTACATGGATGAATTGTCCCCTTCAGTGATTGATGAGACACATTATATATAACTAAAAGCATAAACATTTTGTGGTTAAGGCAGGCTTGTTTGAAATATGTATCTGCCAATGGCAAGTTAAATACCTTAGATAATTTAATAAACATTTTTGCATCTTCTTTCCACATCTTTAAAATAATAGTAGTATATTCACGAAGTTAATGTAAAGATTAAACAGAGATACATGCAAAATGCAGAGTTCAATGTTTGAGTTTTCAATAAATGCTAGTTGTCAGATCATTCCCTTTTCAAGAGTAAGAGGTTTTTTTTTTATTAATTTTTGTGTCCTTGACACAGCCCTTGGCACATAGCGGGTACACAATAAATGCTGAATAATAAATGGTATGATATTATTCTGTCTCAACTTCCTCCTATTACTAGATGCTGGACAGCGAAGACACGTGGATGTTTGCTATTTGAACTCCTTTAACCCATTTGATTTTATGTTATGCTGAGTTGAGTTTCATGACATCTCATACTGTGAATGATGCAAGGTTTATGCCAAGATATACAATGTCAAAACACTGTTGCTCTTTTCAATTCCAATATTACACTAGCTTTTCTGACCTGAATTTAAAACAAGTCTCAGAAAAGAAAATATCCAAAAAGCTAAGATATTCTCAATCCTTCTGCAAATAGGTTTTGTATTTTTCACTACCTCTGATGAAGCAAAGTGCAAATCTTTAGAAAATTACTTACACTTTTTCAACACCCTGGGAAAACATTTGGGTGGTACTTACGTCACAGAATGGAAAGGAAGTTACATAAACTGGTCATTCCGTTTCACTAGCGTGTGTATGCCTTGGAAAGCAGACTTGGTACCACAAGAGTTTTGTAAATTAAAATGATAAATAAGAAGCAAATGCAAAAAATAGAATAAACCCAACAAGTTGTTATCCTGAGCATAAAGTATACCAACATTTCATTTACTTACCTTCATTTTGAACCCTCTCTTTCTTCCTATCTTGGAAAACTTATTGTTGGACACCTGTTTATTCTTCTTTTCATTCAAGTTACTCTATCACAGGGAATTTTCCTGGGTTTAAGAGAAAATAAAATGTAGCAATTCAGTTGCCTAAAGGCAATGGTAAAACAGAAACGTTGTTTTACCAGTTGTTTTTAATATTTCAAATTCTGAGATATGAAATATGTGTGTGTGTTCTTACTATATGTCCTAAAAGATATTTCTCTTTCTATATTTTCTAGCTCTTTTATGTTTAACTTTTTATATTTACATATTCAATAGGAATTTGTTTTGTCATAATAAAATATAATAAAAATAGTAATAGAATATTTGTTAGGTAGTATTCTCAGTGGTCAAGACTGGTTATATGTTCATATACTATTCTATTTATCTTATTTTTATATCGTTTATGTTAAATAACCTTGCTATCAAAATATTCTTGTGTATTTTTATTGTGTACAAAAATCATTAAATAATCAGTCTTGGACCTTTCTGAAATGGGAGAGGAAATCCAAGTTATAAAAACAAAAACAAAATAAATCTAATGTTAATTGATATAATATTAATAAAATGTAATGCATGCTGTGCACATACTTGCAGACAGAGCTCTTTTAAACTCAGTGAACATGTAATCTTGGGTCCTTTCTGAAGTAAATACTATTACTATCCTGATTTATAGGTTCAAAACTAGCAATTATATTGACGCAAAAATTTACACAGACAGACACAGAAAATGTAAGATCCAACACCAGGCTGGCTGACACTAGTGGCTATGCTATTAATTACTACACTTTATTTTCCCATAAATAAAAAAAAATAAGCGAGAGGAAGAAAGAGGAGGAGGATGAAGCGGAAGGGAAGAGGGACAGGAGAAGGAAATGGCAGGGGTAGGGAAAAAAGAAAAGAAAAATAAACTCAATGAATTTATAAATCAAAGACATATCTTCCTTTTTTTTTCTTCCTTGCAAAGACCTAAAAAGACAAACACTAGAAGTAGTTAGCATTAAAAATGAAAGCATGTTCTCAGACAAGTTTGGTCAAAAGCAAAGAGAAGCAATTTCCAAAACAGACAAGAATATAAGTTATTAGTGGTCTGATTTACAAAATGTTGCTAAAGCATGTATAATGATTAAGGTGATATTAGATTAAATTCTTCCCCTAAATATCACAATAGATATTTCAATATAGTGAACTTTTGATCAAGATGAATATTTTAGTGCATCAGCATCTAATGAAAAGAGATTTTTAAAGTTGCTAATTGTAGAATATCACAGTAGTATTTCTCAAATATGTTTCTACTTTAAAACAATAATATTCACAACTACAAGTTATAAGCTGTTTCATAGAAAAGTCAGTAATTAATGTAAAATATTCTGAGGAGGCAACAGGAACAGGACAATATAGAAATAGCCAATAATATAGAAATCCAATAATATATTAAATAATATATAAATATATCCAATAATACATATTATATATTATTGTACAAATATCCAATAATATATAATATTTGCTTTGCTTAATGACAGAGATATGTTCTGTGAAATGAGCTAGATGATTTCATTGTGAGTACACAGTAGTACTTACAAAAACCTAGATAGTATAGTCCACAATACAAATCTAGGCTATATGGTGTATGTAGTCTAATGCTCCTACAAACCTGCACAACATATTACTGTACCGAATAATGTAGGCAGTTGTAACTGAATGGTTATGATATATTTAGGCATTAAGAATTTTTCAGCTCCATTGTAATTTATGAGACCACTGTTGTATAAGAAGACCAAAATGTGATAATGTGAGACATGACTGTAAATTAATCATTTTATGAATCCATCAAAATAATAATTGTGTGAAAATATTATTGGTATGTAAAAATGCTCACAAAAGGGAGGAAGTATGTTATAAATGGGTACATATAGAAAGATTCCAATTTAGTAAAATTAAATAAATGTATACATAGAAACTTCATATTTGAAAATGTATATAAATCATAGACACGCTGACAATATTTTTTAGTTTCTATTGGAATTGGTTATTTTACTTTTGTTCTGGAAAGAATATTTACCATTTTGAAATAAAACTTTAAAAAAGTCTATGTCATGTTAGGCCTAAAAGTGGAAGGTAATATAAAAAATGGGAAAATAAAATGTAGCAATTCATGTCAGGCAGGCCTGGTGTTAAAAATGCTTCTGTCTCTAATCAGCAGTTAGGCCAACATTTATTTTACTATCTGAACCTCAATTATTTTCAATACAAAATGGACCTAAATTTTCAAATGGCACCTACCAAATCTACCTGTTCTTTCACTTTCTCCCTTTTATTAACATGACAAATTAATTATTTCTGTGGTTGTTGTTAATGAGCAATGAGTCCTTAGAAACACTGCCAGACAGTCAACAGTCACAATGAGCATGATGTATAACATGTTATATCACTTGTTTGAGAGAAAGTGATACAGGTACTGTGTTTCATAAATTCCAAAAGAGATAGCTTTTAAGGTTGCCAATGTTTTTTAAAATATAAATTTAAGGAGTGCAAGTACAGTTTTGTTATGGATATATTGTGTAGTGATGAAGCCTGGGCTTTTAGTGTAACCATCACCCAAACAATGTACCTATTAAGTCATCTGTCATACCTCACCTCCCTCCCACCCTACCCTCTTTCTGAGTCTCCAGTATCTATTACTCCACACTCTATGGCCATGGGTACACATTACGTAGCTTCCACTTATAAGTGAGAACATGATGTATTGAACTTTATTTCTGAGTGTTTTTGTTTAAGATAATTGTATTCAGTTCTATCCATGTTGCTACAAATCATAACATTTTATTCTTTTTTTAACGGCTGAATACTATTCTGTTGTGTGTGTGTGTGTGTGTATATATAATATATATATATATTCTGTATGCATATATATATATTCTGTATGCATATATATGTATATTCTGTATGCATATATATGTATAGCTCTTTTGTAAAAGAGCTGTACATATGTATAAATATAAAAGAGCAGTATATATGTATATACAGCTTTTACTAAAATAGCTGTGTATGTGTATATATATATATACACACACATATATACATATATACATATATGGCTTCTTTGGTTTTTGTATATTACCTTTTACAATGCATTGATTTATGTTCGCCTGTTTACCTGTTGAAGTTTTCAGCTTGTTTTTTAAGTAAAAGAGCTACATACATATATAGCTATATAATTTATATGTAAAAGACCTATATATGTATATATGTGTATATATAGCTCTTTTATAGTATGCCTATGTATACATATGTATACATATATATAAGTATATATGTATACATATGTGTATATGAAGCTCTTTTATAGTATGTCTATGTATAGATGTATACATACATCTATACATATATAGATACACGTATACATATGTATACATCTATACATAGACATACTATAAAAAAGCTATATATATACATATGTAGACATACATATGTATGTGTATACACACATATGTAGACATACATATGTATGTGTATACACACATATGTAGACATACATATGTATGTGTATACACACATATGTAGACATACATATGTATGTGTATACACACATATGTAGACATACATATGTATGTGTATACACACATATGTAGACATACATATGTATGTGTATACACACATATGTAGACATACATATGTATGTGTATACACACATATGTAGACATACATATGTATGTGTATACACACATATGTAGACATACATATGTATGTGTATACACACATATGTAGACATACATATGTATGTGTATACACACATATGTAGACATACATATGTATGTGTATACACACATATGTAGACATACATATGTATGTGTATACACACATATGTAGACATACATATATGTATGTGTATACACACATATGTAGACATACATATATGTATGTGTATACACACATATGTAGACATACATATATGTATGTGTATACACACATATGTAGACATACATATATGTATGTGTATACACACATATGTAGACATACATATATGTATGTGTATACACACATATGTAGACATACATATATGTATGTGTATACACACATATGTAGACATACATATATGTATGTGTATACACACATATGTAGACATACATATATGTATGTGTATACACACATATGTAGACATACATATATGTATGTGTATACACACATATGTAGACATACATATATGTATGTGTATACACACATATGTAGACATACATATATGTATGTGTATACACACATATGTAGACATACATATATGTATGTATGATACACATATATGTATACATGTATATGTATGTATGATACATATATGTATATATGTGTGTGTATATATATCTATATATATAGATATATATAGCTCTTTTACTTAAAATGAGCTGAAAACTTCAATAGGTAAACAGGCAAATATAAATCAGTGCATTATAAAAGAAAATATACAAAAAACAAGAAAATGAAAGCACTTCCAGCATCACCAATAATCAAGAAAATTCCAATCAAATCCCTAGGATAGTTTTTTTTTAATAAGATAGTCAAAGCTATTCTTTTTTACACAGTCTTATTCGCTTTTAGCAATAATATGGATTGGGACATGGGTGCTGTTATAACCTATTGATGAAAATATAAATTGTTAAAAACTTTGGGATAATAATATAACAACATATCTGTAACTTGAGAAATGTATGGATATGTGAAGTGTATATGAAATGTATATAGAAATGTGATATATAGATTATATTTTCTTTATTCAATCATTCATTGATGTACACTTAGAGTGAATGATTCCATATCTGCGCTATTGTGAATAATGCTGTGGTAAACATATGAGTGAAGATCTCTTTTTACATAATGTATTTTCCTTTGGGTAGATACAGATCATATGTTTTCCATTTGTATATCTTTTAAAAAATGTCTATTTGTGCTCTTTGCCCACTTTTAAAATTCTCTTACATTTCCCAGCATCATTTATTTTCAAAATAACCTCACTTTGTAAAACATGTCATTGTATAATAGACTTTCACTTTGAAATCTATGCAATTTCTGAAATTATATATATAAGAATATATATGTGTGTGTGTATACTTAAATGTACATATGTGTGTTATTTTCATATATACACATACACACATTTATTTATTTATTTCAGTTTTAACAGACTTGGCTTATGTCATGTGTATTTCTGAATACTTCAGAATATCTCAACTAAAATGTTCACACAAAACTTTATGAATGATTGCTTAGACAACAGAGTTCTTTCCAAGATTTTTTTGACAAGAGAAATGCATTTAAATGAAGACATTTAAATTTCAATGATTGTAGCCAACCATATATGGTTGTGTACACATAAAATTTGTGTATTCATTGTTACAGAAGAAAGCTTAGTCCAAAAATGTTTAAACTCTCTCTATAAATTTGATTCAATTACAATATAATAATATTCATGTGTAGCCTCTGTAAGTAAAAAATTTTGAAAACAGAACCTAATTTTCATCCAGCATTCAATTCTTCTGGAATTTTAATGTTTGACTTCTATTTCATCAATGAATTATTGATTTCCTGATATTGACTCACTAAGTTCTTGGGCTTTGTGTAATTCTATTGAAGATAATGTTTTATAGTCCACACTAGAAATTGCTTACCCAAAGATAGTCATGACATGCGTAACAATGTTTTGGTCAATCATGGACTGCATATACATCAGTGGTCAAATAAGATTATAATACCATATTTTTACTGTACCATTTCTATATTTAGATAGATTTAGTGTATTTAGATTCAAATACACTAATACAATTGTGTTATAACTGCATACAATATTAAGTACAGTAATATGCTGCACAGATTTGTAGCCTAAGAGTAATAGGCTATACCGCATAACCTGCATTTTTAGTAAGCTCTACCATCTAAGTTTGTTTGCACAACCAATGACATTTGCATAATCATAAAATTGCCTAATGATGCATTTCCCAGAATATATCTCAATTGTTAAGAAATGTGTGACTGTATTTATATTGCTCTACAGGAAAACTGAGTCATTCAATTTTCAATCTCTATATATTTACATATAGAGAGACTAATAGATATAGAGACAAAAAGAGATAATAAGGAAGGGGCTAAAAAAATAATTGAAAATAATATGCTTTCTTAAAGGATTTAATTTGAATGGTTTTATGATAATTCTTACAAGAGTACGCCCACACACACTTGCAGACTGGATTACTCAGCCTATGCATATGGGTTTAAACTCTAGTTAGCTCTATCTGTAAGGTACCAGGAAAGGAATCTATCTACACGTATGTCACCTCCATTTCCTGGAAAATACTTGCTTCCTATTTTATAGCTCCAGAAGAAAGAAGAGACCATTAATGTGTTTCCTTTTCTCTGAGATGATCATATGCCCACTGCCATGATTTTCTCCTCTGGCAATTTTGAAATTACTGAATGAAAACTAGTAAATAAATATATATATAATTTAAAAAATAAACTAACTTCAATAAAATTCTGAAAATTTCTCTTTAAAGATGACACACCTAAATTTAAAAAAAAATCTTTAATGACTCTTAGCTTTCTTATATAACTCTACATCTCTAGTACTTAGGAAAATCAACAATCTGATCTTAATTTCTGATCTACCACCCTTCTCACTGTGAAGCATGAATTTGGCATGCTTGATTCTGAATCTCCTAGGGTGTGATATTGGTATCTGTTCTTTACCTGTCTCTCCTGGATTTTTCAAGTCACAGATTCTTACAGTTTTCTTTCTTCTCAATTTTCATCTCTCACTGATCCCAGACTCACATAATTAATTCTGTGACTTCTGATATGGCTTCTGTCCTATATCACAAGTTATTTCTGTAGCAAATAGTATACGGCTGCTAAGCTGATGTTAAACATGCTTCTCATTCTTGATCCTTTTTAGCTTTTTAGAGAAGAGTTTAAATACTCTCTGATTCAGTGAAGAATATTGACTAGTTAGTCTCTAGCTACCTTAGATGTGTATCTAGAATGAATCAATCTAAATACTTAGGTTCTGACAGTCTATAGATTCTGATAATCATATAGTTTGTGCAGAATTCTGGTAAATCATATATTTTCTAAGTTTCTCATTTGTGACATTGTCACACTCTCTATTTTGTATGAGCATGAATACTTTCCCTGTATATAGTTTATGGTCTTTGATTGCAGGAGACTTATACCTCATACAGTGAAATTCCTCCAATTATTTTAACACTTAAATAAACACATGTACACATACATATGAACACACATGTCTGTAATGGAGCAAGCTCACCTCTCCTATTCACCAGTCTTATAAAAAATAGATATGCATGAAGGAAGGAAATAAGTTAATAATTCTAAATCATAGTAGACTAAAAATGGGCAAGTCTTTAGCTATAAACAGAATTAGCTTTCCGCTGTTCTGCCATTTGCAAGTTTGCTAAGGCAAATTACTTAACCTCTATAAATATCAGTATTTCAATATCTAACAGGAAAAGAGTGATCTCTAACTAAAAAGGATTGTTATTAAGATTAAATAACAGTGTATAAGTCACATTGCAAATCTATTTCAAACTCCACTTGATGCTTCACTCAGAACCTCAGTTTTCTCATTTTTAAAATAGCTATAATATGCACCACATAGATATGTCAAAGAGGAAAAATAAAATAATAGTCCCTGGAAATAGTCCCTGGAAAATTGCAGGTGCTTAATAAAACTTAGCTTACTCTTCTCATACAACAGAAACTTAAACTCAGTTTATATCCAGTAACAGATGGGAAAGTAGACTATAATATGATTGTACAGTTTCTGTCAGTATTGAATGTAATGTTTTTATATTACAAAAGACTAAATAGAGCTTTTGATTGAAACTTCCTGGTAAAGATGTTATTTTACATTTCTGTAAAGTAGACACCTAGTAGAATTAAATTAAGCCTGAGTTGCCAACAAAATATCCACATGTAGAATAGCACACAAATGAGTAATTCTCTCCATATGTCTTTTTAAATTATATTCACAAAATATTTCCTAAGCATATTTATGAGAAAAAATAATATCTGGAGAGAGTAACAGTTACAAAATGTCAATTCTGGGTTGTCAAGTTATTCCATAATAAATTGTAGAATGTCCCTAATTTTATGACTTTGTAGTTCTTCTTGAATGATTCTCTTAAATCTCAGAAATGGGAAATTTTATTAGGTTTAAAGTGATAGAAAATGTTTCTTTCAGTACCATCTTGCCCCCACAAAAAATCAATCTGTAAACTTAGAATCAGAATGTTAATGTTAGCAGAAACATTTTAGTTACTCTCATCAACCCTTTAGAGTTCGTAAATCTGAAATTCAGATAGATTTAGTATCTCGCCCAAAATCATGCAAGTAGAAGATTTTTCATAGTTTTTTTATCATTTATTTTCTCACCTAATAATAACTGGAAATAAAAAAATTACAAACACATAAAAAGATATGACAAACACAAAATGCTTTCAATTACCCTAAGACTAATAGAAACTGTTATAAAGAGGGCTGCCTTAATCAACTGAAAATTTTACAGAAAGTATGTGGACACGAAGCAAGAAATTGCAATTATTTTTGCAAATATTTTTAGCTGTTTAAAATCAATCTAGAACTAAACAGGGCCTTGGTCAAATAGTGACAATAACCTGAAGCATTGTGAGGCAATAGAGAAAATGCACACACACACACACACACACACTCCACTATGCATTGGAATATTCTCTTGAATGTGGAGGGAATAAATAGTGCACTTGAAAATATTTGTGTACATCCTATACAAATTTTAATTTGTAATTATGCCATTCATGAATAAGAGCTATAGTGTTTACAATACTGTATTGGCTATGTGTGTAAAGTATGTGTGTCTCCTCTTGACTTTAGAAAGATTTGAAGACTATACAAGTGGTCTTCAAAAAGTTCATGAAAAAGGTTATGAAAATGTTATGAAAAAAACTGCATGAATTTCAAAACCTTTTTGAACCAAAACAAACTCATACTAAGTTATATCACGTCTGAAAAATATCTAATTTGTGGTTCTAAGAAGGTTAAGACATCAGTTTGAAAACAGCCCCTATCAGAGTAACATACATTCTGCTAAAATTGAAGCAGGAACAAACATCAAATTTATGGTGAAGCTTGGGTGAAAGAATGGTGAAATTATTGATGCTTTGAAATGTTCTATTCAAAAAGAAATGATAAATGCTTCATGTGATAGATACCCGAAATTAAAAATATCTAATTAGGATTAATAAAATAGTGACTTCGTGTGTAAAAAAAGGAGAGAAAGGTTTATGGGGACAATGCCGCCTCCCCGCCCCCTGCCACCCAAAGAAATCAGTAGTTTACAGATGGATAACTCATTTTAAGAAAATGATGCCTGGAAAAGCTTCATCAGAGAGTCCTTCTCCTTGAGGATAATGATTCTGCTCATTCCTATCATCAAACAAGAGCAATTTTATGAGAGTTTTAATGATAAAGTGGTAAGCATACACCTTACCATCCTGAATTGGCTCTTGCTGATTTCTTTTTGTTCCCTAATTTTAAAAAAATCTATAAAGGGCACCCACTTTTCTTCAGTTAATAATGTAAAGAAGACTGCAGGACATGGTTGAATTCCCAGGACTTTTAGCTCTTTATCTTAAATAAATGGCTGGTGTCATCGTTTGCAAAAGTGTATTGATCTTGAAGGACCTTATGTTGAGAAATAGTTTGTATTTTTTTTTACTTTTATCTTTTAGTTCCATTTTTGCATGAACTTTTTAAAGTCCCCTCATATGTTTCAAAATCCTGGCTTTGCTTCATTATATACTGCACTACACCTGTAAAAGTCCATATATGAGCCCCAAAATGCATTCTCTATAGTTGCTTACTATGTTTGTTTTTGCATGTTATTTTCGACTGTATTTCTGCTCCATTAGTGTTTTACATACCTATTCCATTTCAAGCTGTTTCCTGTATCTCCTATTATTACTTCTTAGGCAGAAACCATATTTCCACTTCATTTCTTCCCAACAAAAGTTGACTCTGATACGTAAACAGAAAAAAAGATTAAATAGATACTGGGTTGTTTTGAAAATGTGTTAGATGGCTTGACCATTAGGCTCAAACTACAGTTCACAACTAGCCTAGAGAGGAAACAGCTGCTCCTGCCAGCAGGCTGGAGCTTGGTTCTGTCTCTACTTCTGCTTCAGGATGCGACTTTCCAGTTGTGTTACTATCCTCGCAATAAGGAAATGACAGCTTCTCACCCTTTCTTTCTCTTGAATCATCATCCCCAGAGTCCAAGTCTATCATAGGCCTCATAATTTTGCCCTAGCTGTAGGGAAACTAGAAAGAAGAGAGTAGAGTTTTCAGTGGACCTAAAGAGCGATGGTCTTTGCCCTTCAGTAGGATTCATGTGAAGAGGAACTTCACAAATGTAAATTGGAGCTCAGTTGTGAGCAACCAAACTGAATCAAAATGTTCACCCTGCATATTATTATTATTTTCATTTTTTGATGGACTAGATTATACTTTCTCATCAATATTTTTTAAATATATAAGGTGATTAACATAAACATTTTATTAACATCCTACTCAAATCTAACACAATCTAATACTTTGACATAGGTGTTGCCATCATTTTAAAGAAATAAAACATGAAAAATACTGTTAAATTCTTGCTTAGAATGTTCATTTTCCCATCATTTCTTGCACCCTGTCATTGATATGTATAATTGTTATGCAGACTTTTCCAATTTTAAGGCATATGCACCTGCTGTGTTTGGTATGTTCATAAACTTTAAATAAGTTATAACAAATTGAATGTATTATTCTGAATTTTTATTTTGTTTCTCAATATTATTAATTTATGATTTCCCTGATGATACACGTATGTCTGCTTCACTCATTTTTTAACCATGACTATACAACAATAATAATACATACATCCTATTGATGCATGCTGACTAGTCCCAATTTACTTCTTAGTGCAAACAATATGATGCGCATGTTTTCCTGTCTTCTATGCTGTAGAAGTTTCCCCAAGGTTCTATACCTACAAGTGGAAGAGACATAGGATATACACATTAGCTATCTAATAACCATCCTCCATCTTTCATGGTATAACACTCTAACTTTTAATCCTTGTGGAAGTGTGCCCATTCAGAGACTACATTTCTTAGTCTGTTCTTTAGTTAAGAATGGCCAATTAAATGTGAATGGAGCTTTCTGGGTGTGATTTGTGTAAAACAGCCAGAACAGCATAATGGTTGAGCAGATGGATGCTGGAGTGAGATGGCCTAGACTTTATCAAGCCTCTAAGACTTAATCAGTTGTTTGACCTGGAGGTTATTATTGCTTCCTCTACCTTACTTCTATCATGTGTAAAATAATAGTACAAGATCATAATTTTTTGAAAGAATTAAATAAAATGATACATGAACAGCATTCATAGCAGTACCTGGCAAGCATATCTAAAATGTGAGATTTATTAATTTACTTCCTTGTCAACATTTTATGTTTCCAGACTTTTAATTCGTTCTGAAATAATAGATATGAAGTAATATTCCACTTGTTTTTAATTTTCCCCCTGTGATTACTAGTGTGGTTAAACATTTTTTTAAAAAATTTATTCTCAACTTGGTTTACTTTTTTTGAGAATACATAATCATATTCTTTGTCTATTTTAGGTGAGTTGTTTATCTTTTTATTATATATTTATATGCCTTATGTATATTTATGAAATTTTTGCATTAGAAAGATGATTTCTAACTTTAATGTAATAGTGTTTTTAATAGTTCTTGCTTCTGTATATACAACTACACTACATGTTCTTTAAAAAAAATGAGATATATATATGTATCTATACATTTTAAAGTATATTTACCATTTTAGGCGTATAATTCCCTAGATTATTCTTTTATATGTCGATTGTGATATATATATATACACACACACACAGTATATACATATAGTATATAGTAAATACACACATATATAAATATATAATATAGGAGCCTGTTTCTTAGAGTGCCATTTGTTCAATAGTTCAACTGTACCTGTGAATTTGTAATACTACTACTCTGTTATATATCTAATTTCAATATGGTGGGTTTGTTCCTGAACTTTCCATCCACATGGTCTATTTTTCTATTTTCACACCAATATTATGTTGGCTTAATTATTATAGATTTAAAATAAAATCAACATGATTTTACAAAATAAGTACAGCAATCTTATTTCAAGGCTATTTTTATTTCCCAGACCTTTTATGTTTCCATGATGTTTTAGAGTTACATTGTCATGTCTCAGAAAAAAAAATTATTTTGAAGACAGATTGAGATACACTAAGTTTAAAGGTATATTTGGGAAAATACATCTTATTGTATTAATTTTCCCATTTATGAACATGTATCTAACTTGTTCAGCTTCTCATTTTTATCATTAAAATGTTTTACATAATTTTCTCTATAAAGATCTTGCATGTTTTATGTTAACTTTACTTCTAGATACCATAGACTTTTATGGCTATCAGACTGAATATCACATTGTAAAAGAAGCTGTTGCTGACTTGTACAAAGCACATTTAAATTTTATGTAAATTTATTACGTTAAATCAATAATTCGGTGCTAAATTGCTAACCTGTGGCATTTTTTATCTTAAATGAAAAAATTGTTATTATATATTATACATCAACTTAAAAAATCCCAAACTGATATAAAAAAAGTAACTGAAAAACATGTAGAAAAATGACTATATGTGACTTAAATACACATGTCTCAAAATAGATAATGATTAAAAACTACTCCCTGATTAACAATCAATATTTTGTTATGAAGTAGTTAGTTTGTATAAATTTTAAAATTCACATGCAATTTACAAAATGGTGCAATAAATAACACATAAAGCTAGGAACATTTATTTTCCAAACACAGAGCCAAAATTAATAATGGAAAATATATTCATTTCCTGAAATAAACGTATTCATCAAAGGAAGTAGTGACTTACGTTTTAAAGAATATTGAGAAAAGAGGAAGAAATGAGACTTGAAGGAATCCTTATTCACTGTTTGAGGAAGATGATGTAAAGTAAGGTAAATTAAGGGCAATTTCAGGAAAATGACAGGACTAAGAGAAACTGATATGGATTTTTAATAAATCATTTTGGAACTAATATAGAAATTATGTAGTAGAGAGGATTTTAGAGAAGGTAGTTAAGGCTCTAGAATAAAATTCTATCTGCCTATCTATCTATGTTCTGTTTATCTATTATCTAGCTATCTAATGAATCCCTATTTTAACTTTTACATAGATGTCTTTGAATAGTGCTATAAAAATATTAGACTATTAGGCAAAATAAATAAATTACATTCTACCTGATACATTCAAATACTATATCATAATGTTGGCAAAACCCAAAACTCTTAAAATTAGACATGTCCAGGGGACAAAGTCAAGACTTCATCATCTCTAATTGAGGCAAAAAAATTGTGGTGGTTACAATAATCGGGTGAGATTTGGAATGTAGATTTGGTGGGGAGTCAAAAATTATTATTGAATGGGGAAATGTCCAAAGAGTATGAAGTTTCAGTTAGATAAGATGTGTAAATTTTGGAGATATGTTGCACAGCAGGAGAACTATAGTTAACTATAATGTATAGTACTTTTTAAATTGCTAAAAGAGTAGATTTTAAATGTTCTCACCATAAAAAAAAGTGATAAGTAGGTAAGTGATAGATATGTTAATCAGCTTGATTTGATCATTCCACAATATAAACATATATTAAAACATCACATTATACCACATATATTTCTGCATTATTTGTTAATTAAAATAGAAAATTAGAAATATATATTCATTTCTACTATCCTAGAACTATTTATTGATGCTTTCATTAGCCAAGACTTTCTGTAAATGTGTGGATGCCACATTTTTACTAGTTTCCAATTTTCCTAAATAGATGAATTATTTGATAATTTCAATTTCATTGTTACTTAATTGCCCTAGGAGGAAATGAAAGACAAGACAAAAATATACATCTGAAATATTCAGAATGCCCATATGAGTTTTTATATTTTACTAAAATGTAACCTTATAAATTTTTTATCCAAGTAACCTTTGTACATAATTTAAATCGTTAAACAGTAAAAATTATCAGACTTATAATGGAAACAGCACAACCCTATATACCACGATTTCTCATCCCCAACAACATTTCCCCACACTATTTCTTTAATTTTTGAGGTTTAGATATTATATATCATGATGGCTAATTTTATGTGTCAACTTGGCTAGAATAAGGTACCAAACTATTTGGTTAAACATTATTCTAAATGTTTCTCTGCAGGTATGTGTTAAATGAGATTAGCATTTAAATCAGTAGGCTTTCAATGAAGCACATTACCTTTCCTGTTACGGGAGGGCTTCATTCAGTCAGTTGAAGGCCTTAGTAGAAACAGACTGAGCCACCCAAGCAAGAAGAATTGCCTTTGGACTCGAATTGCAGTTCTTCCCTACGTCTCCAGCTTGATGGCCTAACCTGCAGATTTTGGACTTGCCACGCCTCCAAAATCAGTAAACCCAACCTTAAAACATATCTATCATTCTGTTTATCTGGAGAACCATGACTAGTCCATATATCAACTTCTAAATTTGGAAGATAAAATATAGCTCTATCTTTCTTACATTCTTTCCTTTGTTGCCCAGGCTGGAGTGCAATGGCTCAATCTCGGCTCATTGCAACCTCTGCCTCCCGGTTCAAGCAGTTCTCCTGCCTCAGACTCCCAAGTAGCTGGGATTACAGGCATGTGCCACCATGTCTGGCTAATTTTGTATTTTTACTAGAGACAGGGTTTCTCCATGTTGGTCAGGCTGGTCTCGAACTCCCCACCTCAGGTGATCTGCCTGCCTTGGCCTCACAAAGTGCTGGGATTACAGGCGTGAGCCACCGTGTCTGGCCCATTCTTTCCTTTCATAAACATTTCCTTTCCTCATCCTTGTAATATGATGACATCAAAATTGTTATTTAAATCCTTATTTTTGGTGAATGCATTTTTTAGGACTACATAATTATTGTTCACAATCATACCATATAATGAACAATAAATATGATTTCATTTTTATACAATATTTTGTTTCTCCTAGTATTGATTTTTGTCATAGTTGTTTTGTTCATTTTGTTTGCTTCCTTTTCTCCATTTTCTATCAATGTCAGGAGACACTTTTCAATATGCGCTTATGTCTCTGCCTCTGAAAAAATAAATGTAATTACTACTGACTCTCTCATCATTGCCAGAATGTTATGCACATTTTTTCTGCTTGTATGTATCTCTGGCTTACAAGTCTGGACTGGGTGCATCTGATTGGTTGAATCAACGTTGTGTTTATATATTTTAAGTGCAAGCGGATCTTGTAAGAAAAATATTCAGCTTTACAGCTTCTAGCATGAGTGGGACTCTGTTTCATAGGCCTAAAAATTTCCAAAATTATGGAAGAAGCTTTAATTTATGAGTGACCAAAACAAATTATCAATGGTAAATTCATTCTGATACTGGCTTCATGTTAGGAAAGTTCTTGGCCTTGATAACCAATTGCATTCATTCACATTTCACACATAGCAGCAGCATGATAAATGGAAATAATTTGGGAAATTAGATTTAAATCTTAACTCTAATGTTTATAAAGATTGATCTAGACTATTGCACATAATGAAAGACAGCTGTTTCTAGTGAAAATCAAAGTCTGGCTTTAATTTTCACTTACCAAGTTAACAAAGTTTTATAAATCATCAGTATTTTACAAACCTCAGAAAAATGTTACAGCTCAAAAAAGTAGACCAGATATCTTCTAAGAATATCTTGAAATTGTAAATTTTCAGCTTCATCTTCTATGTCAGACATATATAGAAGGGGCAAATATATGCGGGAAATGAAGAGACATGAATTAGAAGATTTATTTTTTGGTATCCAAAACTAAATGAATCTAATGTAAGTTCCAAGTGAAATTATATTAGGTCCTAACATGTGCGCTCATCCATAATGTACCCACCTGTATTTGTTAAGACATCAGTGAATCTTAGATTTCTCAAAGAATCCCATATGTAAGTGAATAAATGAAACAGTTAAATGGCAGCAAACTTAATTTAAAAGGAGAAACTCCAGGAACCAACAAAATTATTGTTCTCTGAGGAACGAGAGCATTTATTTTTAATGTATACTTCATAAATTTCAATTGTTTCAAACTTAATCATTTTCATGTGTGAAGGTGTTTTATTTTCTCATGATGCAAGTCAAAATAATTGCCTGCAAATCCAAAGGGAACATTTTAGCTCCATGTTTACCTGTCCATTAATTTTTTAAAATACATAATTTTAAGAAAATAGTATTGGTAGAAAATGACTCAAAGCTTAGAGAGGCGTTGCTTTACTTCAAGTTTCCTATTAGTTATTTTGAAAAGCTGGATGTCAAATTAGAATGTTTCATTCATGTTGTGAACACAAGACTGAAGCAATTAAATACTGGGCAGAATCATATTTAGGAAGCTAATAAAAAAAGTAATTGTACACATACATACAACACTTTTCATTTGAAAAAATGTCTCATGCTATTTTTAAAATATACATTAAGTGTAAATGTCTTCAGAGAGAACAATCTCTTAACTGCTAACAAAAACTGCTGAAGTAGACTAATGCTTTCAGAGTGCATTCATTCATTCATCTAAGAAATATTTTGAATATCAATTAAATGCTGTGTAAAATGCATGCACACTACTCTACTTATTCTTCTGTAATTCAATATTATACACAAACACATATACATTATAAATCACCAGTTTGCCTATCTTAGGTAAAATTTTGAATGGTTCCTGCTTTTTGCAAAAGAGAAACACCGATAATTTTTTTCTGCAAAGGAAAATGAGGTTTATAATCGTCCATCTTAGGTCTGGTGTACATTTATATTCAATTTAGGAAACAGTTCTATGAACAGATAATATTTCATATGCCTAGGATACAAGTTCAGACTGAAAAAAATAGCATTCTGTGATGATAATATGTTAAATTTGAAAGTGATGCAATTTGTATTGACAGCATCTGTTCCTTGTCCTGGCCCAGAGGGTGTCGAACTAGGTACAAATTACAAATGCAAATTTTATTGCTTTCTTTCAAAGCTAAATTTTCACATTATACCTCAAAACATGAATACATTCTATAGATTTACACTTTCTTCCCCATCATCTCTTCATTAATCCTCTTTGTACATGAAAAATATGCTTGACTCTGTAAGTGTATGTATTTTAAATTTCCATTCAGCAAAATTATGGAACAGAGGTGTATTTGTAATTCTGACAACAATGATCACAATGATAATAGTGATAAAGAAAATGATATTGATGATAATTATTATAATGTAATTTCTGACCGCAGTTCCGAATTCTTACTTGCGTCTACATTATTTATTGGAGAGAAGCTATAGAAAACCATTAGGATTATCAGGCAATTGTAGAGAACTGGTAAATCAGAGAAGTTACTATCATAAATAAACTTCGTATCCATTCTTTTCATTGTCATCATTAATTTTTATACTCAATGATTCATTCATTCAGTACACACTAGGCACAACTAAGTGCTGGAATACCACATAGAGCAAATAAAGGGATGGCTATCACCTTCATAGATCCTCAATTTAGTGGAACACATAGATATTAATTCCATAAAAATAATTGGAAAATAGACACTATGATAGGTGGTACGTATGAACGTGACTTGATGCTATGCAGCTTATTAAAGTGGATGTTGTTTTGTTTCTTTTGTTTTGACACAGGGTCTCACTTTGTTTCCCAGTCCGAAGTGTACTGGTGTGATCACTGCTGACTGCAGCCTGAAGCTCCTGGGCTCAAGCTATCCTCCCACTTCACCCTCCCCAGTAGCTGGGACGACAAGCATGCACAACTGTAACTAGCTAATTTTTTCTTTTTTTTTTTTTTTGATGGAGTCGCACTCTGTTGCCCAGGCTAGAGTGCAGTGGTGCAATCTTGGCTCACTGCAACCTCTGCTTCTCCGGTTCAAGTGATTTTCTTGCCTCAGCCTCCTGAGTAGCTGGGATTACAGGCACCTGCCACCATGCCTGGCTAATTTTTTTATTTTTAGTAGAGATGGAGTTTCACCATGTTTGCCAGGCTGGTCTCGAACTCCTGACCTCAGGTGATCTGCCTGCCTCGTCCTCCCAAAGTGCTGGGATTACAGGTGTGAGCCAACACACCTGGCCTAATTTTTTTTTTTTTTTTCGTAGAGACAGGGTCTCACTATGTTGCCCAGGCTGGTTTTGAACTCCTGGCCTTCAGTGATCCTCTCATCTCTGAATCCTGAGTCATTGGGATTGTAAGCATGAGCCACCATGCCTGACCAAAAGTGTATTTTAATATAACTGTAAGCAAGAGATTAAATGACCCATAGGAGTTAAAAAGAAAAAGAGAGGAGAAAATATATCCCAGTAACAGCATTCAAGAAAAACGTAATTTAAATCCATTTTGTCTGACTTATAGAAAATTAAGGAAGAATGGTTCAAGACATGGCTACCAAAGTAGGTTGGACTATACCAAGTAGAGCCAGATCCTCCTTGTGTTAAGTATAAGGAGAAGAGATCAAAATATTTAAGACTTTGCTGATAAGATATACATTTTGAAATGCTCACTCGGGTTTGACTGCTGCCTAAAGAATTACTCGGAAAGGAGTATACTTACTCTATAACAAGTTATGAATCAAAAAATTATATATGTTTATGCCTGAGATTTTTCATGGCCAGCTGCTAAGTTTAATAAGAAAGTTTGAGAGATGAAGTAACTTTTATAATTACTGACAATTGATTTAAAACAACCAAAACTTACATTAATTCCAAATATGTTGTTTTCATTATATGTTGACATATGTTTATTAGATATTCTATCCAAACTAGCTAAAATGTTTGTGCTCTTTGATCATTTGTGTCATATTTTACTTTTGATGTTTCTTCACATAGTTTCTTATGGCCCTCCACTTCTTCCCTCTCCATCCACTGCGCAAAAAGGTGATGTCTTAACACTCTCAATGTCAATGCAATTTGTGTAGGTTCTACTTGCACACTTCCAATATGTGATAACTTATTCAAAAAACAGACTAATTTTTTCTAACACACTGCAAATTTTATGGGCATAGCAGTAATAATTTAATGTTTTCCTTTCACTGATTCTGATTTGATGTCTTGATGTCATAGGTAGTTAAAGATAATGCTTTAAAAATTGTTAATATCTTTACCAATACATTACTTTATATTACTGTATATCTCTGAAAGCATTACCTCCTACATAAAACATTTCCTTATTGAACAATATCAAAAAAGAAGTGACCAATTTTACCTAGTACAAAAGTTTACCAGGCTAAGTTTGGAAATCCTAGAGAGGAGAGAGGAAATGAATTCGGGACATATATTCCTCCTATTTAGGAGAAATAGAATTTTCAGTTTTAATAAAACCATTTGGGGTCAGAAAGGTTCGTCAATGTAGGCATATATATTTTTAATCATTTTGTAATTGTGAGAGAATCATAATACAGCCATAAAATTCAGTTATTCTGAAAGCCAACATAGTTTTTTTTTATAAATGTGAATCAAGTAATATTGTTCTACTTAAAACTCTTCAATAAATTATCATTACACATAGATTAAAATACACATTTGTTACTACACATAATACGAACCTACACGATGAAGCTCCTGTCTCATTCCTTACTACTGTCCCCACAATACTGTGCTTAAGCTGCCAGGTCTTAAATATGTCAAGTTCAACTCTGCTTTGAGACCTTGGCACTTGCTCTTTCCCTCTCTGAACTGTTCTTCCCACAGAGCCTCATAGGTCTGAATTCTTATCACTTACACCTAAGCTGAAATATGAGTTGCCTTCCATGAGCCTTCCATGAGCAGTTGCAGTCACCCTTTATCACATTACACTGTTATATATTCTTCCTAGGACTTCTCATTATTTAAAATTATCATATTTATGTATTTGCTTATTATCTGTCTTCTTCCATAAATAGATATTCCCTAAAAACAGACAATGTATCTATCTGGTTAACTATTTTACTTCCAGAGTCACCTGTCCTCTAGCAATACTCAATAAATATTTGTCAGATAAGAAAACGAGTGAACGAGTAACTAAATAAATCACACCATTCTAAGGTCTCCTCTGTACCACTACTTCAGTGCGGCTGCAGCCACACATGATTACAGATCTTTTCATTAACAAAATTCACAATGCTTATTTACTTTTCAGTTTATCATTAAATATGTTCAGAAATAAATATACAGAATTTTATGGCATTATCTGATAAATAAAACAAAGAGCTTCAAATAACTATTTTTCTCTGATGGGAGTAAAATTTATATCAATATATTTCAGACAAATCTAATTATTTAGTAATCCATGCCTTCACAGAACTACAAAGGGCAGCTATTTTTCAAAAAGTATGTTAGTTTGGATATTACCAAGTGTAAAAGAAGAAAGATTGAGAGGGTAAAACATTGAGAAAACACTTCAGGTTACCTGCTATACTAGATTAAATTAATATTCAAGCTGTGATTGATCATGATTGTTTGAAAATAAAATGGTGACTTAAAATTTTCCTAAGTATCAAATTAATTGTGATATTTTATTCATCCTGTTAAAGGTAGATAGACATGAGTGGAGCAAGAGAGGGTTCTCCCCTCACCACCCACTAGAAATGTTGGGTGGTGGATTCCACAATTTATTGCGTTGCCTCTCCAAAAGTGATAAACTGGCTGTGGCGCCAGAAAGAGGCCATTTCCTGATGGTCCACACCTGTTAACATCAAAAATTTAATTGAATGTAGGCCTCAGGCAGAAGCAACATCCTCAGCATCCACATTGAGACAAAAATGGCGAAGTATGATCTTCCGGATACACGCCACAGAAAAAGGGAAGAAAGCCCTCAGATGGGCCTGCGTATAGCTCCCTACACACACTGCCATGCTCACTTCCAAAGGGTGAGGAACACACTGCGCATGTGGGAAGCCCACCCTAAGGAGGGAAGAGTCACGGGAAAGAGGCAAGCCTGTAAAAGTCTTAGGATCACGGATAAACGGACATTTGACCAGCTCTCACTTTAACCTTCAGGTTCCCTCTTGGATCCCTTCCAAGTGAACTTTCCTTTCTTCCTGTTCTAAAGTCTTTTAAGTAAACTTCCACTCCTGCCCTGGAATTTGCCTGGTCTCTTTTTCGGCTTCATGCCCCTTGGTTGAATTCTTTCTTCTGAGGACGCAAGGGCTGAAGTTGCTGCAGATGCCTATGGATTCCCTGCTGGTAACTCAGGATAATTTAGCTCTCTTCCACTGCTAATAATCCTATTCACATTAACCGGAGGGCCAAATGGATCCAGTGGATCCCTAGCTAGACAATCAGTCAGCAGACACCCACTGAGTAACCATTATACAATGTGTTTCGTTAACATGAGAAAAGCACATGTTTACATATGTGCCAGTTACGGTTCTAAGAATTTCACATATATTAACAAATGTAATCTTCATGATAACTCTTCACAATAACTATAACTATCCGTATTAACAGACAAGGCTAAGTGACCTGCCCAAGATAAAACTCATCAGAGCCAGGATTTGAACTTAGGCAGTCTGACTACAGCTTCACACTCTTGACCACTGTACTATCCCACTTCTAGCTCAATCCTCTTTTTTCTGAAAATCAAAATAAATAGCTCAAGAATAAAGTCAGATGTGGCTGAGAGCTGGAAACTTTCAAAGTCATATCTGGAAAGTCAGAACATTGGGAAATAGAGAAATAAGAGTAATTATGTACACTTTTAAATGATTCAAAGAAATTTAATTGAATTTCAAAGAAATAGATTTTTGGCTGTTTTCTTTCCAACTAATTTTGCCCAGCATTATTTGAACTTGTAGACAGATTTGTCAAGTTCTACAAAAGACAGCAAATAACTTTCGGATAACAAGTAAACTTTGCTGTATTTTTTTAGGCAAGTTCATCATGCATGAATTTCACATCCTCTTTTAAAAAAGTACTGCAGTCTAAACACATTTATGAAATGTCTACTGCTAAAGAAATCATGTAGCCTAGTTTACATGGTTTTACACATATTTACACATTAACTGGACATTATAAAAACCCTACTTTTATTAAAAATGCATTTAAAATTCTACAGTGACATGTGAAAACAAAATAAAGATATGGGTACCAGTCCTAGCAATATTACCATTTGTGAATTAAACTTTTACCAAAATGCTTAGTTTCCTTAGAAACTATTTTTCTAATTTTATGACGAGGTATGGTACATTGCCACTGCTTTCATCTGCTCAGTATCAAGTTCTCTGGGGAATTTTCCAAGTTTATTCTTTTTAATTCTGGTAGTTCTTATACTCATGAGTCAGTCTCTCTCTCTCTCTCTCTCTCTCTCTCTCTCTCTGTCTGTCTGTCTTTCTGTCTGTCTCTCTGTCTCTCCCCCTCTTCTCTCTCTCCTGGAAATGTTAATCTTTAGGAATTTATCCTGTGCCAGAAAGCAGGCAGCTGGTGATGAGTATTTTGTAGCATGTAGAATAAGGTACACTAGTCTCTGCTACTAAGATTCCTGAAGCAGTTGTGTGTCCTGTCTTTTCCAAACATGACTGGACAATTTCTCCAGCACTGTAATTTACACTCTATCTTCTAAAAGTTGACATATTTATGCCGGTATCAATCAGAATTTCTTTAAACCTTCTTATATGGTTTGGCTGTCTCCCCACCCAAATCTCACCTTGAATTGTAATAATCCCTATGCATCAAGGACAGGGCCAGGTGGAGGTAATTGAATTATGGGAGCAATTTACACAATCCTATTTTGGTGGTAGTGAATAAGCCTCATAAAATTTGATGGTTTTATAAGTGGGAGTTCCCTGGCACAAGCTCTCTTGCCTGCCGCCATGCAAAACATGCCTTTGCTTCTCCTTTGCCCTCCACCATGATTGTGAGGCCTCCCTAATCATGTGGAACTGTGAGTCCATTAAACCTCTTTCCTTTATAAATTACCAAGTCTTGGGTATGTCTTTATTAGTAGTGTGAGAACAGATTAATACACCTTCCATCTTTTTTAATTATTTAATAACAGAGGTAAATTAGAAGAAGTGCTTTGTTAATTACAAGACTCCCAATGATTTTACAGTAGCTTATTTACCTTGGACAAACTATAAGGAAAACAAAAAACTTAGATGTATATTTTATGAACAAATAAATATAAATATAAATGCCTTAATTATCAGACTAAAGATATATTTCGTTCACAACTATGAGATTTTGAGTATTTATAATGTTGAAAATAAATTTACTAAAAGACTTGGTTCTCAATAACTAGCTCTACAAAACTGAAAAAGGTAAGATTTTTGTATGTCTTTTTTCTTATACATCAAAAAACTTTAGTTTTCCATGTTTCATCTCACTGGCGGTGGTGATAATAAAATGTGAATTTCTGGAAAATGTGGAAAACACTATACAAGTAAGGTAAAAGCAATGTTGTTGCTCTTATTTTATTGTAATTATGTTCCCGTGTCACTCTCTAGATATTAAATGCCCAAGATGAAGGCAGTAAGCTAAAATTGTGGTATTTGAAGTTTTTGCTAAGACAAATTTCATAAAAGAATTAGAGAAAAACTTTTTTGAATGATTTATAAAGTCCAAGTAATAAGACATATCTTTCGAAACAAATATTGTGTTTTCTTTATATGAAAATATCAACAGTGTCTAGCACAGTATTAGGCATGTAGTGCTAAGTACTATAAGGAAAGTTTTGCTCCCTGGCACATCCAAAATCTAACTTTAAAATGATTCCTTGTGTTATATATGTGTTAATATGTGTTAATTGCCTCTGATATATTAATAAAGTACTTACCTAGGAGCTTTGAACGTTTCCTGTTGCTACATTTTGATTTGCCACTCATTTGCCAGTTTCTCTTGGTTTGCTTTTATTTTTGAAATGCAGGGTTAAGTTTCTTAGTTTTTCTAAGTATAGGTAGTTATAAAAGAGCATTGTGGGTTTCTATTTTTCATATGTGAGTTAACACCATTACATGCTGCCATGAAAGTGGGTGAGCCACCATTAATCATAGAATCATGCTGCTGGAAGGAAACTCCAAAGGTCACATAGTTAATCCTCTTGACTCCACGTAGGCTGCCTTGAAATTAACCTAGACAAATAGGTGTCTGTCTAAGCACTTAAAGGTTGAACGGCACCATAAATGTATAAACAATCATAGCCAAGTGGAGTATGAGCTGATCATTTAGATAATTCAAGCAGCATATCTTCACATTGGTTCAATTCCCTAAATATATCAATATTTCCATTTCAACAGTGGTGTAGTTTAGCAGGAGAAGGTGACTGGACCATCAGAAAAATTATCTTAGAATGTTTTGTTGAGAATGAAAGAAGAAACTACATATAAAGTGCCTTGTATTGGTTATTAACATCCCAAAGCTTTAAAAAGCTTAAAACAGTATAAAGTGATTTAAAACAACCATTTATTTGTTCATTTGATTATATAACTTGGGCTGGACTCCATGGAAATGGATAATCTCTACTCCAGTGGTGTTGCCTGGGGTATGTTGACTTGGGTGGTAGTATACAAGGCATCTTCATTCACATGTCTAACACAATGGATGGCGGTAGTACAATTATTAGTATAGGCACACTGAGCCTCTATGTTTTTGTGTCCTCTGTAGAAAGAGAGTCTTTTTTGTTTGTTTGTTGTTGGTTGGTTTGTTTGTTTTGAGACAGAGTCTTGCTTGTCACCTAGGCTGGAGAGCAATGGCATGATCTCAGCTCACTGCAACCTTCACTTCCCAGGTTCAAGCGATTCTCCCACCTTAGCCTCCCGAGTAGCTGGGATTACAAGCACCCACCATCATACCCAGCTAGTTTTTGTGTTTTTGTAGAGACAGGATTTCACCATGTTGGCCAGGCTGATCCTGAACTCCTGACCTCAGGTAACCTGCCCACCTCGGACTCCCAAAGTGCTGGGATTACAGGCCTGAGCCATCGCTCCCAGCTGAGTCTTAACTTCTACACGAGGCTGACTAGCAAGAGGACAAAAATAGAAGCTACATACTTTCTAAGGTCAAGAGATGGAACTGGCAGAATGTTGAAGCCAGTGCATTTTAATTGGTCAAAGAAGTCACAAGACTGATGGAAGGCAGGCATGTACAGGATGAGTCCAATTTCTAGAATAAAATCTCAATAGAATCTGCCACAAAAATGTATGCCCCTCTCATGTGAAAAATCTACTTACCCCCTTCTAAGCCACCTCCGAAACTCACCCTAGTAGAGCGTGAGGCTTGAAGTTTAGTATCTTGTGATCTACATCAGGTCTGTATTTGGATCTGGCTTTCTGGGTGCTAGTCTTGTTCTTCTTAAATATTGATCATTAAAATGACTGATCGTCTGCACCTAGTATCATTCATAGGACAGGGGCAGCACAATAGAGACTCTCTTTGAATGAGAGGAGGGAAAACAGGCAGCACACTGCAGACTCTGCTGCTTTGTAGTTCTGAAATTCAGCTGTCGCTTGCTCTCAGAGTATTCCTGCAGGGAGGGAATGTCCTTTGAATAGAAGCCAATTACGGCATATGAGAACCGATCATCAATCTATATGGAGCTCTACCTTGGTTCTATTTGCTTTGCTCTCTGAGATACCATTCCTTTATCATATGAAACAACTTTTATTTGTTGCTGAGTAGCTTTTTCTTTCTGATAACTAGACGTTCGTGGCCAGAAGCTTCATTTCATTTTCAACTTTTTTAATACCTTCTAGTCCAAGCTGGTATAAGTCCTGTAATAACTTCATATCAAATTATTCATTTTCTTAGGCAAAAGTCATACCAACCAATATCTTTTAGTCAGGCCCTTCTTAATTTTGGGTTGAAAGCCATGGTTGTCCTTTATATTCTTAGAGGCCCTTTTTGTCATGCTGAAGTAATGTAAGAGAAAAGTTTTTAAGTCTCTCTGAGGTTCTAAAAAGGGGTCTTATGTCTGTACCCTTTATTTGATCTTGCTCCTGAGGCCATGTTTTATTGAATTTGATGGATTTGTTTGCCCTGGATTTGATGTTTGCTTGAGGCTATTTCAACTTTATGGCTGAGGATTATAAATAGATATATATTCCAACCTATCAAATCCTCAGACGGAAATATTTCCTCTGAATTATGTATTAAAACTGAGTATTTCCTTCTTATTCACATCACTCTCTTCTTACATTTTATCATACACAGTAAATAAAGTCAATTGGCACTTTTGATCCTGGATATCTCCTTAGTCAGATATCTTTTCTCTATTTCACGCTAATTTAATCAGCAACTTTGCCAGTTTTTCCACCAATACAAGGTGCTGGTTTTCTTTCCTTGAGCCTCCTACTGCAGCTGCCTCATTGCCCCTGCAGTCTCTACCAACAGTCTCTTCTTACCCACATAGCCTCTTCCAGCCACATAATTCCAAGCCAACACCACGTATTTTAAGTTTCTGTTATGCAGCACTCTACTGCTGGGTATTAACGTCTGTCTCATTTATCTATTGCCGAGTAACAATTGCTGAATAACCACCAAATACTTCAAAACAACCACCATGTATTCCCACAATTCTATTGGAAAGCAGGACTTTGATGGAGAGTTCTTCTGCTTGGCTTCACCTTGGCTGTGGTCACCATTGCTGTACAATTTGTTTTGGAAGCACAGTTGACGATGGATCATCTAAGACAGCTTTCATTACATATCGAGTTTCAGCTGGGGAAGGTGGAATGTTGGGTATTTGGTTGGGCTTTTCTTCACATATTCACTCACTATTAATAGTCTAATCTGAACTTTCTTACATGGCAGCTAGACTCCAAAGAGGGAAAGTGGATGTTGCCAGACTTCTGGAGACTTACATCCAGAACTAGCAGAGCATTTGTCTTCACTGGATTTTATTGCTGGAAACTAGTCACCAGACCAACTCAAATTCCAGAGGAAGACACAACACCTGTCTATTGATGGGAATTGTGATATGTGCATACAAAGATTAAAGGAATTCTTACGTCATCTTTAGAGACAACCTATTATGTGCCAGTATAATTCTGGACATATATTTGGTAATCAATAAGCATCAGTTGTTGTCCCCATCTTCCAGATGACATAGCATTACTCCTTTTGTACAAGGAATGTATTTATTATATAATCATTTATAAAATAAAATGAATTTTACCCTCTCAGTTTACTTATTATGGTGATTAGAATTTCATTTTTAAGTTTCTTTTTTTCAAAATAAAGGCACCATCTTCAATAACAAAAGATTTTGGGAGATCAAGTAGTATGATGATAACAAAGACAATGCTGGATTTTACAACTGCAAAATGTTATTGATACACATCTTTTTATATGGCTTAGAACCCTCTTCCTTAGTTTGAGGACTAAAGGAGGATGAGATATAGTAGAATCGTGAATAAGAACTTTTCAAGCCTAGGTGCTTAAAATAATATGGGATGTGGGGGAGAGAGATTGTTATGAGGGAGGTCTCTTTCTACTGTCTTAACTTTACGTATATGCAAGGAATTTAAATTTAACAATCTAAAACTTTATATGTGCTTCCCACTCTCTCTTTTTTCAGCCTTTGATTACTTGTTCCAGCCAATAAAGATATATGCAGTGTAGGTGAGATGAAGTCATCATCTATATTTTGTATAAGTGCAGGTAACACATGCAGATTAGATGGAATTTTAAACTAATACCATATGGTCTGATTGTTTACTTTTTTTTTTATAAGAGGGGAAATGTTCTATTTTTCTAAGAGTTTCCTTAGAGTATAGGGCAAGGAATTTCTGGATGAGTACATTCAGGCATATTGACATCTTGATCCTTTGGTGTGAAGCTTCAGGGAATGAGTCTAAAAGGCCCTGGAAGCACCAATGGTTGGTAAACTTGAGCTGACATATTGACTGTGACAAAAGAAGCACTATGCACAGTGTTACCAGTTGTGGGAGTAACTGCTTTTGGCAGGGTGGTCTCTACTGGAAAATAACTGGGTGGTGATAGGAAGCACTTTTATCTGTATGAGTTTCAGAAGCATTTCAGAAAGTATTTTCAAAGTTCTTTGTGTTGGCAATAGTGAGAAAAAGGACATGAAAATGTGTTTTCAAGAATGACAGTGGAGATTCCTCTGGTCATCAAAAGCTTCACAAGGAGCGATGAAGAGAGTTGTGTATTCTTGTCTTTTACCCCAATTGCTTCACTCAGTCAGCGCAATAGTGTTCATAGAGTGAAGACGAAAAGGAAGGCAGTAAAAGACATCATAACATAGGGACAAGGGTAGTGTTAGGTGCCAATGAAAGTCCTCAGTGAATCCAATTCATGTGCATAGATCAGAAGAGGCTTAGAAAGATTGTAACAGTGAATTTTAGGTGATTGAAAAGCAAAGACTGGGAGAACATTCCTGTAGACTTAGGGTAAGACAAAGAATGAAGCTTAGTTACATTATTAGAGGGAAAGTAAAAGTTTCATACACTAGTCTCCGTGTTTATGTAAGTAATATGGTTTAGATCTGTGTCCCCACACAAATCTCATGTTCAATTGTAATCCCCAGTGTTGGAGGTGGGACCTGGTGGGAGGTGATTGGATCATGAGGGTGGTTTCTCATGAATCATTTAGCACCATCCCCTTGGTGCTGTTCTCATGATAGTGAGTTAGTCCTTGGGAGATCTGGTTGTTTAAAAGTGTGTAGCACCTCCTTCCTCTCTCTTGCACCTGCTCCCACCATGTAAGATGCCTAGCTCCCCTTTTGCCTTCTGCCATGATTGTAAGTTTCCTGAGGCCTCCCCAGAAGCCAAGCAGATGCTAGAATCATGCTTCCTATAGAGCCTGCAGAACTGTGAGCCAATTAAACCTCTGTTCTTTATTAATTACCCAGTCTCAGGTATTTCTTTATAGCAGTGTGAGAATGGACTAATACAGTAATATGTTAAACCCTATAGGGGAGGATCAACATGGGATGTGAAAGGAGTGGTGAACGGACTCCACCAGACTATTAGAAATAAAATGCACAATGATAAAACAAAAGAAAAAAGAAAGATGGGAAGTGCTGAAAACTTGAGTCACATAAGGGTTCATGTTTTATTCAGGCAAAAAAATTATTAAGTTCTTCTTTTATGTCAAACACTTTATTGAGCAAAAACAAGAAAAACCTTTAATTTTGAGGTAAATTATTTTTTATATTGTGAAAACAGGCACTCAAACAGTTATGATTCAACACTCAGATAAATAGAACATTTCATATTGTAAGTTATATTCATCCTCAGTTTACATCTTTTATATATATATATATACACACACACAAATTAATGTATTACACATTAATGTATCCAGTACTATTAAATTTTTGTTTTTTAGTATGAGCAGCATGTTATAATTTCTTTCATTTTTCATTTGGTCTGCTAAATTTTTTGATAGCTCATTCAATCCATGGAGTGTTTTCCTCTGAGATAGACTTCTTCTTGAAATTTTCCTGTATATTGTAAATTTTCTACCCTTATAAATAACTTACCTCCACAAAGCCAATCCTTTTAATCATCACATACACATTTAATTCTGCTGTTCATATTACCACTTGAACTTTCCTGAAACTTTCCTTTCCACTGTCAGTTCAAGTTGCCAATTCAAAAACACACACAGAAAGGCACAAAGGAAAGAACCAGATAAGTCATATAATAACAATATTGCCATATATATTCATCATAATCTGTAATGAGCTCATAAATTCACCTGCAGTACTGTATTTAATATTTCCATCAACCTGTATGTTCAATTTTTTTTTCCAATTTTATGTGTAAGGAAATTGAGGTTTGATGAAATAAAGTAACTTGACCAATATTAAAGATTCAGTAAGTGACACATTGAATTTAGGAACTTACACTCTATGTCATAAAAGGTTACCTATTTTGCCAAGCTTAAAATGTTTTTACATAAAATGGAGAATATATAAAAGGATTTATAATATATTGAGGGATATTTTATATTCATAAAAAAACAAACTATGGAAAATTGGAATTTAAGAACTTACATGCTATGGCATAAAAGGTTACTAGTTTGCCAAGCTTAATATGTTTCTACATAAAATGAAGAATATATAAAAGGATTTTTGATACACTGAAGAAGAATATTTTATATTCGTAAAAAATAAATTATGGAAAGCTTGTATCTCTAGCAGTAGCAACACAATTTAGGTCAATGAAGAAAAGCATTTGTCCTTCAAAACAAAATTTTCAATTAAAGATAAAAAGAACTATCTATTTAAAAATAGTATCAGGTTTCTCCTAGGAATATGAAGTAGACACACTTTTCCCTATTTCTTCTACTAAGTAGCCCTTAGTTTTAGCCCAACTAAAAACCTTGAACATTATATGAAAGAGAACAAAGGAAGAAGGAGAAGGGGAAGGAGGAGGAGGAGGAAGCGGGGGAGGAAGAAGAGGGGGAGGAGGGGGAGGAGGAGGGGGAGGAGGGGGAGGAGGTGGAGGAGGAGGAGGAGGAGGAGGAAAGGAATCTGAAAAGTGGAGAAAAGGAAAACCAGCGAGGACTATCAGGACCCAAAGAACAACATGGTAGTGATGATTTCCTTGTGTTTCCTTTTTTGCCTCATATATTACAAACTTGGAGTTACAGAAGCTGGCAATTTAAAAACACCAATGGACACAGACAGCATAAAGCCCTACCAAAAACCTGCTCTCTCTAGTCAAACTAGAAAAATAACTGCCTAAGAAGACAAAAAACTTCTAGATCATAACTGCTCAACTCCACAGAAAATTCTGTCACCTCAATTAACCCTAGCAGAGAGGCTGTGTAGGTAGTGCGAAAAGAAAAGTAGAATCTTTGGACCCCAGACTTGCTATGCCAAAAAGAAAGTTAAGCTTGGGAGCTGAGCCACACAAAAGCTGACTTCGTTTTGTTGCCAAACAGACAGCTGTTTTCACGTTTATCTTATGTAAAATGTAGATTTATAGAGCTCCAGACAAATGCATAATTGACTTCCTTCCACTCCCTTCTTTTCACATGTAAAATGTAGATTGACTGACCACTAATCGGAGCCTCACAAGAATGTAACTACTTGCCTCATTGCATACCCTGTCCCCCCCACTCCACGCTCCCCCCACCCCCGGATTTTTCCGGCTTTTTCTTCTTCCCTTCCTGCTTACTCTTTACTCTTTAAACATTACAGTTGCCAAAGCTCTCTTTGGAAAAAATGTAGGCCACAGATCTTACTGTGATTTGTGTTTAATTTTTCCAATTATGTCTGCAACCTTGGGAAAATAAACCACTAATTGATGGAAATCTGCCTCAGTCACTTTTTCGTTGATGCTAGTCTAGACCTGTACCTTTCCCAGGCTACAACTAGATGCTCCAATCCCCCACCAGGTTAGAATTAGGGAAGGCCAAGTGGGAAGCCTGGACTTTTATTCCTGCCACACAATGACAAAAGGCCCCCTGTGCAGGGTCAGTGGAGTACACATAAGGAGCCTTACCTTTCACCCCAGCAAGTAGAAACAAATTGCTACTCCTCCTCTTCACCAGGTGTTAGAAATGTCTAAAGGAGAGGTCGGGTGCAGTGGCTCATGCCTGCAATCCCAGCACTTTGGGAGGCCGAAGTGGGTGGATGACTTGAGGTAAGGGGTTCAAGACCAGCGTGGCCAACATGGTAAAACCCCACCTCTACTAAAAAAATACAAAAAAAAAAAAAAAAATTAGCCAGGAATGGTGGCACATGCCTGTAATCCCAGCTACATAGGAGGCTGAGGCAGGAGAATCGATTGAACCCGGGAGGCAGAGGTTGCAGTGAGCTGAGATCGCACCTCTGCAGTCCAGCCTGGAAGACAGAGTAAGACTTAGTCTCAAGCAAAATAAAACATTAAAAAATTAAAAAGAGCATCACTTTTGCCACCATCCAGCAGATATTAAGCAACTGCAAACCACTGTGTCAGTAGAGACCACATGTGGAAATAAAACTTCTGTCCTTGCTGGGCAAAAAGCAAGAGCCACCCTCTCCCTTCCTCTTGAGTGTCATAGGAGGCTAAGTGGAAAATATGGACTCCTGTTTCTACTCAGTAATTATAGAGTGACATTCTACCCCTACCCTATCTCCTTTCCTGCTGGAACAGTGTCAGAAAAAGCCAGTGATCAAAATGTCCTAAACATTTTCCTTAGCTTGACCAATTTTGTGACCAGCTTCTTTAATTGCAAATTCTTCCCTGCCATTATGAGATGTACATTTTTTTAAAAAGCCTCCTGCCAGATTTGCAATGCAGGATTGTCTTTCTCAAGGACTAAGAGCCTTCTCTTTCAAATGTAATCATCAAGGAAGAGATCATTCTTGTGTCCCAGTCTCTATGACAGGATAGGGGATTAAATCAGGTGCCTGGTAGGCAACTTGCTCCAAGTTGTAAAACTGCCTCCTCTCCTGAGATTCCAGAAAGTTTACTTTGCCTTTGGTAAGGCCAAGTAGTAAACACAGATTGACTAAGCACCTGCCATTCCCAGTTATTAAAGACTCTCCAGCCCTTCACTTCCTGAGTTGAATTTAGACCACGTTCTGATCTCTTCCTCTGAAGCAATAGCCTTGAATAGACTTAAAGTGTCACTTGCCTGTTTCATGTTGTTGGGTGGCTTTTGTTTTGAAACCAGCTAAAATAAAATCTGTCTCAAAAAATCATTCATTATACAAAAAAAAAAAAGATTTGACTTAAAAGTAAAAAGTCAATAGATGTCAGCAGCATGATGGCAGAAATGTTAGGATTATCTCATAATGATTTCAAAGTGTTAACGAAAAGACATCTCAATCCAGAAGCCAAGAGAGGGTTCTTGGATCTTGCACAAGAGAGAATTCTAGGCAAATCCATACAGTAAAGTTAAAGCAAGTTTATTAAGAAAGTAAAGGAATAAAGAATGGCTGCTCCAAAGGCAGAGCAGCCCTGAGGCTTGCTGGTTGCCCATTTTTATTGTTATTTCTTGATTATATGCTAAACAAATGGTGGATTATTCATGCCTCCCCTTTTTAGACCATGTAGGGTAACTTCTTGACATTGCCATGGCATTTGTAAACTGCCATGGGATTTGTAAACTGTCATGGCACAGGTAGGCATGTAGCATTGTGGACAACCAGAGGTCACTCTTGTTGCCATCTTGGTTTTTATGGGTTTTAGCCAGCTTCTTTACTGCATCCTGTTTTATTAGCAAGGTCTTTATGACCTGTATTTTATGCCGAGGTCCTATCTCATCTTGTGACTTAGAATGCATAGCTGTTTGGGAATGCAGCCTTGTAGGTCTCAACATTATTTTATTCAGCCTCTATTCAAGGTTGAAGTCACTCTGGTTTGAGCGCCTCTGACAAAAGTAGCCATGGTTTTTAAAAAATGCTTCAGTGGGCAATTAAGAACATGCTTGAGGTAAATGAAGGAACAATTAGAAAGTCTCAGCAAAGAAACAGAAATTCTTAGCAAATAAATAGACTAGATAAATATTAACCAAAAGGAAATTTTAGAACTGAAACACAGAAAAAATTTAAATAAAACTTAGCAATAGATTCATCAGCAAAACAGAGGTGTAGTATTCCTGTATGTTTTAGAAACTTTCTAATTAATATTAATTACATACTCTTTTATAACAGTTAAATTTCTTCTAATAACTTTGTGCTGCTGGTCCTTATTTTATTACACCAGACAGATGTCTGAAAGAGGAATACTATATCTGGCCTATGAAACAAATTAGATTGTTTATTAAAACAGAGATGAATCATTCTAGAAACACATCCCAGTAAGATTACTTTACTCTATTTAACTGGATTGGTGACAATCTTTAATTTAATAAAATTAACATCTTAGGTTTGTATCACACTTAAGTTATAAGACATTTGGCAGGTACTGTGTTAAACCTTTTATGTTTATCATTCAAATTTTCACAAAGTTTGGTATACATGAAATTGTTGTTATAGAGATAAGTGTTTTTTTATCTTAATGTTAAATAGCATTGAATCACAGAGAAAGAAACATATTATTTTTCATTTCTCTTCCTGACTTTCTTATTACACCAAAGAGAATACTTCTGTTTAATACCACTATTTCTTTATAATTTCTCCCTCTTTTAACAAAGATAAAGCCCCAGGCTCAGAATTTTCAGCTGGCACTGCATCTATCTAGGATTCATTTTAGCATTGCTTTGGTTTTAAAGTGTTTATTTTTTTGTTATCTGGTTTTTATGCAAAGCGTTCTTGTTTTCCATTTTAAAGTTGATAAAAAGTTTCTTTTTAAAAAATGTTTAATTTTTTAAGCACTCAACTTAAAGAAAAATAATAAGTAATAAGAATACATATGAAATGAAAACATAGCCAAACTCATGATGGCTTCATACTCATGCAGAATTTTAATTATTGTGCTTTAACTCATTGGCTCTCCCAAAAGACGTTAGATTAATGTCAACTGTGGAAACTGAGGGCAGTGATTCATTCCAAGTTCTAAAGATCATTATAAATAGATCCTAGGTTTTACACTTTTAGCTTCTCAACCAGTGTCTCTTATGAAACAATGCCTCCATAAATTAAGAAGTCACATTTTTCTCCCATAGGGATTCTAGTCCAGGTTGTGTAATTCATCGTCTCCAACACTGACAAAATATCTGTGGGAATCTTAAGTCATTCACTCTATTAAAAACATGCATTTTTTAGTAGTAATCACAGAATTGGGATTTTAAAAAATAAAGTAGAAATAAGGTCATTTTTAATCTCTTTAAAGACACCTCTGATTAATATATTTTTTTGATCGTTACAATAAAGATCACTTAATAAAAAGTCTGGCAGGAAAATAACTTAAGGGATTCTCTTGTTCTTTCTTCTGAGAAGTCATCCATTTATAAAGATTGTAACTCAGAAAAAAAATAAAAGAAAAGATGTGATTAAATTAAAGGAGAAGAACTAAATATATCTAAAATGCTGCATTTAATAAACTGATGCAATAAAATCTACAAGATTGAAAGGCATGGGCTAGATTGGTTAGGAGAAAACGCAAAGAAATGTATTTGCATAAGTTTTGCTTTAGAGTTGAATTAAATGTTGTAGCTTCTCAAGTTTCAGGGAAAAAATGACAGATATAGCCATGATTAAGAAATAAAAATGGATAGCTTTTATTATTCAAAGAAGTAGACTGTGACATTAATCAAAAGTAACCAAAGAGAATGCATTTCACTTATTGGATGAGAATATTTGGACAGAATTTAATGTTCAGAATGGGTGTTAGTACATTAAAATGTTCAATTTCCTCCACCCCTAATTCTATGGATGCATAAATCATTTTTGGTTGGGACATTCATTTAAGATATTCGTCTTTCAGATTTTTCTGAAAAAATTGTAAAATTGTACATAAAAGGACGTTTTTAATGGTTTGGTTTTTACAATATTTCCAAATATTATCTTCTAGGACTAGCATTTTGACCCTTTTCAAGATGTTATAAAGACCAAAAAAATGCATTTGTAGTTTCCAAATATTTCTTCATCAAATCTTGTTTTGCACAGAAACAGAAAACCTGATACCCCATGTTCTTACTCATAACTGGAAGCTAAACATTGGGTACACATGGATATAATGATAGGAACAGTAGACAATGGGGATGACAAAATGGGCAGGGAGGAAAGGGGGTAAAGGTTGAAAAAGTACTTATTGTGTACTATGCTCATTACCTGGATGACAGGTTCAATCATACCTCAAACCTCAGCATCACACAGTATATACATTATAACAAACTTGCACATATACCCCTGAATCTAACAGATGAATTGAAAAAGAAAAAAGTTTAGAAGCATTGCTTTAAAGTGATTAAAGGCTCTGACCACATGAGAAAAATAACTAAGGTAGGAAAGCAAATTAGTTGTTAGATTTCAGTAAGTAAAGTTAAAATTTTCTATTATGTTAATATTTTCACCTCTGGTGCTATACTTAGGATGCATGTTATCAGTTTCTGAATATATAGACTAAAATAAGTCCATGATCTAACTTTCATAAGTCTGTAAACTAATATTCATAGAACCCATCTAGAAGTTAGAAATAATTCATTAGACAATATAGTGAATTGACTTTATTAAAGAGTCTATAGTTAATAACTGCATTGTTACTTAATTTGGTCATACCACATCCATATAATCAAAGTGAGATTCAAAGGTATTAAAATCTAGTTAATGTTTCCAATGTATTCTCCATAAATATTAAGACACATCTAGAATAATTATGAGATCAATATTTTTATGAGATCAGTGGACTCACAGAGATGTTTGAACAGTTGAAAATTATCATGCTTTCACAACATATGTTGTGATGCAGACATGCTCAATCTAATTTTCAGAAACATTTGCAATTTAAGCAATTAAATGAAGAAGATATACAACTGATATGTAAAAATTTGTGAAAGACTACTCCCAAAATAATGTTTCTGTTATCTGAGTTACAGTTGAGTATTTTCTGAGGGGTTTCATGTGCTTTGATGTGTATCCTATGCTCAAGCTTAAAGATTTTGTGATATGAGCTAGAATTTTCCAACAAAGCAGAGATAGAATCAGAGTGAGGATTTTAGGCACATATCAAAAATGTTCTTATTAATAATCAAATTTTGGGCAAATTAGTCAATGTTTCCCCAGACAAATAAGTTAGAAAATTTATACATAATATAAAAATGATTGGTATTCATTCTATTTCAATCATCATGACAGAAAACACAAATGAGCTGTCTCACCCATGTCTTTAACTCAAGATTTCTCCTGTTATCACTATTCTAACAAATGATAAGTAATTTTCAGGTCTGTATTAATCTGATATGGTACCTATCACATGGGGCCCCAGAAGGGTCATTTTATATTAAAATGTTAGGGGAATCTCTGATTTGATCTGTAATTGATTACAGGTGCCTAGGTTATGATTCAACAAGACAGATGGTGAGAGATGAATGGTATAAAATCTAGCCTCAGGCACAGCAACATGCTACAGAAGGTTATGATTTTACATCTTAAGAGATTTCTAGGGAAATGTTACCCACAGTTAAGAAAAATGATTGGTTTACCATAAAATTATGCAATATTTTAAAGTTCTGTTATAAAAATCTTCCTAAAATGTTAGGAGCTATAAAATGAAGGATGCACTTACACAGAATTGTCTTGGTTGCAGAAAAAAAGGAATGTTTAAAAACAGATATAATGTCATCAGCTACAAAACTATTTATCAACAGTTTATTATATTGTCTGCATTATAAAATCTTAGATTAAATATTGATTGGGATAAATTACAATGCAGAACAACTTTTCAGTAATAACAGCATCACTTAATATATTTTATATTTTGGAGCAACAGCAAACAAATTCAAAATCTAGCAAAAGACAAGAAATAACTTAAGATCAGAGCAGAACTTAAGGAGATAGAGACACGAAAAACCCTTCAAAAAATCAATGAATCCAGAAGCTGTTTTTTTTTGAAAAGATCAACAAAATAGACCGTTAGCCAGAATACTAAAGAAGAAAAGAGAGAAGAATCAAATAGATGCAATAAAAAATGATATACCACAGAAATACAAACTACCATCAGAAAATACTATAAACTCCTCTACACAAATAAACTAGAAAATCTAGAATAAATGGATAAATTTCTGGACATATACACTCTCCCAAGTCTAAACCAGGAAAAAGTTGAATCCCTGAATAGACCAACAACAAGTACTGAAATTGAGGCAGTAATTTATAGCTTACCAACAAAAAAAAGTCAGGACCAGAAGGATTCACAGCCGAATTCTACCAGAGGTACAAAGAGGAGCTGGTACCATTCTTTCTGAAACTATTCCAAACAATAGAAACAGAAGGATTCCTCCCTAACTCATTTTATGAGGCCAGCAACATCCTGATACCAAAACCTGGCAGAGACACAACTAAAAAAGAAAATTTCAGGCCAATATCCCTGATGAACATCTATGCGAAAATCCTCATGAAATACTAGCAAACCAAATCCAGCAACACATCAAAAAGCTTATCAACCATGATCAAGTTGGCTTCATACCTGGAATGCAAGGGTGGATCAACATACGCAAATCAATAAATGTAATCCATCACATAAACAGAACCAATCACAAAAACCACATGATTATCTCAATAGATGCAGAAAAGGTCTTCGAAAAAATTCAACACCTCTTTATGTTAAAAACTCTCAATAAACTGGGTATCGATGGAATGCATCTTGAAATAATAACTATTTATGACAAACCTACAGCCAATATTATACTGAATGGGCAAAAATTGGAAGCATTCCCTTTGAAAACCGGCACAAGACAAGCATGTCCTCTTTAACCACTCCTATTTGACATAGTACTGGAAGTTCTGGTGAGTGCAATCAGGCAAGAGAAAGAAATAAAGGGTATTAAATTAGGAAAAGAGGTAGTCAAATTGTCTCTGTTTACAGATGACATGATTGTATATTTAGAAAACCCCATCGTCTCAGCTGAAAATCTCCTTAAGCTGAGAAGCAACTTTAGCAAAGTCTCAGGATACAAAATCAGTCTGCAAAAATCACAAGCATTCTTATACACCAATAATAGACAAGCAAAGAGCCAAATCATGAGTGAACTACAATTCACAATTGCTACTAACAGAATAAAACACTTAGGAATACAACTTACAAGGGATGTGAAGGACCTCTTCAAGGAACACTACAAACCACTGCTCAAGGAAATAAGAGAGGACACAAACAAATGGAAAACCATTCCATGCTTATGGTTAGGAATAATCAATATTGTGAAAATGGCCATAGTGCCTAAAGTAATTTATAGATTCAATGCTATCACCATCAAGCTACCGCTGACTTTCTCCAGAGAAATGGAAAAAACTACTTTAAACTTCATATGGAACAAAAAAGAGCCCTCATAGCCAAGACAATCCTGGGAAAGAAGAACCAAGCTGGAGGCATCATGCTACCTGACTTCAAACTATACTACAAGGCTACAGTAACCAAAACAGCATGGTACTGGTACCAAAACAGATATAGAGATCAATGGAACACAACAGAGGCCTCAGAAATAACACCACATATCTACAATCATCTGATCTTTGACAAACCTGACACAAACAAGCAATGGGGAAAAGATTCCCTATTTAATAAATGGTGTTGGGAAAACTGGCAAGCCATATGCAGAAAACTGAAACTGGACCCCTTCCTTACACCTTATACAAAAATCAACTCAAGATGGATCAAAGACTTAAACATAAGAACTAGGACCATAAAAATCCTAGAAGAAAACCTGGACAATACTGTTCAGGATGTAGGCATGGGCAAAGGCTTCATGTCTAAAATACCAAAAGCAATGGTAACAAAAGACAAAATTTACAAATGGGATTTAATTAAACTAAAGAGCTTCTGCACAGCAAAAGAAACTATCATCAGAGTGAACAGACAACCTACAGAAAGGGAGAAAATTTTTGCAATGTATCCATCTGACAAAAGGCTAATATCCAGAATCTACAAATAACTTAAACAAATTTATAAGAAAAAAACAAACAACCCCATCGAAAAGTGGATGAAGGACATGAACAGACACTTTTAAAACGAAGACATTTATGTGACCAACAAACATATGAAAAAAAGCTCATCATCACTGGTCATTAGAGAATTGCAAATCAAAACCACAATGAGATACCATCTCATGCCAGTTAGAATGGCGATCATTAAAAAGTCAGGAAACAACAGATGCTGAAGAGGATGTGCAGAAATAGGAACACTTTTACACTGTTGGGAGTGTAAATTAGTTCAACCATTGTGGAAGACAGGGTGGCAATTCCTCAAGGATCTAGAACTAGAAATACCATTTGACCCAGCAATCCCACTACTGGCTATATACCCAAAGGATTATAAATCATTCTTCTATAAAGACACATGCACACAAATGTTTATTGCAGCACTATTCACAATAGCAAAGACTTGGAACCGTTCAAATGTCCATCAATGATAGACTGGATAAAGAAAATGTGGCACATATACACCATGGAATACTATGCAGCCATAAAAAAGGATGAGTTCATGTCCTTTGCAGGGACATGGATGAAGCTGGAAACCATCGTTCTCAGCAAACTAACACAAGAACCAAAAACCAAACACTGCATGTTCTCACTCATAAGTGGGAGTTGAACAATGAGAACACATGGAATAGGGAGGGGAACATCACACACTGGGGCCGATTGGGGAAGGGAGGTAGAGGAGGAATAACATTAGGAGAAATACCTAACGTAGAGGATGGGTTGATGGGTGCAGCAAACCACCATGGCACATGCATACCTATGTAACAAAATTGCACGTTCTGCACATGTATGCCAGAACTTAAAGTATAATAAAAAAAGTAAATATATATAATATTTTAATTTGTAATAATGGCACCTACATAAAAATATTTTTGCTTCATTTTATATTTGCCAATACTAGGTAAAGAGAAGAGAGAACTACCAAAAAGAATGCTAAGCTTTGCACTTTAACAGAGAAGTAGCAAAAAATAACAAGGAAAGAAAGGGAAAGTAATTTTCTTCAAACCATGGAAGGTTTATGTGATCAAAGGAATTATACACTATTTTTTTTTAAATTTAGGATATTGAAAGAAAGTATAATATATTGCTATACTTTAGATTGGTTATGTTTTAAATAATTTGGGGTAGAGATATTTTGGTATTTGCTGTATGTTTCACATAAACGCTTATGTTAACAATAAAAAACAACTTAAGTTTGCAGCTATCTGCACATTCTCCAAATTTTGTTTTCCAAGGAAAACAGCAAGGTGGAAGACTTTTCAACTTGGGATGAAAACCACGCGTCTTAGAAAGTTCAGGAGGCTATAACAGAATACCATAGACTGGGTAGCTTAAAGAACAATCAATTTCTTACAGTTCTGGAGGCTAGAAATTCCAAAACCAAGATGCAGGTATCTGACGAGGGCATTGTTTCTGGTTAATAGACAGCGGTCTTCTCACTGTCCTCACATGGCAGAAAAAAGCTAGAGAGCATACTGGGATCTCATACAAGATCATTAATCTCTTTAATGACGGCTCCACCTCATGACTTAATTACAGGCATACTTCATTTCATTTCATTATTCTTCACAGATACTGCATTTTTTTCTTTGTTGGTTTTTCACAAATTGAAGGTTTGTGGCAAGCATATCTTGAGCAAGCATATTGGCACCATTTTTCCAACAGCATGTGGTCACTCATTTTCTTGTGTAACATTTTAGAAATTTGTGCAATATTTCAAGCTTTTCTTATTATAATTACATCTGTTATAGTGATATATGATAAATAATCTTTGCTACTATTATTGTAATTGTTTTGAGGCACCATGAATTATGTTCATATCCAACAGTGAACTTCATTGATAAATTTTGTATGTGTTCTGATTGCTCCATCAACCAGCCATTCCCTGTCTCTCTATCTCTCCTTGGACTTCCCCATCTCCTGAGCCACAGTAATTTGGAAATTAGGCCAATTGATAACCGCACAGCGGCCTCTAAGTGTCTAAGTTAAAGGAAGAGTCACAAATCTCTCTTTTTAAATTAAAAGCTAGAAGTGATTAAGCTTAATGAGAAAGGCATTTCGAAAGCCACGATAGACCAAAATCTAAGCCTCTTGTTCCAAACAGTTAGCCAAGTTGGGAATGCAAAGGAGAAGTTCCTGAAGGAAATTAAAAGTGCTACTCCAGTGAACACACAAATGATAATAAAATGAAACAGCTTTATTGCTTATATAAAAAAAGCCTTACTGGTCTGGAGAGATCATCAAATCAGCTGCAGCATTCCCTTAGGCCAAACCCTAATCCAGAGCAAGGCTCTTACTTTTTCCCATTTTATGAAGGGTGAGAGAGGTGAGCAGCTGCAGAAGAAAAGTTTGAAGTTAGAAGAGGCTAGGTCATGAGTTTGAAGGAAAGAAGCTGTAGCCATAGCATAAAGGTCCAAGTGGATGCAATAAGTGCTGATGTGAAAGCTGGATTTAGTTATCCAGAGGATCTAGTTAAGACAAATGATGAATGTGTCAACACTAAATAATAGATTTGCAATGTAGATGAAACAGCCTTATATTTGATGATGCCATCTAGCATTTCCATAGCTGGAGAGAACTCAATGCCTGGCTTCAAAAATTCAAAGGACAGGGTGACTTTCTTGTTAGGGGTCAATGCAGTCAGTGATTTTAAGTTGAAGCCAATGTTCATTTACTATTCCAAATATCCAAAGGGCCTTAAAGATTATGCTAAATATACTGTCTGTGCTCTATAAATGGAAAAACAAAGCCTGGATGATGGAACAGCATGGTTTACTGAATGTTTTAAGCTCACTGTTGACACTTACTTCTGAGAAAAAAAAAATTCTTTAAAAATATTACCGTTCATTGAAAATGCACCTGGTCACCCAAAAGCTCAGATGGAGAAGCACATGGAGATTAATGTTGTTTCCATGCCTGCTAACACAACATTCATTCTTAAGTCCACGGACCAAAGAGTCATTTCAACTTTCATGTTTTATTATTTAAGAAATATATTTTATAAGGCTCTAGCTGCCATAGGTAGTGATTCCTCTAATGGATCTTGGCAAAGTAAATTGAAAACCTTCTGGAAAGCACTTAACATTTTGGAAGGCATTAGGAATATTCATGATTCATGGAAGGAGGTGAAAATATCAAAATACATGCTATGGAGACATTTTTGTGCTTGTGAAAGGAGGAGTCAGTTGATGTGAAAAATGTCATTGTCACATTGACAAGAAATTGTCACAGCTACCGCACCCTTCAGCAACCACCACCCAGATAAGTCCGGAGCTATCAACTTTGAGACAAGACCCTTCACCAGTGACAAGATTAGCACTCACCGAAGGCTCAGATGATTGTAGGAAATTTTTAACAATAAGGTATTCTTAATTAAGGTGTGTACAATTTTGGACATTATCCTAGTACACACTTAATAGACTACAGTATCCTGTAAACATAAATTTTATATGCATTGGGCAACCAAAAATTTTCTGTGACTTGCTATATTGTGATGTCTACTTTTTTGTAGTTGTCTGGAACTGAACCCATGGTATGCCTGTGTATACCAAGGGCTCTAACTCCTAATACCATTACATTAGGAGGTTAGGATTTCAACATTTAAATTTGTGAAGTCACAAACATTCAGTTCACAGCATGTCTTTTATTGACTTAAAAAATTGACTTATCTAAAAGTCTTTGAAGATTAAAAACAAAATGGAAACAAAAGAAATATTAATATTTTAGTAACCAAACATTATGTACCTAACTGATACATATTTAAATATTTAAAAAGAGAGAGAATCAAAAAGGAGAATCCAGAGTTTACAGTTTCAACTTTAATTTTTATTCTTCTGTTATGTTCAGCTATGTGTACTTTGTGTCTGGCTAGAATCTCATCACCCACAGGTCTATGCTGCTACATTTGAAGAGATCTAAGTAAGTTATATAAGATTATGTAGTGCTGTTTTCAATGTGTCAAATTTATTTTTTGCAAGGTCACAAAGAAGAAAAACAAACAAAAAAAAAGACATAATATAAAAACAGTATATTCTCTGTAATCTTTTTTTAATGTTACATAATTATTTATTTTTTGTCTACAAAATGATAAAAATAGAAAATTGCAACTTCAGAAAAAAGTGACAAGTATCTTGATTGATAATACTACATGTATTTTTTAAAACAAATTAATTGTACATATTTATGGGGTATATGTGAAATTTTGATACACAAATATAACGTGTAGTGATCAAAGCAAGGTATATGGAATAAGAACATAAACTAGAATTGCATAATATATGTGTAAACTAACTGTGGTATCACCACCCTTATAATTTTGTCCAGTTACTAGAGCATTATGAATACAATTTCAGCTATCCATGTTTCTATCCCCATTCTATCACCTGTGTTTCCCATAGAGCTTATTACCTTCTTGAATTCTATTGTTATCACTTCCTTTTTTTAAAAAAAAATTGATTATATGAATTTATATAAGGTATTATGTTTCCTTGCTTTTCATGTATATATATATATGTGGCATTATAGGTTGTATTCTGTGACTTTTTCTTTAATAGCATCTGTATAAGATTATTATTATTATTTCTACCTTTACTTCATTTGTTTTCATGGTTGTATAATACTCAATCAAACCAGTTTCTATAATTTACTTTTCAATTTTGCTTTATGGTGTTGAGGTTTATTGTTAAATTTATCTGCTTTACTAAATAGCGTTGCTAAGAACTCTTCAGGGAATGTTTCTTGGTGCTTAGTTGCAAGAATTCATCTAAAATGTGTAATAAGAGACAATGCTGAGTTATAGGATATTGTAGTGCTAGAACATGTGAAATTGTTTTCAAAAGTGTTCTAATTTATCTATTATTGACATTAAATGAGTATTCCCTTCAATTTACAACATCTTCCTGAACAGGAGTTACTACATTTCTAATTTTTGCTTTTCATGTTAGTAGAAAATACTGCTTATCAGGTTCTTCATTTGCATATTCTTATAACCAATGAGGAAGATAAACGTTTCACTAATAGATTACCTGTTTGTGCTTCCTTTTTAATAAAATTCCCATGCATGTCTTTTGTCTGTTTTTCTGTGAGGTGCTTTTTCTTTTCTTGGTTATATTTATAGTTGTTCTATATTTGCTGCGTGTATTTTAGTTACATAAAGTTACAAATATCTTTTCCCATATTTTAAACTATTTTTTATTTTCTTCATGTTGAATTGTGATGAAACCAAAATCTTAACGTTAATGTATTTACATTTTCTAATCTTTTTATTTGTGATTAGTTTTTATTGTGTATTATTAAAGAAATAAATTTGTTACACAAGATTATGAGATTATAAAAGTATACTTCTGTAATTTCTTCTAAAAGATAAAATTATTGCTTTTACATTTAAGCCTTTAATCTATCTTCAAATTTTTCACAAAGCTGTCAGTTATGGGCCCAAGATTCTATTCTCCTCACAGAAATAAATAGTTATCCCACCTTCATTGATTGAACATTTCCTCCTTGATCCAGTAATGTGCAATGCACCCGTATTAAATAGCAGGTTTCCATATATGACTGTATCTCTATCTGGGCATGTGTATCTTCACCAATACTACACTCAATATTTGTGTCTTATTAAAAGGTGAAGTACCTCTAATTTAAAAAAAAAACTGATTGTCTTGGCTCCTTTTCTTTAATTAGATTTTTTATTGAAGAATAGCAAATAAAAATGCAACAAATGACTATATATACCTACCAAATATGAATGTCATAATATGGTATCATAAATATCACAAAGGGGATATAATCATCTAACTATCATGGATATAAAGAAATAGACCATAATCAGTACTGGAAAAATATTCTGGTATTTTTCCACATTTTTATGCCCACAGTATTCCACAAAGGCAACCATCACCTTGGCTTCTAATAACATGAATTAATTTTGCTTGATGTTGAAATCCAAGTTCATTAAATAATATGATGTTTATTATGGCATGACGTCATTCTTCAAAATAATGCTTGCAGATTTATCCATATTGTTGGTGTGTAGCAGCAGGATATTCCTGAAATACACAGCTATATTCATTGAAGACATTTAGCTGTGTATTTATCCATTCTATTGTTTAGATATTTAGCCTACTTTGAGTTGAGGGTATTGCATATAACACTGCCATGAGCATGCATTTTTGTTAGGCATATGCTTACGGCTTTAGTAGTATATTGTACCTGTTAGTTTTTACTTTTTTTTTTTGTTTAATTGACAAACTGTTCACCAAAAATGCTCCCATGTTTTGATCAGCCTGGGAGCATCATTTTGCCTTTATTTTTTTAAAATATTTTGAACTTTTATTTCATATTTATTTAAAAACCTAACATTCAAGTGAAGAGTCAGTTATATTTTTGATTTGATAAGTAATAAGTAGAAAATTTGTGGTTTTAACTTTGGTTGATGAATATTATATATTTTTATTATACTTTAAGTTCTAAGATACAAATTAAAATATAAAACATATATATATGTATTTACTTTTTAAATTACAGTTTAAGTTCTGGGGTACATTTGCAGGACATGCAGTTTTGTTATATAATTATACGCGTGCTGTGATGGTTTGCTGCATGCATCAACCCGTCATCTACATTAGCTGTTCCTCCTAATGTTATCCCTCCCCTAGCACCCCACCCCCCTACAGACCCCAGTGTGTGATGTTCCCTCCCTATGTCCACATGTTCTCATTGTTCAACTCCCACTTATGAGTGAGAACATGCCGTGTTTGGTTTTTGGTTCTTGTGTTAGTTTGCTGAGAATGATGGTTTCCCGCTTCATCCATGTCCCTGCAAAGGACATGAACTCATCCTTTTTTATGGCTGCATAGTATTCCATGGTGTATATGTGCCACATTTTCTTTATCCAGTCTATCATTGATTGACATTTGGTTTGGCTCCAAGTCTTTGCTATTGTGAATAGTGCTGCAATAAACATAGGTGTGCATGTGTCTTTATAGCAGAATGATTTATAATCCTTTGGGTGTATACCCAATAGTGGGATTCCTGGGTCAAATGGTATTTCTAGTTCTAGATCCTTGAGGAATTGCCACACTGTTTTCCACAATGGTTGAACTAATTTACACTCCCAACAGTGTAAAAGTGTTCCTATTTCTCCACATCCTCTTCAGCATCTGCTGTTTCCTGAGTTTTTTTTTGTTTGTTTTTTGTTTTTGTTTTTTTTTGAGACAGAGTCTTGCTCTGTCTCCCAGGCTGGAGTGCGGTGGCACAATCTCGGCTCATTGCAAGCCCCGCCTCATGGGTTCATGCCGTTCTCTGCCTCAGCCTCCTGAGTAGCTGGGACTACAGGTGACCGCCACCAGACCTGACTAATTTTTTTGTATTTTTAGTAGAGATGGGGTTTCTCTGTGCTAACCAGGATGGTCTCCATCTCCTGACCTCATGATCCGCCCACCTCGGCATCCCAAAGTGTTGGGATTACAGGCCTGAGCCACTGTGCTTGGCCCTGTTTCTTAACTTTTTAATGATCACCATTCTAACTGGCATGAGATGGTATCTCATTGTGGTTTTGATTTGTGTTTCTCTAATGAACAGTGATGATGAGCTTTTTTTCATGTTTGTTGGCTGCATAAATGTCTTCTTTTAAAAGTGTCTGTTCATATACTTCACCTACTTTTTGATGAGGTTGTTTTTATCTTGTAAATTTGTTCAAGTTCCCTGTAGATTGTGGATATTAGCCTTTTGTCATATGGACAGATTGCAAAAATTTATTCCCATTGTGTAGGTTGCCTGTACACTCTGATGATAGTTTTTTTTGCTGTGCAGAAGATCTTTAGTTTAATTAAATCCCATCTGTAAATTTTGGCTTTTGCTGCAATTGCTTTTGGTGTTTTAGTCATGAAGTCTTTGCCCATGCCTATGTCCGAGTGGTATTGTGTAGATTTTCTTCTAGGGTTTTTATGTTTTTAGGTCTTACGTTTAAATCTTTAATCCACCTTGAGTTAATTTTTGTATAAGGTGTAAGGAATGGGTCCAGTTTCAGTTTTCTGCATATGGCTTGCCAGTTTTCCCAACACCATTTATTAAATAAGGAATCCTTTCCCCATTTCTTGTTTTTGTCAGGTTTGTCAAAGATCAGATGGTTGTAGATATGTGGTGTTATTGCGGAGGCCTCTGTTCTGTTCCATTGATCTCTATATCTGTTTTGGTACCAGTACCATGCTGTTTTGGTTACTGTAAGCTTGTAGCATAGTTTGAAATCAGGTAATGTGATGCCTCCAGTTTTGTTCTTTTTGATTAGAATTGTCTTGGCTATGCAGGCTCTTTTTATTCCATATAAAATTTAAAGTAGTTTTTTCTAATTCTGTGAAGAAAGTCAATGGTAGCTTGATGGAAATAGCATTGAATCTATAAATTACTTTGGGCAGTATGGGCATTTTCACGATATTGATTCTTCCTATCCATGAGCATGGATTTTTGTTTTATTTGTTTGTGTCCTCTCTTATTTCCTTGAGCAGTGATTTGTAGTTCTCCTTGAAGAGGTCCTTCACATCCCTTGTAAGTTTTATTCCTAGGTATTTTATTTTCTTTATAGCAATTGTGAATGGGAGTGTGCTCAAGATTTGGCTCTCTGTTTGTCTATTATTGGTGTATAGGAATGCTTGTGATTTTTGCACATTGATTTTGTATCCTGAGACGTTGCTGAAGTTGCTTATCAGCCTAAGGAGTTTGTGGACAGAGACGGTGGGGTTTTCTAAATATACAATCATGTCATCTGCAAACAGAGATAATTTGACTTCTTCTCTTCCTATTTGAATACCATTGATTGAGAATTTTTGCATCGATATTCATCAGAGATATTGGTCTGAAATTTTCTTTTTTTGTGTGTGTCTTTGCCAGGTTTGGGTATCAGGATGATGCTGGCCTCATAAAACGAGTTAGGGATGAGTCTCTCTTTTTCTATTGCTTGGAAAAGTTTCAGAAGGAACAGTACCAGATCCTCTTTGTACCTCTGGTAGAATTCGGCTGTGAATCCGTCTGGTCCTGGGCTTTTTTTGGTTGGTAGGCTATTAATAACTGCATCAATTTCAGAATTTGTTATTGGTCTATTCAGGGATTGGAATTCTTCCTGGTTTAGTTTTGTTTCCAGGAATTTATCCATTTCTTCTAAATTTTGTAGTTTATTTGCGTAGAGGTGTTTACAGTATTCTCTGATGGTAGTTTGTATTTATGTGGGATCAGTGGTGATCTCCCCTATATCATTTTTTATTGGGTCTGTTTGATTCTTCTCTCTTTTCTTCTCTATTAATCTAGCTAGCAGTCTATCTAATTTGTTACTCTTTTCAAAAAACCATCTCCCAGATTCATTGATTTTTGAAGGTTTTTTTGTGTCTCTATCGCCTTCAGTTCTGCTCTGATCTTAGTTATTTCTTGTCTGCTGCTACCTTTTGAATTTGTCTGCTCTTGCTTCTCTGTTTCTCTTAGTTGTGATGTTAGGGTGCCGATTTTATATCATTACCACTTTCTCCTGTGGGCATTTAGAGCTGTAAATTTCACTCTTAACACTGTTTTAGCTGTGTCCCAGAGATTCTGGTACAATGTGTCTGTTCTCATTAGTTCCAAACAACTTATTTATTTCTGACTTAATTTCATTATTCACCCAGTAGTCATTCAGGAGGAGGTTGTTCAGTTTCCATGTATTTGTGTGGTTTTGAGTGAGTTTCTTAATCCTGAGTTCTAATTTGATTGCACTGTGGGGTCTGAGAGAGTATTTGTTATGATTTCCCTTCTTTTGTGTTTGCTGATGAGTGTTTACTTCCAATTATGTGGTCGATTTTAGAATAAGTGTTATGTGGTGCTGAGAAGAATGTATATTCTGTTGATTTGGGGTGGAGAGTTCTGTAGATGTCTATTAGTTCTGCTTGGTTCAGAGCTAAGTTCAAGTCTTGAATATCCTTGTTAATTTTCTGTCTCGTTGATCTGTCTAATATTGACAATGGGGTGTTAAAGTCTCCCATTATTATTGTGTGAGAATCTAAGTCTCCTTGTAGGTCTCTAACAATTTGCTATATGAATCTGGGTGCTCGTGTGTTGGGTGCATATATATTTAGGATAGTTAGTGCTTCTTGTTGCATTGATCCCTTTACCATTGTGTAATGGCCTTGTCTGTTTTGATCTTTGTTGGTTTGAAGTCTGTTTTATCAGAGACTAGGATTGCAACCCCTGCTTTTTTTGCTTTCCATTTGCTTGGTAAATCTTCCTCCATCCCTTTATTTTGAGTCTATGTGTGTCTTTGCATGTGAGATGGGTCTCCTGAATATGGCACATTGATGGGTCCTGACTCTTTATCCAATCTGCCAGTCTGTGCCTTTTAATGGGGACATTTAGCCCATTTACATTTAAAGTTAATATTGCTATGCGTGAATTTGATCCTGTCATTATGATGCTGGCTGGTTATTTTGCTCATTCATTGATACTGTTTCTTCATAGTGTTGATGGCCTTTACGATTTGGTGTGTTTTTGCAGTGGCTGTTACAATTATTTTCTTTCCATATTTAGTGCTTCCTTCAGGAGCTCTTGTAAGGCAGGCCTGGCAGTGACAAAATCCCTCAGCATTTGCTTGTCTGCAAAGGGTTTTATTTCTCCTTCACATATGAAGCTTAGTTTGGCTGGATAGGAAATACTGGGTTGAAAATTCTTTTTCTTTAAGAATGTTGAATATTGGTCCCCACTCTCTTCTGGCTTGCGGGGTTTCTGCAGAGAGATATGCTGTTAGTCTGATGGGCTGCCCTTTGTGGGTAACCTGACCTTTCTCTCTGGGTGTCCTTAACATTTTTTCCTTCATTTCAACCTTGGTGAATCTGATGATTATATGTCTTGGGGTTGCTCTTCTCATGGAATATCTTTGTGGCATTCTCTGTATTTCCTGAATTTGAATGTTGGCCTGTCTTGCTAGGTTAGGGAAGTTCTCCTGGATAATATCCTGAAGTGTGTTTTCCAGCTGGGTTCCATTCTCTCCGTCACTTTCAGGTACACCAATCAAATGTAGGTTTGGTCTTTTCACATAGTCCCATATTTCTTGGAGGCTTTGTTCATTCCTTTTCATTCTTTTTTTCTCTACTCTTGTCTTCATGCTTTATTTCATTAAGTTGATCTTCAATCTCTGATATCTTTCCTTCTGCTTAATCAATTTGGCTAGTGATACTTGTGTATGCTTCACGAAGTTCTCATGCTGTGTTTTTCAGCTACATCAGGTCATTTATGTTCTTCTCTAAAGTGGTTATTTTAGTTAGCAATTCCTCTAACCTTTTATCAAGGATCTTAGCTTCCTTGCCTTGGGTTAGAACATGCTCCTTTAGCTTGGAGGAGTTTGTTATCACCCACCTTCTGAAGCCTATTCCTGTCAATTCATCAAACTCATTCTCCGTCCAGTTTTGTTCCTTTGCTGGCAAAGAGTTGTGATCCTTTGGAGGAGAAGAAGCATTCTGTTTTTTGGAATTTTCTGCATTTTACTCTGGTTTTTCCTCATCTTTGTGGATTTATCTGCCTTTAGTCTTTGATGTTGGTGACCTTCAGATGGAGTTTTTGCGTGGTCATCCTTTTTGTTGATATTGATGCTACTGCTTTCTGTTTGTTAGTTTTCCATCTAATACTCAGGCCTCTTTTCTGCAGGTCTGCTGGAGTTTGCTGGGGGTCCACTCCATTTGCCTGGGTATCACCAGCAGAGGCTGGAGAACAGCAGAGATTGCTGCCTGCTACTTCCTCTGGAAGCTTCGTCCCAGAGGGGCTCCCGCCAAATGCCAGCCAGTGCTCTCCTTTATGAGGTGTATGTCTACCCCTGCTGGGAGGTGTCTGTTCATCAGGAGGCATGGGGTCAGGGACTCAGTTGAGGAGGTAGTCTGTCCCTTATCAGAGCTCGAGCCTATGCTGGGAGATTTGCTGCTCTCTTCAGAGCTGGCAGGCAGGAATGTTTAAGTCTGTTGAAGCTGCGCCCACAGCCACCCCTTCCCCCAGATGCTCTGTCCCAGGGAGATGGGAGTTTTATCTATAAGCCTCTGACTGGGACTGCTGCCTTTCTTTCAGAGATGCCCTGCCCAGAGAGGAGGAATCTAGAGAGGCAGTCTGCCCACAGCTGCTTTGCAGTCTCAACTTCCCAGTAGCTTTGTTTACATTGTGAGAGAAAAACCGCCTACCCAAGCCTCAGTAATGGTGGATGCCCCTCCCCCCACCATGCTCAAGTGTCCCAGGTCGACTTCAGACTGCTGTGCTGGCAGTGAGAATTTCAAGCCAGTGGATCTTACCTTGCTGGGCTCCATGGGAGTGGGATCTGCTGAGGTAGACCACTTGGCTCCCTGGCTTCAGCCCATTTTCCAGGGGAGCGAGTGGTTCTGTCTCGCTGGTGTTCTAGCTGCTACTGGGGTATAAAGAAACTGCTGCAGCTAGCTTGGTGTCTGCCCAAATGGCTGCCCAGTTTTGTGCTTGAAACCCAGGGCCCTGGTGGCATAGGCACCCAAGGGAATCTCCTGGTCTGTGGGTTGTGAAGACTATGCGAAAAGCGTAGTATCTGGGCCAGAATATACCATCTCTCACTGCAGGGTCCCTCACGGCTTCCTTTGGCTAGGGGAGGGAGTTCCCTGACCCCTTTTGCTTCCTGGGTGAGGTGACGTCCCACCCTGCTTCTGCTCGCCCTCTGTGGGTTGCACCCACTGTCTAACCAGTCTCAATGAGATGAACTGGGTACCTCAGTTGGAAATGCAGAAATTACCCGCCTTCTGCATTGGTCTTGCTGGGAGCTGCAGACCAGAGCTGTTCCTATTCGGCCATCTTGCCTGGGAATCCCCCTCTTGAATTTTGAAGGATATTTTATTGCACATAGAAATCTAAGTTGAGTAATTTTCTTTCAGACTTTTAAAGATTATATTTCTTTGTACAGTGGTTTCCATTATTTTATTACTGCAAGTCTTACTGTTAATCCGTTAATTTGCCTTTATTTTCTTGCTACTTTTAATAAGTTATTTTATCTTTGATTTTCAGCAGATTTCCTAAGATGAGCCTAGGCAAGGTTTTCTTTGTATTTGTTCTGCTAGGCAATTATAGAGGTTTTAAATCTCTGGCATGATATTTTATCAGCATTGAAAAATTCTTTGTTATTTTATCTTCAAATATGCCTTCGTTTTCTTCCTTATCTTTTTCTTGGATTCTAGCTGCATTTACCTTCATAATTTCTTCAGATTCCAAGTGTCTCTTACTTTCTTTTTGTATTTTTCTTTTTCTTTTTTTTTTTTAAAGAGAGAGTCTCTCTCTGTCACCAAAGGTAGAATGCAGTGGCACAATTATGGTTCACTGTAAACTTGAACTCCTGGGCTCAAGTGACTCCTCCACCTCAGCTTCCTGAGTAGCAAGGACTACAGAAGTACAATCACACTCAGCTATTTTTTTACATTTTTGTAGAGATGGGGGTCTCCCTATGTTGCCCAGGCTAGTCTCAAACTCCTGGCCTCCAGTAATCCCTTCAGCCTCTGCCTCCTGAATCATTGGGACTGCAGATGTGAACCATGCCTGACCCATTTTTTCTTTATTTATTTTAACATCCTGCCCATATGACGTTTCTCTTTGAGATTAAAATTCAACATTATCTAGTCCTGGTAAGTATTTTTTGCAGAAACACTCACAACAGTTTTTTGCAGAAACACTCAATCTCATCAGCAAATGGACATTGTCATGACAGAGGATCTCCTACTTTGCCTAAGGGTTTAAAAATAATAATGCCTACTATTTAGCGAATTAAGATACAGTCTGAAGGTTTTATATTTCTATATAGGAAGTTTCAGTTTAATAGTATTCTGTTTTTAATAAATATTTTTCTATAACTTTTAACTAACATTAAATTACCTAAAAGTTCAAGATTAAAATTTTAACTTAAGGGAAGTAGTATTTTAGTAACTCTTTCAATTACATTAGGCCACTATTAAATATGGTTGCTAAAAAATTGTTATTCTTAGAAAACTTATTGTAATTAGAATTTTCTAATTCTTCTTCTCAAAAAAAGAAGTGCTTCTGTGTAATTTTGACAAATACTCTATAAATTTTATAATTTTTATATACTTAAGCATAAAGATAAAAAATGAGAAATGTAGCTAGAGAAATATATATTTCTTTATATTAAAATTATTATATATTTATTAAACAATAATCTCTGCTGAGTTACTTACCTTCTATTTACTCACTCATTGTATTAGGGTTCTCTAGAAGGACAGAACTAATAGGATAGATGTATATGTAAATGAAACATTACTCTTTTTAAACTATAAATTAAAAAAAACTTCTTTTTATTAAGGAGTATTGAATCAGATGATCTCAAGGTGAAATCCCACAATAGGCCACCTACAAGCTGAGGAGAAAGGAAGCCAGTTTGGGCCCCAAACCCTCAAAAGTAGGGAAGCCAACAGTGCAACCTTCAGTCTGTGATGGAATGTTTAAGAGTTCAAAAGCTGAAGAAATTGGAGTCCAGTGTTCGATGGCAGGAAGCATCCAGCATGGGAAAGATGTAGGCTGGGAGGCTATGCCAGTCTAGTCTTTTCATGTTTTTGTTTTGTTTTGTTTTGTTTTTTTCTTTTTTTTTTTTCTTCCTGCTTTTATATTCTGGCCATGCTGGCAGCTGATTAGATGGTGCCCACACAGATTAACTGTGGGTCTGCTTTTCCCAGCCCAGTGACTCAAATGTTAATCTCCTTTGGCAACACCTTCACAGACACACCCAGGAATAATACTTTGCATCCTAAAATCCAATAAAGTTGACACTACATATTAACCATCACGCTCATGATTAACATAAAACTACTTGTTCAATATAGGTAACATTTTATGTCTCCTGGGTAGAGATTGACTGAGGTGAGAGAAAGGCTATTCTTAGTTTTTGGTAAGTGATTATGACTAGATGATAAGCACTTGATTGTGATATTAAATCAATTAGGAATCATGGAGTAAATAGAGCTGGACATCTTTAGTTGGTTTTAAGAAAAAAAATTTGCTATTTTTATTTTGTCTTCTGTGTTAACCCAACAATTTTATCATTGCAAGAGACAGAAACCCAAAATAAAATATCTCAAGAAAATAACATAATTGTTAATATGTTTATTTGGAAGGAACTGTGAAAGCAAGGGACTTCAGCAACTTAAACTTTGACTCCATTCTAAACAACTTTCTTTTTGTACAGAGAGATACAGTGTAATTGTTTTTCTTCAGTTATGTAGCTAGAGTTAGACTCATCAGGATTATTTGCATGGAAGAGACAAATAATTACTAATTTGTACAGGCAAATATCCTACAAACTAACAGTCAGTTTAAGCTCCCACATGCATATCATAGACTACAGAAATCTTGCAGCATAATTAGTAGCAAATAAAATTGAATACCAACCAAATATTCATAATTATTAGAATGGGTGTTTAAATTGTGTTGTATCCGTATGACACACTACACAGTTTTCAATCAATATTTTTAAAATTTTTATTTTTTTCCCGTTTCATTCTATCTCCAGAAATTTAGACTGCTTAATGTTGCTTAATTCCACAAGTCATTGAAGCTCTGTTAAACAGTTTTCAATAATTTTTCTCTTTGCTCTTCAGATTGTATATTTCCCATTGATATGTCTTCCAATTGACAAACGCTTACTTCTGTCGTCTTCAATCTCCTATTAAAGCCATTCAGAAGAGTGTTTATTTTGGATATTTTATTTTTTAATTCTAAGATATTTTATTATCTTTTAAAAAAACATTTTTTATTTCTCTGCAGAATTCCTCCTCTATTCACATTTTATGGTCTTATCTTATATCATTGAACATATTTTTAATAGCTAATTAAAATGCATTTTCTGTAAAATTTAACATTGTATCCTATATTCTGAGGTTAGTTCTGTTGGCTATTTTTGGAATACAGAGTCATATTTTTTTCTTTACTTTCCCTTCCTTCCCTCCCTCCCTCCTTCCCTCCATTCCTTCCTTCCTTCCTTCTTCCCCTCCCTCCCTCCCTTCCTTCCTTCTTCCTTCTCTCCCTCCCTCCTTCTGCCTCTTTCCTTTCTCTCTCTTTTTTTCTTTCTTCATTTGTCTTTTGCATATATAGAAAATATTTTAATATCTTTATTTACATACAATTCACATACCATAAAATTCACCTATGTAAAGTGTAGAATTAAATGGTTTTTAGTATATTCACAGACATGTACACCATCACCACAGTCAAATTGAAAACATTTTTATCAGCCTAGAAGAAACCCCATATGCCTTAACTATCACACTTCTAATCCTCTATGCTTCTCCAGACCCTAAGCAACCACTGATCTAATTTCATCTCTATAAATTTTCTATTCTGGACATTTTATATAAATAGAATTATACAATATGTGATTTTTGTGACTGTTTTCTTCATATTTATTCCTTTTTATGTCAAATAATATTCCATTGTATGAAGTTGTCATATTTTGTTTATTCATTCATCAGTTTACGGGCATTTGAGTTGTTTAGTTTTAGTTGCATTTAAGGTTTTATTTTATTTCCTAATATCTATTAAGTTGATTGTTTTATGCCTTCTTGATAATTTCACTTTCTGAAGCCTTTGAGGGTGTCACACTACACTTGCTTGTTTATTCTGGCTCTCAGTTTCAGTGCATTATTTCCTTTTTGTTTTTCCCTTGGTGATTTTAGACCTATGTCTTGGAATCATTTTAGGTCTGGTTTAAAACTGTATTCCACTATGAAAGGATTTTATTGATTTTATTTTTCTCTCCCAGTTTCCTGGTGGCATTATCGATCACAGCCTATGTTAAAGTAAATTTTAAAGTTAAGATTTTTTGCAAAAATAAAAAAAAATGATGAAAAGTGAATTAAGAGTGTATCCCTGTAAGCCAAAGAACATCGAGTCATCTCAAGTTGGTGGATAATAAATGACAAAAATACATAAAATTATGAGGAAAATGTTTTGTGGCAGCTCAATAATTCACTTAAAAATACATTTTACACTTAGGGAGGCAGAGGCGGGTGGATCACCAGGTCAGGAGATCGAGACCATCCTGGCTAAGACGGTGAAACCCCGTCTGTACTAAAAATACAAAAAATTAGCCGGGCATCGTGGCCAGCGCCTTTTGTAGTCCCAGCTACTCGGGAGGCTGAGGCAGGAGAATGGAGTGAACCTGGGAGGTGGAGCCTGCAGTGAGCCGAGATCGCGCCGCTGCTGCACTCCAGCCTGGGCGACAGAGTGAAACTCCCGTCAAAAAAAAAAGAAAAAAAAAAATATATATATATATATATACACACACACATATATTTAAATATATCATCTGGATTTTCAAAAATACTATATCTGAAAGGTATAAAAGTTTTCTCTCCACTATATTGTAGAATATGTGGTCATAATAAATATGTCTAAACTTAGAAAATCTTTCATTTCAAATCTTTACAGTTTAAAAACTTACATATTTATAAACTATAGTAAGTATAATAAAGACTTCTAATGAAGTATTTTAGATATGTGTTCTAATTAGCTTATGGTTAATTGGCTAATTATTTGTCATAAATTTTATATTCGTGAAATGAATGCACATATCAGAATGCATTAACCTTAAACTTGGTTTTCACTTTATTTAAGATGATATGCATTTGTTAACTAATAATCCATAGTTTCTTCTTACTTTCTTTCTCATATTTTTCTTATATTCTTTCTAATAACTATCATTCTGTTATTGCTATTACTGAAATTGGAAAAAAACCAAGATGGAAAATTTCAATTATTTGGACATATCAGATATATATTTTTCTAATATAAAGTAATGACAAAATATATGTTAGTTCAAACATTAATTACAGTTTGGCACAAAAATTAAAAGATGTCCTTTATTAATGAATGTGTTACTGCTTATCTCTTCTGGATTTGGGAGCATCCAAGTTTTCTGTTTAGTATATTGGTAAATAGCAAAAAAGTGAAAAGGCAAGTTTGGCAGAAACGAATTTGAAACTCATTTGAAAAGGTTAGATTTTTCAGTGATGAAACTGCCCAGATTTTTTTTTTTTTTTGCTTTTACTGTCAAATTATGTTTCTCATGATAATTAGAAAAGTATAATTTTTATAGACTGTATTTGTATATGAATAAGCTTTCTAAGCATACCAAAAATATAGAAAATAAAATTCTGATAAAAATTGGCACATGTAATTGATTGCCTAACTCTGTATATTGAGAGTGTTACATTTAATTTCAATGGGAATTTAAACCAAATTTTTAAATATTAACATAACTATCACTATGAAAGCATGCATTTGAATAAAAACAACTGGGCAGTATCAGAATTTGCATAAGTCCCTAACATATTAGTAAAATAAAGGGAAATACTGTAACTTAAATGCCACAGCAGTAATTTTTTAATCAAGTTGTCACATATTACCAGAAAGTATTAGTATGGCCCGGCTTCATTCTCAAGATAATTTGTAGGCTCCTCAGATATCAGAAGATTTTGAATAAGGTTAAAATAATAAAAATGGATCTTTTGTTTTCTCAGCATGCACATATCCCTGAGACGTTTTACATGTAATTTCAGAAAGCAGAATAGTGAAGAAAGACAGGAAGTTTGTTATCCAGAACATCCATTTTGATCTTTTTTTTTTTTTTTTTGAGAAAGAGTCTCACTCTGGAGTGCAGTGGCCCAATCTCGGCTCACTGCAACCTCCACCTCACAGGTTCAAGTGATTCTCCTGCCTCAGCTTCCCGAGTAGCTGGGATTACAGGCACATGCCACCACGCCAGGCTAATTTTTTATTAGTAGTAGAGATTGGGTTTTGCCATGTTGGTCAGGCTGGTCTCGAACTCCTGACCTTACATGATCTGCTTGCCTTGGCCTCCCAAAGTGTTGGATTACAGGCGTGAGCCACTGTGCCCAGCCTTTATCTAGTCTTATTAAGGAGATTCCTGTTCTCTGTTAATCAACAGTGAGTTGAACTGGACTAGGTGGCTACTGGGAGTTAAGAATAGTCAAAGTTGCATCTGTAGGTAGTTAACTGCAAATATAGAAAAAAGATGAGAAAAAATAAATAACTGTACTAAATTGATAATAACAAACAAAATCTGCCTCAAATATTAATTAAATTAAGTTGTTACTCAAACATTCATTGACAAGGTAGGTTTTAGTTTTTATGTTTACTGATAATTGTGTGGTTTTGTATGTAGGACACTAAGGAAAGTTTGCATTGATTCACTATGACTCTTTAACATAATTATTAGTCACAGTGAACCATTTAAAGATATTGTGCACTAAATAGTTCGTTATGTAATATAGGCTATAAATATATGCTAAAAAATTAAAAATATGAAAGTTGAATTATTAATAACAAGACTGAACAAACGTACAAGTAATTAATATACCAAGTTAATAAATAAGATTGAAGCAGCTTTGCATATTATATTTCTTGAAGTTTTTGTAATTTTTATAACTCTGTGGCTGGAACTTATTAATTATTTGTTTATAGTTAAAGAAATTGAGACTCAGAGAATAAAGGAGATTTTACTTAAAGGTGTTTAATATTACTGAACCTCTTTTGAAGATGGAGTGATTTGGAAATAATGTGTAAAAGCCAAACCAGGCAACTTACTTGTATAGAAATATATCTTACAGTCAAGCCATAAGGTGAATTTTAGAGACATTTAGGCATTTCCAAAATACAGATTCAACTTGTTAAATTCCTGAACATACCAAATTACCAAAAAAAAAATAAATCAATTCATGTTGCTGATATCATCTCTGCTTCTCAAACTCAGAGTAGAAAAATATCAACCAGTGATACATCCTGAATATTTCTCATAAATCCTAGACCATTTTTCATGGGTTTAAAGTTAAACACTGACCTGGCCTTATAGTTACTGAACTCAAAGAGATTATGACTCAAGGCAGCCTTGCTCCATGCAGACATCAAAAAAAAAAAAAAAAAAAAGAAAAGAAAAGAAAAAAAAGCCACTGAAGAAAGCTCGAATTTAGTTACTTATCATCATCAGATTGAGGTTTAATCCTTTTCTTTGTCAGAGACAATAGGAAGGTGACTAAATTTGAACTCACTTTTAGGGTGATATATAGCAGAGATGTTAAATACCATTAAAACATCCCTCGACAAAGCCATAGTACAACTAAAACTTTGGATCCAAAAGGAAAGTATTATCACGTTTTAATCAAAGCCTACATTCAACTTTATGAAGGCAAATGGGTCATCAGTAGACTAAAATTGCCTGAGGTATTGGAAACTATTTTTGTCCAATAAAATAAAGGTATAAATATAGTAATTAATACATTGAAATTTAATAAAAATGAACTTTTTCTTTATTATATATATAGAAAAAACCTTAAATATTGTATTGAAACAGCACCAGAAATAATATGAGAAACAGCTTTTGTAAAGAACAGAATTGCCTTTTAAGACTCGATAGTTTGTAACAGTGATAAAAACATATGACTTAATAATTTTGGGTCTTTATACATCAGGCACTGTGTAACCTTATCTCATGTGATAGGAATTTTCCCATATGTTAGATAATATTGCCATGCCCCATTTATAAATGAGTCAAATTAGGCTCATACCTTAAAAATTGTTTAGGTATTCAGAGTGTATAACAGAGATAAGGCTAGAGCCAGGTCTTACCAAGGATCTGAGCTCTTCATTATGACACAACAGTAAAATTCCTTACAGGCAAAGAGCATATTCATTATTATTCGTTTCAATTCTATTAACTCTAAAAATTAATATGAGTAACATTATTTTTTCCTAGAGATTATCAATATTTTGCTAATTAATCTTAAGAATTTATAAAACAATCAATATGAGAGAAACTATGAGTTTACGGGGGAAAATCAACTAATTGACCAGAGACAAAGGGTACGAAAAATACAGAATGCCAGGGCAAATGATTAGATAATATTTAAATAAGTAACTTTACACTAATAAAACATATACCCAAATAAATTTGTTGCATATTTGGGGGTTTGAAATACTAAAAATAAGTACTACTAATATTATGTTGCATTGTTGTCATATTTGTCATTAATAATTCATGTTGTACTTACAAAGGCACAAACTTCATAAGATTTTACTAATAAAAGCATAAATAGGGGGCCAGGTGCAGTAGCTCACACCTGTAATCCCAGCACTTTGGGAGGTAGAGGCGGGTGGATCACCTGAGGTCAGGAGTTTGAGACCAGCCTGGCCAACATGGTGAAACCCTGTCTCTACTAAAAATACAAAAAAACTAGCCGGGAGCAGTGGTGCGCACCTGTAATCCCAGCTACTTGGGAGACTGAGGCAGGAGAATCACTTGAACCCGGGAGGCGGAGGTTGCAGTGAGCTGACATCAAGCCATGGCACTCCAGCCTGGGTGACAGAGCGAGACCCTTGTCTCAAAAATAAAAGCAAAACAAAACAAAACAAAAACAAACAAAATAAATAGAGATTAATGTTAATGAAGTTTGAGGTACCTTCTTCCTAAATAATCAGAAAATAAATCATAATTACATTTCCATGTTAGATTTTGGAGATTTATGTACATTTTGGTTTTGATTTGCATTTCTCTGATCATTAGTGATATTGAGAATTTTTTCATATATTTGTTGGCCACATGTATGTCTTCTAAGGTGAAGTGTCTGTTCATGTCCTTTGCCAATTTTGTAATGAATTTATCTGATTTTTGCTTATTAAATTGTTTAAGTTTCTTATGGATTCTGCATATTAGACCTTTGTCAGATGCATTTTTTGCTAATATTTTCCCCCATTTCATAGGTTGTCTATTTACTTTGTTGACAGTTTCTTTTGCTATGCAGAAGTTTTTTAGTTTAGTTAAGTGTAACATGTCAATTTTTGTGTTTGTTGCAGTTGCTTCTGGGGACTTAGTCTTAAATTCTTTGCCAAGGCTGATGTCCAGAATGGTATTTATTAGATTTTCTTCTAGGATTTTTATAGTTTTAGGTCTTATATTTAGCCTTTATTTCATCTTGAGTTAATTTTTTTGTATAGTGAAAGATAGGGGTCTAGTATTATTCTTCTACATATGGCTGGCCTGTTATTACAGCACCATTTATTGAATAGGGAGTTCTCTCCTCATTGCTTGTTTTTGTTGACTTTGTTGAAGGTCATATGGCTGTAGGTGTGCAGCTTTATTTCTGGGTTCTCTATCCTGTTCCATTGGTTTATGTGTCTACTCTTCTACCAGTACCATGCTCTTTTGGTTACTATAGCTTTGTAGTATAGTTTGAAGTCAGGTAATGTGATGACTTCAGCTTTATTCTTTTTGCTTAGAATTGCTATGGCTGTTTCAGTTCCTTCTCAGTTCCATATCAATTTCAGATTTTTTTTTTTTTTGGTAATTCTGCAAAAAAAGTCATTGGCAGTTTGATAGAAATATCATTGAATTTGTAAATTGCTTTGGGCAGTTTGGCCATTTTAACAATATTAATTATTTCTATCCATGAGCACATAATATTTTTCCACGAGTTTTTGTCATCTCTGATTTCTTTCAGGCGTGTTTCATAATTCTCATTGTAGAGATCTTTCACCTCCTTGCTTATCTGTATTTTTAGGAATTTTATTCTTTCTGTGGCTATTGTAAATGGTATTGGGTTCTTGATTTGGCTTTAAGCTTGAACATTACTGGTGTATAAAATGCTACTAATTTTTGCCCAACGATTTTGTATCCTGAAATTTACTGAAGTTTATTAGAATCTAGGAGCCTTTTGGCACAGTCTCTAGGGTTTTCTAAGTTTAGAATCATATCATCCATAGAGACAGATAACTTGACTTTCTCTCTTTCTATTTGGATGGTTTTTCTTTCTTCCTCTTGCCTGATTGCTCTGGCTAGGACTTCCAGTACTATGTTGAATACGAGTGGTGAGAAGAGACATCTTTGCCTTGTTCAAGTTCTTAATGGAAATGTTCTACATTTTCCCATTCACTATGATGTCAGCTATGGGTTTGCCGTAGGTGGCTCTTGTCATTTTGAGGTGTGTTCTTTCAACATCTAATTATTTGTTTAGGGTCTTTAACATACAGAGATGTGGAATTTTATTGAAAGCCCTATCATCCCTTATTGAGATGATCACCTGATTTTGTTTTTAATTTTGTTTAAGTGGTGAATCACATTTAGTGGTTTGTATCTGTTGAAGCAACCTTGCATACCAAGAATATAGCCTACTTGATCATTGTGTATTAACTTTTTGATGTGCTGCTGGATTTGGTTGCTAATATTTTTGTGGAGGATTTTTGGGTCTATATTCATTAGAGATATTGGACTGAAGTTTTCTTTTAATGTGTGTGTATGTGTTTGTCTGCCAGGAGCTGATATCAGAATTATGCTGGTTTTGTAAAATGAGTTAGGGCTGAGTCCTACTTTTCTGATTTTTTGGAAAAATTTCATTTGGATTGGTACCAGTTCTTCTTTGTATGTTTGGTAGAATTTGGCTGTGAATCTATGTGGCCAAGGGCTTTTTGTTGTTGTTGTTGGTAGGTTTCTTATTACAGATTCAATTTTCTAACTCTTTATTGGCCTACTCATGGTTTGCACTTCTTCCTGATTCAATATCAGAAAGTTGTGTTCTGGGAACTTGTCCATTTCTTCTAGGTTTTCTAGTTTGTGTTCATGGAGGTGTTTGTAATATTCTCTGAGGATTTTTTTGTATTGCTCTAGGGTCAGTTTTACATCACTTTTGTGATTTTTCTTTTGTGCTTATTTGCATCCTCTCTTTTTTCTTTGTTAATCTAGCTAGTGATCTATCATGTTTACTCTTTTGAACAACCAACTTTGGATTTCTGTAATCTTTTCTATAGATTTTTGCATCTCAATTTCATTCAGTCTTGCTCTAATTTTAGTTATTTCTTTTCTTCTGCTAGCTCTGGTGTTGGTTTCATTTCTTTAGTTCCTATAGGTAAGTGTTAGGTTGTTAATTTGAGACCTTTCTAACTTCTTGATGTAGGTGTTTTGTGCTACCAACTTTCCTCTTAACTATGCTTTAGCTAAGTCCTAAAGATTCTGGTATGTTGTGTCTCTGTTTTCATTAGAAACTAATAATTCTGAAAGTCAAATAGAACAGAATATATATGACAAAATTCAAATTAGTCACAGGAATAATTCATCACAGGAAATCAGAATGAAGAATACAAACAGTAAAACACACTAAAAAATCTAATAAATATGGAGAAGCAAGAAAACCTAACAAATGTTTTGGAAAAAAAACTTAAAAAACAGAAGAGGAAAAAATCAGAAACTAAAAATATTAATGATTTTTATAATGCAGAAATAATTGAATGTACATTTCAATATTATATTGTGTTTCAGGAAAGTTAGAGAAGGGGGTGCTAAACTGAACTATATACGAAACCATGTTCTTGATTTTGTTGAACTTCTTCAAGCATCCATAAAAATTAAGAAACATAACCTTTTGTGTTTAAGTTAACTCAGGAAAGACAGCTTCCATGCCTCTGTCCTTGAGAGATGGAAACATTTTTAAGATAAATTGTTGCATCTGATATTTTCATAATATCCAAAATTGAAACCAAACAACTACCTGTAATATGTAAACCTAATTTTCTGTTTCTTTTAGAAAAAAGAAGGATTATGAGGGCACAAACATTTTGACTGACAGAAAATTAATTTGTAATCATTGGGTCAAAAACGCATCTAGAAGATAAAATGTCATTGAAATATTAAATTTAACACGTTTATAAGAAATCTGAAAAATATACAGATGTAGTTTAAAAACTTAATTCCATGTTAACATTTATAGCAATTACTCTTCATGCCTATAAACAGACTGTTTAGAAAACAGTTGTGTTGGCTAGGCACAGTGACTCACGCCTGTAATCCCAGCAGTTAGAGAGGCTGAGGCACTTAGGGAGGCTGAAGCGGGAGGATCACCTGTGGTCGGGAGGATCACCTGTGGTCAGGAGTCTGAGACCAGCCTGGCCAACATGGCAAAACCCTGTCTCCCCTAAAAAAATACAAAAATTAACCAAGGGTAGTGGTGCGTGCCTGTAATCCCAGCTACTCAGGAGGCTGAGGCACAAGAACTGCTTGAACCCGGGAGGTGGAGGTTGCAGTGAGTCGAGATTGTGCCACTGCACTCCAGCCTGGGTTACAGAATGAGACTCTGTCTCAAAAAAAAAAAAAAAAAGAAAAAGAAAATAGTTGTGTTGTTGAAGAAATAGCCACTCAAAATTAAGGGCTATTTTCTTTTATGTTTGTATGATTTCATATAGAATTCTATTATAAATATCATTAAAAAATCTATAAAATAAACCCAGTACACTGAAATGTCTAATACTGAAATGTTTATCTGTCCCCAAATTATTGAACACATTTTTCAACTATTTAATGCAAGAAAGCCCCCTAAAGCACTTAAGTATAAAAGCAGCAAAAGACCACAGCAAGAATAATTTAGATTATCTTCATGTATCATAAACTTGGGTTTGTGTATGAACACCAGGAGCTATAGACCATAGTAAGTCTTATTATAGATAATATAGTCAACTCAACCATGTGTATGATGCTTGGTCATGCAGTAAATATACTGAGCTCTTTAAAACTACAGATAGCCATTAACAGTTTTCTGACATAACCCTTTGGCTGAAATGCCAAGTAGCTGCTTTATATAAGCGTAAATTAAATGACTATCCACTCTAGGTTGGATACTGTAAGGAGAAAGGATGCAATGGTTTTATCATCCTTCTTTATAAACATTGTTTCACTATTGGTATCTGTTGTGCAATCATTTATTCCATTAATGATTCCACACGTTTTCATCAGAGCCAATTGGATGAATAACTACTGTTTAAACAAGGTCATTCTCCCATTACTGAGAGTCTTAGCCTCATTAATGATAATAGGAGGGAGGGCTGTTGGCCCTGCATCAGCATGAAATAGGCTTAGTGGGAAACATTCAAAGATCAAGAATAAAATTATAGCTTTTTAAAAGTTATTATTAAAGAATTCATTCTCTCTAGGAGGCAAAAGTCAAAGCAATTAATTGGCCGATTTGGGGGAGGATATCAAAATATACAGATTCACTGGAAGTTACCACATTCAAAGGTTCAAAATGAATAGCAAATCTCTTTTATTTTTATTGCTGTCTCTGTGATAAAGGCAAAAGAGGAAATTCTTTTTTTCCCTCCATCTCCCAACCCTATTTATGTTTTTGCTTTTTAATTCAATGTCATATATTTTGAGCCTTAAGATACTATTAAACTCCTGTGAGCTTTGTTTCTGGCCTGAGGCTCCTCTATGTAAGTGTTGTTTTTATTTTTAAGTCTAGATGTGAATTGAGCAGAAACAGATGGGGGTTAATGGATTGTGAGTCCTCATTGTGTGAAAGGAAAAGCTTCTTTTAATAAGGTGCCTAGTAAACATTTGCCAGTTGCTGCATTTTTATGATAATTTAATCTGGCTGAATGTTAATTTTACCTTAGGAGTTTAAAGCACTGATTCTCAAACAAATACACTGGGATCACCTGGGGTGCTTGTTAATAATCTATACTTATAGGCCTCAAACTTTAATTTTGATTTACTAGGACATGAGACCAGAAATATAAAATCTAAAATCTATTCAGTGGAGAACTACATTTTGAGAAACAAGGGTATAAACTTGTAGTTGTTAATCTCTCATTACATATACTGAAACAAATAATGACTAATAGATTTAAGAGACAATTTTATTACCATTCTCTTTTTCCTCATTTCTCCAAAATATCTTTTTAAAATATTTATTTTTATTTTATTTTTGTATCAAAATATTACATCCATGCCATACATATATACCACTATTATGTATCCATAAACATAAATATAAAACGTTTTTTCTGATGACATATTTGACAACAAAAGACAGGTATTACTAAACTTGGCTAGTTTTTCCTAGGAAGCAATCAGTGTTTATGACAATCGCCAAGTTTTAATAAACTTGTGAGTAACAGTTATGAAAGAAATGATTTAATATTTACAGGTTTTGCCTCAATCCATAAAAAAGTTGAGCCTCTAGCAATCTGTTTTTTTTTTTTTTTTTGAGATGGAGTCTCGCTCTGTCACCCAGGCTGGAGTGCAGTGGCGCAATCTCGGCTCATGGCAAGCTCCGCCTCACGGGTTCACGCCATTCTGCTGCCTCAGCCTCCCGAGTAGCTGGGACTACAGGCGCCTGCCACCACACCTGGCTAATTCTTTGTATTTTTAGTAGAGATGGGGTTTCATCGTGTTAACCAGGATGGTCTTGATCTCCTGACCTCGTGATCTGCCCGCCTTGGCCTCCCAAAGTGCTGAGATTACAGGCGTGAGCCACCGTGCCCGGCCCAATCTTTGTTTTTTAATATAAGAAGTGAATTTGAGTTTCTGATTATCTAGATATTCATTTACCTTTCCTATTTTATGCATACATGGATAGCTTATTCTTGTACATTCGAATAATGACTAGTAATTTCTGATAATTAGAAAAGTTTTAGGCCAGCTCGGAATACCAGCCTTATCATTTACCAGCTGTGTAACAGTCTATATGTGAAGTTACTTTTCTAACTAGCAATTATTTTAAATGAAATGAAGCTGATTATACGCTTCACTATAATATTGCTGTCAGTATAACTGAGATATTGTATGTAAAGCATTTTACGCTGTTAAGGGCATATGGAAAATAAACAACTAGAATTAATATCATTGTCATTTGCCTGATTATCATTATGAAATATAATTTCATGATTATAATAAGTATTGTTTATAATACACATTACTTTAAAAAACTCAGCATATTTCTCTTTTTATAATGAGCTGACATTGGCTTCTATTTTACTGAATGATCTATCTTTGACAGAAAGAGTATGTGACCTGCTTTTAGGTGCAAACAAATAAAGGAATAGTAAATTAATGCATAAGTCAATGACATTCTTACATGATAGTTAAGTAAATTCAAGACAAAAACTATTTTGTAGTGTTAAGGTTGTCTTTATAGTAAATTTGAAAAAGACTGTGAAAACAATGAAGTCTATATTTGTACTAATTAAGATGGAACATGATAGAGGCACAGTAGGAATGGCAGAGAATATGATTCACAGAGCAATAAAATGCTCTTTGGTGGAATGTTCTGTTCCTGTTACAATGGTACCTGTTAAGATCATACAGCTCGGAGGATGTCAGAATGTGTAGCCAAAAAGCACAGCTTGCCTTAGAGTGATATTTGCAGCAATTTGAAAAGAAAATTAAAAGTGAAGTAGAAATAACTGAAAACAAAAGGATTCAACATATTCATATTGGGAAAGATTAAAAACAAAAAGAACAACACTGAAAAATCCATTAATTAGAAGTGGGATATTCTATTAGTCAACACAAATTGAAGTAAAAACATAATCAATTTAAGAGATGTTCATATTAAAACTTGCCTTTTCGATTTTCTTTCTAGATCTTCTGGCTAATACAAGCACTCAAATAGATATATCCATGAAATTTCTGGCTTTCTCTCTCTCTCTCTCTTTTGTAATATCATTAGGAACACATGGACTTCTACATATTCAATGTGTGACAATCAATTGCAGTTACTGTTTTTAGATATTTTACCCAGTTAGAAACCTAACAATGTATTGTTGATTCATTGTATACATTTACACCCTAAACAGAAAATTTAGCAGTTTCTCCAAGGAGGCCTGGTTACTTCTCTTGGAACAAAGTATCCTTAAGTGTTAAACAATAACAGCAGTTTTGGGAAGAGTAATTAAAAGAGCCAATATCATGAAGAAGGAGTCTGTCATTGAGTAGTTAATCCTAGAGCCGTGTTAAGTCTCCTGAGAAACAGCTATCTACTCTTTTCTCCTATTCCAGAGACACAGCAGCATTTTAAGTGAGAGAGATGACTAGACAAGAGGTTCTCAGAGACTAACGCCCAAAAAATATCTCCTAGAGAGGATCCTGAACATTTTAAGCCTGTATGTCTGGGTAGGGGTCTGATAATTAAAACTTCAAGTGCCCTCAGGTGCCAAGTTGACTTATACTGAGAAAAATATTCAGGAATATGTTTTGTATGTCGGTAATATCCAGGCAGCTCATACCCTAACAGACTCTATTCTTCTGTCTCTTCTCAAGCCTATTAAGGTCACAATTCTTCATGGTCCATTCCCTGTATCTCCTCATGAATGTTGGCTATCACAGTTTCTGACAGCCATCTGCCCTCATTTTACCATCTATTCTAGATAATCTAAGCTCCAAGAATCCCAGAGTGTTTATTTTAAAATGTTACATTTGAGGGCCATGGGAATATGTGAGAGATGGGGTTGGGAAGAGTGTTGGTAAATAAAAAGAAAGAGGAGAGTCATTAAATGTTTTGAGTACTAATTTTCCAGAAAATGTGTTAAGATTTTTACATAGTTTAAACCTAAGTGCAAATCTTCTGAGATTGTCCCTATGATTAATTATATTTATATTAACATATTAATATTTTGTGTTATTATACAATAATTAATAATTATTGTGTCTACTGTATTATACATTATATAATATATAATATGTTATAATATATAATATATTATAGTGCAGTATATTTATCTCATATTTTATAATATGCTAAAAATAAATATTTAAGGCTTAGATTGATGAAGTAATTTTTATAGGGTACCAACTTAAGATGTGAAGAACAGAGATTTGAAAGCAGTATAGTCTGATCCCAGAGTGATCTTATAAAAAGTACAAGAACCTGAAGAGAATTCATGAAGAAAAAAAAAAAAGAAGAAATGAAATGCTACCTGATTCTAAGAAGATAGATTTTAGTCCCTACAACAGAAAAACTGGTTTAACTACAGCATAGAGGATAAAATTGAAAAAGTATTATGGCAAAAAAGACTGTGGCTTAAACATTAAAATAATAATTTTTTTTTTTTTTTTTTTTGGAGACGTAGTCTCGCTCTGTTGCCCAGGCTGGAGAGCAGTGGCGTGATCTCGGCTCATTGCAAGCTCCACTGGGTTCACGTCATTCTCCTGCCTCAGCCTCCCGAGTAGCTGGGACCACAGGCACCTGCCACCAAGTCCGGCTAATTTTTTCGGGTTTTCTTTTGTTTTTTTTTTTTAGTAGAGACGGTGTTTCACCGTGTTAGCCAGGATGGCCTCGATCTCCTGATCTCCTGATCCACCTGCTTTGGCCTCCCAAAGTGCTGGGATTACAGGCGTGAGCCACTGCGCCCGGCTTAAAATAATAAATTTTTAATCCTTATACCTACGAATGTGGTGCTGGACATCTAAAATACTAATATTCTTTTAATATTTTACCTATACTCTACTTATGTATTTTGTAATTCGTTGCAGCCCTACCAAAACCTTTACAACCAGATGTCGTTCATGCTGTGTGAAGGAATTTTACTTTTGTACAAAAGAAAACATCAGGAAAACACAAAGCATATCCAACTGCTGCTAAGTTCCTTCCATGAAGCCAGATAATTCTAACACTAGTGTGGGAATGCTTTATAATCTAGCTCAGAAGCATAAAAAGTAGAGGACTGGGGCGGTGGCTCACATCTGTAATCCCAGCACTTTGGGAAGCCCAAAGGGGTGGATCACCTGATGTCAGGAGTTAGAGCCAGCCTGGCCAACATGGCAAAACTCTGTCTCTACTGAAAATATAAAAATTAGCCAGGTGTGGTGGCACACACCTGTAATCCCAGCTACTCAGGAGGCTGAGGCAGGAGAATCGCTTGAACCCAGGAAGTTGGGGTTGCAGTGAGCCAAGATCACGTCACTGCACTCCATCCTGGGCAACACAGCGAGACTCTGTCTCAAAAATAAATAAATAAATAAAATAAAGAAAGAAGAAGAAGCATAGTATAGAAAATACATTCAGAACTTCCCTCTCAATTTTCTGCCAACTCCGGAACCCAGGAAGCCCGGCCTTAATAAGCATTACTTGATGTATTCTTCTTTTTCAAAGCCAGCTATTTTGAACTCAGTAAAACAAAAGGCAGAAGATGTTTGCATACAATAGGTGATTTCTTTAATTGAATCTTTTGTTTTCTGACTATATTGAGGTTTAATTTTACATAAAATGAATTATTAACATTAACCAACTTAAGTTTTACAAAATTTATTTGGATTTTTTCTGGATTCTCTAGCAACCAAGGTTAAACATTATTAAATTATTCTTTCTATCCTACCCATATTGTATCATATTATTTAGTTGTGTAATGCAATTGTTGTTGGAAACTGAGAACCAATTGAAGACAGTGATAGTCAACTGAATTGTTTACCTTTTTTCTAATCAAGGTCTGTTGTTTAGGTTAGATAATGATTCTTTTTGTCTGATGAGAGACACAATCTTAATATAAACAAAATTAAAAGTAAGACAAAGAGTTTGAATATTGTAAGTGCTATTATATTAAAATGTCAATAAATGGAATTCCAATCTAAATATAAAACTCTTTCCTTATGAAGATTGCTACTGATATTAAGTCAAAGTAAAAGTACTACTAATAGAAACATAATAGCACAGTAGAGATGATAATAAGGTAGAATGAGTGCAGCTTCAGTTACAATTTCTCACCATAGACTGAGCATGCCAGGATCTCATTCATAGTCATTGTATAAAACAGGCTTTTTACAAGACAATATATTTGCTCTGTTCTCCTTTTCAACAAATAATTCTTTCTGATAAAACTTCGAGTCTTCCTATGGCTGTATGATACTACTAATCTCATGCGCATATTGAACTTTTCCTTTACAAATAACTCACCACTTTTTTTTTCTCAAGTAACTCCACAACTCCACTAATATGTAGAGCTTCCTTAAATTAAAAAAGATTTACTGTTGACACATACTTAGAAAACACCTGTGACTTAATTCACTAAAGTATAGCTTTATTATTAAAGTCAACTTGTAAATATTAGTAAAGAATTTAGTTTCCTTTGAAACTTTCTCAGGCAAATGAAAGCCTTATACAAACGTATGACATTTTTTCAGAGATTTTTTTCAGGCATTCATATTTCAGTGCCTATCTCCTGCTGAGATGTCTCCCCATAAAGTTATCATTTGCATGGTCCCAAACACTTCTTATCTTTAAAAAATATTGTGGGTACATAGTAGATATATATATGTTTACTGTGTACATGAGATATTTTGGCACAGGCATGCAGTGTGAAATAATCACATCATGGAGAATAGGGTATCCATCACCTCAAGCATTTATCCTTTGTGATACAAATAATCCAAATACACTTTTTTAGTTATTTTAAAAATTACAATTAAATTATTATTGACCATATTCATCCTGTTGTTCTATCAAATAGTAGGTCTTATTCATTTTTTAAATTACTTTTTTGTACCCATTAACAATCCCCATGTTTTCCTCAGCCCCAGACTACCCTTCTCAGCCTCTGGTAACCATCTTTCTACTCTCTATGTCCACGAATTCAATTGTTTTGATTTTTAGGTCCCACAGATAAGTGAGAAGATGCAATGTTTGTCCTTCTATGCCTGGCTTATTTCACTTAACATAGTGATCTCCAGTTCCATCCATGTTCTTGCAGATGACAGGATCTCATTCTTTTTTATGACTGAATAGTACTCCATTGTGTATACATACAACATTTTCTTTATCCATTCATCTGTTGATGGATGCATAGGTTTCTTCCAAATCTTGGCTATTATGAATAATACTGCAATATTCTTGATAGACATAGATGCAAAAATCCTGAATAAAATATTAGCAAATTGAATCCAGTAGCACATAAAGAAGCAAATCCACCATGATCATCAAGGCTTTATCCCTGAAATGCGAGGTTGGTTCAACATATGCAAATCTGTAAATGTGATTTATCATGTAAACAGAAATCAAAAATTCTACTATGAAGACACGTGCACATGTATGTTTATTGCAGCACTATTTACAACAGCAAAGATTTGGAAGAAACCCAAATGCCCATCAATGTTAGACTGGATAAAGAAAATGTGTTACATATACACCATGGAATACTATGCAGCCATAAAAAAGAATGAGTTCATGTCCTTTGCAGGGACATGGATGAAGTTGGAAACCATCATTCTTGGCAAACTAACACAGGAACAGAAAACCAAACACCACAAGTTCTCACTCAAAGTGGGAATTGAACAGTAAGAACACATGAATACAGGGAGATGAACATCACACACGAGGGCCACAGGGAGTGGGGGACAAAGGGAGGGATAGCATTAGGACAAATATCTAATGCATGTGGGACTTAAAACTTAGATGACAGATTGATGAGTGCAGCAATCCACTATGGCACATGTATACCTATCTAACGAACTTACATGTTCTACACTTGTATCCCAGGACTTAAAGTATAATAATAATAATAATGTAAAACCCCACATGATAATCTCAATAGATGTGGAAAAGGCTTTTGATATAATTTAACATCCCTTTATGTTAAAAACCTTTGACAAATTAGGCACCAAAGAACATACATCAAAATAATAAGAGCAATGTATGACAAACCCACCTCCAAAATTATACTGAATGAGGAAAAGCTGGAAGCATTCCGTTTGGGAATTGAAACAAGAAAAGGAGGTGCACTCTCACCATTCCTAATCATCATAGTACTGGATGTACTAGCCAGAGCAATCAGGCAAGAGAAAGAAATAAAAAGCATCCAATAGAAAGACAGGAAGCCAAACTATCTCTGTTTGCAGATATGATGATTTTATACCTATTAAACCCCATAGTCTCTGCCCAAAAGCTCCTATATCTGATAAAGAACTTCAGCAAACTTTCAGGATACAAAATCAATGTACAAAAGTCAGTAGCATTTCTACATGCCAATAACACCCAAACTGAGATCCAAATAAAAAATGCTATCCCTTCCACAATAGTCAAACATACACACACACACAAAATACCAAGGGATACAGCTAACCAGGGAGGTAAAAGTTCTCAATGAGAATTATAAAATGCTGCTGAAAGAAATCAGAGTTGACACAAATGAAAAAACATTCCATTCTCATGGATAGGAAGAATCAACATAGTTAAAATGGCCATACTGCCCAAAGCAATTGCAGATTCAATGCTATTCCTATCAAACTACCTATGACATTTTTTCAGACAATTAGAAAATACTATGCTAAAATTCATATGGAACCAAAAAAAGCCCAAATAGACAAAGCAACCCCAAGCAAAAAGAACAAAATTGAAGGCATCACATTACCGGACTTCAAACTATACTGCAAGGCTACCGTAAACAAAGCAGCATGGTACTGGTACAAAAACAGACACAAACACCAATGGAATGGAATAGAGAGCCCAGAAATAATGCTATACACCTACTCACACAATCTGATTTTCAACAAAGTTGACAAAAACAAGCAATGGGGAAAGAACTCCTTATTCAATTTATGGTGCTGGGATAACTGGGTAGCCATATGCCGAAGATTTAATCTGGACCCTTTCCTTATACCACATACAGAATAACTCAAGAGGGATTAAAGACTTAAATGTAAAATATAAAACTATGAAAACTCTGGAAGATAAACTAGGAAAACCTATTCTGGACATAGGCCCTGGCAAAGATTTTTCATGATGAAGATATCAAAAATAATTGCAACAAAAATAAAAATTGACCAATGAGATCTAACTAAACTAAAGATCTTCTGTACAGAAAAAGAAACTTTTGAAAGAGCAAACACACAACTTACAGAATGGGAGAGGATATTTGCAAACTCTGCATCCAACAAAGGATCTAATATATAAAAAATCTGTAAGGAACTTAAACCACAAGCAACAAACAAACAACCCTATTAGAAAGTGGACAAAGGATGTGAAAGACACTTTTCAAAAAAGATAAACACACTGCCAACAAGCATATGAAAAAATGGTCAACATCACTAATACTTAAAGAAATGCAAATCATAACCACGATGAGATAATATCTCACATTAGGTTACAATGGCTAATATTAAACATTCAAATAATAACAGATGTTGGCGAGGCTGTAGAGAAAAGGGAATGCTTATACACTTTTGATGGGAATGCAAATTAGTTCAGCCACTGTGGAAAGCAATTGGGTGATTTCTCAAAGAACTTAAAACAGGACTACCATTCTAACCAGCAATCTCATTATTAGATATACACCCAAAGGAGTATGAATCATTGTACCATAAAGACATGTACATGTATATGTTCACTGATGCATTATTCACAATAGCAAAGACATGGAATCAACCTAAATGACCATCAACATTAGACTGGATTAAAAAAATGTGGTACATATGCACCATGGAATACTATACAGCCATAAAAAAGAGCAAAACCATGTTCTTTGCAGCAACATGGATGGAGCTGGAGGCCATTATCCTAAGTGAAGTAACTTAAGAACAGAAAACCAAATACCACCTGTTGTCACTTATAAGTGGAAGCTGAACACACACGAACATGGAGCAGGGAACAGTAGACATCAGTGCCTATTTCAGGGTGGAGGTTGAGAGGAGGGTGAGGACTGTAGAACTATTTATTAGATACTATGTATTACCTGGGTAATTAAATAATCTGTACACTTAACCCCTGCAACACTCAACTTACCTATATAACAAACTGGACATGTAACCCTGATAAAAGTTTAAAAATGAAAGAAAATTGAAGGATAATATAATAATGATGATTTATTTCAGTATTTCATCATTATTCCAGAAAATTTTATGATTCTACCATGTTTATTTTTAGTATTTTTTGTTTAGTTGGGAATAATTGATAAATAATAATGAAATAATTCCCAAAAGATAAAATAGTAAAATGTTTTAAGATGTAGAAAAAAAATTTCACTGTAACCTCATCAGGAGTTTTATGTTCTTAAAAGGTATAATGGATTCATATGGTAAGAATCTTTGGTAACCTTCCTTTCTATCTTTATCATAGAGATAAAATTAAATTTATTAAATAAAAATTAATTTTTTGTTATTCTTTGAAATGATACACACAGAAATAAATAATAAAATATCACAAATGTCAAATTTAAAAAAAAACTTCAAAAACTAAAATAAAGTCTAAAAGCCCCTATTGTACATAAAAGGTTAAGGAAAACTTTATTTGCTAACTCAGCACTTATGCCCGTTTAACATATATTTATGTGATTGCTTCACATATCTTCTTTTTATTTAAGAGGGATTTGAGAAAGATGAGAAGAAAATACATTTTGATAAGTTTTTTAAATCTTTCTTGCACATAACTATTAAGGGTTTGAATGAGACAGGAAGAGGGTAATTGTCAGACTGGTTGGAGAATGGAGAAGCAATATCAATTCCTCTTTTTATAACTTGAATTTCTGGCAAGCAATTTGTTATTAGAACTTTTGTTCTGTCATCAGCAGACAGAACATAAATCTATGGAGGCATCATAGTGTACTTTGATCATACTAAGCCAGAATGGATTCTGATACGTTTTGTTGATAACCCTAAGATTCAGAACAATAGTGATACTGCCTGCCATAGACAAATTTACCTGGTGTAGGGCTTGTGACTCATTCCAAGAACCAGCTCAGCAGTAAGCTTGAAAGATTTGTTGAATATGCAACAGTGCTGACAACTATGTATAATTTTTTTTACTTGAATTATCTAAGATGCTAGATGGGATAATAAAATAAATGAATTTTTGAAAAAATGTTTTTTTCGTTGATAGTAGGCATTAGTTTCACCAAAAGACTTTAGGGGTTTGATGGTTCAAACATCTGGCCTAGGGATACAAGACTAACTATGGCTCTGACTATAAGAGGTACATAAAAGATCTTCAAAATTATTTATAGAAGAAAAAAGCTACATTAATGAATTCTTTCTCATTTCATATTGTATTTTTCTTCATGAAAACTAGGCGTATCCCTCCCCCAATAGCATACTATAGCTGAATCATCCAGATACCCTGGTATCTTTGTTCTATACCATTTTTATTGCTATTGGAGAGATCTTCTGCAGCAAATGGCTACTAGAGGAACAGACTATTTAACAACTGCCAGTCAGCCCTGATTTTTAGTATGAATTAAATCGGTCATCAAAATTTGTAGGAAGTCTACAATGGCAGTGCTCTAAATACATAAATAAAACTAACTGATCTTATGCAGGAAAAATAGGAGGTGATAGCTAAATTAATATAATTACCACAAGATGGGGACATTTGAAGTATTATGGGATACACAGAAGGAGTTTATTTATATCATCTGAAAATAAGAAAGAGAAAAGAAAATATTATGATGTAAATTCAGCTGGCCTCCTTTTTAACTCTTAAGCTGAAAATAGGACATGAGAAAATGAGAATTTGGATATGAAATGGAACACAGGAATTATTTTAGTTATTTGGACATTGCCTGGTGAAGACAGGGCTTGGTAAATGTGCTAGTTATGTCTAGTTTTATATATAAATATATATGTATGTATTTTTTTCTCATGGTTAGATTCAGCTCCGTGAAGGTAAAAGTACATCTTATTCATGTTTAAATCCCTGTCATCTAGCAAGGAATAGACTCAAATGTGTCCAGAATTGACTGTGACCTCTCCTTTTGGATTTTCCTTATCAAACACATGCCTTAAGGCTGAAAGTCTTCTTTCTGAAATTAATCTCTGAGCATCAAGCTTAAATTACTTGAAACTGCTTTCTTTATAAGAAAGTATACTTCTGGGCTTATCTATCTATTTGGACTTAGTTACTTCAGCATCTTGTTGAAAAGCTTGAAGATAGAAAAGTTTCACCTACCAAATGGAAAAAAAAAGGAAAGGTAAAACAAATTATTATCTTGTGGTTTCGTCAGCTACTTTTATCAGATTCACAGATATCAACTTTAGTTGTGACTGAATTGGAAAGATCTTGGAGGAGGCAATATAGAGAAGGGAAAAGGCTACAAAATGTGTAACCCTGGATTCCTCATATTTTAGCAGCTGATAGGTACACACTTGACATTAAGAGTAACAACAGAAACTGTATTTGTTTGTGTTCCTTCTGAATAATGCTAGTTGTCAAGTTCCTACCTAGATGGCAGGCAGGAAACACATATGTTACAACATCCCCTGTACCTAGAACTGGTTAAGGCTCAGCACAAGTGCTTCAGTATCTATGTCTTCATAATTACATTGCGAGGTTATCTTTATCAACTCTTTCTTCAATCCTCTCATACTGCGAAAATAAGCACATATGCAAAAAGTGCACATAACAGTACTGAAGGCTGATGAGAACTGGAGTGTATAGTTCACATCTCCTTCTTCACAAGTATCCCCAGGTGTCAGTACACAAACCACACAAACCATGTAATCACAGGCTGCTTAGATCATGCACAGCAATCAATGTGAACAAATGCTCAGTGGTACAGTCACATATGCAGGCCTGCAGGATGCCTTTTTAGGTTCAGCTATGACTCTATTGCTGAAAATAGAAGGGATTAGATAACTCAGAAAGGGAACACTAAAAAAACAAACATTAAAATATTATATTGCACTGGCCCTTCCTCGATATCTCTATTCATAGATACAAAACAGATGGGCATTTTGCCTTGAACATGATCATCACTAAGTATATACTATTGAATGAATATTATGTATAATGACTCATACACAATGACACATTTACAAAGCCACTTATCTACTTCTTGCATTCTTTGCATCTCTATTAATAATGTTTCACAAACTAAGGATATTTTCTATAAAAAGTAGAGTGCACATAAACATAAAATTTCATGATATTCATGAATTTCCTGGAGTTCATTTATAGGTCGCAGACACCAAGATAAGATATCTTGATCAATTTTCTTATTTCACGGAGGAGCAAACTGAGACCTTAAGTTACTTGAAAGGTCAGTTCATTGCCTTTCCAACCGTACCATTATATTGACTTTCCTTTTATGGATGAGAAATGACTTAATGAAATAATTCTTACAATGCCTCAGTAATAGAAGAGTCACTCAAGGCTACTTGGTCCTAAAATAATATTAATTATTTTATTGATGGCTCAGGATAATCTAGATGTCACACATTATTCTCCTTTAAGCAGAGCAATAACATACAACTGACTAGAATTTCCTGAACATCAGGAACTTAATTGATTGTGTCTATCACTATCTTATGCACTTAAAGAAGATTCTTCTTTTGCCAGTAGCAGGAGGTAGTAAGAGTATATTAAGATTTTCCTAGTTCTTATTTATTAATTTTTGCAGCTCCACCTCATATCATATAAAACATATAGAAATTCACTCATATTCCACATGAAATGATATTTATGTGTAACTACATAAAATTTGGTTTGTGGTTCAATAGTCCGATAAATATAATTTTTTGGTAAACATACAATTATACATTCATAGTTTAATTTTGTAATATTTTTCCTGCTATGAACCAATGCTTTTTATTTTTACAGATTCAAAAACTTTTCTGCATCTGTGAAAAGCAATTAGGCCTAGGCCTGTGCTCAAATGACTAACAAACGAAGCAGTCTTAATAAGAGGTGGCTATTACTTGGAAGAAATCTCCAAAGACTTTGTGATTTAGTACAGATTGACATTCAAAATCACTGATAATTGGTATTTGGGAATGAATATTTTCTTCAGCTCAAATATTGGATCCAAAATTTGGTATTGATTTCAAAGCTTAGCCTGGAAAGGCCAGGGAGTTGAAGCTGGATATAAGTTAGTGTTCTGAGCTATGAGAGCAAATAATATAAAATGTAAGTGAATCAAATACACAAATAGCCTATTTGTTACACACCCTAATGTTAGTCAACTGAGTGCAGAGTCTATATATATTCATCACAGTTGATAGCATTCATCATTGTTTATATCAGTTAATAAATATATGATGGATAAACATGATTTATTTTACATCATATTGATGTGAATTTAAGGCACTCAGCTCCAATCTCCTCTTGATGGATGTATGATTGACATTCAGGGTAACCAAAAGCCTTGGGCTTGTTTCTATTAACATTACTCTTAGTTACTCTACACTAAGACTATCGGTGTCGTTTGCCACTAAATCTGTGAGCACTGGCAAATTACTTGAACTTATTGAATTTCAAATTTGTATCAGTAATGGAAGGATGTCTCTGTTGCCACGTTGTTGTGAGGATTAGAGATAGCACACACAAAGCAACTGGAACCATAATAGAGACAGGAGAGCAGACATGCAATAAAGGATGGCTACTATTTTTAGTCTGTTTTTCAGATGAGGAAATTTGGCCCAATGGAAGTTCTCTCCTCTCCTCAAACTGATTATTTTTATTCTCCCATTGCTGATGGGCACCATACTTCTCAGCTACTCTTGCATGTGGGTGTGGCCTTATGAAAATCTTGCCAGTGAAAAATGAGCAGAACATGTATGGGCAACTTTCAACTTACTTAATCAAAACGAAATTGCTCGCCCAGGGCATTATCTCTTTTTCCTTCATGCAGGCTGGAAAATGAATCAGGAGCGCCTCTTCTGACTATCTAGATAAGCACAGTATTTACGAGGAGAAGGAATATTAGGGAAGAAAAATTAGGGTCCTGGATGATGTTATGGAACAAAGCTTCTCCACCTGCCCAAACAAGAGGTGAAAACTTTTTACTCTAAATCTAACCCGCTTCATTTTCTCATGACATTGAAATCATTTGCTCATCAGGTTTCTTAAAAATATGTTTTAAATTAATTTCTTGGAAGTTTATTGACAGATTGAAGTTGACTCTACTTTATTTCTTCTCTTATTTGTATCTGCAAAAAAAAATAATGAAAACAATGGATAGAATTTTTGAATATTCATTATACCAAAATACTGTGCTATGTACTACATGTTATAAGTCACGTAATTTTTATAATAACCCTATATGTTATATAGTATTATTATCCTTATGCTGGATATGAAGAAATTAAGTCACAGAGATTAAATAGATTTCTACTGGTCATTTGGCTTTAAAAAGAATGGAACCAAGAACCAGGTTGGCTTGATTTAAAATCTTAGCTCTTCAGTTTTTAAACTGAGCCACTGGGAATTTGCTTAACCATTCTGTCAAATGAGCCATACCTATTTAAAAGACTCTGGTAACAAATAATTTTATGCATTTGGTTTATACAATCTGAAGACAAGAAAAAGCACCTATAAGGCTTTGAGATACATAAATCTTAATCCTGGTGTGAAAGTGGAATTTATTTGTGTCATACCAGAGACCAGAGTAGAATAAATGGTAAAATGACTGAAAAGGAGTTTAATAATGAAACACATTAATGAATTGTGTTCACAGAGATGGCATGCCTTACCTCAAAGTTGTGAGTTGCTCTGCACCATAAATATTTAAAGATAATATGAATGTCTTCAAAGATTTTGAAGATGAGTTCATTAACCAATGGAAAATTGACCTGAACTTTCCTTGAATTTTCATAATCTTAATTTTATACAAATTAATGTTTAATCATTGTCCCATCTAATATGGAGATATTATCAATCTGTGACTGTATATCACTTCCAGTTTTGTACCACATAAAGAGAACACAACCTTTGCTGTTTCAGTTGTAGTTTCTTCCTCTGAACTGAAAGGACATATAACTAAAATATTTAGCATAGCTGTTTCTGGGAGATGAATTTTTAAAATTATTTTATCATACTTTTCTTTGTTCCTGATGTCTGTACTTTTTATCTACATGTGTATTTATTTATATACTGCAGTAAATCCTCACTAAATGTCACAAATAGGTGCTTGAAAATTGTAACTTTAAGAAAAATGACATATAGCAGGTACTCACATAACACTGTTTTTACTCAATGTCATTTTGTTATCATGCTGATTAGAAAGAAAAGATTGGTTTTGTTATATGCCATTTCATTTAAAGTTTCAGTATCTGATAACCTATCCATGGTATTAAGTGAGGACTTACTGTATACATGTATGTGTTATAGTAATACATAATTCTATAATTATATATAGGATTCAGGCAGATAATTCAGAATTTTTTCATTAAAACACTAATAGATCAAATTTCTACCTATCTTTTAATTTTATATTTATTTGGAAAAATACATGTTTGTTATCAGCACTGCCCAGTTTACCACACTGACGAATAATTCAGAGACATTTTTCCAGTATTTTATTTGCCTTGAATATGGTAGATGTCAGAGGAACTTAAAATAATTACTTCTGAGCTCACATAAGCACCAAAATACATTTTTTGAGTTAGCTTAAGCCTAAAACACAAGGTCTAGTTTTATTTCTTTGAAAGGATACACCTATTGTTGAATGTAGTATATTTATATCCCCATATTATGTATTTTTCAATTGTATATAAATATGGAATAATCTAAGAATAAGTAAATACATACCTATTGCTAGCATTTTGTAATGTACAATAGTTGTTTTGTTCTGTCTCTGAACAACACACAGTCCCATAAAACACTTTATGGTGTACAGGGACTTTTTAATATTTTCAAGCCCATAGAAAGTCAATGGCACAAAAAGATATCTTTTATTACCTTATTGAAAGTTTAATATCTGCTAAAATAAATTTTAGATTTCTTTACTTACTTATAAATGGACATTTCTATCCTATTCAAAATATAAAGTGGGAACAATTACATAATTTACAAATTCATTTTCCAAAGTGTCTCTCTGTTTAAAAAAATTATTAACTTTCCATGAGAAATCTTTTTACATTATAACCATAGAGCATTAGAATACCACAATCAATCAGTAAGGTTATCTGAACTCACCCTGATCTCCACGTATGTCACTGACCACTCAAAACCACAGACGTCTAGTCTTCAAAGTCAGAAGGCAAATGAGAAAAAGTAAAGATAAGGATCAAAGAGTCCTGAAGATGCACTCCATTTTTCTCTAGGTCTTTTGAAATGTGAATTTTGTTGAAATTTTAGAAGTTAGGTGGATGAAAATGGCTGCCACAACAGCAGAGGCAGTAGTACATTTCAGTTTATTCCCTGTCCTTGTTAGCAGGAGAATCAAATTACCCTTATTATGGCCCTGTCTTTCCCCAACCATGCAGAATGGAGCTTCAATTATTTCAGCAAAGTGAATGTTTCGTCTCATTGTTGAAAAAGATAGATACTCTATGTCTATTCTTTCATATGGCCATAGTCTTCTTACCCAAAATACTTTTTCCCAAGAAGAAACAAATTTATATCATTCATATATATATATATATACACACATATATGTATATATATTTGGTCAGGTTGAATCTGATTAATTAAGAAGTTAATAGGAAAAAAATCAGTCTTCTTTTAGGGCTCTGAAATAGAAATGCATATGAATTCATAGCTACCTATCTTCACTGCCTCACATATGTAAACTCATGTGAATTTCTTCATTAATTTTGATATGATTATGCTGTGGTATTATAATGCCGCCATAAATAAATGATTTATAGAGTTTAAATTTAAATTATGGTCTCTTAATACAAATAGAATTAATGAGTCTTGAAGGACAAGTTTTCCTTTAAATTTTTTTAATGTACATTTAAATTTTTAATAAAGTCTCTGACTGTTCATGTTTCCTGCCTAAGTATGTGTCAAAAATCATTTCAGTAGAATTTAATAAGTTTGTGATAAGCCTTATTGAGTGTTTGAGATGTTAGCTCCGTTCCGGTTAAATCAGAGCCACATCTCAAGAGATGGGTTTTTTGGGGGGATGTGTCATTTTCAAAGACATAGTTAAGAAATTGATTCAAAAGTGTTTGCCTTTGTTTGTAAGCAATTTATTTTATTGCTGATGTGCAAATTAACTCTCTTACTTACAATCTGCTTTTATTTAATATTTTATATTCTCAGTTCAATGGAATAGGTACCACACATGGATTAATCAATTTGAGAAAATAAGATACAAAGCAATCAGAAGACTTCTAAAGTTTAATATCATTACAAAGCCAAGAGACTCTTTAAGTCTGACCACAGTAAGGTGATCTTTAGTTTCACACTAGACAGTATGAAGTAGCTTGCAAAAGAGCTGAATTTTCGAAAGCTACTTAGTGGCCATGACTATTATCCCAGATGATTATCCACAAAACTAGAACAGGGAATTTTGGCTATCTTTGTTCTATAGAATTTAATGTATGTTATAAAAACCATTCTACTAAGCAAGCAAAATTCCTGAGGGCCTAAGTACCTTTATTTTTATTTTCCCTCATTTCTTCAAAATTAGTGGGACTGTCTCTGCTTTTGAACCTAGATGTGAACTCAAAAAAGCCCACTTCATTTTCTGGCTGTTTGTATCATATCTCAAAATCCAACAAAACCCAGTTTCATGTAGAAATCAAAACTTTTAACTTTTCTTTTTAAGCTCCTTTTTAACTTTTCTTTTTAGGCTCCCTTAGTTCAGGCCAAATATAAATGGTAAGCCTGCCTTGCTCATTGCAGTTTAAGATGCATCTGGGAGTTGGAGGTTAGGGTAGAGGTGGGTAAGAAATGATCGATGCCATCATTCTGTGTGGGAAGTTGGTTTTGCCATTGCTCTCTGGATATTTAATGATTATTTTTCCCTTGCGAACACTTTCATGGTTTCTTTGGGGATGCCCTCATGGTTCTTGATCTCTAACCTTCTAAGTGATTAGTCTCTAAATTAATCCTTAATTAATCTGTATTTCAGGTCATCCTAAACTCTTCTTCCACCGCAAGGATTCCCTTGATACCTGTTTAGCTTCATTTTCCACTTCAGGGTCATTCTTGGAGAAAACATATTATGGGTCTATTTATCAATTCTGCCTCTCCTGAGTGCACATCTTTTACCCACGAAAACACTATTTCATTCTTTTCCCCTGTTTAACACAGCAAAAGTGTAGCTTCTTCCCAGTGTTCATTTAATTTTACATAAATATGCACTTTGGCCTGGCACAGTGGTTCACGCCTGTAACCCCAGCACTTTGGGAGGCCAAGGCAGGCAGATTATTTGAGGTCAGGAGTTTGAGACCAGCCTGGCCAATGTGGTAAAACCCCGACTCTACTAAAAATACAAAAATTAGTTGGGAGTGGTGGCGTGGCCTGTAATCCCAGCTACTTGGGAGGCTGAGGTGGGAGAATCACTTGAACCCAGGGAGTGGAGGTTGCAGTGAGTCGAGATGGCACCACTGCACTCCAGCCTTGGTGACACAGCAAGACACACACACACATACACACCCCCCCCCCCCAACTTAGAGGCTGAAGTAAATCTGACTGATTTGCAATGTGAAAATAAAATATAAAAACTGTTCTTGGAGTTATTTCTAAACATAACTAACAACAGAATCGTCTGAATCATCAGAATCATCTATTTTGGAAAAATCATATTCATCAAATGAACCTTAAGCCAACAACTGATCATCCGCTGAGAAGGATGTTTACATCACACGTAGGAATGCTATGTTTTCCAGGATTTGACATTTTTAGTGATTGAGAATTATTATGTTTTGTAAATAGAAATACCACTACTAAAAACAGAATGTTATAAAGAGAATATCGTTTGTTTCTAAAGTCGATATACTAGTCATGTGAAAATAATACAAGCAAGATATTTTGTGGCAAAGTTATCTGGGGTAAACACTGCAGCCACAAGTGCTGCTGGTGAGAATTTTTCAGGCAAATGGGAAAAGGATTAACAAGTTGCTCAGTGAAGCAGCAACTTCCCCTTTGCTCCAACAATAGCCAGCCAATCACTCGTCCTTTGATGTCTCCGATATTTATCTATCAATCAAATATGTTTCACAGAGCTTTGAGTAATCACCTTGAAAAACCATGTCACAAAATTTCAGTTCAGCAGGAAGGATTAGGATGGCATATAGTTGTTAAATATGAATTTACACTGTAATAACTCTCTCCAAATAACTCTCTCCAGTTCAAAAGCTTCTAAAAAATAGGTTCTAAAATCTCATAATACGTTTTTTTTTTAACTTGGCCTTTTCAATTTCTATGTAAAATTGAAAACCTTCATTTGAATATAATATCTACTGTTTTCAAATCTTTACAAGTTGCTTCCCTTTTATCATCATAGATCATTATACACTAATGATGGGAGGAGGTGAATGAATATTGTGAATTGAATTCTGTTCCCCTGAAGAATATGTGAAATACTTGTGCATATCACCTTATCTGAAAACAGGATCTTTTCGTATATAATCCACTTAATACAGTCATTCTACAGTGGAGTTGACCCTTAATTCAATATAAGTAGATTTCTTGTAAGAAGAGAAGGAACACAGAGAAAGAGATAACACAGAGAAGAGACTGCTATGTGAAGACACAGATCAGAGGTAAGTCAACCATGTGGGATGAAGGTAGATAGTGGAGTTCTGCCGCTGCAAGCCTAGGATTGCTCTTGACAACCTGAAACTCGAATAGAGATCATGACCTTGTCCATTTTTTTTTTTTTGGATTTCTATTTTCCAGAACTGGGAATGATTTAAGCCACCCAGTTTGTAGTAGTAATCCTGCAGCAATGCTAAGAAATGAACACTTTCCTCTTGACTAAACATTCAATGTGTTTTATTTTACTACATTTAGTATAAAAGTAGCATATGAAACATATTGGATTACTTTTTATTTAATTACTTATTGAACCACGAGTTGGCCAATTGTGAGAAGTCAGTCATGACGGAAAAGTGTATCCATCACCCTGGTATCTAGGTTGAGAATTTGGATACCATCTTGGGTAAAAAGTGAAATATTTTCTTTTTATTTTTTGTGTGAGATAATCGAATGGTGTATGCGGCCACCTTTTTGAAGAATAAATGTATGGGATGATGGCCTTATGTAAATATTTATGAGTTAAGAAATGAAATGTGAGGACATATGTTATGTTTGGGCCACTCAATAGTTGTTTCTTTTGGATAAAAACAGCCTAAATTTTTCTTTAGAGAACCTGTTTGTCCTTTTCCACTGTACACATATTTTGTTTTGTACTCACTGTGCTTTTGGCTTTGAGGGCATGAACAGGACCCTAGGTCTGGCCGATTAAGACAAAACAAAACAAAACCCCACATCTCTGTCCTAAAAAATGAACACATGTATAAATGGGCAAAGGACCTGAATAGATGTTTCTCAAAAAAAGACATACAATGGTCAACAGGTACGTGAAAAACTACTCAGCATCACTAATGATTAGGGAAATGAAAATCGAACCCACAATTTGCTATAACTTCACACCTGTTAGAAGGGCCACTATCAAAATTATTAATGTTAACAAATACAGGAGAGGATATGAAGAAAACAGAGCTCTTGTTGTACATTGTTAGTGGGAATGTAAATTAGTCATCCATTATGCACAGCAGGGTGACACAGTCAATAATAATGTATTGTATATTTCAAAATAACTAAGAGAATAAATTTCAAATGTCTCACCATAAAAAAGATTCTAGGTAAGGAGGTGATGAATATGTTAATTTGCCTGATTTAATCTCTCTGTACTGTATATAGATATCAAAACATCACATTGTTCTCCATAAAGGTAGACAATTATGATTTGATCATCAGAAATAATATTAATAATATAAATTTTTAAATGTATGTACATGTTATGCTTTCAGATAAAATTGGTGATATTAGCTGGAAGTTTTATTCTTTCATGCTAAACTGTTTTGCTTGCCCACAAATGGAGTTAATACAGAAAAATTTATTGCTGAGAAAGAGTAAAGAAAATGTCCCTATAACCTTCAAAGATAACATTTGATAATGACTGAGACCTTATAACCCTGATGTATAGAGCCAAACACATATTTTGCCTTTCCTTCTGTACCTATAGGAGAACTATTTATCTTCCTATCTGTAGTAAACTTCTACATGTATACGCTTCATGTGAGAAGGAACAATATCTTCATTGTTGCCTGATAAACATGCATGAGTTAACTCTAAAAATCAATTTGCTTTAAAGTCCAATGTATTGAGATTCACAGTTTGCAATCAAGCATTTTTCTAAAATTAATAGGGAATCATCTATAAACTTTACATATGTTAGAATTCATTTTTTAAATAATTTTTACAGGATCATTTTGTAATTTAAATGAATACATATCATAATATTCTTGATGTTCATATATACATATTCTTAATAATTTTAAAACATCAAAAATGCCACCTCCATATTTTTAAAGTATAGTTCATTTATCTCGCTAATAGTCTGAATTTCTACTGTATGATTTAGTAATTTCATTTTTTCATGTAGGGAAATATAATGATATTGTTAGATTATTTCAAAACCCCAATTGTTCTAACATATCAAAGATATTTTGTATTTATATAATAATTGAACAAACCAATCTTATGTATACATAAATTTTATCTTTATTTTAGTATGCATGACAGTACACATTTAAACAAGGAACTATTCGAACAATAAACTTTACATCATTTTTATTCTTAAAACAACAGACTCATGTATAAACAAACCAAATATCAGAAAGTAATTCCTTTTCTAGAACAACAGTGATATACACACACACATTCATATATTAGAAGACAAATAGACTTTTTTTTTCCTATTTTTACTACTTGGAATTTTGTTTCAGATTTTAGGCAAATGAAGTCTTCTGTTTCAGAAGAAGAATTCAAAGGATATTTTTCACTTAAAACATGGACATAAAGTTAATGAAGTAAGAGTTTTATAATCAAAGAACATATAACTATACATTAAACTTATTTACTTTTTTTACATGGTGTATTTGGTCTTTAAAAATCTCACTCATCATAGAATGAAGACATGGCAACAGTAGAATCACAATTTTTACAAATCAATATTTCAACAACAGTGGTATAAAAATAGAGTTTTAAATTTTATCCTTATAATTTTTTTCATACTTTTTGAAAACACTAGGCAGCAGCTGCATGCACTTTTTCTATTTTCTTTGAAAGGCACATTTGTGCTTGCTTAATTATACACACATTTCCAAAGCCCAATTTACATTTGGCATTAGATATCTCTTAGCAAGAAAGTCAATTAATAGTTGCATGGTTAAATTAAAATGGTTGTAATCTAGAATTTTAAAATCAGGCAATAATAAAAATGATGTTACAGTTCTGTGTTTTAAGATATAGATTTTTCTAACACTTAGAAGGTATTTGGAGACTATTGTTATAAAATGAAATAAGCCATAGCAGATCAATATTTAAGGTAAATAGCTTTAAATCATTTGGTGTAACTAGGTTTTAAGGACAGTAAAAATAATTAGATTTAGAATGCTTAGGTACTCGGCTATTTAAAAGTCTGGCCCTAATACAGCTAAGCATTTTACTTAAAAACCCAATAATTAGGAATAATTTTCATTGGTTGCTTCTATGTAGGCTGGTACACTTCCTTCAAATAATTGATTTGAGTATATACAGAAAATAATTTTCTCAAGTCATTGACAAAGTTAGGGCTAGTTGTGGGCATTTGAATCAAGAAAAGTTTAAGAAACTATCCCAAATTGCTTCACTTTTAAAAACAAAAGTATAAACTCAAAATTACTAACATGTACTCCATGAACATTATAGTGACTATCTTTGTATAATACTGGATATTAGTAGTCAAATGAATAAAATATATTTTGAGTAAATTTAGTTCAAAAGTTTTATTGTGTTTACCACAAGTCATAATGCCTAGTAATAACTAAATATATTCAGTGCTTACAGGTTTTTTTCTTCCCAGCATTTTTCTCAGGGCTTTATGTGTGTTTTCAAATATCACAACATTATTTTTGATATGTGCACACGTTATTATTTAATTTTGAGATGCATTCAACTTTGGCTAAAATTTAGAAGATAATAAATGGCTGAGCCAAGGAAAATGGAAAACACTGTGTTCCTATTCATTGTGTTCTTAATAACTATCCTATAATATTGTTCATCTTCATTTAATATTATATGTTTAATTTTATACATTTAATACTACAAATAGCACGTTTAATATAAATAGCACAGAATGTATTCCTGCTCTCAAGAAGCATGTCATCCATTTGAAGAATTTGCAATAAATGTAGACTTGTAAGTGTGGATGGCAAGATCTGCTGTTCATGACTTGAAAGGGGAGCAAACCTGGAGATAGAAGATACCCTCTACACACAAGGTCATGTGCCCCAAATGACACAAACCGAGGCTTGTCTGAAAAGAGTCAGGCGGAGTGCATTAGAGCCTCTTCTTCTGCTCAAGCATAATGCCAAACGCACCTATGGAAGGGGGTCCAGTGGAACTAGCCAAAGGTTTTATCTCAACAATTTTATAGCACTAACCTCCTGCTTTATTACAGCCAAAAACACTGTTCCAAGTATCATGGAGTAATCAGAAAAAGTGATGGTAAAACTGGAATAGAAAGTGGAGTGGAAGAAAAGTCAGAGAGGTGGAAGCTGTTCTAACAATGGCACATTAATGATTAAGAAGTATTCATGGTAAAAGTATTCAGACTGGCACTTGATTCTGGTTGTAACACTACAGAAAAAATACTGAGAAAAAAAGTAATTCCAAAAGGTAGGAATGTTACTTTTCAACTGAATACCCCTTCTGAACCTACACTGATAACTTTTTCTTTAAGCATAACTTTATCAGAAAAGTGCCAAGATGTAATTGTGTAGTCACCTATCTACATAGAAAATAAGTAACTAATTCCATGCTCAATTACACATTTTCATGAGCAAGTGCCTAATTTTGCAAGAAACAGCCTCTAGCAGGTGCAAAAGAATATTCTTACAATACAGTAGAGGGAAAATAGTTCATTAGAAGTGTAAAAATATAGATGGTGGCCATTCTGAATATCAGCTAGATATTTAATGCCAAGTTGCTACCATCAAATAATTTTCATCCACCACTAGAAAGTTCAGGAGCTGACATTTTATACTATCATGTGGAAATGCTGCAGAAATCCCAGCATATTTCAGAAGGTAAATTTGAAGGCCTCAGATTCAGCTATCACTTGATGGACAGTTGACCTCAGTTTATGGTTTTCTACCACTAAACTGTAAATCCCTGAGAGAACTTGAATTTAATGAATGGTGGTCACAAATCCATATGGCATACAAGAGTTAATAAGTTTCAAATTAAAATTCTGATTATAGAAATGATTCATAGTCTGATTTTTAAAAAGGCATATGTTACATAGTAAAAAGTATAAGCCCTCTGATTCCTAGCCTGTTCCCACATTCCACTACACAGAGGTATGCACAGTTAACATCTGGGTCTGTATTTTTTTTTGTTGGTTTGTTTTTTTTTTTTTTTAGACAGAGTTTCACTCTGTCACCCAGGCTAGAGTGCAGAGGGCTTGATTTTGGCACACTGCAGCCTCTGTCTCCTGGGCTCAGGCAATTCTCTCGCCTCAGCCTCCCGAGCAGCTGGGATTACAGACACCCAACACCATGCCCGGCTAATTTTTGTATTTTTAGTAGAGATGGGGTTTCACCATGTTGGCCAGGTTAGTCTCAAACTCCTGACCTCGTGATTCACCCACCTCGGCCTCCCAGAGTGCTGGGATTACAGGTGTGAGCCACTGTGCCTGGCCCTGGGTATGTATTTTTATAAACTATTCACACACACACACACACACACACACACACAAATGGTATTCCATATATCCCGCATATGGTATTCTATAACATTCCACATATAGTATTTTATAACTTTATTTTGACATAGCAATATATGGTAGGTAATTTTCCATGTTAATACATGTACATTAATTTCATTATTTGAAGTAGCTGCAGATTAGTCCATTAATGCCAAGTTGAAAAAATTTTCTTAACCAGTCTTACATTCTAAAATTTTGTTGTTTCTTTTAATTTCTTATTGCAGAAAAGTAATAAAGTTTTTAAATTCTAAAAATCTGTATTGTCAATAAGCTTAAATTTTATAATGTATGTGTAATGAGAAGGTCTTAGAAAACAACTTTAAAACAAAGTGGCTAACTTTGAAACATTCTAAAAGAGTGGAGTCCATGATCAACAAAATTTCTCCCAAGTTCAAGTCATATGTACTATTATGACTTTTCAAGGAGCAGAGAAATATATTTCACAGAAATGTGAATGAAGTTAATTACTCATAAAATATCAAAAGAGAACCTATAACTATGTATATTATTGTAATTGTCCCCCATCTCTAGACCTTCTTAAATAAGTTTAAAAAAGAAGAAAATATCATTGATGAATAATTATAATTTTTCACAATTAGATTAAAAATAAAAAATTAATAAATATACTGTATTCTTTAAATGATATTTAAGAACTTCTAGTTAAAGTCACATGGAAATACCTATAATAACTATCCTATACATTTTTAAATATTGTAGAACAGGAAAAAATAGACAAGATAATCCCATATATTAGAAAAATCCCTGCATAAAGGAAAATTTTTGTTTATTCCTATAGTGAAAAACTATTATAAAAGTGTTCTTTTTTTTCTTATAAGGAGATTAAATCTGCTTAATATCCAGTTCCTTCAACTAATATAATTCAAACACAGAGTCCAGACATGGTGGCTCATGCATGTAATCCCAGCACTTCAGAAGCCTAAAGCAGGAGAATCACTTGAGCCTAGGAATTCAAGACTAACCTGGGCAACCTGTCTCTACAAAAAAAAAAAAAGAAAAAAAAATTTTAAAATTAGCTGGGCATGATGGTGCACACCTGTAGTCCCAGCTACTCAAGAGGCTGGGGTGGGAGATCACTTGAGTCTAGGAGGTTGAGGCTGCCGTAAACTGTGATCATGCCGCTGAACTCTAGCTTGGGCAACAAAGTGAGATGCTATTTCAAAAACCAAACCAAAACAAAATAAACACAGAGATAGCGGATGTCAAGACCAATGGTATTTGCTTTTTTTCCATGTGTATTTAACATTTCTATATTCAAATCTATGAACAATTTTCTAAATAATTATAGCATGTCGGTTATGTCATATTCTAGAAAAATAATGTTCTTACAAATTAGGTTCTGAGGAATTGATTTTCTGTAGAAATTATACCATAAATAATTTTTCAGTCCGAACTTTTTCAGATTTAAATACAAATTTTTTTAATAGTATTTTATCTCTAAATGTTCATGTTTGAGCATAAACCCTAATTGCCATTTAAAAAAATTCTAGTTATAATTTATTGGCACAGTAGGTATATATTGGGAGGATACATACACATAGACGGTCTTTCCTTGGTAGTGCCTAGTGCTACAATCAGAATTATAGCAAAAGTTAAATTATACACACACACACACACACACACACACACACACACACACACACACAGTCTTGCCCATATCCAGTGCATCATATAGAGATGAGAGAAGTATTCTGAAAAATGAAACAAGTAAATTCAAGCACAATGACAGAATTAATATTTCATCACCAAAACAAAGACGGCTTAAATTTATCGAAGCATTTGCAAATTCCTAATACACTCCATTATATTGTGTTTGGTGTAATTTTTAGTAGATAAGCCCCCTTTCCCCCAGAAAAATTCAAAAGAACATATACAAAGCATGCAAGATTATGCTTTTTATTTCTGTATATTCTTCATCAGCCTCAGTGTCCTTGGTTGGTTTAAAAAAAATGGAAAACTGAGTGTGTGGACCTCATCTTCTTTAGAGATTTTCAGACCTTAGGATTAGACTCTAAATCATGATCTATCCATCAAGACAGTGGTGACCAGAGAGGAACCCATTCTGTTGGCCAGCTGCTCTTGCCCATCATGTATCATACTCTATTTCATTCAACCTTGCAATATCAAGTTCAGTTTTTAAAATCAGTAAATATTACTTCGAGACTTCAAAATATTGATCATTTTTATTTTTTTCTTGCCTGTGGTTTTCTCTTCCTTGAAGTCTGTTTTGTCAGATCTTTTTTTTTTTTTTGCCTTTTTAAAGAAAAATTACATATCAGGAAAATTGTGGCACTTCTCATAATTTTATGAGAACCATAATGTCTAGAATACCCTACACTTATTATTGGTTCTCAGAATATCAGCATTTTTTTCCAGAAAAAAAAGCAATATTTTCCAAAAACAAAATACTACCTTCAGATTTTTCTAATTGAGTTAGCTCCTTTACTGAAACCAAAAATCTATATGATGGAGCTTCATAGTTGATTTTTATTGTGATATGTGAAGCCTGATTTTTTTATCACCTAATTGGTAGATAACTCAGAATTTTGATTGTAAAAATCAAACAAGTCAATATCTCATCTAAATTGAGAAGAAAGAATACAATTTTATAAGCAAAATAATCCAAGGAAATGACTTTGCAGATTCAGACTATGGTAGGAGAATAGATATGGAGACATATCAATCTGTTAAAGGAATTTTATGTGGAAGATTGTGATTTTAATTGAAGTATAACAACTAAGGTCAAGAGAAGTAGGTGAAGTTGAACCACTTCATGAAATGCTATGCTGTGGAAAGAATTTGAGGGCTGGAAAGAGTTTGAAATGATGGTTTAAGCAATCATGGGAAAATTCTAGTTAGAAGTAATATAAACTGCTTCACAGAGATATCTTTTTACTAGGACTTTTTTAATGGTGTAGAGAAAGCTGACATATTGCTGCAAGGGAAAAAAGATTTGATTTCCTAAGTTTGACATGAGTGTATTAATATGGCTAGTCTATTAACTCTGGAGATATTCTCTTTTCACCAACCCCTTAAATCCTCAATTTCCCTTAAAAGTCAGCAACTATAAATCCAAACTATTATTTAAATGGACTAATCTAGGGGATAGACTTGGGTAGCTGGTGTTAATAAACACATTTGGTTGCATATCTAACACTATATTATTAGAGTATTAAAGTTGTATGTTGTATATTGTATGAGTATTAAAGTTGGCTTTTGTACTTTCCCTAGGCTCTCTACTGTCTTAAATTTTGGTTGATTCCAAACTCTGGAAAAATGCTATTTCCCTTCAAATGTCCAGTGATTGGCCGGGTGCAGTGGCTCACGCCTGTAATCCCGTCACTTTGGGAGGCTGAGTTTGGCGGATCACGAGGCCAGGAGATCGAGACCATCCTGGCTAACATGGTGAAACCCTGTCTCTACTAAAAATAGAAAAAAAATTAGTCGGGCGTGGTGGCAGGCGCCTGTAGTCCCAGCTATTCGGGAGGCTGAGGCAGGAGAATGGTGTGAAGCCGGGAGGTGAGCTTGCAGTGAGCCAAGATCGCGCCACTGCACTCCCAGCCTGGGCGACAGAGGGAGACTCTGTCGCCAAAAAAAAAAAAAAAAAAAAAAAAATTCCAGTGATTTCAATTCCTTATCTTAGGTAGTTGACTCTAGCAAAAGAGTAGAAAAAAATGTAGTTGGAATTACAAATAAATTAGAGATAGTGAGACCATAGGGTAGGTTACCGTACAAGGTAAGTGGTTGTGAGGGTGAAAAGAATTTAAAAGTAAAGAAACACATCAATAAATTGAATCAACAAGCATTTATTCAAGCAGTCATATTGGAAAGGGGAAGAACCAACTGCATTGAATTAAACCATATGGTTTTATAATTTATGAACATAGCCAATAGCTTTAACCAATTTCAGCCTGAATATAGTTTTCTGAATCATCAAGTCATTGAGCCCTTACCAAAAAAAAAAAAAAAAAGTAAGGTAAGTGTTTTTTATCTGTCTTGTTTTGTTTTACTTAGAGGCAAGAACAATTAAAGAAGGCAAAGGGAACCCACCTAGATAATTGTGGCAATATATGTGTGAACAGTATATCATCAAGTAATGTCATTCAGGTCCTATCTATATTTGAATAAATATTGAGCTAAATAATTAGAATCATTTGCCTAAGCCCTTCTTTGTGGATAATTCAAAACTTAGTCCTTATACCCATTAGGCTGATTCAGGACCTCAAGGAAAATGCAAAGCGGAATTACATTAATTAATCAATTAATTAGTTCCTTACTTTTTCATATATATTACTTTCCTGAAATTGGTTTTATAATAATTTATTTTTACAAGAGTTTCATTGCTTTTGTCATGTGGGTAGTGCATTATGAAGTTGTTATTAAACTAATGTATTTTAAACAGAAAGGGAATTAAATTTTATTTGGTATGCAGTTCTAGGGATTTTCTATATGCAATTGCATTTAATCACAAATTGAAGCATTATTATCACCATATTAAAGGTAATGAAACAGGTTCAGAGTTATTAAATGAATTCCAAAGCTCACAAGCTACTCTCAATATGGATACTAAGTATTAACACTAAAAATACTGGTATGATGAATGATTGGATCAAATCAGGGAATTCTTTTTAATTTTTTTCTTTACTTCTTTCATCTGTTCATGTTGTATAACACTCTATTCTTTCTAAGCTACCAGCAAATTGTGTCAGAAAAAAAAGTGTAAGGAGCTCTATCAAGTTTCTTCAACTAAAATGAATAAACTATTACAATCTGCCTAGATTTTGAAGGCAAGTTTCAGTGATAGTTCATAATAGTGAAGAACACATCAGAGATAATTTTTCTTATGCCAACAACAGCCTTTCTGTTCTAAAATGATAAAATTTAGAGATGAAAAGGACAATATGAAGTCTGTAATCCATACTTCCCCCACAATATTTTTGTCCTCACTACAGTTTATAACAGTATAAAGAAAATTTATAACAACCCAAAGTAATCCAGTCTATATTTTTCAGTTGACTTCTTATTGAAACTCTTGCCAGATCTCCACTCCTACCCAGTGTTACACATATCAGCCAACCACATACATCTGTACAATCTATCAGCCAAATCTGACAGACAGTAAGATTCAGGCCAAGATCCTGAAATAAAGCTTCTTCCTTTCTTCAGTGGTCTCTCTTTTAATTTATCATGGTGTTTTCGTTATTTAACATCATTCTAAGTAAAGAAAGAATAATGTTAGCATGGATTTTTTTCATTCAGATTTATAGTCTGCAATGTTGATTTAAAATGCAAATATAAGGGCATTTAACTCATCTGGAAAAACTACAATAGCAGTTTATATTTCTTATCTCATTTCTTGAGGATACTTCTAGCGAGCCAGAGACATAAAATGCAACTCATACTAAGTGGGGTTGGAGGGAGGAAAAGAGAGTCGAGGCCAGGCATAGAACCACCTCGAAGGGGTGCTGCCTTGGGTATGGGAATACTGGGGATTGCCTCCTGGATGCCCAACCCAGGATTGGAGGCATCTAGCAGGCACTTGCTGGGACCTAAGTATATCCAGTTTCCCCCTTCCATGAGTTGCCAGACTAATGTACAACACTGGGCTGGCAGCAGGCTCTGGGGAATTTGAGCCAGACATTCCCAGCTTTCAGTAGTTTGCTGCTCCAAACTATGGTAGAAGGGCTTACTCCATCCAACTTTAAGACATGGCCTCTGGCTGCCTACTGGATGTACCAGGGCATTGGGCAGCCTTTGGCAGAGGGGAGAGGTACCACCCCCAAACTTACCCTGAGACACCCTGGAGTACATGCACCCAACTCTGACCCAGGTCTTCCGGATTACACTCAGGTCCCCAGTGAGGGCAGAGGGCAATGGCAGAATGCCCCCACTGGCAGAACAGACTCCCCTGTTCCCTATCCCCAGTCCCCTGACCCCCAGTGCCAGATAGGATCAGTTGCTTTCCCAGATGGAGGGAAGCAGAGGTAGTGGCCAGGCCTGAGGTGTTTGGGAGCCAAAACTGTATGAAAAACTGACACTGAGTTTCCTCTGCCTCCCACCCCCACCACGGTCTATTGTGTCATTGGGATTCACTTGAAAATACAAATTTAAATATATTAGAAATTTTAAGACTGTGACAATAGAGTATTAAACCAAGCACTGGGCCCTTTTGAGCTTGGGGCCCTGTGGGACTGCAGAGGTTGCATGCCCATGAGGACAGCCCTGGCTATAGGACAGTTGATGATTGATGTACACATGCATATGGACAAGTCATCAACTCAAGCTGGTGGCAAGCCTCAGGGACCGAAGGTCGAGAGACCGGACACCAGAAGATATGGCTATGGCTCTATTGAAAGATCTATCCCTCTCTCACTAAGTGGCTCATAAATACCTCAGCCATTTAAATCATCAATCATATTTATATTTCTGTTAGTTTACTACAGGTTTTAGTACCAAAGAACTGTTGCCAGGTCTTGGTCCACAATGTTTATAAATGTCATCACATTTTGTAGTTTAAATACTGTGAAGTTAGGAGTCTAGACAAACTATTAAACAGTGAGCATGCTTAAGGTTTCTCTACATGATCCATAATCCAAGAACTTTCAGAAGTTCAGATGAACACAGACCCAAATTAACTATGTTTTTCCACTATGTTTGTATCATTGCCTTATTAGAGCTCGTGTTCTAGAGCATATTCAAATGATGATGATAAGCACCATTGGAAATATTTAGGTAGATATATTAGTTGATGTTTTGATGACCATTAAAGCTCATTACAGTAATAGCTTAGCAAAAACCAAATAATTGTATCAATTTTAATTAGGTCAACAAATAATTGTTAAGTGCATTTGGCTGGACAAGGTACTATGGGGAACTAGAAAGACAAAAAAAAAATAATCACCGTTCTCTAGAAGTTTACTGTATTTAGTTTCTGCCTGTATTTGATAGAAACTACAAAACATTTATGTGTTTTGTAAAAATCTCTTTCAAAAATGTCAAGCATTGGTAGAGAAATCTGATATATTTGAATGCCATTCTTTGATAATATATAAAATCTCTAATGGTATATACTTAAAAGTTTTCCCAGTATTGGTTTTTCAGAAGCGGGTACAAGTTTTGGGAAAATCACAGGGAATAACGTGACTCAGCTGAATATATTGGATTCCATGTGACATTAATTTTAAATCAACAATGAATACAAATTGAAGGCGGAAAAGACACTGTAGAAAGATAATAAGCAACTTGTGCATCATAGTTGGAATGAGAGTTGAAATGTCTTCAGCGTGTTGCCTTAGGGGATTTAGTCATACCTTGTGGATATTACTACTTTCTTCCCTTCTCCACCCACTCCTTTCTCCTGGTATTGACTAAATCTCTGGGTGTCTGACAGTCCCCTTCAATTTGAACCTAAAATAACAGTCCCAGTTATATTGAAACTAATCATAGCTTTGCCTATTTAGCTAATAGCTATGTATCAGAAGTTTATTAAGTAAACAGATTTTTTAAAAGTTAATAAAGGAATATTTAACCACTAAAATAGTACAATGTGTCAGTTAATTAAAATTGTTTTTCATTACTTTTTCAGAGTAATGTCTCCAGTTGGCCACATTTATTTTTTTAATATATATTTTACATCTATAATTTAGAAAATGTATGAAAACCAAGGCAACACTTGTGTATTCTATTGTAATTATGTCTTACCTTGTATATAAATTCATAAAATAAAAATGCCTCAAAATTAATGATTTATTCCTAACAAGGTGAATTATCAAATGTCACATGAAGCTAATAAACATAGGTCTTTGAGATCAAAAAGTCATATTTAAATCTGAATTGCATTTTCATACAGAAAGTTAATTATTTTCTGCTGAGATTGATAGTGTATTCCCTTAGCCACTTCAAAATATTTTTAAAAATCAGATACTGTCAAAACTCTGCATTTGAAAAACAAAAAAGGATGAATACACATTTAAGAGAAGAGAATAAACTACAAGAAATAACCTATTTCTAATCTCCAGATACAGATGGGAGATGGCGTTGATCATGTCTGGGCATAAATGAAGCTTTAAGGCAGTTAGTTTAAACTATGCAGTTGGCCACCAAAGGTCACTGTCACACTCAAACAACCTCACTACCTGCCTCTTTTCTATCCGAGGGCTGATTTTTATCTAGGGATGACTTCAATGACTTTCCCACAGGTAAGTTAAACCTTTCAGTGTACTCAGCATTATTTGAGATTTCTCAAAGACTTAGGCTAAATTGTCTTTTTCTGTTTATCACTGTAATGGTTTTTCTGGTACAATATCACTCACATCATCTTTTAATTTCTTAGTCCCATGGGGTACATGCTGTCTGTGACTGTGTCTGTCATGAATGCCTCAGACAGAAAAGATTGTGCTCAGAATCAGTGCCACAACAAGCTGTAGTTGTGCAATCACTTCATTAAGGAGTTGAGAGCAAGGACTTATAATTTTGCGATGCCATCTGAATTGGAAAATATAAATAACTACTTTTAGCATCATATCAATAAAAGGAAATATAAAATATTGAAAGGTGCTTACCTAGTAATGACAGATCTTACAGAAATATACAATGAAGTAAAAAAAAAATTCCAAATGAGGACTAATCCTCTGTGGGAAGTGATTTGATATGGAACAAACCACTGTGAATGTTACACAGTCTTTTCCTCTATGATTCTGTACTGGAAAGCAAGGGGGACATCAATTTGCTTTTTATTTTCATTTTTTTGACACAGGGCCTCACTCTGATGCCCAGGGTGGAGTGCGATGGTGTCATCACAGCTGACTGCAGACTCTACTTTCCAGGCTCAAGCGATCCTCCTGCCTCAGCCCCCCAGGATGTTGGGATTATAGGCATGAGCCACTGCATCCAGCTATTTTATTTTTTAATCCACAAAATGTATTGATTTCCATTTTATAAAAATTAGTTTTGCATCATCCTCCTCTATTTGGCAGACTTTCAGAACCAAAGCACTTTGTTTATTCTTCTCTAAATCCGTATCCTGGTTTTAAAACCGTTAATATCTGAATTGTACTACATTTAGATCTAAGCTATAGTTCTTATAAATCATTATAACAAAACATATCTGTCTACACATTACATTTTTTCTGCCTTGAAGAGGGCAGTCAATAATAGAATGTAGTAGCAATTTTTCCATTGCCAACTCTCTGATAAATATTTAGGTTTTCAATTACTTATTCTAAAGTGTCTAAGGCTCAAACAATTAGAATATTACTAACTAGACATAACTTTCTGTAAGCGCTAAGGAAAAAGAATGATCTAAAACTCAATTCATTTTTAATAGTGCTATAATCCAATCAGTACATAGAACATGTATTTGAATTAAAATCAATAAGCAATAGGTATTTTACATACTAATTGATAATCAGATTAAATATACTTATAATGGTATTCAAATAGATAGATTTTAGAGAGTTGGGTTGATTAAAGAAGCATTCAAGGACAAGGTTATAATCTGAAATTTTTTAAAAAAACACAGAATTTAATGGGCATAACAAATGAGGTTTACTTCATAACAAATGAGCAGTAATAAAAATGCAAATGCTAATTCAAGGATGAACAAGCACACAAAATTCAGCAAAATAAATGATATTAAAAAGCTGAAATTCAAAAAAAGGAATGGGTGAAATGGACAATAGTTATTGCAGAAAACTATGCATAGCTTCAACAGATTATTGCCTTGTAGGAATGTGGGCCCAAGTTGCCAAACTTCCTATGTTGTCATAGAGCTAAAGTATGGATGGTTGTAGGAAATCCTTTATAATTTAATTCAAACAATTTTTTAAATGTGCAAACAATGCTAAATACTTTACTAAGCAAGATTACATGTGTAGACAACCACTTTGTCATTTCACTTGTATATGATCAACAGATGAGGTATTTGGGTATACAATGAAGTAATTGTCACTCGGTCAAGATATATAACTGTCCCATCACCCTAATGGATTCCCTTGTAACATTTCTAATTTAGTATCACCCACCTTTCACAAAGAAACTATTATTCTAACCTGTGTCATTAACAATTAGCTTGCTATGTTAGCAGCATTTCACTGTGTTTATTGTTGTCTAGTATTCCATTGTGTGACCACAGTAATATATTTATCCATTTTTCTGCTCATAAATATCAAAATTTGTTATGAGTGGAGAGCAGTATTTAGGGAACTAATGTCAAAATGCATACATAAACATAAATTGGCAATATTTTTCATAGAAATATAAAACAAGGAGAGACTTACACTATAAGGATATATGCAAATATGATAAAACTGAAATGATTAAAACATATGTAATAAGTCTGAATCAACATATAGATCAATAAAACAATACAAATCTTAGAGAAGGATCCCAGAACATAGAAAATACAGTGTAAAATGTAGTCTCCCTTTCAATAACAAAAGTTGTATTATTCCATAAATGATTCTGAAAGAAGTGAATAGTCATAAATATAGCAATAAAGTAGAATATGTTTTAAATAGAACAAAATTAAAATTGTGTGTTTTCTGTGTTTTCTAACAAAATAGAAAGTGGCCTAGAACCTGGAAGACATAAATAGGCATTTCAAAGAAAAGGAATTACAAATGGTATTATATATCATATAAGTAGTTTTCTATGTATATAATACATTATATCAGTATAGTATAATATACTATAATATTGTAATATATCTAGTTAAACATGATAATAGGATAAATGCAAATATGTTATCTTTCCCCTATCAGATTTATGAAAAATAAAAAGTCTGATATTTCATTGAACTGGCAAGCATGTGAAAATAGCCATTATTAAAGAAAGGTCAATATAGTGATATCTATTAAAATGCAAAACATATATAAGTTTTGACCCAGTGCTTTTCTTTCTTAGATCTGATAGTTTCACAATGTGCAAAGATAAATGTAAAATATTTTTCTCTACACAACTGTTTGTAATATTTAAGTTCTGTATGGCTTTCAGTCCATTTGGGCTGCTATAACAAAATCATCATAAATTGGGTAGTTTATAAAAACACCAATTTATTTCTCACAGTCTGGAGGCTGGAAGGCACAGGAGATCAAGTCACTGGCAGATTCAGTGTCTAATGAGAGCCCATTTCTCATAGCACAGCCTTCTAGCTGTGTCCTCACATGATGGAAAGAGCTCCTTAACTCTCTTGGATCTCTTTTATAAGAGCCCATTTGCGAAGGCTCCGCCTTCATGACCTTTCACCTCCTAAAGGCCCTAAGTCTTAATTCTATTGCATTGAAATTAGGTTTCAACATATGAATTCAGGGAAGATACAAACAGTCGTAGAGAGTCTAAGTATTTGTTAAACGGATACTGGCTAAATAAATTGTAATGCATCCGTAAAATAGAGTACCATTCTGTGTCTATACATACGAATGTGGAATGTTTTCTAAGACACACAATTAAATAAAAATGCAAGGATAAGCATATTGTCTCTAGTATGTTTCCTAAAGAGGAAAATTATACACATTTAATTTTATATGCATAAATACTCTGAAAGAATACCATAAATTTCTAATAATGCTGAGTAGCAAAGGGGACCCAGCCACTTGAGGTCAAGGAAAATGATTTCACATATACTTTTGTACCCTTTAAATTTCAAATTATGAGTAAGTCACCTTCAAAAATTAAGTAAGCATTGTTTTCCAAATGGAATGTCATGATAAAGCTCTATTAACTATAAAATGCTGAAAATGTAAGAATTTATTTCATATTTTATTGCCACTAAGCACTATCTGTGAAATTTGTTAAATGATTAGGCAATAGAATTTTAAATTACATTTATCTTATTATAAAAACTATATACACTCACTGCATGAAATGGGGAAGGTATAATGCTAATAACTTTAATACACAAAGAACTCTGCAAATTGCTAAAAATAAGAACAATTCAAACATATAAAAGGCAATTTATAAAGGAGGAAATGCAAATGGCTAATAAGCATATGAAAAGATGTCCAAACTCACTAGTAGATCAGATAATGAAAATTACAGCAATAATATAATCCTTTTCACCCTATAAAATGACAACAAGTATCAAGATTAATAACACTGAGTACTAATAAGTGTGCAGTGAAACAGGCAGTCTCATGAATTGCTGATAGAAGTTTAAATTGCTAGCAAGTATTAGAAAACTAAAGTTGGGAAGAACATTTTATTTTCTTCTTTTGGGGTAAGTAATACATACACATAATAAACATAATTCAAAATTCAAAATATATAAAGGATGAATAGTGAAAATTATCCTTTACACTATTATCACCTGGCTAGTTTTCAGCTCTTCTCTTAGAAGGCAACTAATGCCATCATTAAGTTGTAAGTTTCAATGGAGGTGTACATATGTATATGTGTGTGGATGCACATACATACATTTTATATATACATAAATAATGCACATATATATTTACTTATATATTTTCTATTCACATATACAATGCATTAACTCTCTTTTTTATGCCTATGATAGAATGTTACATTCATTATTTCACAATTTTTCTTTCACTAACCTATAGCATTCTTTATTTGGTGGTGGAGTGGGAGTGGGTGCCTATTCCAATGTACAGAAGTACGTAATTTACTTGCAGTGTCATTTGTGACTATTGAAGCTCTTCACAATCTTTTGCTATTTTTCACTGAATAAAAACACAGATATTTAATTTCAAAATAAAATAAGCAAAATTTTACATTAAAAAGATATTGCTGAAACAAATTCCAGAGCTGATGAATGCAATGAATGAAATTTTAAAAATGCATCAGAAAGCATCAACAACATGTAAAACACAGGAAGTAATATAATAATTTTCTCAATTTACATTAACAGATTTTATGGATATATCAAAATATATAAAATACTAACATTGACCAACAATAACAGAAAAATCTATACAAGGAATTACTATAGAAACAATTAAGAAATATATTTTTAAAATTTCCCATTATCTTTATTCACCATTTCAACTTTCAATTACCTCCTTTGCCAAAATAAAAGTAAGACAACAGAAAGATTTTATACGTGAATGCTCACAAATTTTTCAATGAACAAATAATTCTGAAGCTATTTAATCTATTTTAAGAAACACAGAGGAAAGGAATGTTCTGAAACTATTGTTATGGAAAGGCAGAACAGGGACTGTAAAAATCTATATTTAATAACATTTATAAATATGATACGAAGAGCAAAATTATAATACCATGCATGTGGATATTAACCATGTTAAACAATATTATTTGTCATTATGTGTAAATAGTGTACATATGGGTAAATATGTTAAAACATGTCTAAGAAATTACATCAGGAAAATGGTGGAAAAGAAGTTTGCTACCATAACTGCCAATAGAAGCATCAATTTTGACAAACATCAATGAAACCGAATGCCTTTATGGGAGCCTGGGGGGTCCAGCAGAGAAGTTCCAGTACACCACTGGAACAAAATTCTCGAGAATAGATGCACTGAAGAGGTTAAGAAGAAGAGTTTCACTTTACCTGTATCGATGAAAAGAGTCAAACTCTGTAAAATATTTTAAGAGATTTATTCTGAGCCAAATATGAGTGACCATGGCCCATGACACAGCCCTCAGGAGGTTCTGAGAACATGTGCCCAAGGTGGTCGTGTTACAGCTTCATTTTATGCATTTTAGGGAGGTAAGAGATATCAATAAAATACATTTAAGAATTACATTGGTTTGGTTCAGAAAGGTGGGACAACGCAAAGCGGGGGCTTCCAGGCTATAGGTAAATTTAAACATTTTTCTGGTTGACAATTGGTTGAGTTTATCTGAAGACCTGGGATTAATAGAAGGGAAATGTTTAGGTTAAGATATAGGATTGCAGAGACCAAGTTTTATTGTGCAGAGAAATCTCTCAGATAGCAGACTTCAGAGAGACCAGGTTGTAAAATGTTTCCTATTGAACCTAAAAGGGTGCCTGGCTCTTAATTGATTATCTCTTGGATCTGGAAAGGAAGAAAGGAAAACAAAGAGTAAAGTGGATTCTCTGTAGAATGTGGATTTTTTTCCCACAAGCGACGGCTTTGCAGGGCCATTTCAAGATATGGCAGAGAAAGATGTTTTGGGGTAAAATATTTCGATTTTCTCCTTTTTATGCCAGAGTCAGACTGCAAAGTAAGTCACAACATACAGGGTTAAAATAAACCCCATCTGATGAGAATTTCTGGTTTGTAGGGCATGACTCCCCAGGCCCCTTAGATCGGAATTTAAGCAAGATCAAAAAAATCAGAACTTAGTCCTCACCTGCCTCATACCTCCCACTAAGGTGGTACAGCTCCGTACCAAAAGAGACCCGCTTTTGCCCACAATTTATCCCATGGCAATCAGTACAAGCATAGTGAAGGGCACCAGTATGCCCAGCCATGCTGGATGCTGCCCAAGAGGCCCATTCTTTCCATGCCTCACCCAGAACACTGAAGTGATTAGCAGGGTTGAGCGGTTGGGAGAGTCTGGGAGCAGGGAAGAGAGGTGGGAACTAACAGAAATCAGGGCGCAGAACCAAACACAGAGCCATGGATCCTACTTACTGCTTCAGAGACGTTTTCAGGAAGCCTGTCTATAAGCTGCTTGAGATGCCTCACTCATGGAATGGCCCCCCTCCACCCCCGCCAATGCTCTGTGTGCTTCCTTCATACCTGTGGCCAGCTCCCCATGCACACCACCATGGATAGCAAGCGTAAGTGTCTTGCATATGGCTTGTGTACATGTGGTGACCACTAGGCTGAAGATGTGAGACTGGGAGAAGAACACAAACTTAACCACATAGGGGCACCACCCTAAAGAAAACAAACGGAAGCTCTCAGGACCCAGCTTGCCTTTACAGGACTGAGAGGAGGCATATGAACTTATAAATTCTCCTCCAAGAGGAAACATGAGGTGTGGAGCAGGCATAGCCATAGAAGAGATCCTAGAGAGCCTCAGAATCCCTAGCCAGGCTTATGATGAAAGCAGTCTCTTCTGTGGTCAGTCAGCGAAGACTGGAGGAGATGACTGCTTTTTCAAATGCAAAGACATCCACAATAATTCAAGTAACATAAAAAAATCAAGGAAACATAACACCAGCAAAGGAACACAATAGTTTTCCAGAAATCTATCCCCTCCCTCAAATGAAGTTCTACAAATTGCCTGACAAAAAACATAACTGTTTTGAGGAAGCTCAGTGAGTTACATGAGAAAACAGATAGACAACTAAATGATTCAGAAAAGTAATACAGAGACAGAATTAGAAATTCAGCAAGTATAAATCATTTTAAAATAAAACGGAAATTCCAGAGCTGATGAGTACAATAATAAATAAATAAAATAATGCAACAGCATAATCAACAGACTTAATCAAGCAGAATGAAGAACCTGTAAACTTGAAGACAGACCATTTTAAATTATCAGTCAAAGAGGAAAAAGAAGAGAGAACAAAAGAGAATTTAAAAAACCCTAAGAGATTTATAAAACATCATCAAGAGAACTAATTTACAGGTAATGGAACTCTCAGGAGGAGAAGAGAGAGAGAAAGAGGACAAATTCTTATTTAAGAAACAATGACTGCAAAGTTCCCATAATTGGGGAGAGGTATAGACAGGGACAATAAGCTTAAAGATTCCTAAACAGTTTTAACCTAAAGAGAAATTCTCTGAGACACACTCCAGTCAAACTATTACAATTAAACTCTCAACAATCCAAGACAAAGAAAGAATTTTAAATGCAAAAAGAGAATACTTTACATACAAGAAAACCACCATGAGACCATCAATGTATTCTTAGCACAAAACTTGCAGGCAAGGAGAAAATAAGATAATATTTTTAAAGTGCTGAAAAACAAAACAAAACAACCTTCAAACCAAGAATACTGAAGCAGTCCTTCAGGAATAAAAGAGATTAATACTTTTCCACAGAAATAAAACCTGGTGATGAAGGAGTTCAACACCACTCAACCTGTCTTACAAAAAATGCTAGAGAAGTACTTTAAACTGAAAAAAGAACATGAATTACTAACACTAAAACATATAAATGTATAGAACTCACTGTTAAAAGTAACTGCATTCTCAAATTTAGAATGATTAAATACAGTAATGGTATAGTATAAATCACGTTTAACTCTAATATAAAAATTAAAAGGAAAAAGTATTAAAAATAACTATTGCTAGCACAACTTGTTAATGAATACACAACGCGCACCTGTAATGCCAGCTATTTGGGAGTCTGAGGAAGAAGAATGGGTCAAACCAGGAGGTGGAGTTTGCAGTGAGCCCAGATCACTGCCACTGCACTCCAGCCTCAGCAACAGAGCGAGACTCTGTCTCCAAAAAAAAAAAAAGTGTGAATTATGATATTAAAAAAGTAAAAGGTGCCCGGGCGCGGCGGCTCACGCCTGTAGTCCCAGCACTTTGGGAGGCAGAGGAGGGCGGATCACGAGGTCAGGAGATCGAGACCATCCTGGCTAACATGGTGAAACCCCGTCTCTACTAAAAATACAAAAAATCAGCCGGGCGTGATGGCGGGCGCCTTTAGTCCAGGTTCTGAGGAGGCTTAGGCAGGGGAATGGCATGAACCCGGGGGGCGGAGCTTGCAGTGAGCCGAGATTGCCCCACTGCACTACAGCCTGGGAGACAGAGCAAGACTCTGCCTCAAAAAAAAAAAAACGTAAAAGGTGAGGGGGAATAAAAGTGCAATTTATTTGTAACAAAAGAGCAACTATTTAGAAAAAAAAATTAGAAAAACAGTTCAGAAAATAAAACTAGTTTATGAAACAGTGTTTTTTAAAAAGTGGCTTAAAAACTACTAAAAAACTATTAGAAATAATGAACAAATTCAGTAAACTTACAAGATATGAAATCAGCATAAAATGTCAGCTGTAATTCTGTGCACTAGCAATGAACTACCCGAAAAAATTAAGAAAATCACATTTATAAAATCAAAATAGTATCAAAAATAGTAAAATACTTAAGAATAACTTTAAGGAGGGGAAATATCTATACAGGGAAATCTATGACAGTGATAAAATAAATTGATAAATAAAACACATTAATAAATGAAGCATAGATAAATGGAAAATTCTTCTGTGTTCGTGGGTTGAAAGGATTAACATTAACCTCTTCATATTACCCAAAGGAATATACATATTAAATGCAATCCATATAAAAATTCCAAAGGCATTTTTCACAGAAATAGAACAAAAAATATCTTAAACCTTGTATGGAATCACAACAGACTTTGAATAGCTGAAGCAATATTGAGCAAGAACAAAGTCAGAGGCAACATACTTCATAATTACAAATTTTCTGATTATATTACAAAGCTATAGTAATCAAAATAGTATTGTGCTGGCATAAAAGTAGACACATAGACCAAAGGAATGAAATGCACAGCTCAAGAATAAACCCTTGTTTGTACAGTCAATGAATCTTCAACAAGGCACTATGCATAGTCAATGGGAAAAGAGTAGTCTCTTTAATAAGTAATGTGGAAAAAATGGATATCCACAGTCAAAAGAAAGAATTGGATACCTCTGTTATAACACTCACAAAAATTAAATCAAGCTGAAATTAAAGACTGAAGTAAAACTTGAAACCATAAGTCTCCTAGAAAAAAATAATAGAAAAGTTTCTTTAAATTGTTGATATTGTTTTTGAATATGACAACAAAAGCACAGGCCACAAAAGCAAAAACATAAGTGGGGCTACATCAAACTAAAAAGTTTCTGCATAATAAAGGAAACAATCGACAAAATAGAAGATGAAAATGAAAGGAAGCCTATTAACTTGGAGGAAATATATAAGTCATTAAGATATAAAATATATATGAAACTTACACAACTTAAATGAATAAAAAAACCTGTTTATAACATGAGTAAGAACTAAAATAGTTTTTTTTTTTTACAAAAAAAGGCATTAAAAATGGCCAACAGTTATATCAAAAGGTGTTAAATGTTACTATTCATTGGGTAAATGCAAATGAAAACCACAACGAGATATTACCTTACACCTCTTACAATGGCTATTATAAAAAAAGTGAAAAGACATCAAGTGTGGGTGAGCATGTGGAGAAAAGGAATTGTTGGTGGGCATGTAAATTGGTAAATTCACCATGGAAAACATTATGTGTGATCCTCAAGAATTCAAAAATAGAAATACTATAAGATCAAGCGATCTCAATTGTAGGTATATATTAAAAGAAAATAATATCATGATCCCAAAGAGATATCTGCACTCCAATATCCATTGCACTATTATTTGCAATAGTAAAGATATGGAAACAAATTAAGTGCCCATCAAGGGATGAAGGGATAAAGAAAATGTGGAATAAGTTCAATAAGATGTCCAACTAGAAGTTCCTACCACTCATCTTCCCCAATAAAAACAAACAAAACTATGAATAAACAACTACGTTTGGTGAAAGTAACTAAAGTACAGTGCCAGTGTAGAGCAAAGAAGTAGCGGAAATTTTGAGGAGCAAAGAAAAACTGGATGGCTGCATAGGGAAGGGAATAAAACATTTTACCTCTTTCACCAAAACCCCAAGTCAGGATCAGCTTGGAACCAGGAGGAACTTCTCTCTGAGGGGAAAAGCTAAACAGGAACTCAGCAGATTTCATCACCATTGCAGATACCAACAGTCTTTTTAAGGACTCCTGCATTCCTCACATACACTGAGCCCAACTGAGATGCTCCCCAAAGTCCACATGGCTATGCTCCCAACAAAAAATGAGCCAATGCTGTGCCTCTTCCACCACAGCCCAAGCTGCTATTGTGCTGTGCCATCTTAGAAGCAGAGCCACAGTGAGTGTGTCCTGTCTTGGAAGACAGTAGCCACTTTACTCTTCCATTCCAAGGATTTTATCAACTCTGCACCCACACCCGCCCAGTGGCCCACCATCCTTAAGTTGAGCTGCTGCTACACCCTGCCCCCTGAGGCCAAGCTGTCATAAACTCACTCAATCTTCTCCATTCAATTTTTTTCCTGGTCCCTGCCCTTCACTGCCTGAGCTGAGGTGATGCCTCATCTCCCAGGGAATATATGCATTGGTCAAGAAGAGTAGTCACACCTCCTAGCACTTGAGTGAAAGTGGCACCTCCCTTCTTGAATGGGTGCCTTGTCCATCTAGAGAACTCACAGCCCCTAGTGCTTGAGTTGAGGTAGTACCCTGCCCCCCAGGAAACAGGTGCCTTGGGCAAGAAGAGCAGTCACACTCTGGTGCCTGAGCAACATGGCGCTCTGCCCCCTAGAGAGTAGAAGCCTTGTGCTAAATGAACAGGTTTCCTCCCAGGGCTGAGCTGATTCCGCAACCCATACTGCAGAGAAATAGAGCCTTGGTTGAACTAGGCCGCTTTGCCAACTGAACTGAAACCTGTAGCACTCTGCTTTCCACCAAAGGAATAAAATAATTCTCCAGTAATGGTTTCAAAGACAAAGGAATTTACAAACTGTCAGAAAAGAAATTCAAAATAATGATATTGAAGGAACTCAGCAAGATACAAGAGACTACACACAGACAATTCAAGGAAATCAGGAAAACAATTCATAATCTGAATGTGAAATTCAACAAAGAAACATACATAATCAAAAAGAACCTAACAGAAACCTTGGACTTGAAGAAGTCTTCTTTTTAAATTATATTTTTGTAGAGATGAGGTCTCACTGTATTGCCCAGGCTTGACTCAAACTCCTGGGCTCAAGTGATCTTCCTGCTTCGGCCTCCCAAAGTGGTGAAATTACAGGTGTGAGCCACTGGGCCCAACCTTGAATAATTCAATAGAAATAAATAAAAGGACAACCAAGAGCTTCAACAGCAGACTACATTAAGTAGAAAGAACAGTCAGTAAACTTTAAGACCAATCTTTTAAAACTACCTAGAAAGAAAAACTTGAAAAATAATGAGAAAGCATAAAGGAAGCCTATTGGACTTATGGGACCCCATTAAGTGAAAACATACATTTTTGCATTATGGAAGTTCCAGAGGACAGAGACAAAAAAAGTACAGAAAGTTTATTTAATGAAATAATTGCTGAAAAATTCCCAAGTCTTGGGAGAGATATGAACATCCAGATCTATAAAGCCTTAAAGTCAGCAAACAAGTTCAACTCAAAGAGGTAATCACTGAGGCATATTACAATCAGAGAATTATAAAAGCATCAAAAGAAGACAACATGTCATATACAAAGGAATTTTTATTAGACTATCAGTAGACTCCTCAGCAAAAAACAAACAAACAAACAAACAAACAAACAGAAACCTTGCACAACAGGAGAGAATGGCATATAAATTATAACATCGAAAATACAAATTTTGGGAGGATAGTAAAAGTCCAGAGATTTTGTATGTGACCAAAGTTAAATTTTTATCAGCTTATAAGATGTTTTACAAAAGCTTCATGGTAGCCACAAAACAAAACAACATAGGGTATACATAAATGATAAAGGGAATAGAATTAAAAGCTTAGCAGTACAGAAAGTCAGCAAATCACAAAGGCAGACCACAGAAGAAGGAAACAAAGGTTCTACAAAACAACTAGAAAACAAGTTACAAAATGGCAGCAATAATTCCTTATATATCAATAACAGCTTTTAATGTAAATGGCTTACATTCTCCAATCAAAGGATATGGAGTGGCTGAATGAATAAAAAAAATCCTAACTATATGCTGCCTATAAGAGGCCCACTTTAACTTTTAGAACACACATAGGCTGAATGTAAATGGAAGAAGGTATTCCATGCAAACAACTACCAAAAGACAGCAGGGGTGGCAATATTTATATCAGATAAAATAGATTTTAAGGCAAAAACTATCACAAGAGAAATAAACATTTACTAGTTAATGAGAGGGGTCAAATCATCAAGAAGTTATAGTAATCGTAAATATATATGCATCCAAAATAAGAGCACCTAAATACATAAGGCAAATATTAATGCACAAGGAAGGAGAAATGGATAACAATACAGTAATAATAGGTAATTTGGATACTCCACTTTCAATCATGAACAGATCAACCAGATGCAAAATTAACAAAGAAATACTAGACTTGAACTACACTTAAGACAAAATCTATCTGACAGACATATACAGAACTTTTCATCCAATAGCAGCAGAATATATATTCTTATCTAGTGCACATGAAGCATTCTCCAGGATAGACCACAGTAGGGCATCAAACAATTCTTAACAAACTTAAGAATATTAAAATGATGTCACTATGATTTTCAGGTACAATATTGTGAAAGTATAAATCAAGAGGAGAAATTTTGAAAAATGCATAAATATGTAGAAATTAAATAACATTCTCCTGAAAAATCAATGAGTCAAAGAAAAAATCAAAAGGGAAATTAAAAAATAACTTGAGACAAATGCCAATGGGAGCGCAGAATACCAAAATCTATGGGATGCAGCCAATGCAGTTACAAAAGGAAAGTGTATAGCAGTAAATGCCCACATTAAAAGAGAAAAATAGAGGTGGGGAGGAGCCAAGATGGCCGAATAGGAAGAGCTCCGGTCTACAGCTCCCAGTGCAAGTGACGCAGAAGACAGGTGATTTCTGCATTTCCATCTGAGGTACCCTGTTCATCTCACTAGGGAGGGCCAGACAGTGGGCGCAGGTCAGTGGGTGAGTGCACCGTGCACCAGCCGAAGCAGGGGCGAGGCATTGCCTCACTCGGGAAGCACAAGGGGTCAGGGAGTTCCCTTTCCGGGGGTGACAGATGGCACCTGGAAAATCGGGCCACTCCCACCCGAATACTGTGCTTTTCCGACGGGCTTAGGAAACAGTGCCCCAGGAGAGTATAGCCCACACCTGGCTCAGAGGGTCCTACGCCCACGGAGTCTCGCTGATTGCTAGCACAGCAGTCTGAGATCAAACAGCAAGTCTGCAGCGAGGCTGGGGGAGGGGCGTCTGCCATTGCCCAGGCTCGCTTAGGTAAACAAAGCAGCCTGGAAGCTTGAACTGGGTGGAGCCCACCACAGCTCAAGGAGGCCTGCCTGCCTGCCTCTGTAGGCTCCACCTCTGGGGGCAGGGCACAGACAAACAAAAAGACAGCAGTAACCTCTGCAGACTTAAATGTCCCTGTCTGACAGCTTTGAGGAGAGCAGTGGTTCTCCCAGCATGCAGCTGGAGATCTGAGAACGGGCTGACTGCCTCCTCAAGTGGGTCCCTGACCCCTGACCCCCGAGCAGCCTAACTGGGAGGCACCCCCCAGCAGGGGCAGACTGATACCTCACACGGACGGCCAGGTACTCCAACAGACCTGCAGCTGAGGGTCCTGTCTGTTAGAAGGAAAACTAACAGAAACGACATCCACACCAAAAACCCATCTGTACATCACCATCATCAAAGACCAAAAGTAGATAGAACCACAAAGATGGGGAAAAAACAGAGCAGAAAAACTGGAAACTCTAAAAAGCAGAGTACCTCTCCTCCTCCAAAGGAACGCAGTTCCTCACCAGCAACAGAACAAAGCTGGACGGGGAATGACTTTGACGAGCTGAGAGAAGAAGGCTTCAGACGATCAAATTACTCCGAGATATGGGAGGATATTCAAACCAAAGGCAAAGAAGTTGAAAACTTTGAAAAAAATTTAGAAGAATGTATAACTAGAATAACCAATACAGAGAAGTGCTTAAAGGAGCTGATGGAGCTGAAAACCAAGGCTCGAGAACTACGTGAAGAATGCAGAAGCCTCAGGAGCCGATGGGATCAAATGGAAGAAAGGGTATCAGCCCTGGAAGATGAAATGAATGAAATGAAGCGAGAAGGGAAGTTTAGAGAAAAAAGAATAAAAAGAAACGAGCAAAGCCTCCAAGAAATGTGGGACTATGTGAAAAGACCAAATCTACGTCTGATTGGTGTACCTGAAAGTGACGGGGAGAATGGAAACAAGTTGGAAAACACTCTGCAGGATATTATCCAGGAGAACTTCCCCAATCTAGCAAGGCAGGCCAACATTCAGATTCAGGAAATACAGAGAACGCCACAAAGATACTCCTCGAGAAGAGCAACTCCAAGACACATAATTGTCAGATTCACCAAAGTTGAAATGAAGGAAAAAATGTTAAGGGCAGCCAGAGAGAAAGGTCGGGTTACCCTCAAAGGGAAGCCCATCAGACTAACAGCGGATCTCTCGGCAGAAACCCTACAAGCCAGAAGAGAGTGGGGGCCAATATTCAACATTCTTAAAGAAAAGAATTTTCAACCCAGAATTTCATATCCTGCCAAACTAAGCTTCATAAGTGAAGGAGAAATAAAATACTTTACAGACAAGCAAATGCTGATTTTGTCACCACCAGGCCTGCCCTAAAAGAGCTCCTGAAGGAAGCGCTAAACATGGAAAGGCACAACCGGTACCAGCCACTGCAAAATCATACCGAAATGTAAAGACCATCGAGACTAGGAAGAGACTGCATCAACTAACGAGCAAAATAACCAGCTAACATCATAATGACAGGATCAGATTCACACATAACAATATTAACTTTAAATGTAAATGGACTAAATGCTCCAATTAAAAGACACAGACTGGCAAATTGGATAAAGACTCAAGACCCATCAGTGTGCTGTATTCAGGAAACCCATCTCACGTGCAGAGACACACATAAGCTCAAAATAAAAGGATGGAGGAAGATCTACCAAGCAAATGGAAAACAAAAAAAGGCAGGGGTTGCAATCCTAGTCTCTGATAAAACAGACTTTAAACCAACAAAGATCAAAAGAGACAAAGAAGGCCATTACATAATTGTAAAGGGATTAATTCAACAAGAGCTAACTATCCTAAATATATATGCACCCAATACAGGAGCACCCAGATTCATAAAGCAAGTCCTGAGTGACCTACAAAGAGACTTAGACTCCCACACATTAATAATGGGAGACTTTAACACCCCACTGTCAACATTAGACAGATCAACGAGACAGAAAGTCAACAAGGATACCCAGGAATTGAACTCAGCTCTGCACCAAGCAGACCTAATAGACATCTACAGAACTCTTCACCCCAAATCAACAGAATATACATTTTTTTCAGCACCATACCACACCTATTCCAAAACTGACCATATACTTGGAAGTAAAGCTCTCCTTAATAAATGTAAACGAACAGAAATTATAACAAACTATCTCTCAGATCACAGTGCAATCAAGCTAGAACTCAGGATTAAGAATCTCACTCAAAACTGCTCAAGTACGTGGAAACTGAACAACCTGCTCCTGAATGACTACTGGGTACATAACGAAATGAAGGCAGAAATAAAGATGTTCTTTGAAACCAACGAGAACAAAGACACAACATACCAGAATCTCTGGGATGCATTCAAAGCAGTGTGTAGAGGGAAATTTATAGCACTAAATGCCCACAAGAGAACACAGGAAAGATCCAAAATTGACACCCTAACATCACAATTAAAAGAACTAGAAAAGCAAGAGCAAACACATTCAAAAGCTAGCAGAAGGCAAGAAATAACTAAAATCAGAGCAGAACTGAAGGAAATAGAGACACAAAAAACCCTTTGAAAAATAAATGAATCCAGGAGCTGGTTTTTTGAAAGGATCAACAAAATTGATAGACCGCTAGCAAGATTAATAAAGAAAAAAAGAGAGAAGAATCAAATAGATGCAATAAAAAATGATAAAGGGGATATCACCACCGATCCCACAGAAATACAAACTACCATCAGAGAATATTACAAACACCTCTACGAAAATAAACTAGAAAATCTAGAAGAAATGGATAAATTCCCCAACACATACACCCTCCCAAGACTAAACCAGGAAGAAGTTGAATCTCTGAATAGACCAATAACAGGAGCTGAAATTGTGGCAATAATCAATAGCTTACCAACCAAAAAAAGTCCAGGACCAGATGGGTTCACAGCCGAATTCTACCAGAGGTACAAGGAGGAGCTGGTACCATTCCTTCTGAAACTATTCCAATCAATAGAAAAAGAGAGAATCCTCCCTAACTCATTTTAGGAGGCCAGCATCATCCTGATACCAAAGCCTGGCAGAGACACAACAAAAAAAGAGAATTTTAGACCAATATCCTTGATGAACATTGATGCAAAAATCCTCAATAAAATACTGGCAAACAGAATCCAGCAGCACATCAAAAAGCTTATCCACCATGATCAAGTGGGCTTCATCCCAGGGATGCAAGGCTGGTTCAATATACGCAAATCAATAAATGTAATCCAGCATATAAACAGAACCAAAGTCAAAAACCACATGATTATCTCAATAGATGCAGAAAAGGCCTTTGACAAAATTCAACAACACTTCATGCTAAAAACTCTCAATAAATTAGGTATTGATGGGACGTATCTCAAAATAATAAGAGCTATCTATGACAAACCCACAGCCAATATCATACTGAATGGGCAAAAACTGGAAGCATTCCCTTTGAAAACTGGCACAAGACAGGGATGCCCTCTCTCACCACTTCTATTCAACATAGTGTTGGAAGTTCTGGCCAGGGCAATTAGGCAAGAGAAGGAAATCTAGGGTATTCAATCAGGAAAAGAGGAAGTCAAATTGTCCCTGTTTGCAGATGACATGATAGTATATCTAGAAAACCCCATTGTCTCAGCCCAAAATCTCCTTAAGCTGATAAACAACTTCAGCAAAGTCTCAGGATACAAAATCAATGTACAAAAATCACAAGCATTCTTATACATCAATAACAGACAAACAGAGAGCCAAATCATGAGTGAACTCCCATTCACAATTGCTTCAAAGAGAATAAAACACCTAGGAATCCAACTTACAAGGGATGTGAAGGACCTCTTCAAGGAGAACTACAAACCACTGCTCAAGGAAATAAAAGAGGATACAAACAAATGGAAGAACATTCCATGCTCATGGGTAGGAAGAATCAATATCATGAAAATGGCCATCCTTCCCAAGGGAATTTACAGATTCAATGCCATCCCCATCAAGTTACCAATGACTTTCTTCACAGAATTGGAAAAAACTACTTTAAAGTTCATATGGAACCAAAAAAGAGCCCGCATCGCCAAGTCAATCCTAAGCCAAAAGAACAAAGCTGGAGGCATCACGCTACCTGACTTCAAACTATACTACAAGGCTACAGTAACCAAAACAGCATGGTACTGGTACCAAAACAGAGATATAGATCAATGGAACAGAACAGAGCCGTCAGAAATAATGCCACATATCTACAACTATCTGATCTTTGACAAACCTGACAAAAACAAGAAATGGGGAAAGGATTCCCTATTTAATAAATGGTGCTGGGAAAACTGGCTAGCCATATGTAGAAAGCTGAAACTGGATCCCTTCCTTACACCTTATACAAAAATCAATTCAAGATGGATTAAAGACTTAAATGTTAGACCTAAAACCATAAAAACCCTAGAAGAAAACCTAGGCAATACCATTCAGGACATAGGCATGGGCAAGGACTTCATGTCTAAAACACCAAAAGCAATGGCAACAAAAGCCAAAATTGACAAATGGGATCTAATTAAACTAAAGAGCTTCTGCACAGCAAAGGAAACTACCATCAGAGTGAACAGGCAGCCTACAAAATGGGAGAAAATTTTCGCCACCTACTCATCTGACAAAGGGCTAATATCCAGAATCTACAATGAACTCCAACGAATTTACAAGAAAAAAACAAACAACCCCATCAAAAAGTGGGCGAAGGACATGAACAGACCCTTGTCAAAAGAAGACATTTATGCAGCCGAAAAACACATGAAAAAATGCTCACCATCACTGGCCATCAGAGAAATGCAAATCAAAACCACAATGAGATACCATCTCACACCAGTTAGAATGGCAATCATTAAAAAGTCAGGAAACAACAGGTGCTGGAGAGGATGTGGAGAAATAGGAACACTTTTACACTGTTGGTGGGACTGTAAACTGGTTCAACCCTTGTGGTAGTCAGTGTGGCGATTCCTCAGGGATCTAGAACTAGAAATCCCATTCAATCCAGCCATCCCATTACTGGGTATATACCCAAAGGACTATAAATCATGCTGCTATAAAGACACATGCACACGTATGTTTATTGCAGCATTATTCACAATAGCAAAGACTTGGAACCAACCCAAATGTCCAACAATGATAGACTGGATTAAGAAAATGTGGCACATATACACCACGGAATACTATGCAGCCATAAAAAATGATGAGTTCACGTCCTTTGTAGGGACATGGATGAAATTGGAAATCATCATTCTCAGTAAACTATCGCAAGAACAAAAAACCAAACACCGCATATTCTCACTCATAGGTGGGAACTGAACAATGAGAACACATGGACACAGGAAGGGGAACATCACACTTCGGGGACTGTTGTGGGGTGGGGGGAGCGGGGAGGGATAGCATTGGGAGATATACCTAATGCTAGATGACGAGTTGGTGGGTGCAGTGCACCAGCATGGCACATGTACACATATGTAACTTACCTGCACGTTGCGCACATGTACCATAGAGCCTAAAGTATAATAATAATAATAATAATAATAATAAAAAGAAAAAAAATTAAAAAAAAAAAGAGAAAAATAGATCCCAAATAAATAGCCTACCATTATACTTCAAGAAACTACAATTTATTGTTACTTTGGAGTAAGTTTCATATGTAAACAGTGTGTTAAATTTCTAACTATTTTAGAATTGGTATTGATTTTCTGTAGGGCTAATATTTGAATCCATTCCCTTTATCATTTGTGTATATGCTATATATTTTTTTGGCCTTGTGGCTACCATGAAACTTACATAAAAACATGTTATAGTTGTACTGGACCATTTTAAGCTGATTAATTTAATTTTAATACCATACTAAAACTTTGGACTTTTACCTCCCCACAAAATTTGTATTTTCAATGTCACAATTTACATCCTTTTATGTTGTATATTTATCAACAAAATAATTGTAGCTATAGTTGATTTTACTATTTTGACTTTTAACATGCATACTAGAGGTATAAATAATTTACACTTAATCATTACAATAGTGGGGTATCTGAATTTGACTATATATTTATCTTTACCAGTGAGTTTCATAGTTTCACATGTTCTTATGTTACCAATCAGTGTCCTTTCATTTCTACCTGAAGAACTTTCTTAAGTATAGCAATATTTGCCTATTGCTGGATAATTATGGTGTTGCTTTGAAGATGCCATATTTCCTTGCTTTTTCATGTGTCCTTCTGTTGGTATCTGGACATGTGGTATAAAGTCATTTCTTCATATGTTTAAATTTCCTATCACAGAGGAGGACTTTCCTGAAGATGTATCTTTGGTGTTGGTTAAGCAGGGCACTTTGGCTTTTATTCTGGTTGTGTGCAGTAGTGTAATCTTTGAATTATTTCTTTGGTTATAAACAGAATTAGTGGTATCTGTGATTTCTCTGGTGGGTTAGGGTGCAGTTATTAGAGGACGCTGTGGTGAAGTTATGCAGTGGACTGGGTTGTCATGTAGGCCAGTCTTCAGGCTTTCATGGTGTCAGCAGGGGGCTGAGCATACTTGTCCTTGTGCCCTAGGGCAGTGTATGCTGTCACTGGTGTTGGTGATTACTGGGCTACTCAGATGTCAGTAGTGGTAAAAGTGAATCTGGTGGGTGGGCAGGTTTTGGGACCCTGGGAAGCTTCTGTGGCCTGAGAGATGGCAGTAGCAGTGGCTGGATGATTCTGTGAGTCTGGAGCCTTGTGTGTTGAGTTGGTGGTGGCTGCCATGGGCTGGGTGGGCCAGTCTTCAGGCTCACAAGTCGTTCTTGCAGGTTGGTGCAGCTGAGATGGTGGCAGTGAGAAGTTTAGGCCCAACCTCAGGCCTGGAGAAAAGTGCCCAGGTGACCCAAATGGTGGATTGGTTTGGACAATCCCAGGACCCCAGCTATGTGCTCTATCTTGAAGCAGGGTAGGGGATGGTTAAAACCAAAACCACGGTAGGCAGACTTATGTTCAGGCCCCCCAGTGGTGACAGTAGGTACCAGCCATGGTGACCAGGGCCGGGCCATCTTCAGGCCCCAGGAGGAATGTGTGAGTCAAGTACCACTGGAAAGGGTAGGGCCTGCCTCAGTGGCCACAGCCTGGGCTGGAGGGTAGGGAATGCTTGTCCCTCTCATGACCCATCCTTGGTGGCAGGCAGTAGGCCACACCTAGTTTGTACCTCAATCCCACCTGCAGGAGTCCCTGGCCAGCTCACAATTAAGATCCAGAAACAACCTGGGGACCTTGGCAACCTAGTCTAAGTCCCCAGGGTGCTTGCTCACTTCTCAGCCCCAGCTTTGACAGCTCATTCCCCACTTGTGCCCTCATCCCAGCAGTAACAGCATGAGTTTCCTTAGTGCCTCAGTCCTGGCACCACTGGGCCCCTGTACAGTGTGCGTTCTCTTAAAAGCTAAAATGCAAAATGGTACCTCACTCTAGCCACCTAGGTCTCAGAAAGGATGTGGGACCCAGTGTGATATGCCTCCCTGGAGCAGTTCTGTCCAACAGGCTCCTGCCTGCTCCATATGTTGTTTTCAGGACTTAGGAGGGTCCAGGGGTTCTCCCATGGCCAGGATCGCACAAATCCCCCCCGGGGATATGGGCCACTGGAGATCTTTAACTTATCTTTTCCTCATGTTGAGAACTCACTTTTAGCTCTGAGCTGATCCCAGCCAAGTGGGCTGCTTTTCTTCCTTCTCCTTCCTTGCTTTTGGGGTTTCCTGTCACTTTTCTGTTGAATTCCAGTGTCTTCTCTTCGATAATGTACTTGAAGTGTGATTGTCCATCCAGATTTTGGTTAAGTGGAGGATGCAAGGTGAAATGCTTCTAGTCAAACATCTTGAAGCCCCTCTCTAGTGTCTAATTGAATATTAAATAAATTATGTCCATTTTAACCCATAAAGCAGTGATTTCTATAGCAATTTTCCCCACACTGTAGTCATGTAGCAAATAAAGTAAAACATATAGAACAAGAGGTTTCAGACATTAGATTAGAGGCAGTAAATTTCTGTGATTCTGGGGTTAAGGATAACATTTAAAATCAGCCTTGCAATTGTTCCAGCTTACTGCCTAGAATGAGTTTCCAGGTAACAGCACAGAAGACAGGATTTCAGAAAGACCCTGATACACTTTCCTATACCAAAACATTTATTATACATTTTTTAAAAATCATCTAACTTATTAACTCAAGTATAAGCTGAAATAGGGCAGAAATAGCCAGTATTTATCCATCCTCAGAACCAGTTTTTCCATGCAATACTGGTACTTGGTAGGTAATGAAGAAATATTTGATAGAAGAATAAAGTAAAATAGCCACAGGTTCTAGATAATCTTTATATTTGTACAGTTGGCTCATGATTAATTGGCTTGATCGTTCTGAAGAACCCCAACACTATTGTTTTAAGAATGAAAATCTCGAAAGCATCTCTTGCCAACTATAATGTGGAGGGCGTACATCCTAAACTTGAGAAAAAGAGACAGGGAGAAAAGAAAAAAAGCAACATTTATGGAGCACCTGGTATGTGCCAGTAATTTCATATACATTGTTGTATTTTCCCCTCACCAGAATTTTTCACGGCCAATGCTAATATGAGCACCCCCAGTTTACAGTGAAGAAGCTGAGGCACAGAGAAGTGGCAAAGGCAATCTTTCCTATTACCATTTAGGTAGTAAGTTTAATAGATAGACTTTGGACCCATATTTGATCTCTTTTTATCGTTTTAGTTTATAGTCCAATTAAAATTGTCAAGTTTGAAACTTGAAAGGGTCATTTGTTAAAGTTAGTTATTTTAGCAAGAATTTATAAAGAACCCATTATCATAGCTCAGAAAGAGGTTTTCTACTTTAAAGCAAACACCTCATTCAGCAAAAATAGTTTTTTTTTTTTAAGGAAACAAGCATTGCCACTTTAAGAGCTTTTATATGTTGTTTAATGGAATAAAGTGTCTCATTTCTATACAATCCATTAGTATTTGTGATTAAATTAGCATATAAAGAATAATGAGGTGACTGAGACCAGAGTACCCCTGCCTTAAGTGATTGCCTGAGTTCCTGGGTTAATAAAATCCAATTATTTTCTTATGTAATTGGCACAAAGTTTATTTGTATCTCCTTTTTAATAAGTTTGCTAATGATATAAGAAAGTAAACAAACCAAACTAATTGTATGAATGCCAAGTTCAATTAAATCTTCAGGCCTGACCAAATATCCCTATGTACAGATTAGTTCAAAATCCTTACTTATCTGTAAAACACACGCCAAGTTAATCACCCCTGCCGTCCTGACTTGTGTGTTGAAGTGGCAGCAAGAAAGTGTTATAGCTTTTTAAATATAAGTGAAATATCATAGCACTCTGTAATTGGAGAAAGGCCAATCAGAGGGAAATCCCAAGTGTTTCAGAGACTGGACTTTAAGTAAGAGACTAGAATGGGCTAGTTTTCTTGAGACTGTTTTTAAGATGTCTCTCAAGGGACTTGAATGGTGCCTTCTGGAATCCTATGCCTATTAATAATCCTTGTTCATCCCTGTGCCTTGCTTGACCTTGCTGTCAGATTTGCGTATTCTCAGTCCAGCTCTGCCAAAATACTGTTGTATACAAACTCTAGGATCAAGTTTGATGACTCCCAGACCACTTACAGTTGTATACTCTTGGCCATGGAACATAAACCTGTGACCATTTTCTTTCTTTGTTTTTCTTTTCCTTCCTTCCTTCCATGCTTCCTTCCTTCCTGCCTGCCTTTTTTTTTTTTTTTTTTTTTAACAGTGTCTCTCTCTGTCACCCAGACTGGAACGCCATGGTGTGATCTTGGCTCCCTGCAGCCTCTACCTCCCAGGCTCAGGTGATTCTCCCAGGTAGCTGGGACTACTGGCGTGCAGCACCATGCCCTGCTAATTTTTGAATTTTTTGTAGAGGCGGGATTTTGCCATGTCGCCCAAGCTGGTCTCGAACTCCTGAGTTTAAGCGATCTGCACACCTCAGGCTCCCAAACGGCTAAGTCGGGAATCATTTGAGTTTGTGCGGGCCTTGGGCATCTGCATGCTTAGTGAGATCCTTTCATCAGATCATCATTATCTTTTATTAGCTCATTCAGCTTGGTTTCTATAGCTTTATCCTTCTTAATTTATATTTCCAATGTTGCAACAGAAATACTTTCTTAACCCCAAGCCACTTAGTTGAGGCTTAAACAAAATTATGGATCCCTTACAAGACACCTAAGAACTGTAAGGTAGTATGCTAGATATTATAGGTACTTTGAGCCTAGCACAGTCTTAGAGTGGGTGAACAGTACATATTTGTTTATTTAAATGTAATGGATTAATATGTTGTACTGGTAAAATTGTATTTGAGAACCATGCCCTGCATACTCATTGTTTTAAACATCTTTAAATGGCATGGTGATAACTCAACTGTTTGCATTGTTACATCACACCTCCTCAGGAACATTTAGGCTGGTATATAGGACTGCTTACTTGGCATCTCCACTTAATAAATGTCCACAGCCAAGCTCCTGGTCATCATCTAATACCCAATACTTTCCACACTTTTTCCATTTCTAGTAATGGTCACTTACACATCATAGTTGCTCAGACCAAATATTTGAAGGCAGGCTTTTTATTTCTCTGAGCTACGATCAATCCATTAGCCACTCCTATCAATTCTTCCTTAAAAGAAATTCAAACTTGGACAATTTCTCACCACCATCACATTATGGCCCTGGTCCAAGGCTCCAAGCCATCATCCTACTTCATCTAAATTATTGCAATAATTTTGATATCCTGCCACTCCTTTGCCTGCCAATGCTCTATGCTCGATAGAACCTGCAGAATGAGCCTGTTAAAACTTATATCTGATCATGTCGCAATAACCTGTATTGGCTTTGCTCTCATTCAGAGTAAACATCAAAGTCTTTACGGTGGTTTATAAAGCCACTCTATATAGATATGTTATGTTACCGTTCACTTTTACTTTTCTGGTCACATCTCCTACTAACTCCCCCTCTTTGCATAAGTGGACTGGCATCAGTTTGGGGGTACTTTGCATTTAATTCTCTCTCAATTTAGATTATTTCCTGAAATCTCAGTTATCTATATTAGTAGTGCCCTCACCTCCTTTGGGTCTTTAGTGAAATATTCCCTCCTCAGTGTGTCTTTCGCTCACAATTCTATTTAAAATATTACCTCTCAATTCTCCCTATTCCTCATTCCTGCTTTATAGTGTTTTCTGCAGTATTGGTCATTATCTAATAAGTAAGTGTTTTACTTGTATATTTTATTTTCTCTTTCCCTCCCATGAAAGTTTAGCTCTGTGAGGCCAAAGAATTTTGCGTTTTATTCCTAGTTGTATCCTCTGCACATGTACAGCTTTTTCAACATATTAATTTCTCAATAATTGTTTGTTAAGTGAGACAGGATATGATTGTGACAGGTAAGATTGCTATTGTAATTCTCCACCCTCTTCCAGTAACATGATTGGACACGCATACCTTTCTCTATGTATTTTTGTAGTGATCTTCCACTGTGGGGTGGTGTGAGGGGGTTTCCCATTCCTTAATTAGGGCTAGATCATGTACGTTGCTATGGCTAATATGCTTGTGGCAGACATAGTATAAATATAGCTTTAAAAAGCACTTGAAAGTTCAGGTTGCACCTCTGCCATCAGAAAAGAACATTCCTGAAGCTAGTCAGCCAAACCAAGCTAAGATCAGCAGAGCTACTCCACTGCACCTAGCTTAGATCAAACTATCCCTAGGAAACTTCCAGATTAATGAGTTAAATAAATGTAAATTATTTAAAACAATAAGTCACTGAGTATAGGAATATTTGCTACTCAGAAATAGCCACTTATACAATGGGCCAAAAGATCAATATTCTCAGGTTACAAAAATGGTACAATGTCTTTCTAATGAGTTACCATGTGCCACATAAATGCGACTACGAAAACTAAGTAACTAGGATTTTCCACTTTTACTTGGTTACTGGAAAACTCAAATTTTGTTATGTACTCAATTTTGGTTATTTGTTTCAGCCTATATCTTAGAATATAATAATTATCTTCTCCCATAAATATTTCATTTATTACATGATTCTTAATTTTAATCTTTTTTATAGGTTTATTTTTCATTTTACATTAATCTATTTCAATTTTTTAATAAATAGAAGTTGTGTGAGTTAACAACTATATCAATTAGAATAGCACACATTGTAGAATTTCTACATGAATGCTGCAAAAATATTATTTAGAGTGTAAAATTTAAAAAATAAATAAAAGTTAATTGATGTTAAATGCTATAAAACTAAGTATTTACAGAGTAAAATTTAAAAATTAATTAAAATATGTTGGTTGACTAATGTAAAATTAATTAAGTTGATGACAAATCAATTTTGTGGACTCCACATTCTAGTCTATATAAGAAGGGAAAATTCTATATCATCTATTTTCTATGTCTTAATAGCTAAGATTTGAGCTCAGTAGTAAAAGGCTTAGGGCCTCAGTAACGAAACTAAATATTTTACTTATCCTTAAATCAATAATTTTTTGGCTGGTTCTATATTGCGGTAGTAAAATTAGTTCCTACGATAATTAATATAATAAAACAGTGTCACCACCTTAAACAATAAATTATCAAATGAATAACAAATTATAATAGGAAGATTCTAAGTCACTTGAAGCCCAATTTTTAAATCTGAATAAATTGAAAAATTTCCCAAACTACTAGCTGAAAAAAACAAGCAGCCAAATGTATCTAAAATGCTATATTACCTTTAAATTCCACAATTAAATCACAACAAGAACCTCTTCATATACAATACCAGACATCCACACATATGAACACATGCACATGCACACACGTACCCACTATATAAGTTCACTTTTCTAATAGTTTTTGTAATTTTTCCTTTTTCTTTCTCAGCAATTATTTCTAACTATCTTGAATAAATCTTAAAAGCATACACAGAGTAATTCTTATCTACAAATAGATCCATTATTGCATTCATTATATCTGCAGGGTGGACTTGTACAAGTATAATATAAAATTCAATTTAGGAATTTTAAAAAAAGAAGCTAATTAAACCAAAAGATTGAGTCAAAAAAAATGGTGAATTGAGTAGCAAATCATTATGTTACCATTTTAAATTCAGTAATGGGATTTATTTACTCATTAAATGCTTTTTAAAATTAATTCCTATTTTTGAACTCACTCCTCTTAAATTCAATTAAAGTATTTTAAAAGGAAAGTGTAAAATCTACTTTGTTTCTAAAGTTTGACTCTAGTTAGAATAGATCCTTTCAGACCGGGTGCAGTGGCTCACGCCTGTAATCCCAGTACTTTGGGAGGCCGAGGTGGGCGGATCACGAGGTCAGGAGATCGAGACCATCCTGGCTAACACGGTGAAACCTAATCTCTACTAAAAATACAAAAAATTAGCCAGACATGGTGGCGGGCGCCTGTAGTCCCAGCTACTTGGAAGGCTGAGGCAGGAGAATGGCGTGAACCTGGGAGGCGGAGCTTGAAGTGAGCAGAGATCTGCCACTGCACTCCAGCCTGGGCGACAGAGGGAGACTCCCTCTCAAAAAAAAGAACAGATCCTTTCAATGTATACTGACCCATTTTCAGCAAAAATATTAATGTACTTGAAAATTTATGTCACTCAGATCCCTTGTATGAGTACTAAGGTCACATTTGTAAACTCTGATGCAAGTGGAAATGAGACTGAATAAGATCAAAGCTGAGAAATTGAACTGGAAATATAATTGGCCACCATAATATGGTGGCAAGTGAACTTCATCTTGGTTCAAACTGGTAGAAGAGAAATGACTACAGAGGATTCAAAATAGCAGTAATACTTCCAACTTTGAAAGGTGCTGTTGTAATTCCAAGTAATTTTCTTTGGGTAGGATCTTAAACAATGGTTTTAACTAAAGGGGTTATGATCTAAAATGCATTTCATAGAATTTTACTGTTTTACCCTAGTTTCCAGGGTATTGGGAGAAATACAGATCTCAGCAGAAAATCAAGCATTAAAAGGGAGAAACTGATCTTATGACACACAGAAGTCTTGTCAAATAGGAACAACATGTTGGGGGAAGGACAGGGTGTGATAGAGTTGACATGAAGTTGCTCATGCCCTTCATCAGTGCTTCTTTTAAAATTGTTTTGTCAATGAATGTTTAATGCTTATCATTACTGTGTTCAATTTCAAGATACAATTGTGAACAACATGCCATTCTTGCCCACCCAAATGTGATATCTTTTGAGGGAAGAGAGTCAAACAATTAGATAATTATAATAGAGTGCTATTTGTAGTGGTTCTTGATAACTGCAGTATAGTTAGTATCAGATCCTTTCCACTGCAAGGTGAAAACTTCTAGAGGAATCTTTATATACATGGCCAGAATTTGATTAGGAACTATTACTAGTTAAAACAAAGCCAATCTAGTAGTGGTCTTACTTACCATGCAGGTAAGTTGCTATCTGCTCTAACCTTGGGTTATCTCATTAACTGAGTAACAGCATTATCTACATCATTGAACTGCAGGGAATATTAAGTAAAGCACTACACTGAAGCAGATCAGCAAATTGCCTGACACATTTTATTTATTTTTATTTTATTGAAACGGAGTCTCACTCTGTCGCCCAGGCTGGCATGCAGTAGGGCGTGATCTCAGCTCACTGCAACCTTTGCCTCCCTGGTTCAAGGGATTCTCCTGCATCAGCCTCCCGAGTAGCTGGGTTTACATGCACCCGCCACCATGCCTGGCTAATTTTTGTATTTTTTAGTAGAAATGGGGTTTCACCATGTTGGCTAGGCTGGTCTTGAACTTCTGACCTCAGGTGATCCTCCCTCCTCGGCCTCCCAAATTATGCAATATTTATTAAAATTACTATTTTTACATTATGGTTGTAGTTAGCTATAATTGAAAAAGGCTAAGGAAGGAAAGATTAGTGTACAATAGAAAATATTGTAGATAAATTATACACAAAATCTGGAAGATAAAGAGTTAAAAACTCAAGAGGAATTTCCCATAATTCACATGATTATCTTTCATGCTGACAGGCAAAACTAACATTCTTTATAACCTGATCACAAAAACATTAATAAGCATTTACCATGGATTTGCATCCTTTCTATCTTTATTTAACTCTAGATTGCATGATCTATGCGAGTTACCCTAACCTCTTTTCCCTCATGAATAAATTCATTCCCTATTTAACTTTGCTTCACATCATACAGCATAATACATTTTGGAAATATGAGGTTCCAGAAATGTCACACAAATATAGAGCTCTAATGCTTTCTGATAACTCAAAACCCATGGTAAAAAAAAAATAATAATCTTAAATAGAGATGGACTGATAGCATGCTAGAAGCTATTGCTGCTGCTAAGTTTAATCAAATATGATTGACATGCTTAGATTTATCACGGAAGGCATCACATTTTTTTTTTAACAATCCAGAATGACATACAGCAAAATTTGCTGCCAGTGAGTGGAATGAGAAATGCAGTGCTCTGTGTTCTGTGGGAAAACATTAACAACCCAGTTTTGGAATAGAAAATGTTTTTTGTCCTTCATGAGTGTGGCTTCCAGGACCTGTCTCTATTATCTAATCACCTTCACACATTCTGCTTTGCACCCTGCTCTCTTTCTGACACTCAGGCTATGCTAATATTTCTTGGGAGGGCATTTGTTCTTGTCCTAAAAGCTTTCAGCTCAACAAGCCATTTTCAGAAAGATTAAAGATCATTAGAATTCCCAAAGATGGGAAAAGATTTTGATAGGAGTTTGTACTGAATAGAAAGGTGTCCCATTTTTAGTATTCATGTTTACCTAACTGTGTTTTCTCTAAGTCCTCATCGCCTAGAGGAAATAGGAATTCGAAGGGAATCAAGTGAAACCTCCCAACTGCACACACTTACTTGCCCTTTGCATTCGCCCTAACACAAACAGATCATCACCCCTTCCTGCTTCTAAGAAATCTGAAAAAAGTATTTGTATTAATTTTTAGTTTATCATTTGGAGACTTTGAGTTGGTAGACTTCTTTTCATAATGAAAAATAGTGTAGTATTTGCTGCTATTAAACACCAAAATTGTTCTTTCATGTAGAAAACATTTCCAGAAATATGAATGTCTTCTGTTCAGATATGTTAATAATTGGGAAGTAGTTGATTAACAGAATAAATGTAGTCCTTCAGACCTCAGATCCTCAGAGCATATTGAGTTTCAGATAAGTTATATTATACTTGATTCATTACCTGCATAAACTTGGGCAGGTGACTTAATGTTTCTAATCCTTGTTTTCTTCCTTCAGAAAAATATTCATAATGGGCAAAAGATCTGAGAAGGCAAGTCCTCAAATAAGATATACAAATGATTAATAAGCACATGAAAATATGCTCAATATTATTAGCAATCATGGAAATGCAAATGAAGACCACAATGAGATACCACTTAACACTCACTGGGATAGCTTTGATCAAAACCAGATAAAAACACGTTTTAGTGAGGATATAAAAAATTGGATTTCATATATACTTTTGGTGGAAATGATAAATGATGCAGCTCCCTTGGAAAATGGTGTGGACTTTTTTTTTTTTTTTTTTTTAGACAGTGTCTCGCACTGTTGCGCAGGCTGGAGCGCAATGGCGCCTGCCATCTCGGCTCACTGCAACCTCCGCCTCCCCGGTTCACGCGATTCTCCTGCCTCAGCCTCCTGAGTTGCTGGGATTACAGGCGCATACCACCACGCCCGGCTAACTTTTTGCATTTTTAGTAGAGACGGGGTTTCACTGTGTTGGCCAGACTGGTCTCGAACTCCTAACCTCATGATCCGCCTGCCTCAGCCTCCCAAAGTTCTGGGATTACAGACATGAGCCACCGTGCCTGGCCATGGACATTTCTTTAGAGGTTAAACATATAGTTAACATATGACCCAGTAATTATCTAGTAAAGAGGCAATGGAGATTCTTCTGTAGTCTTAAACTGAAATAGTCATTTTCTACAGACATAATGTTACTTCTTTTATAGCGTGTTAATTTGGTAAGGCATGAGAGGTAAATAGCCTAATTATAGATTTCCTGGGGTTTCATTCGTTTGCATCAAATAATGCCTCCTATGCTTATAATGCTTCAAATTTATGATCAAATGTTAATGTTAAATATTTTTAATTTTAAAAATAACAATACCTGAAAGTATCAATACTGTTTGGGGTCAATTAGTGTGAAAATTATTTTCATTTTCTGATTTTTGTCACTAAGAGTGTGTTATATTTGGGACAGGCATCAGGCATTGGAAAGAGAGAAACAAAGTTTAATTCATCATAGAGTTCATAAGTTAAACTAGTTGCTCAGGAAAAGCACATTTATTCCTGAGAGTGTGGTAAGAGATAAATGTCATCTGTGGTCTGTTACTGAGAGTAGAGGAGAATGCATACAAAATTGAGCATCCTAATAAGTAGAATCTGCAGTGAAGGCTGGTTTTCCTGTTATTTCTCAAGATAGTTTTGTAGAAAAAAAAACAGGTTCTTGTTACAAGACCAGGAAAGGTTAGGCATGCAGACACTTTGAAGGGTGAGGGGGTTACGGAATTTATTGGGCTAAAAGGAAAATGATTCCTAGCCAAGCAAGAGGGGTTCCTGTTAACAGACCCCCATCTCACAGACTGAATATTAGGTCCCCACCCAGGAACAGGAGAGGCCAGGCTCCTACCCTCTGCAAATGGTGGGAGCTTCCTCGGGCCCCACTCCATCCTCCCAGTGCTCAGGCTGGTTGGAGATTCTCCGGGGAACCCTTTTTACTTAGCTGTATTAATAAATTTTAAAATCATGTAAAAAGCATAAGTCATTCAATGTAATTATTTAATTGGTAATATAATATGGTGCCAAGAGTTGGCACCATAGAATAGAATATAGTCCTGAGAGTTGGTGCATTGATGCTTTGGCCTGATTCAGGAATAGACTGTCAACCTATGCCATCTGATACAGTAGCCCCCAGCCATATGTGTGGCTATTTAAATTCATATTTAATTAAAGCTAAGTAAAATTAAAAATTATGTTTCTCAGTCTCACTAGGCAAACTTAAAGTGCTAATGACAATTGTGTTGATCACAGATATAAAGCCTTTCCATTATTGCAGAAAGTTTTGGACAGCATACCTTTATTACCTAGAACAGTCATTTTTAATTTTTTTGGATTGGGTATTCTTTTGAAAATTCAAAAAACTTGATCTAAAATGGTAAATTAGGAGCCTTCCCCCTTTGGGCAACTATACGTAATATTATTTACTGAATAAACTCGACGCTGTGGAAATTGTTGTTCAAATGTTCTTTTTCTTGAAGATTATTGTAAGATCAACTACTAGTGTTTCCATCTAAAGACAGAGCCATAAATGTAATAAAAACCTCAATTTCAGATTATGACTGGCATCATACCCTAAGATTTGAAATACTAGTGAAGAACTGCACAAAGGCTAAACTTTATTGAAGGGCTGAGGACGATCATAAATATAACAATAATAACACAATAGTGAATTATATTTCTAAGTGCTGTATTAAATGATTTACATATAACACCTCATTTAATCCTCAAAAAGTCCTATTATACTAAATTCAGAGATGGAAAACAAACAGACGGAATTAGGTAAAGCAACTTGCCCAAGGTAATTCACAACTAGTAAGAGATGAATCAAGGATTGTACTCCCTTCTATTGTCTACTTCAGATAAGGCTTGTTATACACAGAAAAAAATGGATGAATAAAGTTTCATGTAAGTGATGATTATCAATATTTCATCATGGGAAAGTGTTTAAGCAGATATAACTGTAAGTTAACTTGTCCATTAAAAATTAAAATTACCTTTGAATACTTAACTTGTAATGTTTATATCGTTGTAGAATACAGTAGAAAAAAAAATTGTTGCAAAATGCAAACCTGTAATACATTACTAAATAAAATATCAAGGTTACTACATGACACACATACATTTTTACCTTTAACACTTCTGGGAATTTTAAAAAGATACGTCAAGTCTTTGTGTGTTTTAAATCCTTTTATGTTAAATTGGGTGTTAGTAAATCAATTTCTATGATCTATAGATTTATTTGGGGCAGAAAATGTTCAATCAAATGACATAAATAAAGACATTATCAAGAGTCTAAAGTATTATGTTTAGATTGCTATGATATAAAATTCTTGCTATTTCATTTTTCTTCTTTTTTAGTTCACTTTGTTAAGCTGCACAAAATGCTATGGTGTAAGAAGTTGAAATAATGCATCCTAAGAGTTGACTGATCACTGTTCTTTTTTTGTTTGTTTGTTTGTTTTTGTTTTCAAGACAGAGTCTTGCTCTGTCACCCAAGCTGGAGTGCAGTGGCATGATCTCGGCTTACTGCATCCTCTACCTCCCGGGTTCAGGACATTCTTGTGCTTCAGCTTCCAGAGTAGCTGGGAATACAGGCATGTGCCACCATATCCGGCTGATTTTTTTGTTATTGTTTGTATTTTTAATAGAGACAGGGTTTCGGCATGCTGACCAGGCTGGTCTGGAACTCCTGTACTCAAGTGATCCGTCCCCCTTACCCTCCCAAAGTGCTGGAATTACAGGTGTGAGCCACCGTGTCTGGCCCACTGTTCTTTTTACAGTTAAAATAACCTGCAGTTGAAAAACAAACATACCACACACCACCACTAAACAAATCCTTGTTAGCATGCAAGTCATATATAAACACAAACACAAAAATTATATATATATAATGAATCCATTGATACATATAAGTCCATGTAAAATGTTCAGACGACAGCAAATCTAGGCAACTTGTCAATATTTCACTAGCTAAGAAACATTAAAGTGTTTACATTTTCCTTGAATTGTGTTATACTAAGAATTCAGGATAGATTTACTCATAAAGATGGAAGTTAAATACCTTTTAGTGCTTTAGATATATCTTTTCCATTTCACCAAATATCTCATTGGGATCTTAAAACTCTCAGTGCTTGGCTGAGCATATGTAAGTGATACAGAACAAGAGATTCTTAATCTAAACCACTGATATTTTTCTAGACAACTCTAAAACAATAAGCCTTACCACCCTAATGTTTTCTTCTTACATGAATATCTTAATGACATAGTTTTTAGGCAGCTTGACATAGTAAAAAGGCACTGAAGGAGAATAGAGAAGTCCTGAGTTTAAGTATTCATTTGGCTATAGACTTGTTTCAAAATGGCTGTTTCATCATCTATAATATGCTATGGTGTCTTCCTCCAAAGATGGTTCTCAGGATAAAGCAAGAGGAAGTATGTGAAAGAGATCTGCAAATGTAATGGATTACAATGATTATTCTCATTAATGCAATGTTTGGCCAAGGGCAGTAGAAATACCAGGACTGATTAGCTTTTGAAAAAGATTCAGTAACCATGCAGCCTGCAGTTCTCTTCCTGTTTTCATTTTCAAAATTACTAGGGCTCACTGTGAGATTTTCTCTAATTGCCACATATGTGATATAATTTTCTTCCAAAACATCATAAAATATTAGCTCTTTACTGCTTTCAACAAACCATCTTTTATATCTTTTTAAAGTTATGTTTGCAACTTTTGAAATTGTGTGTGTAATAAAGACTAAAATTATTAATGTGTTGACTCTTCAAATCATGAACTAATTAACTCAGCACACGTTCAGTTTCTCTCTAATTTTGTCGCAGTGTTCCACATACACCAGCATACTGAATAGTCAGTCAACACCATTCAATAGCAATTCAGAAATTGATGGGAATATGGAAGAGCACACAGTTTCAATAAACAAACTTCTACTCCTCAAGTATGAATGTAAAGATTAATACCAGAATTAAGCATTATTTTATAATGGAAAGATGTTTGAAATAATTTCTAGAAAGGCTGAGTTATATTTCTCACTTTGGCAATATTGCAAACCACATTAGATTACAAAATGGCCTCAGTTATTTAACACTCTGAGCTTATATGTCCACTGTGTATTCATAATTCTAGTAACAACAGTGGAGTCTGTATCCTCATTCTTTGAATATAGGCTATCCTTGTGATTTGCTATGGTTTATAGAATGCAGCAGAAGTGACAGTGTTCCAGTTCTAAGATTCAGGAGACTTTGCACACATGTCTCTATTGGAATCCTTCTCAGTGATCTTTCCCAGAGTAGCTTGTTGGATGACAAGATACACATGGCCTAGTCACTGACGGCTCTAAGAACAAGATTGCTACCATATATGTGCATGAAGCCATCTTAGGCCAGTCAGTTCTCTGCCAACCTGCTAGCTGACTAAAAAGCTATGATCAATTGAGTCTGAGCCACACCAGTATATCATTCAAGCAGACCCATAATAATGTGAGAAATAATAATTGTACATTGTTTCAAGTCATTGAGGTTGGGGAAGTTTGTAGCAATTACTTATTGCTGTACAGTAAATCACTCTAAACATAATGTCTTAGTAATCATCTATTTAGCTCATAAATTCTGTGGATTCGCAGTCTGGGCTGGACTAGGTTGGTTCTTTGAGTCTCAGCTGGACTTTCTCATGGGACTGCAGTCAGCTAACAAGTCATCTAGACAACTTGCCTAGGATGGCTTCCACTAGGATAGATCATTCATGTTGTGTGTTGTCTCTCATTCACTACAAGAAAAATTTTAGAATTCTGACATAAGTAGATGAAAGATGGAAAATTAGAAGTTAGGATACATCTGGGACAGTTTGAGATAGCTTAATATATATATCCATGTAGAATTCTGGAAGAAGAAAGAGAGAGAGAGAAAATCAGACCAAAAATTATTATTTGAAAAGACAGTGGCTTATAATTTTACATAACTCGTAAAATATATTATTATTCCATGAAGCCATCAAGCCCACAGTAATTTAAGTAACTAAATAAAAAATTCATAATCCCCATCCAGCTGAATTATAGTAACATTGCATAAACATAAACTCAAAACCAAAAAAAAAATTAAAGTTAGGGTTGAGAGAGGGAGGGATGGAGATTTTACAGATTACTGGCAAATAATATAATTTGAATGATTTTACAACAGCAAAAATAGAAGGGCTATGCCAGTGGAGTGACAGCTTCAAAAAACTAACTCTAAATGCAGAATCTAAACCCATTAAATATATGTTTCAATACATAAAGCAAAGTACAACTATTTTCATACTAAAAAAAGAAAAAATCAGAAAGTTTTCCACCAGCAGATCACACTAAAAGAAACATAAAACAATGTATCTCAGGAATAATGAAAGAAATCTCAAATGGTAGATTTAAGATTAAAGAAAAATTTTAAAAATGTAGAAACGATATGGGAAAATTTAAGTAAATATTAACTGTATAAAATAAATAGTATTTAAATTGTTGTGTAGCCCAAAGTAAAATAAGAATTAAATTATATGACAACAGTTACATGTAAGCCAGGAAAGTGAGTTATATAGCAGTATTCTGAGAGTCTTCTCTAGTTTAGGAGGAGAAGGACATGATTGATTAATTTTACATTTTGGTAAGGGGATTTGTGTATTGTAATTTATCAGATAACTAAAGTGATAATAATAGAGTAAATACATTCTATATTGTGGATGGGGAGAGAATGAATTTGAAAATGTTCAGTAAACCCAAATAAAGGAAAAAAGAAGAGAAAAAGAAATATAGAATATGCAAGACATATAAAAAGCACAAAGTATGATACTAGTTATCAAACTTACATGGAAATTATATTAATTATGAATAGAATAAATTCTCTGGTTAAACTACAAGGATTATTCCAAAGAAAAACCAACTATGTGCTCTTTTTAAAAGATGAAAATAGGCCAGACTTGGTGGCTCACGCCTGTAATCCCAGCACTTTGGGAGGCCGAGGCAGGTGGATCACGAGGTCAGGAGATCGAGACCATCCTGGCTAACATGGTGAAACCCCGCCTCTACTAAACATACAAAAAAAAAAATTAGCCGGGCGTGGTGGCAGGTGCCTGTAATCCCCCCTACTCGGGAGGCTGAGGCAGAAGAATGGCATGAACCCAGGAGGTAGAGTTTGCAGTGAGCCGAGATCGCACCACTGCACTCCAGCCTGAGTGACAGAGCAAGACTCCCTCTCAAAAAAAAAAAAGAAAAAAAGGTGAAAATAAAACATATGTAAAATTTTACACATAAATGTATAAATTTACATATGTATGTTTTAAAATGAAATAAAGTTAAAAAATGCAGGATGTGCTAAACAATGTAATGTCAGAATTGGCTATTAATGTCAGATTAAATAATATTTATAAAATAAAACACTACAATAAACAAAAAGTTTCATTTTATAGTGATGAGTTTAAATTCACCAGAAATATATTATAATTTAAAAATTTATATGAATGTAATGATATCCAGTTATTTGAGAAAATTAAACAATGTTATGTTTAAAATTGATGAATTATATCCATAATGAATGTTTACATTTACCTGTACAACTATTAAAACAATGAAACAACAACAGCAAAAAATAAAAACCAGCAAAGATAAAAATTGCAGCAATATAAGTAAAAACCTTACTTTCATATACACACACACCGGACCCAAAAGCTGTGTGCACTCAGCAGTTGTAAAGATTCCACCCCAATGGACTTAGAATACTTATTAAAGTTTTTATAATATCAGTTACATAAAAATGCTATATGTTATTATTAAGGTTTTAAAATATGTCTATGAACTGTCCCTGTCTATTTCACTAAATTTTCTCTTGGTAACTCTTCTCTTATTCTCTTTATTTTAATATTCAGTTATATTTTTACAAAGTTTTAGATCTCTGCAATCACATCTATGTCTCAGTTCTCTGACTTTGCCATTTTAGATCCCATTGACTGGAGTATTCTAGATGATTCCTACCCTTCTACAGACCATATTATGATTCAACATTTTGAAAAAACTTCCCTTTTTTCTTTTTTACTGGCATGTTTATACACACCTTTATACCATTGCAAATGACTAAATAGAAATTGCCTTTTAATACTTAATTTACAAGATAACTCCTTAGATAATAATCTTACAGTATTAGTCCATTTTCATACTACTGATAAAGACAATTTGTTAAGAAAATTTATAAAGGCAATTTATAAAGAAAAGGAAGTTTAATGGACTTACAGTTCCACATGGCTGGGGAGGCCTCTCAATCATGGCAGACAGTGAAAAGGCACATTTTACATGGCAGCAGGCAAGAGAAAATGAGAGACAAGCAAAAGGGATTTCCCCTTATAAAACCATGAGATCTCATGAGATTTGTTCACAACCATGAAAACAGTGTGGGAGAAATCACCCCCATGATTCAATTATCTTCCACCAGGTTCCTCCCACAACACATGAGAATTATGGGAGCTACAATTCAAGATGAGATTTGGGTGGGGACACAGCCAAACCATATCATTACACCCTGGCCCCTCCCAAATCTCATGTCCTCACATTTCAAAACCAATTATGCCTTCCCAAGAGTCCCCCAAAGTCTTAACTCATTTCAAAATTAACTCAAAAGTCCATAGTCCAAAATCTCATCTGAGACAAGGCAAGTCCCTTCTGCCTATGAGCCTATAAAATTAAAAGCAAGTTAGTTACTTCCTAGATACAATGGGGGTACAGACATTGGGTAAATACAGCCATTCCAAATGGGAGAAATTGGCCAAAACAAAGGGGTTACAGGCCCCATGCAAGTTTGAAATCCAGCGAGGCAGTCAAATCTTAAAGTTCCAAAATAATCTCCTTTGACTCCATGTCTCATATCCAGGTCACACTGATGAAAGAGGTAGGCTCCCAAGACCTTGGGCAGCTCCACCCCTGTGGTTTTGCAGGGTACAGCCTCCCTGTCTGCTGCTTTCATGGGCTGGCATTGAGTGTCTGTGGCTTTTCCAGGCATACAGTGCAAGCTGCAGGTGGATATACCATTCTGGGGTCTGGAGGACAGTTCTCACAGCTCCAGTAGGTGGTGACTCTGGGGTCTGGAGGCTCTCTTCTCACAGCTCCACTAGTCAGTGCCTCAGTAGGGAATCTACGTGGAGGCTCTGACCCAAAAACGTCCCTTCTGCACTGCCCTAGCAGAGGTTTTCCATGAGAACTCTGCCCCTGCAGCAAACTTCTGCCTGAGCATCCAAGTGTTTTCATACATCCTCTGAAATCTAGGCAGAGGTTCCCAAACTTCAATTCTTGACTTCCGTCCACCTACAGGCTCAACACCACATGGAAGCTCCCAAGGCTTGGGGCTTGCACCCTGTGAAACCATGGCCCAAGCTGCACCTTGGTCCCTTTTAGCCATGGCTAGAGTGGCTGGGATGCATGTCACCAAGTTCCTAGGCTGCACACAGCAGGGGGTGCCTGGGCCTGGCCCATGAAACAAGTTTTTTCTCCCAGGCCTCCAGGCCTGTGATGGGAGGGGATGACAGAAAGGTCTCTGACATACCCTGGAGACATTTTCCCCATTTTCTTGATGATTAACATTTGGCTCCTCATTACTTATGCAAATTTCTGCAGCTGGCTTGAATTTCTCCTCAGAAAATGGGTTTTTCTTTTTTTATCACATCTTCAGGCTGCAAATTTTCTGAACTTTTATGCTCTGTTTCCCATTTAAAACTGAATGCTTTTAACAGCACCCAAGTCACTTCTTGAATGCTTTGCTGCTTAGAAATTTCTTCTGCCAGATACCCTAAATCATCTCCCTCAAGTTCAAAGTTCCACAAATATCTAAGGCAGGGGCAAAATGCCACCAATCTCTTTGCTAAAACATAGCAAGTGTCACCTTTACTCCAGTTCCCAATAAGTTCCTCATCTCCATTTGAGACCACCTCAGCCTGGATTTCATTGTCCATATCATTATCAATATTTTGGTCAAAGCCATTCAACAAGTCTCTAGGAAGTTCCAAACTTTCCCACATTTTCCTGTCCTCTTCTGAGCCCTCCAAACTGTTTTAACTTCTGTCTGTTACCCAGTTCCAAAGTTGCTTTCACACTTTTGGGTATCTTTACAACAGTACCCTGCTACCTGGTACCAATTTACTGTATTAGTCTGTTTTCACACTGCTGATAAAGACCTACCTGAGACTGGCTAATTTATAAAGAAAAAGAGGTTTAATAGACTCACAGTTCCATGTGGCTGGGGAGGTCTCACAATCATGGTGGACAGTGAAAGACACATCTTACCTGGTGGCAGACAAGAGAAAATGAGAGCCAAACAATAGGGGTTTCCCCTTATAAAACCATCAGATCTCATGAGATTTATTCACTACCACAAGAAGAGTGTGGGGGAAACTACCCCCATGATTCAATTATATCCCACTGGGTCACTCCCACAACATGTGGGAATTATGGGAGCTACAATTCAAGATGAGATTTGGGTGGGGACACAGCAAAACCATATCACTTACTTTTTTTTTAACTTTCACTTATCACTTTATTCAGCCTACAAAAGCTTACTAAGCTCCTTGTGCTGGAGCTAGGAACGTGAAAATAAAGTGTAGCCTCTGTTCTGAGATTTCACCAGACAGGTAATAAACCAAATATGGTAGGGAGAATAATGACCCCTAAAGATGTCCACATCCTATGCCCCAGAACCTACGGATATTTTACCTTCCATGCAAAAAGGGACTTTGTGAATGTGATTCAGATAAGGATTTTTTTTAAATATGTTTCTGGGAAACAGGTGGTGTTTGGTTACATGTATAAGTTCTTTAGTGCTGATTTCTGAGATTTTGGTGCACTTCTCACCTAAGCAGTGTAGACTGCACCCACTATGTAGTCTTTTATTCCTCACACCCTTCACACCCTTTCTCGTGAGTCTCCAAAGTCCACCATATCATTCTTATGCCTTTGTCTCTTCATAGCTCCCACTGATGAATGAAAACATAGGATGTTTGGTTTTTCATTCCTGAGTTTCCTCACTTAGAATTATGGTCTCCAACTCCATCTAAGTTGTTGCAAATGCAATTATTTTGTTCTTTTTTATGGCTGAGTAATATTCCATGGTATATATGTACCACATTTTCTTTATTCATGAGTTGATTAATGGGCCTTTGGGCTGGTTCCATATTTTGCACTTGTAAATTGTGCTGCTATAAACGTGTGTGTGCAAGTATCTTTTTGGTGTAATGACTTCTTTTCCTCTGGGTGGATATCCAGCGATGGGATTGCTGGATCAAATTGTAGATCTACTTTTAGTTTTTTAAGGAATCTTCACATTGTTTTCCACAGTGGTTGTACTAGTTTACATTCCCACTAGTAGTGTAAAGGTAATAATAACTGCTCTTTAAAGTTCTTGCTTAGTTGCATAAAGCAGCTCTTTTTAATTTACCTCTATCCCTGTATCTGTCCTGCTACAAAATTTAGGAACTTTTACTAATTCACACACACGCACACACACACACACAGACACAATCATTTCTATTGCCCTAAATCCTTCCCTCATATTCATACCCACCCTTGTCTTTTAATCAAACACCTGTTTTAAAAAATATATAAATCATTTATTCTTCTATCTTTCCCCTGAGAGCTCAACAAGTTGGCTTCCTCCTTATGTGCAAATGATTCTCAAAATTATGCCTGCTGCTGAAGTCAGCACCAATTAGTTGGAAGATTGGCCATACTAAATACATTCTTTTTTCATAAGCTGATGAGCCCAAATATGTGAAGCTGTGTTTTCTGTATGTTTACAACAGAAATAAATTTTATAACATATTGCAAACTTTAAAAAAATAACAAAGTCACACATGCTTTAAAGACAGTTTTAAATATAATGTATATTAAATCATTCAGTAATGCTGATGAATCTTCTGTCCTGCCTATTTCTTTAATCATCACCCTGGCTTGCATTCTTCTATTTTCTCAAAAAAGGATAATGTGGTAATCACTAGTCGCTGATACTTCTATTACTATTAAAATGCTTACAACGTACCATTATTCTACATAAATATAAGCCTAAGATTTTAAAACAAGGTGTAGGTAAATTTGGGGAAGGTGAAATTTCCACAAGCTTTTAAGATATCGAAAAGGCATCTCTCCACATGTAAGATGAAAGAAAAGTTCATTTTGATCCATTGGTGATAATGATTTTGCTTCTAAATATATTGAAATAATTGAGAATATTTCTTATCATCCTTAAGGAGGAAATTGTGCTCTTTGAAATGAGAGATTCGAAATATTTAATTTCAGAAATAATGGCAGCTCCTATATCTCTGTTAACATTGGGACAGAGAAAAATCTATAGCTACTAACGGGGTGATATGTCACTTAAGAAAGGTTTTTTTTTTTAAGGTTATTTTTATTGTGAAACTGTGCCAAATGTACTATTTTTCTTTTTATTTGTAGACTAAAATAATTATTAAGTTTACAGACACATGTCAATTGATACAGCTTAAATTTATTTACCCTCAGATGGAGGTTTGGAGGACTGTATATTGAATTGATTTTGCTAAGGCAACCTCTCTATTTATCTATGTATTTACCCTTAAATCTATTTCCTTTGGCTTCTCCATCAGAGTAGATTTACTATTCTACCTGTTTGCTCAAACCAAAAACCCAGGGGTAAGCTATAATTTTTTTACTTTCTAACATATACCACATTCAATCCATTAGTAAGCTGTTGGCTTTACTTCCTGATAGACACTGAATTTCATAGTTCCTTTCTGTGTTCACTGCAATGACATTAACTCAGGCTGCCATTATTTTACACCCTATGATAATAGATGCTCGACTGCTCTCTCTGAGCCTCTCCTGTCCCCATGTAGAAGCTATCTTTTTTTTTTTTTTTTTTTTTTTTTTTTTTGAGACGGAGTCTCCTCTGTTGCCTAGGCTGGAGTGCAGTGGTGCAATCTTGGCTCACCACAAGCTCCGCCTCCTGGGTTCACGCCATTCTCCTGCCTCAGCCTCCCAAGTAGCTGGGACTACAGGCGCCCACCACCATGCCTGGCTAATTTTTTGTATTTTTTTTTAGTAGAGACGGGTTAACCCAGGATGGTCTTGATCTCCTGACCTCGTGATCAGCCCGCCTTGGCCTGCCAGAGTGCTGGGATTACAGGCATGAGCCACCACACCCGGCCGAAGCTATCTTTATAAATAAATATACTTCAACCTACAACCATCCAGTGAGTTCTTACTGCACTTAAGATCCAATTAAAAACTCCTTTCCAAAGTCAACAACAAAAGACATATAAGTCATTGTCCTTGCCCACCCATTTCACCACATCCTGTACTTCTTTGCCCTCACAACAATCAAGCCAGTCACACTCCTGTCTTTTCTGTTTCTTGAACATGTACCTCTTATTCTCATTTGTGTCCTTCCTATTATCCCTAATGTCAATGCTTTGTTCCCAGATCTTCCTTTGCCTGGTTCTTCTTTAAATGTTGACATTTCAAAGAAATATTTTCTAGTTACTTCATCTGAAGTAACCTCTAAACATACACACAGTCCCTTTCTATATCACATCATCATGTTTCGTTTTATACGTAGCCTATGCGACTATCTGAAAATAGTTTCTTTCCCCTCCATTGTCAAAATTTTCTTCAATAGAAGATTGTATGTATCATGTAACACTTTATCTAGAATTTAGGATAATATCTAGTGCATGAAGGAACATCAAGATCTTCTTTAATGAATGGAGTTCAATATATATTTTTAAGAAAAACTAAAGCTTAATTTGATCTTTCAATAAAAATATCGATACTACAGGAGAAACTATAATTCATAAAAACTCAAAAATCTTAGTTTATACAGTTATGCAAAACAAAAACCTAGGAAAAACATTTTGATTTTCTCAGCAAAGGGCAATAGTAGATCCTGGGATACTCCTGCTGCCTTGAAATTCCGATTTTATTTCTGCTAAGTATTGGAGAAAATCATCATACAAAGCATGGGACATCACTTTACTAGATTTGAATGTTATTAATAAACCTAAAACCTCTGAAAATGGCAGAGAGCCTAATTACATAGAACATGGTTAAAACAGATGCTCCCTAACATACAATAGATTATGTAAACTGTCACAATTCATTTCAGTTGAGAGCATTTGAATGACAAGACTTGGCTCCTTTGAAGGTCTGGCACACAATGACAAACAGGATTGCAGGATGCCTCTCTTAGGGTTGCACTATGAGTGATTACAGTCCAAAAATTCTAGTTCTCAGGTGTTCCCACTACTTCCACTGAGTTCTTATAACACTAGCATTGCCTAATGTTACAAAAGAACAGACAAAATTGCTCAAAGGAATGCTATATTTGCTGACACACTCTGTGTGCTTTGGAAGCTTACCTTAGATGAAATGACTAGAAAATAATTTTCTGAAGTGTCAACATTTGAGAATGTACTAGGCAAAGAAAGAACTGGGAGAAAGAATTGCCATCAGAGATAATAGAAAGCACAAAAATGAGGATGAGCTCTACATGTCCAAGAAACAGAAAGAACACCAGTGTGACTGGCCTGATTATTGGTGAATATCATGAATTTTTTTTTTTTTTAAGATAAAGTTTCACTCTTGTTGACCAGGTTGGAGCACAATGGCACAATCTCAGTTCACTGCAACCTCTGCCTCCTAGGTTCAAGCGATTCTCCTGCCTCAGCCTCCTGAGTAGCTGAGATTACAGGCATGTGCCACCACATCCAGCTAATTTTGTATTTTAAGTAGAGATGGGGTTTCTCCATGTTGTTCAGGCTGGTCTCGAACTCCTGACCTCAGGTGATCCACCTGCCTCGGCCTCCCAAAGTGGGATTACAGGTGTGAGCCACTGCACACGGCCAGAATATCATGAAAATTTAAGAAACCGGGAGAGAGAGACCCCATAAAACAATATTTCACTTTACATAATTAACTTTAAAGAGATTCAAACAAGTTTTTTATTTTTATTTATTTATTTATTTTTTGAGACGGAGTCTCGCTCTGTCACCAGGCTGGAGTGCTGTAGTGCCGTAGCGCTATCCCAGCTCACTGCAACCTCTGCCTCCTGGGTTCAAGCGGTTCTCCTGCATCAGCCTCCCGAGTAGCTGGGATTACAGGGGTGTGCCACCACACCAAGCTAATTTTCGTATTTTTTAGTAGAGATGGGGTTTTACCATGTTGGCCAGGATGGTCTGGATCTCTTGACCTCGTGATCTGCTCACCTTGGCCTCCCAAAGTGCTGGGATTTCAAACAAGTTTTGAGTCAAGCCAGAACTAGGTTCATTTATCACCACTCTTCAGTTTTTAACACTGTTTTCTTTCTTTTCTTTTTTTTTAAATAAATTTTATTCTAAATATTTAAGGTAAACAACATGATGTCATGAGATACATATAGACAGTAAAATGGTTACTATAGTGAAGCAAATTACCATATCCATCATCTCACATCCCACTTTGGTGTAACACTCTTTTCTTTTCCCAATGTGCCAACCTCAGTTTTCTTTGAAAACAAAATAAAACAAAACTTAATTTTAAAAATTTAGCCACAAAAAGCTGAAAATAAATTACATAACCCATAGTTTTTTTACTTATCATATATTACATGATTTGCTTTTTATATATTACATGATTATATATGATTACATGTTATACAATCATGTAGAAGGCTCTACAATGCCTTCTCATGCTTGAAGTTACATATAGTAAAATAAGTGAGCCAGAAAATAAACTTAACTAGAGTGTAAGTTCACTGCTTTATGAACCTCTTCAAATTTCCAACTGTGGCAGAGACTATTGACTGTCCATTAAAGATTCATGTTCCCTTTCTCTTTTGTAGACATGTTTCTAAGCAGCAGCTACCCAGGCTGGTGCTATATTTAGGGTACAGTAGAGTATGGCCTTGTGATTATTTCCCAAACATTGTGAGCTAATGTGATGTTGTTGCTCTTGTTGTTTCTGGACTGACATGATTAAGAAACAAGTTTTCTTTTCCTCATCCACCTTTTCCCATCCTGTTGCTGCACAGAATTGTTGAAAATAGCAGAGCCACATTTGAGCAGTGCCTGTTCCTGGAATGATCTGAGACAGCATCTGGAAGATATCAACATCTGGCATTTGTGTAAAGGAGAGATAAACTCCTATTGTATTAAATCCACAGAGATATTTGGATGTCTGAGTTACCATAACTAATATGCCCTCTGATCTTTTTGTGAGGACGTCTAATATTTTATGATTTGGGGTACAAGAAATTTTCTCTCTAGGCAGTAAAATTGACATTGATATTTCTATTTTAGTTGAGCATTATAACATGGGATCAATTGCTCTTTGATAAATTATTGGATCACCATTTACAAAGTATACACGAACATCACCTATACAGTTTAAGATATTTGGGCAGTTAAATTAACCAATCCTGATTTATCTCAACTTTATTTCCCAGGAGTTACAAAAGTCATATTTTGTCTAAAAAAGTCCAGTGTAAAGTGGCAGAGACTGAGTGTGACTTTCATAAGAAAGAATGTGCTTTCTTGGAGCAGGAAAATGAAATTGTAGAAAGGTATTATTCTACTGAAAAATTATTTGAGAGTGGGAGTAGTGACTCAAGCCTGTAACCCTAGGACTTTGGGAGGCCAAGGTGGGCAGATGACTTGAACTCAGGAGTTCGAGACTAGCCTCAGCAACATGGTGACACCCTGTCTCTACCAAAAATACAAAAAATTAGCCAGGCGTGGTGGCGCACTTCTGTAATCCCAGCTACTCGGGAGGCTGAGGCAGGAGGATCTCCTGAGCCTGAGAGATGGAGGTCGCAGTGAGAGAGATTGTGCCACTGCATTCCAGGCTGGGTGACAGTGAGACTCTGTCTCAAAAACAATACAAAATAAAAAATAAATTTGAATACATAAAGAGTAAAGTGTGTATAAAGCAGCAGACCATATAGTGGTCTATCAAATTCTATTTTCTCCAGTAAATCCTATTGATTATAGAAAGATTGTATAAGTTCCATTTTAAAATAATAAAAAATGCAAATGAATATTATTTTTAAAATAAATAAAAATATAAACTATATGAGTCTGTGTTTCAGTAGATTTATTCAATCAGTTTCAGTTTGTTTATTCAATCAGCTAAGTAAAACATATTTTTCTCAAGTTGGGAGAATGGCATATGACTCATCATCCATATGTCATGTTATATTTTCCTCCTTTTAATATAGAAAAGTTGTGTATTTGATGGAACTCTTTAAATTTCCTCTGGTGTCCCATATTTACTGGGTGGTTACTATTCTGAGAAACAATGAAGAGCTCAATGCTTGCTTTAGAGTTCTTAATTTTCTACAAAATTATTTAAGGAATGAGCTGAAACAACTAAACAAGAACAAATTGAAACTCATCTTGTTCATGATGCTTTTGTTCATAATCCTGCTGCTGCTTAGAAAAAGGGCTCCTTTGTTTTTCATCTAGTACAAGTATTCATGTTTCTTTTTCACTAGAGTTTTGAGTTTATATGTCTACACACTCATAATGAGGTAATTACTCTGTTAATTTGGTTTATTTTGACTTTTACATAATTTTCAAAATTTTCACATTGACTATACATGTATTTGTCTGCTTTTCATATCTCAAAGATAGACAGTTAAGGGCATGTATGTAAATCATATAGAACAATTCATGTGTCTACACACAGACTTAATGGGTGATACTTTGAAAAAGCTGATACATCTATACAAACAAAAATATTACCAGGCAGGAGAAAAAGGAAACATTTTTGCAAGGCTTATATTGTTGTAGGATTTGGTGTTGATTAAAGATAACAAAACTCACCTGAGACCAAATAACATAAAATGAAGCAGAATAGAAAAAATAAAATGATGAAGCAAACAGTTATCTTATTTATCAGATACAGAAAACAGTGACATACATCTAGTAATGTATTTAAATAAAATTTTAAAATATTAATCTGTAATATTATTATCTAAAGTCAATTCACTAACATTTCACAACTAATTCTATTACCTTCATTAATTCATGATAAATGTTATTATTATTACCAGCATGTTATTATTGATAAAGATACATAAATAGTCAGTGGGATATATAGTTCTATTTAACTGACACAGAAAGCAATGCTATATTTAAATGCCAATTATTAATACTAAATAGAGGAACATTTAAATTTGATTTGCTTTTGTTAAATGTAATTGGGTATTTAAAAACCTTGGTAACACATATATTATTTTGTTTGGCCTAAAAGTACACTTTATGTTCTTTATTTATTAATTTTTCAAGCACATTGGCTGATTGATGCAGATATTGAGCTTTTGCCACGTTAAAATTACAATGTAATTTTATACCTAGCCTTAAGTTTAAAGTAAATACAGAGGAAAGAAGAACAAATCAAACAACACCTTCAAAAAACAGTCAGACAATTCCAAACTATGGGACATTCTGTAAGACAAATTAGTATAAACTGTACAAGAGATCAATGTCACTTTGAAAAGTAGGAACTGTTCTAGAGTAAGAGACAAAACATATTTGTGAGTATCTTGATTAGATAATGGTAGACACGAAAAGAAAAGCTTCAGAAAAGAAACTTATGACATATTGGGTATATTTAAATTTCAATTTGATAATAGAGGACATTAGGGAATTACTGTTAATATTTTTCATTTTCATATTGTTAATATTGTTCACATGAACTAATGTGAAAACTAAAAAAAGTTTGAAATCAATTAGTATTTGGTTACAGTAAATTTTGAGATATCACAAAAATAAAAACAAATTAGCTACTGGAGCTTATAATGTCATTTTATGTCACATAATAGCCTTATTTTTCAGAGACATATGTTGAAATATTTAGGAATGGACTGCAATGTCCACAACTTACTTTGAAGTGGTTCAGCAAAACACAGTTCTCCCACACACAGGTGCACACACATATACATACAATGAAATAAATTATAGAAATAAACTAAAAATAGTTAAATCTAGATGGAGAAGATGTGGATTTATTATTCTACTATCATTTTACTTTTCCATATTTTAAGAATTATAATAAAACTTTAAAAATGTATAAAGACACTCCTTAAGAGTTAAAACTAGAGAGTTGAAAAAGGGATCGATCCTATAATACTAAGTAACACAAACAGCATATACAAAATTTTCAGGCAAAGTGTTTGCAATAGCCATTATTAAAACCTAACAATCAGTTCTGAAATTCAACACTATTAAAGCACAACTGAACTTTCCAAGACACCTTCTTGCACATTGCCCAATAGTAAGCTAACACATGTGATTGCCATTGGCCTTTCTAAAGGTCAGGAGCTTCCTAGACCTTTAAATTAGTAACGATTTTATTTCCATTTTTATTTTTCATCATAGATAAAATGATAAGAGGGCATAGCTGTATGAAATTTTTATGAATACTGTAACTTTCAAGTCTCTCTCAATTTGGGATCTTATTCATATTTTCATCAGCTTCTTCTGGGTCAATTGATTTTTAATTGCATTCTTCTCAGGTGTATTATTATTACAAAATAGTTTATACAGATATAAACACAAATATTTTTCCTTGCAAAGTGATTATTTATAAACTCTCTGAAAAGAGTCATATCGCGGTGTAATTAGGTGAGTTTCCATATAAAGCAAATTTTCGAAACAAGATTGAAGACCAGAAAGGGTATTGCAAATCAATCAGCAATGAAGATGTAGAATCTAAAATGACAGTGAACAAAAGATAAAATTATTATTTAATCTCCTATAACAATATTTCAATATAAATATAATTTATATTATATATATTTATGTATATTATAAACATAATTAAAGGAGCAATTTCATTAGTTAATGATCACAATCAGATATTCCTAATAGCTTTATGAGTAGCTTATGAGATAAATACAGAATTATGTAATATATGTGGTAATAAATGGAAGAGTAAATACAATTTATCCCAAAATAACCATAACTGTTACAATAATTATGCCACTCACAGTCATGAATAAGCTCCAATAGATAATTTGTCTTTATTTTTGTGATACCTCAAAATTTACTGTAACCAAATAGCTAATTGATTTTAAATTTTTAAAAAATTTTCACAGTTCGTCAATATTGAATTATTTAATTAATATTTTAAAATACTTGGCTCATGTAGAATATATAGGAATAATAATGTGAGCTTAAATCAATTTTCTCTTAGAAAATTTTGTTGGAAAAGCATTACTTGTTTTCAGTCACATTTTTATAATGGAAATTGGTTCCTATCCCTAATCTGACTTAATGGAAAGGAAGATCAAGTTCTTGACATATCTGATAGGATAGCAACACAATTTGCTGGAACACTTGCCACTTGATGGTGAAACTGTCAGAACTGTACTAATGAGAAAGAGATGCTTTGATTAGATGCCTTGTTGCATGTTAATTATAAAGTTAGGAAACTAGAGAGTTCATACTCTGACATAGAATTCCTAGTAGGATTAGGTTCATTCTTAAAGGGCCGGAAAGTCAAGCTGAAACAAAATACCATTTGTGTCTTACACTGTCCAAAAAAAAAATACCTTCAATATATCCTTAAAATTTTATGTAATTTGCTAGGATCAAAAGGTAGTGTCCATTCAGATTCCAGGCTACACTTCTCAGGAGCCTGAGTTTAATAATGCTGGTTCCATATCTGAAAGCAACAATAGTAAGTGAGCCCTTGGTCAGAGAGGAGCAACTAAGGTGAAAAATCTAGCAAATGTGTTACATAAGAAATACATAATGTGATATGTTTTGATTATGCACAAATATATATTAGCCAACTTCAAGTGTTTGTAACTCTATCATGTAGGTGATAGGCTTGGCTTATTCTCTACTGAGTTAAATTTGCAAACATTCCTGGTACCACAAATGCAGCTGTCCAGCAGAAAGAACAGTGAAAGCTAATGAATGAATTCTTTGTTAAGATAGGTACCTTTAAAGTCTTTCTATGATTTCTTTGAATTTGTTTTTCTATGATTTGCTGGAATTAGTAATCAAGTTCTGTGTAAATTATAACAAGATTGACTAAAACTATTAAAGTACATGCAAAGTAGGTCATTTAATTGTTAGCTTCAAGGGAGTTTTGTATATTTACCAGAAATTTTGCATTTGGTTCCATTTGGAAATTTCTCTTTGGACAATTACAACCATTTCATTTTTTAAAAAGTAATTAAATTTCCTTTTGATTGTAGTCAAATAAAGTAAGAGTTAATAATAAGACCATTTTTTATCTCATAACAATTCAGGGAAGAAAATGAGATTGTATCACTGGAAAACTGAGGCAATTTTCTAGTTAATTTAATTTGCAAACCACTTTTACTTGACATTTCGTGTAACTTTGGAAAAAGCTATTTTATTTTCATTTTACTTGTAGAAACAGAAAGTTATATGAATATTTTGCCTTTAGTTTGCAACTGAAGCATTAATCAACTTGGGTAATATGACAATATCATGCCTACATAGGGAGATTTTTGCATGCATGACCATGAATGTTTTACTCTTGTTAGTAATGCCCGAAATCTGAAAAACTATGCAATAAACTCCATATAATGTCTTCATATACACCTACTAGAGCAGTTCTGTTTCCATATTCCACAAACACTAATTGTTTTCATAGAATTCATTTAATTAACTCCATCCCACTGTAGAAATCTCATCTAGAGCAGATGAGGAGACTGAGTTAATTGCAATCTGGGAAAGTATGTGCCTTAAACAGGTGCAACCTCCTGCATCTATTTTGTGACTGTGTTTATGAATAAACATAAATTTTAGAATATTATGTTTAGTCTCATTCTATCCTGTTCTATACACAAATGATAATTTATGGGTATTTTCATCCAAGCCATTGGTTACTGGTGTCAGGTTATTATTAGAGATGTAAGTAAAATTGAATCAAGTTACTTAACCTGTAAGGGGTATTTCTAGGTATTTTAATGTAAACAAATTTCTATTAGTGTCTACTTTTAGTTTATAATAAAAAGTAATTAAATGTCTACCCTAAACTTTCCTTGCAGCATAGAACATTCAAATAAATTGACATCGTTCTTCCATAGGGATATGGAAGTATTTAGAATGCTTTTCAATATCTGTAAACACAATACATTATCAATTTTATAGTATATTCAGTATTCTGACCTTGTAATGTGTGTCTTCTAAGGAAAAGCATATCAACAACTATATTTATTTGTTCATAATTCAAAAGAAGAAGAGAATTATGCATATTTTCTGATGTTCTGAATAAATAGTGCACCAACTGGCCCTGCAACTGTGTCAGAAGTTAGAATATCACGCGTGTCCTTCACATATAATTTAACAAGTAAGCAAACAACCAAAGCAAAAGAAAAATAAAATAAAACAAAGGCAAAGTGAACACACACACGCAACTATAACACACTTCAATAAAATCCTGATATTTCCTACAAAGGTAACTTAGAACAGTTTTAAAATTTCAATTTATTTCTAAAATATTTTTATTTTAATACCCCTGCTTTGTTGAATACATAACCTATAGTTGCTTGTATGGTAAGCAGATGTCTTAAATGGTTTCTAAGATTCCCTGTCCCCTGGTACACATGAGTTTCAAGTCTTTGGATAGTAAATATGATGATCTTACTTTCATCATAAGATTGTTATATGAAACAGTTGATGTAAAGAAAAGGAGATTATTCATGTGGGTCTAACCTAATTACAAGTCTTATAAAAGCAGAGAGTTTTCTCTAGAAGTTAGAAGCAGAAGAGGAAGTCAGAGATTCAAAGAATGAAAAAGATTCTACATGCCATTGTTGTTTCAAAGACAGAGAAGCCATGTAGGAAGGAATGTGAGTGGCTTCTAGGAGCTGGGAGTCACACCTGACCGGAAACTATTAATTAAATGGAGACTTCAGTCCTTGAATTGAAAAAAAAAAATTAACCAAACAAAAAAACCCACGAATTCTCCTAACAACAAGAAAGAACATGGTGGCAGATTTTCTTCAATGACAATTCAGCCTGAACAACATGTAGAGATGGGTCTGTAAGAAACTAAGCAATGAACCCAGTCAAGTGCAGTGACACTTCTGGCCTGTAGAACTAAGAGCTAAAATGTGAAATTTATTTAAGGACTTTAACGTGGGTCAGCACACAAATAATGATAATTGTAAAAATCATTATAACAAAATCTAATTCAGCTAATATTACGATAGCACAGAATTTCTGATGCTATGAGCCAAGGCATTGTTTTTCCAACTTATTTTAGCAGTATTACTTACTGTTGAGAAGAAAATCTGACACATACTCTCCATATCTACAATACATAAAGGTAGCACCACTATGGTTGAATTGAGATAATTCTGCTGGATTGTGGCAAACTCAGTTCAATATTAATTTAACACAAATATTAATTTCCTAAAAATACGTTTTATTTCATATTCTCAATATTTAGCTGATATTCTGTACAGCTTTCTCAAAAGCCCAGAAAATAAATGTTATAGAAAAACAATGAAGCAATGTAATAAAGAGATACTGCTTTTGATGGTTAGGAAAGACCTGGCTGATAAAGTAATGTATAAATTGAAAGCTAAATGTCAAAGAAGCCTGCCAGGCAAACGTGATGAAAGTACATTTCAGGTAATGTTTTGTTAATCACAATAAGATGGCCACTGCAAGTTGTTATTCCCTGAAATATGTTTGAATATCACTGGCTTAAGCATGAAATAATTATACATAATAATTATAAATATTGTGTCTTCTTCCAGAATTTATCACATTTAAGGTCACGGAATGGTTCGTCATTAAATTGACCTCATGAATACGTGCACGCAATCATTCTCAATGTTTTTCTTGGTTCAGCTAGAAGGGTGCGTAGAGGACAGTTCCCAGCTGGAAGTGAGTTTACTGTCAGAGTTAAATTGTCCATGATTCAATATGGAGCATGGGCAAGTAAGGTTACGCTGAGGAACTGTGTGACATAAAAAGCTGTGTGACATATAGAAAATGTCAGCAATAGGACCAATCTTATACAAAAAGAGGAGTAACATCTTGCTGAACACACCATAAAAACTTATTTTCCTGTTGCCTCCTGTTCCACTTGGGAAAAAATAAATAGACCATGCTTATCATTGTGAGACTTAATATTTTATTAGTTTTTTAGAAGACTGAGCACTGAGCTCTGTGCTATTCTTAGTCCTTTCAATCTAGGTAGGACCTATGCCATCCTAGAGGGAAAAATGTTTTGCCTATAGTAAATTCTGTAATATATTGTGCTCATGAGGAGGGAAAGTCTAATAGAATTCCCCCTTGGCTCTCCTTTGCAGAGTTTATACTCTGTGGCACTTTGTACAAATGCATATCATAGAACTTTTATTATAACTACTGATTTATAAAACTGTTCTCCTCCTCAACATGCTTATGCATACTTTCAAGGCAAAGACAATATCTTTTACTGGATTTGTTGCAGAATTCAGGATCGCAATTTAACAATGTGTATCTGTTAAATGAAGAAACCTAATTTATGCTGTGATGCTATTCACTAATGAGAGTTCCCCATGTTAACGGTTTTTAAAGCAATGCAGACTGGCCTTAAGTTGGCCCTTGAAAACTCTTATATACTGTTAGTGGTAATATAAATTAGTTCAGCCACACTTTGAAGATTTCTCAAAAAAGTTAACATGGAACTACCTTTCAACCCAGCAACCACATTACTGGGTATCTACCCAAACAAAAATAAATTGTTCTACCAAAAACAAACAAACAAACATACACATATTTTCATTGCAGCAGTATTGATAATAGCAAAGACACAGAATCAACTCAGGTGTCCATTAATGGTGGATTGGATAAAGAAAATGTGATCCATATACACCTGTGAATACTACACAGTCATAAAAAAGGATGAAATCATGTTCTTTGCAGTAACATGGTAGTAGCTGGAGGTTATTGTCCTAAGCAAATTAATGCAGGAACAGGAAACCAAATACTATGTGTTCTCACTTATAAGTGGAAGCTAAATATCGGGTACTCATGAACATAAAGATAGCAACAATAGACACAGGACTACAAGACTGTGGAGGCAGGCAGGGGGAAAAGTGTTGAGAAACTAACTGTTGGGGACTATGCTCACTACCTGGGTGATGAGATTATTCACATCCCAAACCTCAGCAACTCTCAATATACCCATGTGACACTCAATATACCAATGTAACACTCAATATACCCATGTAACAAACCTCCACATGTAGCCCCTGAATCCAAAATAAAAATTGAACTTATTTAAAAAATTTAAAAAGGAATATTTGATAAATTACTCCACTGATACAAGTTTCAATATCAGGCAAAACATGGGTGTTAGGAGTTAGGATAGTAGTTACTACTGGGGAAATGAGGTAGTAAAAGGAAAGGCAGAACATCGTCGAGTGCTTTTGAAATGCTGATTTTGCTCTAGTACTTGATCTGGATGTTGGTTATATGAGTGTTTTTCCATTGTAAAAAATTTATTGATTTGTGTAATTATAATCTGTATCCTTTTCTCTACACATTCTAGACTTAAATAAAAACATCTAAAAATTTTTTAAATAGATGTCTCTAATACAAGTGCATACACTAAATGAAGATAACAGACAAATATGGTTCATATACATATATACACACACACATATAGTTTCTATTAAGAATGTCTAATAAATGTAGATGAATATTTTATTCTACATATTTATATGAGAAGGATGATAATACAGGTAACTTTTAATAATCTAGATTAGAAATAAGAAATACTGATCATTTGGTATTTTTTACACGTACATACTCTACACACATAATTATACATATCTGTACACAAATAAACATTTATCTGTGTATTTATGTAACAAGAAGTTCAATATTTCATTGATAATCCCAATGTATGTACACTGAGAAGCATATGAATTATATTTCTTAATGGAGCCTATTTTCATTAATCTCTGATTAAAGTTGGGGTACAAGAGGTAAAGCAATTCAGGGATAGTAATTATTTCAAATGTATTTGTTATAATGTAGGTGTAAAAATAATGGAAAATGGTCACAGATTCTTTGTCTTGTTTTCAGGCCAAAGCAAGGCAGATCTCATGTGCCCTCACTGGGAAAGAAAAAAGAGGAAGATGAATTCTTTCCTTTTCTCCTTCCCTCCCTCCCTTTCTCCCTTCCTTCCTTCCTTCCTCCTACCCTTCCTGTCTCCTCCCTTCCTACCACCCTTCCTGCCTCCTCCCTTCCTCCCTCCCTGCTTGCTTACCTTCTTTCTTTCTTTCCTTCTTTCCTTCTTTCTTTTCTTTCTTTCTTTCTTTCTTTCTTTCTTTCTTTCTTTCTTTCTTTCTTTCTCTCTCTCTCTTTCCTTCCTTCCTTCCTTCCTTCTTTCCTTCTCTCTCTCTTTCTTTCTCTCTCTCTTTCTCTCTTTCTTTCTTTCTTTCCTTTCTTTTTGAAGGAGTCTCACTCTGTTGCCCAGCCTGGAGTGCAGTGGTGCAACTTCGGCTCACTGCAACCTCTGCCTCCTGGGTTCAAGTGATTCTCCTGCCACAGCCTCCTGAGTAGCTGGGACTACAGGTGCCCGCCAACATGCTCAGCTAATTTTTTGTATTTTTAGTAGAGATGAGGTTTCACCATGTTGGCCAGCCTGGTCTCGAACTCCTGACCTCAAGTGATCCACCCACCTTGGCCTCCCAAAATGCAGGGATTATAGGCGTGAGTCACTGCGTCTGGCCGATTGCTTTCTAAAGATCGTATGTAAATCATAAACTGAAATGTTTGCCATCAAAGCACTTTTTTCTCTGAGTAAATATGTTATTGTGTATTTCTTTCTGTTTTCATTTTCATTTGAAATCTCTTATTTCTACTGTTTGCCAAATGTTAGCCTCTCAAAAGTGTAGTGCTTATTAATCCCTCAAGCTGAATAATACAGTAACATTAATGTCGAGGAAAGTAATACCCATGTCAAAACTATAGAGCAGGATACAATTAAGAAAGACAGTCTGTATGAGAAATACTATGTTTTCATTGCTTCAAACTTTCTATATTTCAAAATAGGATTAATTAGCTATAGTTTTATTTCCAGTGAGTTCTACATACTGCCATGAATCATTGAGAAAATATATATTGGCGTTGGTAACATCAATTTTACCTACATGTTGGCATTCTAAAATTCCAGTCACGAATAGCTTGCGTTCATTGAAAACAAAGAGATAAGGGTATCACGTGTAATTTGTACAATTGGATTTTGCTCATAGAACTGTTTTTGATCTCCCAAAATGATACATGCATGTACTAGAAAATGTAGAACATAAAAAACTGTGAAGAGTGACATAGTAGGTGAATAAGTATCAATACACGAAGTCAAGAAGAAATATTCCATTTATTTATGTACTAATAAAGCAAAGTCTAGCTGCACAATCCTGGACACCGACTGAAAATTTCACTTCAGGGATTCTTGAGCTTCCCTTACAGTTGCACCACAGGTTTGGGGATCTTTCTCAAAATGAAATGGTGGAGGAAGTGGTTATGGCAAGTTGTCAGTTGCCCTTAAAAATTACCACTGTGATACTCATTTTCCCCATGAAAAGGATTCGTTTAGGTCCAGCATGTTGTTACTAGTTCTCTGCAATTATTGAACAAGAGAGTCTTTTCCACGGCTACTTCTGGCCAGGTCTTACTGAAAGTAGCCATTTTTCTTAGGAGACTCGCCCATCTTTGAAATGCAGCCAGCTGACCAGTCTTTTGCTAGGTCTGTTCTCTCAGCTCCCTCACTTCCAATCTTCACATGTCTTCTTCAAGTTAGGATTTCTGTTACTCTCTTTAGTTTTTTTTCCTTCTTGATCTACTCAACAAACCCAGTTCATTTTTATTCTTCTACAGTAGACATCAAAGACCCATTAGACTCCAAATCCAAATTAACTAAATGTTGTTGGTAGCTTTCTTTCCAGAGGAGGGAAAGAAGACTTGACCTGTAAACATTACTAATTCAAAAAAGAAAATAAAGTGAAATAATTACTTTTCCTTATTAAGGTGGATGTATTGTTCACATCCTGCAATGCTCCCTGGTTAGTATGTCCAACAAGAAAAATTTATTTTCATTCCAGTACATGCTGCTAAAGTCACCTCCTGAGGGAGGGACCCGAACTGTGAACACATGGGCTCCTTTAAAATGGTAATAACTCCCACATAAAGTAGCACATATATCTGTCACCAGTATTTCCTCGAGCCTCAGGGATCTTTAATTTTATTTTAGGTTCCAGATGAAGTTTTTGTCTTAAGATTCTGGGATATTGATTCCTTGTAATGATTCTTCTCCCTCCCCATTCTTCCATTTACCAGGGAATTAAAATTTTTGCACAAGCAGAATGAACCATAGTTGTAGAGAAGGTTCTGATCAAGTTATATCAGGATTTGATTTGAGCTCCAAGTTTCATGTTGTACTGTCTTTACCCTTGGAATCATTTTCTTCTTTCAAACCCTGAGGCACACAAAGTGGAATGATATCCTCAGCTTCTATTTGGCCATAATAGGAAGATTAGCAGTGAGCAACTGTTATATCCTGTTAAGTTTTCTTCAGGTAGTTGACACTTCTTGTTTCCTCCATATTCTGACTTTCACCTATTATGTGAGAGAAGAGACATGGTGCCAGTGAAATTTAGGGTCTCATAAAAACTGAAGGGTTCCTCTCTCTGGTCCATCTCTGCTTCCTAAACTCCCAAGTCCTCTAGGTCTTCTGCTCTGATGGTCGTGTGTTCTCTCCAGAAAAATCATCATCAAAGCTTCATCATAGCTATAAGCAATGTGTTGGCAATTATGACTCTTATTATGAAAGTAATAACTATCCATTGAAGAATATTAAAGGAGTTTTGCTATTATTGAAGTATTTATGTATGTTTATGTATATATGTGTATAAATATACATATTTACATATCTCAGGTAAATTCTATAAATTGATATATAATTTTGAATTTATGTTATCATTTAACAGAGTATCAGAGGTCAGAACAGCATGAATTTAAAATTTAAGAAATTGTTTTGGTTAGCATAGTATTTGAAAAATGGATTACTTCTCTATATTTTAAACATAGGAAGATTTCCCAATGTGTTTTTTCCTTGAATAACCAAAGGAACTGGCAATACTGGGTCTGTATTTGACTCTTGTAGTACTTGACAATAACAGCGTAAAGACAGCAGTCTCTTCTAGTTGAAGCATATGCCTTAAGCTCCCAGGTTACCAAAGTCTCCACTGGCAATTTCTGCTCACTTGCTCTACCTGCCTGTCCCATAGGGTTACTTGTATTTGATTCCTGTTATTCACAGGTTTTTATAAAACATTCTGCACTTCATGAAAATAATATGTAATGTACCACAATGTTCCAAACCACTGTACGTTTTTTTGTATTTAGAGCAATGGTTCTCAATGGGTGTAATACAGACTTCTGCCTTGCCATTAGACATCTGGCAATACCTGGAAACATTTTGATTGTACAACTGTGGGATGTGGGGTGGTTAATTATATTAGCATCTGGTGGGTAGAAGACAGGAATGCTGCTGAACATCTCATAAAGCATAGGAGAGCCCCTACAACAAGGAAAACTAACTCAAATGTGAATTGAGCTGATGTTGAAAAGCCTTGATTCAGAGGTTGATCACATAGTACATAGCGATTGAACTATTTTAAGTAATAAAGTAAATTCCTATCAAGGACATCAAAGGATATGGGTGGATTTTAAGTAATTGGTGGCCACTGTCAAAAGTTCTCTCCAGAAAGCTTTTTCTAATTGAAACTATTTAAATTTTTGTTTGTTTAATAAGTAGAAGAATCATAAATAAATACAAGATAAAGTATGATAGAATAAGAAAATAAGATAGATAAGAAAAGAAATTCTGGATACAAAACTTGCCTTTATCCACTTCTGAATACAAGAATGTCTTTAAAGTGGAAACCTTTTTCTGTACCTTTCTTCTAGTGTTGAGGACACACTTCAATAAATATTTAATCATGATAATGGGACATTTTAAGGCTGCCTACTAGAAAAACATTGCCGTAAGCATTTCAGTGTTAATTAGCATTCATGGGCATTAACAATGTTGGGGGGCTACGTGGAAGGTGACAAGTTATGATATATTTAAAAAAGTAATTTCAAAATAATGTTAAAAGGCTTCCTTCTTTTTATGCTTTTTTATCTTTTAAAACTTTTTTTTTCTATTAATGATGAAGTTCTGGATATTCCCAAATTAGATTTAGGAATTAACCAGAAATACAATTCCAAGAATATCAACTTTACACAGATAAAGAAACAGAGTTAGAGAGAGATATTTCATCTTGGTTCATTACTGCAGCCTGAGCTGTGGTATAAAACTCAAATAGAATGAGGTGTATGGCAGCGTGGAGGACGCTGAAGACAGCAACATCCTAGCGCAGCAAGTCGGAGCCAAACAGAGTGAGGAAGGTGTAAGGAAGTGAATGGTTAGGGGCATTGCAAGACATGCTTCAGCCAAAAACAATTTAGGAGGATGGGTCTCGTTGAGGGAGATATGGTTAGAAAAGCATCTATGCAAATGCGACATAATGGTGGTGGTGGTGGTGGGGTGCTGGTGACGTGTGTCATAGCCCACATGGAAAAAAAAATGTACTGTGCATGGGGGCAGTCATAGCAGCTACCTGGCTAAGAGTCTCAGACCACTTGGCGGGCATTTGTATTTGGTGAGTGGTGATGACAACAGCAATCCAGTGCATTGTATCATTTGTGTGGTAGGGCATGGAATGCTGGAGCTTGAGCAGGTGCAGGGGGTCACCTGTGGTTGAGAGACTGTCCAAAGTGATGGGAGATTATTTACATATAGGAGGATTAATTAAATAAGTAAATATACTAATTACATAAGTAAATATAAATATTTACATATAGGAGGATTAATTAAATAAGTAAATATACTAGTGAAAATGGAAGCTAATTTTCTGATTTTATGGAAGGGACTTGCAAATATGCAAAGGTAGGAAACTCGAATGAGTCGTATATAGTGAATCAAAATAGAAAGTATTGGTGTAACTCAAAGTTTTCAGTATATATGGAGAGATATTAAAATTAATTTAGATGTATATGTGTGAGCCTGTGTTCACTGAGAGAGCTTTAAGAGTAGCAACACCTCAGTACCTGTCTGCAGACCTGTCACCAAGATCTTCGTTTCTAAATTTGATTATCCACAGAAAGGAATGAAACTATTTTAAAACATGGTACATTCCAGGGCTGAGGTAGAAGATACACATGATGATCCTTGAATATCATGCTGTGCCTAAGAGTAAGAAAGTGCTCAAAAATAATGAATACAGGTGAAAAAAGACCCCAAATCAACTTGAAGTATCCACTGGCAAAACTGGAGGCAATCTCAGATACTATTAAGTAATAGTGGTAACTGATTATTAACCACTGAATACAAAAAGAATCCATGAGTCCATGTTTATGAAACTAAATAAAATAAACTACAGGGTGAAGAGAAAATTTTTTCTTACAGTAAAATGCTAATCTAATTATCTAGAAAGATTAATCTAGATGATCACAATTCCACATCTATCAAGTAGGAATTAATTTAGCCAACTAATATCCATAGATGCTAAAATAAGTGTGTGAAAGTTTGATAGGGAATTGCATATTTACAGTCACAAACATCCTTCATATAAAATACCTATTAATTATAATAGTGAAAAGAGTAATTTTTCAAAAGAAAAACATAAAGGTTTCTCGATAAAATAATCAAAGTTAATATGGGACAAACCACATGGGATTTGGGACAAATCAAAATCGTGTCACATGAGAGAATCCAATTAGTAGAACAGCATCGCTTCTGTGATATTTCTGCCAAAGAGTCTAATCTGAATCACATCATGAAAAAAACATTAAACGAAACAAATGTAGGAAAATTCTACAAAGTAATTGATCTATACTATTAAAACTAATTGGCTGGGCGCAGTGGCTCCCGCCTGTAATTCCAGCACTTTGGGAGGCAGAGGTGGGCGAATCACCTGAGTTCAGGAGTTCAACACCAGCTTGACCAACATGGAGAAACCCCATCTCTACTTAAAATACAAAATTAGCCAGGTATAGTGGTGCATGCCTGTAATCCCAGCTATTCCGGAGACTGAGGCAGGAGAATCACTTGAAACTGGGAGGCGGAGGTGGCGGTGAGTAGAGATCACACCATTGCACTGCAGCTTGGGCAACAAGAGCAAAACTGTCTCAAAAGAAAAAAACAAAAGAAAACAAAACAAAACAAACTAATTTTGGTACTGACAGTCAAAGTTAGATCAAGATGTTCTAGACTGAAAAAGACCAAGAGGACATGACAAGTAAACGTGACATATTTTGGAACACATATTTTGTCCAGTTGCTCAGGACAAATAATTACTTGTGTTATTCTTGCAAATTTCTGTAATTTTGAAATAATTTGAAAATATTAAAATACTTTTAAAATCAAATGTAAATTTCTTCAGTGTATCATGCTAAGGAAAGAAATGTGACTGATAGAAAATATTACTATGTTTTCAAGTAAACCGAATGAAAGTTGTTTTATTCAAATGCTGCAGGTTACCTACTTTGCAACAAAATATATTCCTTGTTTTAAAGTATATGTTAATAGACACTCAAAAGCAAGAGTTGTACAATGTTTCTTTCAGGGGAAGACAATATTAAACAAGTTAAAAGTGATTAAACTTAATAAGGTACATCATTACAAAGAGTAGTACATGCTAGTTATAGACTTTGAAATACTAGACTCTGAAATACAGACTTCAAAATAGTAACCAAAATATTTATGATTATTGATTCTTTATCAATAGGTGAATAAAATAGAGGATATAAACACAAATCATATTTCATAGCTTCAAGACAAAAGCAGGATAGACTCTCATCCAACATTTTGTTTTGATTTTGAGACTAAAGTAGTAAAAGAATGCAAAGCAGCAGCTCTCCCCTGAGCGTCACTATGTGTGGTGGTAACAATGCCTCCTATAAAGTATATGAGCCCCCATTGTTGTCAACTCAGTAGATCTCAAAGGGCTTCCCAAGTAACCAATGGGTTTGCAAGAGGGACAACCTTATTCAGCACTGTGGCACCTGGCAAGAGACTGGAGACAGGGGAGACCTCCTCCTCCTCCTGCAGGTGGGATATTCCAGAGGTCCCAACTTTGGCTTTAAATCGCAGCAAGGAATTCTCAGTTTTGCTGAGTCTGTGGGGTGCTGCTTCTATTACCCAAAATATAACTTAGGTACAGTGTCACAAGCTTATGGCCTATGAGACTTTCTGATTACAGGAGAGTCTAGTTATGTGCTCAGCAATTGCTGTTTTAATGATGAGGAGGGCAGTTCTTGTACCAGAAACCCATGGGCAACTTATGGCCATCTTGAATGGTCCAGAGATTCCAGGAACCATGAAAAGATATTGCTAAAGCATTGATGGAATGCCTATTGTATTGCAATTTGGACACATTCTAGAGCTTTTTATCAGGAGGGGGCCCATTCAAAGTCAATTTGCAGTAGCATTTTAAATAGGCTTAACCCAAATTGTAAATAAGGAATAAGTTGTCTCTCAAACCAGAAAGAGTCTAAAATAAATTATGAGTGCTGAGAGAGTCAATAGTCAATTGTCAATACCCGACAGGTTTCTTGGCAATGTCAGGGATGAAGCAACCCTCAGCTTCCCTAAAATAATTTACAGAAATTTAACTGAGATGGTGAGGCTTTGCATTATGTGTAGGACAACAGTTTATCCTTTTTTTTGTGAGCTTCTTTGTCAGTATTTTTATGTCCTGAATGAGTGTGTCAAATGAATGTCTTCAGAGGAGGATGTTATCAATGAAATGCCATACGTGTGCACCTAGAGGAAGTTGTATGCAGTTAAAATGTCTTATACAAAGACAGTGTGCAGTGGCAAGGCTGTTGAGGCATTCTGTGAGTCATGTGGTATATGTATGTATATTTTGTTCCTTAGTAGATGAAGGCAAACCAACTGTAAGACTTTTTTAATAGACAACTAATAGAATACGTTAGCCAAATCTATAATAGCAAAATATGGAACTGGTAATTTCACTAATACTGGATATGAAGGCCTCAAAGGGTAGAATCACCATATTAAGGTTGCTAAAGTGCACCAACTGACCACTGTTATGGCCTTAATCAATACCAGGGCTTATATTACATTCCACTCAATTTTCCTGTGGTTAGAAATTTTATTACTGCTTTCACAAATTGTAAGTATGAAACTGAAAGGTTTTTTTTTAAACCTAAGCATATTCAAAAAACTAAAGTGCTAATTTGAATCTCCTTTCATTTACTCACTCAAAATGTGATTTTGCCGTCAAAGCCGATGACACCACACACATTGTATAAGAGAAAAAGGTTTATTACTTATGCAGTTGAGGGGTTCTGAGGAGAAAAAAGTAAGCTTTCAAAGATGCCTCCAAAACGGACTTGAGAGATCACAGAAAGGGGATTGGCTTAGGACTTTCATTTTGGTTAGGGGTTGTAGCTGCTGTGAGGAATCTGTATTCTGGGGTCCAAAGGCCTCTCCTCATTCCTCATGATCTCTATGATACTTGTTCCAAACAATGATATTTCTCCACATTTAATTTTTTAAAGAAGTTTGTGTGTCTTCTGTAATCGTTGGTGTTAGCTCCATTTGACAAAAGCAGTACCTACAAATCTCTTGTAGAGAAGATAGTCCTCTGTTTTGGGGGTTCTGTTGAAAGAGCCCAGGGACAATGTCTTTAAGATTTCTGATGTTCAGTTGTTTAAGGAGATCTTGGAAGCACAGCTCTAATGTCTTAAAGGGCCTTCTGTATGACTGAATACACTGAGGTTTTAATAAAACATTTTATAGTCACACCCTTGGCCTCACCTTTTGACTAAGTTTTCCAAGAAGTGCACTGGATTTTACGTTTTCTTGAAAGTTATTTCTTAATTTTAGTATTTCTGGTCATCTGGAAGGGCTGAGGATTTATGACAACATCAAATCTTGGCTTCCTTTTGCTTAACAGTGTTTTTCATTTATCTCTCTCCTCTTGAATTTTACTGTACTGGCTAGAAGAAACAAGATGACACCTCTAATACTTTCCTTAGAAATCTCTCAGCTGCATCACCCCACCCATTAGGCATATTCTTTACTTTTTGTGGGACTACAGGTGAAATGTTACTGAATTTCTGTCGTTAAATAGGAACCACATAGTCTTCACTTCCTTCTGAGCTTTGCCTTGTCTTTCCTCTCTGGATGCCAGATTTTTTATTAATTTATTTAAGTTCAACGAATTGGAGCATATTCAGCGATACCTGAGAGAGACTTAAATTTAACTTGTTTCATAGCCATTTATATATAAAAACACAGTGCAAAAGCTAAGGAATTCTAAATCAGATGGAGTTAACCATGGATTAATTACTAGAGAAGGGGAAGGCTGGTAGATTTGATTTGTGTGCTTTGTCAACACAAAAAAGTGGAAATCTTGAGGTTTTATTCCTAGTGCTTAAATGAGTGAATAATGTATACCATATAAGTTAAAATTGATTGAAAGAACAACTCATATAAAGCTTTTATCTGAATAAGTAAGGACTGTGTTTATATGGTTCATTTTCACAGGTATGTATCATTTTGTGATATATAATAAGGTGTTGTGTTGAAAATTCAATTATGACATGTAAACAGCTTCTTTGGGAAAGTCTTTGATGGTATTCTTTTATTTGAGAAATTCTAATGATTAACTCAATGACGTACGTAATCCATACTATATGTAACAGTTTTACAAAAGTAAAATTATTTCCGTTGATTTATCTGAGAAAGATTGTTGGCCCAAATTGTCAGCACTATAAATCCTCATTCACTCATTAAAGGGATGAGCTATTGGAATTGTCTCCTAGCTTAAACTGTCGAGCAGAACAACAAACAAATACACCATGGGAGTGGATGAGATTGCAGATGATCATACTATTCAGAAAACATAAGGCATGTTACCTATCTTACTCTTAGAATATTTAGAACATCTATTTCTAGAACTGCATGGGCCTAATATACTTGGGTTGAAATTTGGCTTGAAGTATATTCTATAGATCACTATGGCTCTGTTGGACACATATTTTTTATGCCAACAAATTGTGTAGAAAATAATCTTTCCTCAAATCCATTAAATTTTTCCATCTCTGGTTTCAACCCCCTTATTTTTTTGTGGACAGTCACAAAATTCTCTTTTAATTCCTTTTAGACAATTTCCAATAGCTCTTCCAATACATTTTCTCCTTCATTTGCTCTCAGCTCAACACAATATGCCTTGGAGTCCCTGATGGCTTTAGTGTTCACAGGAAGTCTTTATTTTCTCTCCCAGTCTTGACAGCAATTTATTTTAGTACCTTGATCCTTCAATTTTTTCTCAGAGTTATTTTCAACTGGATTATTTTTCCTGTCTTATTTAGTCTTTCTTTATAAAGGCAAGTTGTGGAGCTGAGCCCTTTACTTGAAAGACAATAGAGTAAAAGAAGTTTACTTGTTTCCATAGCCCCACTTATTGTACTGTAATTAACTAAGGAAACATGAAATCAGATCCAGATTTAAACATACAAGAAGATAAATTCTAATTTTTGAAGAGTGTTTTATCCCATCTCTTTGAAATTAAGAGACTCAAACATGACTCACAATCCTAATCAGGGAACTGACATTTTAGTAAATTCCTATGATTACATAATAGACAGTATTTTCTACTTTATATTATTCTCTTCAGTGCTGCTTCTGTAAACGGAATGTTGTTCTAGGGAAACACCAGTAATGGATGTAGAAAATGTTATTTATTTATTTTGATGTGAAACCTTTGTTATCATAAATGTAGCTAGTGAGACTGTGGATTTTAAGTGGAACAATGAATTTATAATTATAGTACTGAAAAGGACTTAGTAGGCAGATAATCTGATTTATCATCTTATTTTATAAATAAGGAAGCGTAATTCACTGAGGTAAATTGACTGGGAAAAGACTACACCATTATTGACCAACACAGTAGAGTCCTTAACCCTCTGTTGATTTTTCCTCCAGGGCTCTTCGCTATGAACTTTTTTCTGAAATCCTACTCAGCTCTGTAAAGTGGGTTCTTATGGCAGTTTATCTGTGTTTCAGTGATCTGAAAATCTTAACTGTTCTGTTTATGTAGAGCAAGGATGGAAATGTGGAAAACTGCAGGAGCATCTGGCTCTTTATATCTATCACAATATCAAAGCGACTTTTTGGCCAACTGTTATCCCAATAGAAATGAGACTCCTTTTAAGTTACCTCGGAATATTTGGAATAGCTCCCCTTTCACACTGCTACTGAAAAGATGGTCCTTAGCATGGCACTTCTCTGTGAACTATGTATCACTGGACCATGTAAGACAAGTAAATAAATTGATAAAATATATAAAGAAAATTTATAATAAGCTCTCATTGCTGCAACTTCCATGTGTGTTATTAGAGGATTCTTCTTGTAGAACAGACTACAGAATAATTCCTTGTTGTCACCTGGAGAGGGATATGTGGCATGAGTTGTGTGCTAGTCATGAATCAGAGGACCAATTCTGGTTCACAAAAGAAATGATTTTTTTATTTTTTTTTTAAAAAAGGTCCTTTACTGTACATTTTGAGCAGCACAGCTCTAGAGAATTGAAAATTCAGGGGTTGGCAGCTTCTACTGACACTGGCTGCTTAAATATTTGGTAGGTTTCGATTTTCCATTGCCTTATCCTCTTCAGGTAGCTTCTGTAATTATAAAAATGATTGCCTAAAGACAAAAAGTTCCAGTAACTATGGTCTTAGTTAACCTATGAGTTGAGCAGAAGTTACTTACTATTAATGGATATACTGGGTGAGAGGCTAGAAAACTGTAACAAAACACAAGAAGCTTGTTTTGATTTTCTTTCTGAATGGATTGAAGTAAATGGGAAAACAGTGCATTTGCTTACTAATTCTTAGGGGAGAACATGTTCTTTGCATGACAGCGAAGACATATGAAGTATTCAGTTTCCTAGCAATGTGTTAAAAGGACTGGGGAGAAGGAGTCAGAAGGGATTTTCCTCATTGACAACATAAAAAATATTTTGAGATGACCCAGGAAATCAGGGGACTTGAAATATGCAAGTGACCTCTCATCCATCTCTGAGAATGTGTGGAGCTACAGGGATTTTGTTGGAGTTCAAAGCATACTCTTGAAAATTATAAAAACAAATAAATAAAATACCTGACCAGTACCAAATAAATATTCCACAATTTCTGTAGGACTCAGTAAGGTGAAGAAAAGTGATGAAAAATATCAGTTGGAGCCGAAAGAGCTGAAAAATAATCTACTTGAGCAGCAAGCGCTTTTAAGGGGATTGTTAGAGCTGTTTGATGTCATCATATAAACTCTAGGAATGAGTCCTCAGAATGAAAGCTTTAGGGTAAGAATGTAAGAAAGGATACTAGACAGATCTACTTAATGTTATCTAGGCTATGTAAGAAGAAATTTTACATTATTATTACATTATTTACATTAAATTATTCTATAATACTTTTTATTTGTATACCACTTTATAGTTTGAAAGAATGCTCACTTTATTTTTTCATTTCATACATATGACATGTAAATAATATAGCTATTATTTTCCTTTCATAGGAGAGGATATTGGAGTATCAGTGTAAAAAGCAGGACTCCACATACAGATTTTTTTGTTGTTTTATTCTATCATAATCTCTAAGAGGACATAGAATATGTTGTATAATTTTCTCACCCTCCTTTCCTCCTTCAAAATTTAAGACACAAGGTAGGTGGCAGGGAATGACAGAAGTTTTACTTCAAAAATATGTAGACTAACTTTGTTACTTTTTGCATTCTTATATTTTTTGTCAAGATGTCCTGCTTTTGGTCACAGACCATTCCATCTAAAGATATTCTAAATACATTTAGTCAATCTGAAGATGTTCAGTCAATCAGAGAACTGTGACAGATCAAATCACATTTCAAGTTTCACATTTTAGCTTGTTGCTGTTGTTTTCAAGTCTTTATTTCACAACTTGAAAAGTGATAACATGAAGTCCAAGGAGGTTTCAAAAATGTCTGAAAAATCAAGTAAATGTTATTTTGAAAATATTTATTTAGGAATTTATCAGAAAATATGCACAGGAATGAAATCCAGCATTTTTACCAGATTAAAGAATAAGATAGATATAATAACTGTTTTTGCTAAATGGTTAATTGGGAAAACACAAAAGTTGTATAGCAGAACTTAGAAATAGTACATTATAAAAAATTGTAAAACTTCTCGGGCTTATTTTCTGCCTTGGCAGAATGACTGTATCTGGAAATAAGTAATGACTGTGTCTAAAATGTAAGTAGGCTGAGTGCAGTGGCACACATCTTTAATCCCAGCACTTTGGAAGGCTGAGGGAGGAGGACTGCTTGAAGACAGGAGTTCAAGACCAGCCTGGGCAATACAGCAAGACTCTGTCTTGACAAAAAAAAATTAAAAATTAGCCAGGCATGGTGGCACACACCTGTAGTCTGTTACTTGGGAGGCTGAGGTAGAAAACTCACTTGAGCCCAGGAATTTAAAGTTGCAGTGAGCTACAATCATGCCACTGCATTCTAGCCTGGGTGGCAGAACAAAACCCTGTCCACCCTCCCAAAAATGTATACAGGTACCTGCACTCACATGTTTATTGCAGCACTATACACAACAGCCAAAATACAAAATCAACCTAAGTGCCCATCAATGGATAAACAAATAAAGAAAATGTAGCATATATTCACAATGGAGTACTATATTCAGCTACGAAAATGAAGGAAATCCTGTCTTTTGCAGCAATTTGTATGGATATGGATGCCATTACATTAAGTGAAATAAGCCACAGAAAAACAAACATCACATTCACATGTTCTCAGTCACATGTGGGGACTAAAAAAGTCAATCTCGTGGACCTAGAGGGTAGATAGTTAACAGAGGCTAGGAAGGGTGAGGGAAGACAAAGACAGGTTGATTAATGGGTGCAAACACACAATTAGATATAAGGGATATGTTCTAGTGTTCGATAGCACAGTAAAGTAACTATAGTTAACAAAAATGTATTGTATACTTTTTAAATAGCTAAAGATTTTAAATGTTCCCAACATAACCCTGATTTAATCATTACACACTATATGCATGTATCAAAATATTACATATTACCCATAAATATGCACATGTATTATGCATCAATACAACATTTAAAATGTAACCCTGAAGCATGCATAATTGGATTGAACTAAATAAAATCTAAATAGCTGTTTTGAAATTCTATATATGAATTTTTGCTTTAGTTCAGCTATCCCATGATTGTGATTTTTTTATTGTCACTAATTTTATTAAATTTTCTTAATATTGTGGTTAACACTAATAATTCTCTTTGCCTAATAAACACATTACCTCAATGTCCTTCTTTCTTTTCGAGCTATAAAAATTTGTCAAGCTGCTTTGAAACCAACACTTCCAACATGCTAGCTACCCACAGCTATAAAAATCTATTGCATATTTTATGGCTAATACATCAACTCTCAGAATAAATTTCCAACAGCATAAGATAAATTGTGGGGAACTTCATGCATTAAAGTTTGGGAACATCTTTCCTCTATGAGGCAGAGAAAATGGATTCAGATTTTTGTCCTCATCCCTTCCATGTGGAAAGTCTACTTTAAACACATTCTGTAATTCCCAAGGAATGTTTCTGAAGTCTTTCTCTACAGAGACTTGCTTGTGACTATGACCATATATACTACATCAAGTCAGGAGCCAAACTCTGGAGTGTGGAAAAGATAAAAGAGAAAAAAATGGTAGATTAATAAGAAATTAAGAATAAAGAAGAGTAGGCATAAATCTTAAGAGTGTTAGGAGGTGGGACGATGTGGAAGAGTTACTAGACAATTTCTGCCTTCCATTTGGAAGTCCAAATTCATTCTTCCTACAGCACATATTGATAGTCTATTCCATGATAAATATTGCAGTAGATAACAGAGGTCCATATTTAATGCATGCTTTCACATCCAATCAGCCACTTTCATCATCCCTATTATTGCTGTTTTTGTCTAATTCCTCATCACCTTTTGCCTAGATCATTTTAATTTCCTTTTTTATTCTCTAACATTCTTCCATTTTGCTCTTCCCTCCATGTCAATTTTTCTCAAGGACAAATATCAGACTTAGAAATATCACCTAAATATTTGATGTACACATTTTTATAAGATCACGGTCACACTCACCAGCACCACATCTGAGGGCCTTTACAATCCTACGTTTTTCTCTAAACCTCTGCAGCCTTATTTTCTGGCATTGTCCTACTGCTGCTTTCACGCACAGGTAACAGGTAACTTAGCATCAGTGTTTCAGGTGAAGCATACACGTCCTTTTTCTGTCTTCATAACATTGATTATATTGCTCCCTTTACCTGAAGCAATTCTTTTCAACTGGGCTTTAGTCACTCACAAAATTTCTAGTTATTTCAAATAAAACAATATGTCATATTTTTGGCGAGTCTCTCCTGCCTTCTTTAAATAGACTTGCTTTATTTTATGGACTCCACAGTAATTGTACATATCTCCACATAGCACAACACATGATATTGCAGTTATACTACTTGACTACTGTGAATGCCTCTAGGTTGGAAACTCTTTATTTTCTTTTATATTGCATGTATCGAACCTAGTCTATATTCGATGCCTAATGAATATGAAATAAATTAATTAACGTTCCTTAAAATAGTAGCTGTAGCTTTTGTGTCTGCATATGTCAGCATCCCAGAAGCAAGAAAATGTACTATTTCTTACAGTTCTTAAAAAGCAAGTACAGTCAACCCTTGAAGAACAGGGTTTGAACTGTACAAGCTCACTTATACACAAATTTTCTTTTGCTTCTGCCCCCTGCCCCCAGAGAGCAAAACCAACCCCTTTTCTTCCTCCTCCTCCTTGGCCTATTCCACTTGAAGATAATGGGGATGAAGACATTTATTATTATTCATTTCCACTTAATTAATAGTAAATATATTTTCTCCTTATTTTGATTTTAATAACAATTCATTTTCTATAGTTTATTGTAAGAATGCAGTATATGACGCATATAACATCTAAAATAAGTGTTTATCAACTGTGTCTTATTGATACTGCTTCTGATGAACAGTGGGCTATATTGATAGTTAAGATTTGAGGGAGTCAGAAGTTGTTATACATGGATTTTCTACTGTACAGGAGTTGGCACCACTAACAACCATATTGTTCAAGCACCAACTTTAGTTGAGTTTAATATATAATATGCAGCTCTCATTCTATGTAGAGATAAAAAAACAAAGCAGGTAAATCTTTTTACATGGCTTACCATACACACACACACACACACACACACACACAAGAAGTAACATTTGGAGAAGGTAATCTCCTCTGGTTAAACTTTATCAATCCGAAGGTCTTGGAAGGTGAGATGATGAAGTGTCTGTCTTGGGGAGACCAGTTAACCCCTAACAATCTTCATCAACTCTTCCCTCAGATAGCCTTTTGTGTTGCCCTTATAATATTTTGTCACTGCCAGGAAAGCAACCGGGCTATTGCTAGTGTTTTCCCTGCTGAAGAAGAGTGCAGTAATTGCTCCAAAGCACCAGGGGCCAAAATCAAGAGCAGAGCATAACACTTTTCCTTCAATCCATTATCTCTCTGTTCCCTCCAGTTTCCATCTGCTCCACGTGGCAGGTACCACCAACCAACCCTCACCCACTCAACACACATCAGTTTCAAGATAGACTTCAATCTGTTCAATCTGTTAGTTCTGGAATACATAATTCTGTTTCACTTCTCTAATTTTTGCAGGGATATGTTCACTGTAGGGAGACAACAGCCCATGGTAGATTGTCAGTCTTGTAAGCAACAAGCCGAAATGTTAACAGAGGTAATGTGTTGGTGGAAGAATCTTAAGGAAGTTCATATATTTAATTTTCAACAGGTTTGGTATAAGGACAAATCATTATTTTGCCTTTTCATATTGTGACATAATTTAAGAAATATAGAATTTATTATTTCCTTTTGTCTATAAACTGAGGCCCAAAGAAATAACATTGTTTGACAATGGTAATAGAACTTGTTAATCGCAGAACTTGATTTTACTTCTTTCTAGCTGGTTAAGAACAGTTTCCACGGGACCACATTGTTTTCATTGGAGGAATATAAATTTCTATAAGGGGTAATTTAACTCAGGTGGGTAGGTGATGTGAATTAAACAAAATGGAGGTATTAGTATCCTTAGACAAATAAACCCTATGTGATAAAGGTCAGGATAATTTTAGCTGTCTTGAACCACACTTCAGTGAATTCTTCAGGCTGAGAGGGACCTCTTCATTTCGATCATTTCAAGTACATAAGATTATTTACATTGTTAAACTTGTTTCTTAGTAAAGTGAGAACAATGTACAATTAAAGCCCTTCAAACTATTGTAATAAAAACAGCTTTGTTTCTGCAAATTTTTTTAAAAGTGATAATATCATCTGATGATGATGTGACTAGGCATATGATCTCTAATATAATTACCATCTAATTTTGGTTTGATTGTGTTTGATAGGTTTCATGGTGGGGTAAAGAACAACTAGAACTTCCAAACTAGGTTATTCCTGTCCATCCTACCATTTGTTTTTAGCGTGAGGGTAATAGGAAATACTCAACTAGTTTTTTTAGGTTCGTAGACCTCCAGTTTTTGGTTCACTGGCACTGATTATGTTGTATATAAATTACTGTGGAAGATGATTCTTTGATAGGTGATTGCAATCAGGAGAATGATATATAATTTTGGTTAATCAAGAAAGGTTGATTAATTTTAGCATTGATCGTAGCATAATCCCACACTAGAATGAAATGCTGTTTACTGTCATTTGGGATGAGTAATATTCTGCAGTGAATTGAGTACTTGTTTAAGTACTCCAAATTTCATATGAAGTTATCTAACATTTTGTTATTTCTATTGGTGAGTACAAATAAGTTTTTAGTGCTTTCAAAAGTCTGAATCCCCAAAAGCATTATAATGTATAAAAGCACACAAACAAAAATATCTTCCACAACATATTATTAAGACTATTCTGTTTTTTTCCTTCCATCAAAACCTCCACAATAATATCTCTATAGTGTTATTCACTTGTTATTGATGTAGTCAGATTTTCAGTCTATGAAGTTTAATTAATCCATTACTTTTTATATAAAATTGCAATGTATTCCGTATTTTACTGATGTTCATATGTGACCTTTATCTTGTGAGGTTTACAAGTCAAATATTGTTAACCATAACCATTAAAAATTGACAAATCAACTTAGCTTTTGGTTGTCCCTCATTTTTGCTAGATGATTCTTTTCTCAATTTTGGGACATAACCAGTGTCACTCACCACTGTAACTGCTTCAGCTTCCTTTAAATTTTTTATTTTTTCTGCCATCAGATTCTTAATTAATGACTGAACCTCTTACTTTATCAAAAGTAGTTACACATTGGATCATCCTAAAGCCGGTTCCTTTTCATTTCTCAGGTCAAAATTGAAATATCTTCCACAAAGTGATGCACTCTATCATTATTTAAGTAAATCAGTGTTCTTCCTTTTCAATTATCAAGACCATAGCACCCTGCTATGTCATTGTTCTACCACTTATTTTTCGTAATTAGCACTTTAAGTTTGTATTTGCTTATATTTGTCTTCTAGAAATAAATATAAACTCTATGAGACAATAAAGCTCTGTCCTGCTCATTGCTGTATTTCCAGCGTCAAGGACAAGTTTTGATATACGATGGAGGTTAAAAAAGAAATGTTGAATGTATAAATGAATTAATGTTCTAATGCTCCTTTAGTGACCCTCAATTTTATTTAATGATTCCATTAAGGTTTATTTGTTTCTACTTTTACTAGTATCTGAAGATTTGCTCAATCAAATCTTCAGTGTCCTGTACACTTCCAATCCAAATCTCTTGAAGATAATGTTCTGTTTGTTTGTTTCTTTGTTTGAGACTGAGTCTCGCTCTGTCACCCAGGCTGGAATGCAATGGTGCTATCTTGTCTCACTGCAACCTCCGCCTCCCAGATTCAAGTGATTCTCCCTGCCTCAGCCTCCCAAGTAGCTGGGATTACAGGCGCCTGCCACCATGCCCGGCTAATTTTTTATATTTTTAGTGGAGATGGGGTTTCACCATGTTGGCCAGGCTGGTCTCAAACTTCTGACCTCAGGTGATCCGCCTGCCTAAGCATCCCAAAGTGTTGGGATTACAGGTGAGCCACAATGCCCGGCCAAAGATAATGTTCTTCATATGTATGTTTCCTTTTTTTAATGCTCTTAAAGCTCTCTCAACTTTTGAAACAGTTAATAACGTAAGTCCTGGAGTTAGGTTGCTTGGTGTTGTATCTACTACTCCACCACTTACCAGTTGGCGCACTTAGACAAATTCCTTGAGTCTCCTACACCTCAGTTTCTCATCATCTGTGTTGATGTTAACAATACCACCTTTATAGATTTATTCTGAATATTAAATGAATTTAGACATTATGGTGCTTCAAACACCACATTCCTCTCACATTAATGTGAGCATTTTTAATATATGAAAATAATTCTTTATTTTTTAAAAATATTCTCCAGAGAGAGTAAAAGAGAGGGAAAAGGTGAGAGAGAATTCGGTAAAGTAGTTAAGTAATTTCCTAGACCTTCCTATTAGTGTTTTTCCATCACCTACCTGCATTCCTCTCTTTAGGATACATGAAATATCACTGTATAATCATAGTATTTAATTTGTATTATTTGCTAGAGAATGCTGATTTTTTTTGTTATTTGCAACTACAAGCATATAAACTGTACAATAACCAAATGAACTCTGTTGATGCCTCTATCTTTTCAGTTTACTATTCCAGTGGTCTACACTTCTAGCTCTATTTTTTTTACTAAAATTTTCACCCCTACCCTTCACCTCTGGCTTCTCTATCCACCAGATGGATTATTGGCAACAATGTCGTAAATGTCTCCTCTGAAAACCCATAGACACACCCCTTCTTAATCCTATTATAAAGATAATGAGTGCAGGTTAAAGCATGACCCCACTGGAGAACAATTAACATTTTTTATCTCCAAAGCTGGGAAACACATCACAAAACAAGATATACAGGCTAGGTCTAGCAATAGAAAGAAGTAATGTATTGAGTTTAACCTGCTAGATGCTATTCAAGCGGCCTCCTACTCCATGGGTAATTGAAAGATAGATTCCAAGAAACAAGTGTAAAAAATTAAGAGTCAAACTAAAGGGCTGCATTTTCTCTGTATAATACTACTGAATTAATTAAACAAGAGACAAAAGAAAAGTTTAGGGTACAGAAAGTTGCTACACCAAGAAAGAGTAGGATAAAGATACAAGAGAGTAGATATAGATTTAAAAGGGTATCTTTCAAGAGTAGAATACAGATACAGGAAAGACTTATCCCTGAATTCAGCATGGTAATTTGGGGATAGCTTATATTTAAAAGTGGCGGATAGTATTTATCTCACACTAAAAAGTGACAAAGAATATGCCACTGAAAAGTGCCAAAAGAACATGGGAACCTAGGGTATACTCAGCTTCACGTGGTCCCAGAGGCAGGACGGTATCAGCATCTGCTCTCAGAAGTCAATGCATTGGGTTTCGAGAAGAAGAGACACCACCATGAAGAGGAAGACCGGTGACCATTTCCCGGCAGAATCATAACTTTAAATTGAAACATTAAGATAAGAAAGAAGATGGAGATCGGAGTTTTCTCAGATTTTGTTAATGGAGCCCGAGCTAAAGATGCTATTTTTATTGTCTTTATTTTTATTTATTTATTTATTTATTTATTTAGAGATGGGAGTCTCACTGTGTCACCAACTGGAGTACAGTGGCACCATGTCAGCTCACTGCAACCTCTGCCTCTCAGGTTCAAGCAATTCTCCTGTCTCAGCCTCCCAAGTAGCTGGGATTACAGGCGCCCGCAACCATGCCCAGCTAATTTTTGTATTTTTAGTATAGACAGGATTTCACCATGTTGGCCAGGCTGGTCTTGAACTCCTGACCTCAAGTGATCTGCCCGCCTCAGCCTCCCAAAGTGCTGGGATTACAGGCGTGAGCCACTGTTCCCAGCCTGTTTCTATTTCTTTTTCTTTCTGCCTGATAATCATTTCTGAAATTTCTTTGTCTTTTTGTATTCCCTCTATTAGAATGGATAATTTCTCAGGCCCCATTATAATCATTTACTCTTCTTTCTGTAATAAAAATTACTTTTTTTTTTTTGCTTCAAATATCACTCCTTATGAGAGGCTATTACACTTACATTTCTGACTTTGATTAATGTACTGATTTCTAATTGCATTTGGTATATTGTCAAACATGTATTCATTTTACTATATCAAATATGTCTATTTGTTTCTTCTCATAAAGTTATTCTCTATTTTTTCATTTCCGTTAATGAGTATATTATTTTCTCCCAAATCATGATCCATTGACTCAGTATTTACCTTCACATTCTTTTTCCTTTGTTGTCAGTCTTATTAAATTGTCCTTTAGGTAACATTCCAGATTTATCTCTTCCTCTTCATATTTTGTATTTTGTAAGCTGTCTTCAAATTTGAAGTGTCCTTCCTTCTTCAATAACCAATAAGTTCTCAAAATGTTAGTACACGCCCCATCACTGTCAAATGTATTTCCAACCTCTTTCCGAACTTGATTTCTCTTTCTCTAACTCCTTTAAACTCATTGACTTTACTATTAACTTGTTATGCATGTATATGATCTTGCTGCTGTCTGTACACCATATGCCAAAAAGAATAAAATTTCTTTTTAGGTAGATCCTTAACTTTTATATGAATATTTTTGTCTTGCCCTTCAGGTTGACTAACAGATGTTAAGAAAATTACAGGATTACAGTGATTTTAAAGTAAGAAAACAAGTAAAAAATTTACTCATTGGCATTAATACCAGTATTAAAACAATTTAAATCAATTCATTAAATTAGTCATTAGTTAATATAAATTCATCGTTTTAATGATTAACTCATTTAATTTTAAAAACACTTATCTTGGGTACTTATGTGCCATGCACTCATGATGGCACTGGGATATTTAAAAATTAAAATGGGCTGGGCATGGTGGCTTATGCCTGTAATCCCAGCACTTTGGGAGGCTGAGGCGGGTGTATTACTTGAGGTCAGGAGTTCGAGATGAGTCTGGCTAACATGGTGAAACCCCGTCTCTACTAAAAATGCAAAAATTAGCCAAGTGTGGTGGTGTGTGCCTGTAATCCCAGCTACTCAGGAGACTGAGGCAGGAAAATCTCTTGAACCCAGGAGGTGGAGGTTGCAGTGAGCCAAGATCGTGCCACTGCACTCCAGACTGGGCAACAGAGGGAGACTCTGTCTCAAAATAAATAAATTAATTAATTAAAATTAAAATGTATACTGCCTAACCACATGATTTTTAAAATATAATAATAAAAATAGTAACTTTAAAAGAGACGAAACAGTTTATTACTCTTTTCATAATTGATAGGATACAGTGAAACACAGAATGTTCTGTGAGGAACATTTAGGAAGAATGCTGCAACTTCAGATAAATCTATTATTTTATAAACCTTTGATGATTTTAATGAAAATATCCTGAATAAAGAAAGCATTGCCATTTTTATCAAAGAAAATATATAGAACAACTGCAGATACAGTATATTTGTACTATCACAGGTAAATGAGGAAAGTAATAAATTACCTAAAATTAAAAGGTAAAGATACTCTCATGTAAACTGTTGATGCTGCTATTTGAAAACTTTAGTTTCTGTTTAGATAACTTACAAATAATTATATATTAGAGACTTGCAAAATTCACTTTTATCTGCTATTAATATTTAGGAAGACTTTTACTGTTGACGACTATTTTCATGACTGTATAATATTGTTTTTATTGCTGCTATTACTTTCAAAGTTTATATTAAATTACATTTAATAAGCAAATGACCAATTAAATTTTTTTTCAGTAGGTAACCTTACTAATGAAGTTATGTGATGCAAAAAAACAAACCTTAGTTCCAAGTTCTCTTCATTTCTTTCTAAAATAAAAATACATTATAATCTTGCTTTACATCTCCAGATCTTTCTAAGTTCTTATATTTATTTGTATGTTCACTTTTACTAAAGAAGCTAAAATAATTGAGGCATGTATGTTTCACTCCAATAAAGATGCACTTCCAAGAGATTCTAAATCAATGAATTTATATCCATTTTTCACTCTTGATAGAACCAATTTTCAGAACATTTTCTCTACCATTTATCTTTTTAGACTCTTAATCTCTTTTACAAATGTTTTATCTTATAGTTTCTAGTGCCGCCCTCATGTTCCTTTAAAAAACTCATTTATTCATTTGTATTTATCATATGTGGTTCTAAATCAAAGGAGGACTAATGCTAAGTACAACAATTAGCATCTTTTGATTTCCATTTTTTATTATATTCTTTTCAAAGGCTATCTTAAAGAAAGTGAAATGTAGCTGATAAAATTGTATGATGTCTCATTAAAGAAGAAAAATGAAGATTTATAAAGAAAATAACTAAACAGAATATTACTTAGAAATATATTCTTAGAATACATAGTAATTTTCTTGACCATCTAAAGTTTTAAATGGAAAAGTAATACAACCTGTTTTTATGAGTAGTTTTATACTAAATTTTACTACTGTCATCCCCATCTTCAAAGTTTCTTCTTCAACATATTTGTGAGTGTCGATTAATCAGAACACAAGTTTAGCAACTGTTTCTGCCTCAAGTCCAGGCTTTCTTTATTAAATGAATCCTGAAAATGTTGAGTTCCATTTTATTTGTTGATGGACCTATTACACTCATCATTTTTGGTCCAAGAGAGATCATCAAGCTAGAAATACAGGTATTCTTATATCTAAGAATGGATTGTTTGAAAATGTACCACAAAGACTTTCCTTTGAGCAAAATTTTATAGAAGTTAAATGTGCCACTCTTTGAAACCACTAAGAGGCATGCAGTGTGTTTTCTAAAACACCAGATGAAATTATTATAGGCCATTTTTATTTTTGGCATGGCATAAAGCAAGGGCCTTAGAACAAGAATACAGTAAATTTTTACTTTATTCTTTAAAATGAGAATCCAGCAGAATAAAGGTGTTTGGTTGAAAGTCATTTAATTATATCTTCAAGGAGATGAAGTGCTGTATTAGAAATAAATACCGCTATCTGAAAGACACATTTTCAGACAAGAAACTTGGCTTTTAATAAAAAAGAAATGGAAAGAAAATAATAGTACTATTTTAAAAACTAAAGCAAGATTGTTAAGATTTCATACACAAGGGGATGTATCTTTTTTCTACATGTTATATTTTAGTTTGGAGCTGCTGTTTCTTGAACATCTGCTTGTCAGGCAAGAAAAATGATTTAAATGGGTATTTCACAATTTAAAAGCAAATTTAATTGCATTCCCAGTGCAGTAGTTTTATGAATTCTGTATATATTAACTTAAAAGATAAAATATAATTGAACAGAAAAAATAGTCTTTATGACTAAATTATAACTAGAAAAATTGGCAGATGATTATGTTAAAATTAAAACACTGAGAACTGGTTTTCACCCTCCACACTGTGAAATTCATATTTTTAGCTGGAAGTACAATGTCCTTTACTTCAGAGAATTTTCTGCCACTTTATTTGCAGACAATCTCACTAGCAAAATTTAAAGAATACATGACTAGAATAAAAAGTTTACAAAAGTATACCTCTATTCACATGATGTGTAAATAGTGCCATTTTTAGCATTACAGAAAATCCTCATTTGGAAGAAGGACATTTAACAATATCTTTAGAAACTAATTCTATTAACTTATCTACTGTAGTTAATATATTAATTTCCCAGTGTTGTTGTGGCCAATTACCACAAACTTAGTTGCTTAAAAAAACATAAATGTATTATCTTACAGTCCTGGAGGTCAGAAATATGAATAAGGTTTTACCGGACTAATAATGTGTTGGCAAGTTGCATTCCTTCTAAGAATGGGAAAGATAATCTATTCCTTTGCTTTTTACAACTTCTAGAGGCTGCCCACATTCCTTGGCTCATGGCCTCCTGCTCCGTCTTCAAAGCCAGCAATCTCCCTTTGACCCTCTCTCTGTAATCATATCTCTTTCTCTGAGTCTGACTCCCCTGCCTCTCTCTCTTTCCCTTATTAGGACCCATATAATAACATTAGACCCACCAGGAAAATCGAGGCTAATATCCTCATCTTGAGATTTTTTAATTAATCACATATGCAGAGTCCCCTTGTCAATGTAAGTTAACATATTCACAGATTCTAGAGATTGGGAAGTGGACATCTTTTGTGTTGGGGGGATGTTATTCTGCTTACTGCAGTTACACATATGGAAAAATTATTAAAGAATCTCAATCCATTTCATGTAGTTGATTTTATTTCATGGTAATGCAACACAGTTATGTTGAAAGGGAATATAGTTGAACCTCCATATCTGTGGGTGCTGCATCCACAAATTCAACCAACTATGAATCAAAAACGTTTGCAAAAACAATAAAAATAATAATGTAAACATTAAAAATAATACAACATAATACTCACATGATACCAGGTATAAGCAATCTAGAAATGATTCAAAATATACAGGAGGCTGTGCTTGGGTTATAGGCAAATGCCACCCATTTTACAAAAAGGACTTGAGCATCTACAGATTTTGCTAGCCATGGGGTACTGGAATCAATCCCCTGTGGATATGGAGAGATGACTGTATTGTCATTTAGATTGTTGTCCTTGTATTCCTTACCTTATGACTTAATAGAAGTGTGAGTTTTAGTGACGATTTTAATGTTCTTGTACATTTCAAACAAATTAAGATAAGGGAGACTTTTAGGTAAGGAGATGAAACATTAACAACAAATAATTCTTGGCATTAGAATTGTTTAAAATGTTTTAAAGAATTGGCAAAGATTGTTGTAAATATTTCAACCATTTTGCTATTATTCTCTCTGTTTTACAGATGAGATAAATGATGCTTGGAGAAGTTAAGGTTCTTACTCAAAAACCATAAGAGTTAATAAGTGATAGTACCAGAAACCGCGGTGAGGCCTCTGACTCCAGAGTCTGAGCTTTGAATGAGGATAGCATTCTCTCTGTAATCTGATAGGTATCTTCCCTCTGAACTTATTAGATGAGTGAGCAACCTTCATTACCTTTGTAAATTTGCAGTCAATGGTCAATAAATTTCTTTATTTTTCCCATTTTGTAATGGCAAGCAAATGCTGTTCATCCCACTTATATTTGAACATTTACTGTTTCTCTAAAATTAATCTTGCAATAAATGTTGAGGGGTTACTCTTTGAATTTTATGCTTAGATTATTTTCCTAACAAACTTTATACTGCCTAATGAGGCAGCAGAGTATAACATGTAGAGATTTTAAAGCAGGAAAGATGTGCTTTCAAATATTACCATTTCCTGTTATCCGATATAAGGTGCTTTACAGTATTTCTGGGCCTCTGTTTCTTCTTTGAAATATTTGTGATAAATAGTAATTGTTTTAGAAATGTGGTTTTTTTTTTTTATAAACTACATAGTAGCAAGCAATTTTGTTTTCAAGATGGTGAGTCGAGCCATTAATTTTATCCATCCTCGATCCCTAAATACCATTGAATTGTAAGGAATAATTAAATAAAATAGAAAAATTACAGTAGCAGTGTTGGGAAATAGAAAAAGTAAGGCATATGTAATAAAACCTGCAAATAATTTAAAGATAACATTAAGGAGACTATATGTCTACCAAACACTTAAGAAAATCATGATTTCCACTGATTGAATATTGATGCTGTGTTAAGCACTTACTATGTCCTTTACTCATACTATCTCATTTAATCCTTACAGCATCCCCATGATTTAGATACACAGTTATTACTATTTTATCGATTTAGGACACTGAGGCAAAATGAATGTAAGTAATGTAGGTAATAACACACTGGTACTAAGTGACAATGTTGAGATTTAAAACCAGGAAGTTTGCCTTCACAGGCTATGATTTTAACCACTAAACTCTTCCTTCCTCAGACACGTATGAGTGGTCCTCTTGAGTGATAAATAAACACCTTTATTCATCCGGGTCTCAGAAAACTTTCATACTTAGGATGGATAATAGCAGTGTGTCTTGGAGAAATTGTAGCAACTGAGGACATATCAAGTGAAACACATGTTGGACATCTCTAAGGTAGGTGTTCAACTTTAAGATTCATTGACCTCAGACTTTTGCTAAGTCGGGAATTACATGAGAAGAAAAGCCTCATATAGAGTGTATAGAAAGACAAGCAGAATGAGAACAGGAAAAAAAAAAAAAGAAATGTCATGAAGTGGGTGTTTCTTTTCCTTTACTCAAACACACCTCTCACTTACTTATTATATACACTAGTACCATTTTCTAAGTGTATGACATGAATTTAGCAAATGAAGCATTCATGCAGAGCCAACTTCATGGACATGTATCCTGTGCAGTTCCATATGGCCTTGCCTTCAAAAGAGCCCCCACTTGGTTTAAGGCTCTGCCTCTCTATTATGTACACCTTAATAATTTCATCATTCAGTTTGTGTTTTGTAAGTGAAGTCAGATGGAGCAATCGAGTATGCACATGCACAGAAGAGATCTGTGTAATGTATGTCTGCTCTTATTCCTCACCACCCCGTTCTCACATGGCATTCACAGTGGCCCATATGCACAGAATTCTGATGGACTCACGATGTGTAGGAGTTCATTGAGACTCAAAATGAACACAAGGTGTGTTGCATCTATCACTAAGTAAACTAATAGTCCCAAGAGGCCATGTGTTCTGCTATCAAAAGAACTTGTTTTAAATGCAGTAAGAAGGCAATGACACTCTGAGAACCAGAAACAACAAAGGAACTCTGTCATACTCTTTCTTATCTTGAAAATGATGATGTAGAAGAAAAGGAAATAATAGGGCAACACAAAGTTACTTTTGTATTCAGTTCTTACTTTCTCATTAATAGGGCAAATATAGAGTGTATTGGTGGAATATGCGTGAATCAAGAAGTGAAATAACACGTGAGTTACTTTTGTGCATTTCCATGATTCTGGTATTAGCGCAATACATATTTGAAAGAAGCTACTTTGTATAAGCTGCACAATATCAGTAATTCACCATGAGTTGAAATCTCTTATATTTGCATTTAAAATTGGCATTGCACAATATAAACAGTAAAATTCATGCTAAAATGTAAAAGTTTATTTTTTTCCTTACAATGATGTTATATAACAAATAGGACATACCATGGTAATTAAAGACATTTCACAAAGAAAGGAAAAAAGCTTTATATTTTGTATCTTTAATAAGAGTATATTTCTGTATTTTGAACATTTTTATTTTGCTCTAGATTCCACAAATTATATAGGTGGCTTTGCAATTCAGGGAATATTAAATGATCCAATAATGCCAGGAGACTACAAACCCCAGTTTGTAGATCTACCCTAGTAGATCATTCTGTAGGCAGGAGGATGCTATAATACTTAACACAAATAAGTCTGAATAAAATAAAACTCTGCATTTTTAGCCATTGTCACAGAGGCAACAAACTAGAAATGTATAGGCATGGGAATTTTATCGGGAGCAAGACTGGGAGAGGACTGAGAGCAACAAGGAGGAAGGGGCTTCCTCGTCGCCTAAAGTTTAACAAGTTTTGTTGTTGTTTAGTTAATACTGTAAATATGATTGTATTTTTCAAGTAGTAATTGTAACATATATATGGTGAGAGAACACTCTGTGTTAGTGATACGGAGTTTTATAAAATTAATTTATGACACACACATTGCTTACAACAAAGTTAATGTCTAATAAATAAATTTCAGTTATAATTATCATAATTATTATGATTATTATTTAACTCTCAAAATATCTCTGAGATGAGTGTTATTATTATCCTCATTTTATACCTGATAGGATTAGAGAGATTAAGGCCTTTAAGATGACATAGAAAGAACTGACCACCAAACTCGTATCCAGGAAGAAGATTCCTTTGTAGTCTTGAGTTCCTCATTTCTAATCATCTGGTCCTTCATGTTACCTTAACTAATGGTACCTATGATCATATATCTTTAATAACCGCAACTTAATAATTGCTAATTGTGCCTTCTGCATGGCAAAATTTCAAGCATCTCATTTTCTGATTACTACCTGTTAGTATTTCACATGCCTTCTCATTTCCTGCTTTTTCACTCTATTACTATAAATTCTTTGAAATCACAATACTTAAACTTTACACTTTTAAACAAATTCTACAATCATTTTCTGTCCATTAAGTGCTTCACGGTCTTGCCTCTCTTCTACCTAAAGTCCACTTAGAACTTTCTTCCTCAACCATACTCAACCTGACAAAATTTTAACTGTCTTTCAAACCTGAGTCATTGCTACTGCACAGGTGCAAAACCACTATGTTTACCCATCTCCATTTAAATGTATTACCTTAAATTTTAAATTTCCCCTTAGTGATTCCTGACAATCTTGCTTTGTTTCTTTGATTAATTAATTCTCTTACACAGCAAATATAATTAGTTAAAACGTTCTATGTACTTCTCAAACTTCCAAAGCCACCTCCAAACCCCACATTCCCTGTTCTTTGTTGTTCGCCTTGGTTCTTATTTTTTAGAGAAAATGTGGGCAATGAGAAGAGATGTTCCATATGCTGCCATGACTTTTTTTTTTGAGACACAGTATCACTCTGTCGCCCAGGCTGGAATGCAGTGGCCCGATCAAGGATCACTGCAACCTCCATCTCCTGGGTTCAAGTGTTTCTTCTCCCTCAGCCTCTCAAGTAGCTGGGATTACAGGTGCCTGCCACCATCCCCGCTATTTTTTTTATTTTTATTTTTAGTAGAGATGGGGTTTCACCATGTTGGCCAGGCTGGTCCTGAACTCCCGACCTCAGGTGATCTGCCTGCCTCAGCCTCCCATAATGCTGGGAGTACAGGCATGAGTCACTGTACCCAGCCTGCCATGACTCTTTAACTCACCTCCCTCCATCTGAATCTGCATTCTCTGCACTGGCTCCTGTTTCTGTGGATGCTGCTGCTCCTCTTCTATTCCTTTATTAAAATAATTTGTTTCCGAAATATTTTATTCTTCTTTTTCTCCTATATTAACTTATTTCTTCCCTTCATACTGGAACACCTCTATCATCAAATCATTATCCACAATAAGATTATCAGTCTTATCAAAACCAAAACAAAGGATGAAAAACAACAACAAACTTCATTTCACCGCACATCACCCTCCAGTTACTACCTCATAAGCTTGTTCCTGTCTATGGTACAAAATTTTAGAGTTGTCTACAAATGCTTTATCTACTTTTCTGCTTCTGGCCTACCTTAAGTAAACTGTTATCAGATTTCTATCTCTTCCTCTCTACTAAAGAGTTCTTAAGAAGGTTATAAACTATCTCTATGTACTAAATCCAAGGTAAATTTCTAATTCTTACCTCAATACATTTATTCTTATTGCTCTCTCCAACTGGATTGCTTTTCCTAACATATCTACATAGAGCACACCCTTATTTTACATAATTCTTTTCCCAAAAGTCACCATGTCAGGGAAGCTACACCATGACTTCTAGCTCTCCCAGGCTCTCTGATCACTGATCCTGATTTACTCATTTATGCTTTCATGTGTTTGTTTGTTTTTAACAAACTTTATTCTTCAGAATAGTTTTACAATTACCAAAAAAATGTGAAGATAGCACAGAAAATTCCCATATATACTGAACCCAATTACTCCTATTATTGACAACTTACATTAGTATGATACATTTCTTATAATAAATGAATGAATATTAACTAGGTTGACTATCATCAGAGTGAACAGACAACCTACAGAATGGGAGAAAAGTTTTGCAATCTATCCATCTGACAAAGGTCTAATATCCAGAATCTACAAGGAACTTAAACAAATTTACAAGAGAAAAACAAACAGCTCCATTAAAAAGTGGGCAAAGGGCACGAACAGACAATTCTCAAAAGAAGACATTTATGCGGCCAATTAATATATTTAAAAAGGCTCAACATTACTGATCATTACAGAAATGCAAATCAAAAGCATAATGAGATACCATCTCCCACCAGTCAGAGTGGCGATTATTAAAAAGTCAAGACATAACAGATGATGGCAAGGCTGTGGAAAAACAGGAATGCCTTTACACTTGGTGGAAATGTGAATTAGTTCAACCATCGTTGAAGACAGTGTGGTGATTCCTCAAAGACCTAGAACCAGAAATACCATTTGACCCAGCAATCAATTACTGGGTATACACCCAAAGGAATATAAATCATTCTATTATAAAGGCACATGCACATGTATGTTCACTGCGGCACTATTCACAATAGCAAAGACATGGAATCAACCCAAATGTTCATCAATGGTAGACTGGATAAAAATGTGGCACACATACACCATGGAATACTATGCAGCCATAAAAAGTAATGAGATCTTATCCTTCGCAGAGACATGGATGGAACCGGAAGCCATTATCCTCAGCAAACTACCATAGGAACCAAAAATCAAATACCGCATGTTCTCATTTATAAGTGGAAGATGAACAATGAGAATACATGGACACAGGGAGGGGAACAACACACATTGGAGCGTGTTGAGGGCTTAGGGGAAGGAAAGCATCAGGATAAATAGCATGCTGGGCCTAATACCTAGGTGATAGGTTGATAGGTGCAGCAAACCACCATGGCACACGTTTACCTAAGTAACAAGCCTGCATGCCCTGCTCATGTATCCCAGAACAAAATAAAAGGAAATGAAATTGTTAAACATGTATACAATAAGTTTCATTCTTTGCGCTGAAAATTTCAATGAATTTTGACAAATGCATAGTTTCATGTACCCACAATTAAGGTGTCATACAAAACGGTTTCAGAACCCTAAAAATCATGTGTTTCATCTATTCAAAGCCCTGCACTCCTGTTCTAAAACTCTGGAAACTACTGATCTTTTTTGCTGCCTCTACAGGTTTAATTTTTTCAAAATGTCACACAAATGGAATCATATAGTATAAAGCTTGTCAGACCATCTCCTTTTACTCAATAATGTGTAATACACATTAAAATACATATAAAATTCATTTGACTTTTCTGAATTGGTGGATTATTTTTATTGATATATAATAGTTGTACATATTTTGGGGGTATATGTAATATTTTGATGCATGTATACAATGTGCAATTATCAAATCAGGGTGATTGCAATATCTGTAACTTCAAACATTTATCTTTTGTGTTGGAAACATTCTAATTCTTCTCTTTTACCTGTTATTTAAACTTATTTCTTCTATTCAGCTGTATTTTTGTACCCATTAACCAACTGCTCTTCATCTCTCATCCCCACTACCCTTCTCACCCTCTGATAATCACCATCCTACTCTCTACCTCTGTGAGATTCACTGTTTGTGCTTCCAACATGAATGAATACATGTGATATTTGTCTTTCTGTGCCTGGCTTATTTCATCGAACAAAATGAACTCTAATCCCACCCATGTTGCTGCAAATGACAGAATGTCATCATTTTTATGGCTGAATAATATTTATTTTGGCCCGAATAAGATTTCATTGCATAGATACACCACAGTTTGTTTACCTATTAATATATTAAAGGGAATATTGGTTGCTTCCAGTTTTTGACAGTTATAAATAAAGCTGATACACATATTTGCATATAAGTATTTATGTGAACAAGTTTTCAAATCAGGTGGATGAGTACCTAGGAGCATAATTGCTGGATTTTATGGTAATACTATGTTTAGCTTTGTAAGAAACTACCAAACTGTCCTCCAAAGTGGCTATACCATGTATCATTCCTAACAGAAATGAATGAGAGTTCTTGTTCTCCACATCTTCAACACCAATTAGTATTCTCAGGGCTATTTTAAATCTATTTGGCAACAAAATTAAATTAAACAAATCTATTGTGGCAATAAAAATCTATAACAAAATTTACCATCTTAATCATTTTTAAGTGTACAGTTTACTAGTGTTATGTATAACCACATTATGCAACCAATCTCCAGAACTTTTTTATCTTGCAAAACTGAAACATTGCGCCAGATGCAGTGGCTCACACCTGTAATACCAGCACTTTGGGAGGCCGAGGCAGGCGAATCATTTGAGGTCAGGAGTTTGAGGCAAGCCTGGGCCACATGGCAAAACCCTGTCTCTACTAAAAATACAAAAATTAGCCGGGCGTGGTGGCCTGTGTCCATAGTCCCAGCTACTTGGGAGGCTGAGGCAGGAACATCGCTTGAACCTGGGAGGCGGAGGTTGCAGTGAGCGGAGGTCTTGCCACTCCACTACAGCCTGGGTGACACAGCAAGACTCACAAAACAAACAGACAAAACAACAAGTTTCTCACACACACACAAACACTGAAACTTTGTACTCATTAAACAACAACTCCTCATATCCTCCTCCTCTCAGTCACTGGCAACCAGCATTCAACTTTCCATTTCTATTGACTACTCTGAATATAAATTTATGACTGGCTTATTTGAGTTAGCATAATGCCCTTAAAGTCCATCCATATTGTACCATTTGTCATAATTTCCTTCCTTCTTAGGGCTGAGTAACATTTCATATTCATAGAATTATGAATCCACATTTTGTTAATCCATTCTTCTATTGACAGACACTTGGGTTGCTATCATCTCTTGGCTATGGAGAATTGTGCTGTGATGAACATGGTTATCTAAAGATCTCTTCAAAATCCTGCTTTCAGTTCTTTTTTATATAAACTCAAGAGTGAAATTTCTGAATCTTATGTTATATTTTTAATTTTTTGAGAAACTACCATACATTTTTTATAACAGCTACAACATTCTAAATTCCCATCAAGAGTAGATAGGATTCCAATTTCTCCACATGCTAGCCAACACTTGGTATTTTTTCCAAAAAACAGTAGCCATTCTAATGGGTATGAGATAGTACCTCAGTGTGGTTTTGATTTTCATTTTCCTAATGATAACTATATTTAGTATACTTTTATATCCTTGTTGGTCATTTGTATATTATCTTTAAATAAATGTCTATTCAAATTATCAGGTTATGTGCTTTTTTGTTGTTTCTATATTAACCCCTTATTAGATATAATTTGCAAGTGTTTTCTCATATATGTTTTGCAAATATTTTCTTCCAGTCTTTTTCTTGTCTTTTAATTATTTTAACAGTGTTTTTAATAGACCAGAACTTTTTAATTTTAATAAAGTGCAAATTATAAATTTTTATCATTTAATAAATCATTTCTTATATTCTTTGATTTATTTTTATTCTCATGATGTATTATACTTATGCCAGACAGAAATTTGTCTCTCTCTTGGCTTTCTCCCTCATTAGCATGTAAACTCCATGAAAGCAGGTCCATTGTTCTGTTCATACTATATTTCTTTTTTTTTTTTTTTTTTTTTTGGTGCTTCTATTGACATTTTCATTTCTGGGTTATTGGTTTATTATTTTGACTGATGGTTGCTTGTCTCATAAGCAGTTGTCAATATCCATATCAGCATTAAACATACATCAATTAGCTTTTAGGAAAAACAAAATAAAAATCACATATTAATTTTTCAGAATTAGAAAAGCAATCAAAAATGAGACAAGCTGATGTACTTAAAGCCTTTAATAAGGAAAAAGTTCATACTATATTTTGACACTTAAAAAATTTCTACTATATTTTGATACTGTCAAATAGATCCATTCAGTAAATAGTTGACAGATGCATACATAATTATATAAGCATATAAAAATAGAAATGTAAAGCTATGTTCTAAGCCAGTAGTTTCCATATATTTAACACACTACATACTTCTATCAATAAAATTTTAGATCTAAGTATTTATATTTCAAAACCACCTGTTGTATACAACATATTTACACAATTTTGTCGAAAAATTAGCTACCATACCATATGTGTATCTATTACTTATAACTTTTTAATAAATATGTCCTACTGTACTAATAGAAACTATGAAATCACAAATCAATAATTAAATGAGTATAAATTTCCTGTAAGCTTTAAAATATTTTTCTCTCAAATACAGACATTGGAAACCACTACTCAAAATCATTATATTCTACTTTTTTCCATTTTAAATTAAACAGAATACTATCACAGCCTTAATCTTCATCTTTTAATATTGTAATTACAGACATACTAAGTTGAGTTTTGCCAAGTGAAGGAAAGATTTGATCTGTCTTTAATTCCACACCTTTTATTGACTCTTTTATTTTCTTTTCAGTGTACCAGGTCAGATGTTTGCTGAGCCTGAGAACATTTGGTATTCTGTCTATTCAAGACACTCTGCACACCTTAGCAATGGCAGAAACTTCTATTCCTTGGAATTGTGAGAATATATTTTCTGTTATTTTAAGTCTGTCAAGTTTGTCATTTCTTATCATTATTAGGTATTTCTAGGAAATTATACATACATATATACATACATACACACATATGTATATACTAGGCTTAATCATCTGTATGTTCTTTGAACATTAATTTTTATAATTATTAATATAATAAAAGTAAATAGGAATAACAGTAGTTAACAAATATGGAATGCACCTGGTTATTTTGCAAAATGCTTTTACATGTGAATGTTATTTAAAGACAACTCTATTAAATAAGGATGAAGCTGTTATTTTCATTTTTCATTGATCAAACCGAAATTTACAGAAGTTACATAATTTCAGATAACCAGCAAATTGTAGAGCAAGAACTCATATCTAGGTCCCTGTTCCTCCAAATCTCAAGTTCTGAAGCGTAACACTATGTTTGAAGCAAGGTTTTTAAGACACAGTTAAATATTCACTTTACTGCAGCACTTTAAAATATATTACCACACTTAATTTTTAGCAAAAGTTTTGGCACATTTAGGGAGTCTATAAATACTTATTGAATGAATGAACACATGTAGCAATGCAGTGTTTTTATATGGTAATATTTCTTTTAAAAGTTTGGCTGCAATATGAAGTACATTTTTAAATGAGAAGAAAAACTGAGTTTATGTCACAGTATCTGTCATCCAAAAACCAAGCTCCTTTTCTAATGAAAGTAGCTACCTCCAAAAGTACAGAAATCAACACAAACATTTACAGGGGCCTCTAAGACCCATAAACTACTCACCAAGCATGAAGAGTTTTTCTTCTAAGAATGCTCAAATGGAGTATAAAACAATACATTACTTTTATGTTCTCATGGCCCATTAAATCTTTCTTAATGCAGTATTCTTTTGACTCAGTATGTTTTGAGTATACCAAAATAGTGGTACTTGCTTTGGCTTTCATTATAGTGAGGGGCTATTATTCAATTGCTTTTATCTTTTATAGTTACCTACATAAATAGTGTTAATTCTCGGATTTAAAAACATTAAATTAAGTATATCTATTTTTCACTAAAGCAAAAAGGACTTTTAGTCTAGCTCCTTTGAAAAGAACGTGAAATCTGTGTATATACCTGATCCCCTGTTCAAAAGCAGCAAGCAAGATCAAATGCTGGATTTCCTGAATATTATCAATTTAAGAATTTAGCAGTGTATCAGTTGGCAATTTAACATATAAAGGAGACATCTATTGTGCATTGAATTGTGTCCCCTTTTTAGATATATGTGAGTTGTAATGGCCATTATCTATGAGTGTGACCTTATTTGAAAATATGAACTTCGTAGATGTAATCAAATTAAGATGAGTTCATGTTAGACTAGATTGGGCTCTAATCCAGTATAAGAACTGCTGTTTTTATAAGAAGAGAAAACAGAGACACAGTGAGGTAAGTGCCATATGAAGATGAGACATGGAGACACAGAGACATAGAGGAAAGATGGATGTGTGAAAATGGAAGCAGAGATTAAAGTTATACTGCCACATGCCAAAAAATATTTGGAGGTAGAAGAAACAAGGAAAAATTCTCCCCTAGAGACTTCAAAGGGAGCAAGGCCCTGCCAACATCTTGATATTCAGCTTCTAGCCTCTAGAACTGTGAGAGAATGAACCTCTATTGTTTTAGCCACTCAGTTTATGATACTTTGTTATGGCAACCCTAAGAAACTAAAACAACGTCTAATACTGTGCTAATATTTCCAGATTCTGCTGATTCTATGCGTTAAGTATCTTAACAATGCATATGTTTCCTATCATTCTAAGGAATGTAGGGCTTTAAATCCTGCCAAGAGTGTTTATAGCTGTTGAATACTTCTTAGGTTTCAATCATTAATAAGAGTATTTATTATACCCATATTAAGGACTCCGACTTGCTTTATCTACTATGAAGAAGTACATATATGCCATGGGACATTTTCTTCAGAGATATCATTAGGGTCATACATGAAACATTCGAAACATACTAAGTAATTATTTTTTGGTCAATTTTCCTAGTTAGTTGGTTTCCTGACATATTTCATGAGGCATACTGCAATCTGAGCACATCTGATATATTGAACAGGCTGTATGATTTCCAATTCAGTTAGCAGAAGATACCTATTGCAGTTATATCAATCATATTGTTTGAATGTTTCCATAGACAGCTAATCAAGATTGCAAGGTGATTTGGTTTGGTAATTCAAACTATTTCCCTGCTGCCCAAGGAAGATAGAGTATACAAATTGTATACACATTTTAGCATCTGGCAGGCTATGCAGGCCACATCTTCCAGAAAATGTGTTCCCTATTTCTTGTCCTCAGATAGCATCTTGGAAGTAGGCAAAATACTCCTGTAAATCCATATTTTTCTCCAAATGCCTCTACTAATTTTCTACAATTTTCACTGTGGTCTCTTCTATTTGACACGAGTCGTCCTGGATTCCTAAGTGAGCTTTCAATACAGAGCATCCTGTCACAAAACCTTTGATGATTGTAATACATGCATGCTTGATTACTTATTAAGATTTCTAAGGTACTATCTTGGAAATGTTGCTTGATTTTAAGGTAGTCATTTCCTAGCACTCATGTAATGTGGCCATATTCCCACACCATACTCCAGTCCAGAAGGAAGCACCGGGCTCTGCGTTCCCACAGCTGCCTCAATCACCAGGAATTTGGAACTGGAAAAAAAAAAAAGGAATTTTTTCTCTGCCATATACTTTGTGAAAGAGACAAAGTAAATCTGCTTGAAAAATGAGAAAGAAGATAACATACATGGAGGGGCAGAGACAAGAGCATAAACTATATCCTGAGGCCCAGCTATAGTCCTGCTTTGATCCTTATAACCAATTCTTGAGCTAGCTTAAGTGGCTCTCAATAAATTGCAGCCAAATTAGTGTTAATTAACATACCGACTGTAATGGAATGAAGATGGAACTTTATATGTTATTTAGGTGTCATTATCTTTTCCTTTCTCAGACTGCATTGGCCAGAAAGTTGACTTATTCATTCTGATTGTTGGCAAGAGGTGGAGGTGGATAAATGACTGCATCCCCTTCTTATTTTTTGTGGACCATCTATTTTTGTAGTATTTAACACTCTTGATCTCTCCCTCCCTATATTTTTATTTATTGGTAGGCTTTAAAAAAAAACAGACTTTATTTTTTAGAGCAGTTTTAGACTCACAGCAAAATTGAGCTGAAGGTTCAGAAATTTTTCATATACCTCCTTCCTCCACCTTTACTCATTTTTGTCCATGATAAAGAGTGACTTGTCTAGATGGTACACCATGACTCATGCCCGTTATCCTAACTACTTGGGAGGCTGAAGCAGGAGGATCGCTTGAGCCCAGGAGTTCAAGGACTCAGTGAGCTAGGATCATGTCACGGCACTCCAGGCTGGGGGACAGAGAAAGATCCTGTCTCTAAGTAAATAAAATAAGAAGAGTAACTTGTCTGAATGGTAAATCTGGAACAAGAAAGTAACATTTATTTGTAATCAATGCCTATACTTCTTTTGACGAAATACTGTATGGCAGAGAATGTGTGCCCTCCACCATGCTGTAAGTTTCAGCGTACCAGGCATTTTCCTTGGGGGAGGAAGCCTAGTATAGCAGGAGGGGCAAAAGTTGAACTCAAAACAACAACATCTGGTGTATTGAGCAACGTATTTAGAAACTTCAACAGGTAACCTCCAGTTGGAGAGATAAATAATACTTGAAGATTGATGGCAGTTTTTATATCTGTACACCCATGCTCTGGTTATCTATTACTACAAACAGAAACTATCCAAAAATTTTAGACAGTGTGTCTTTGTGGCATCACCTGGAGCAGTGGGGTCTGGAATTTTCACTTCCAAGATGGTATCCTCACACACATTCCTGGTACCTCCATGCTTCTTTGCCTTTCTCTCTCAGACATAGTGTCTGATATTCCAGGTCTTCTCCGTGTGGCTTGAACATAACACAATATGATGGTCTCAAATTAGCTATACTTTTTAGTTGATGGCTGGCTTCCAAAAAGATTATTTTAAGAGATCCAGGTGGATGCTGAAAGACTTCTCATAATACAGCTTCAGAAATCCAAGATCCTACCACTGCCATATTTTATGTGTTAAGCAAGTGACTGAGACTGCTCAGATTCAAAGGGGAGAGAATTAGTCTCTACTTCTACATGAAAAAAAAATGGCAAGATCAGAATGTAGAAGAGTATGTGAGGTGAAGATGCTCTTAAAACCATGTTCAGAAAATATAATTAGCCACAACTGGCTTGTAACTGTTGAAACCTGGGTAGATAGCTTCAGGATTTAGGTGTAAGCCAGAAGGATTTTTGTCTTTGTCAGTCATTGTAGCATGTAACAGCTTTGTCAAATGTCAAGTGACCATTTATATAAAGCGTAGTTGTAACAGCACTAAGCCTTACACAAGTGGTATACAGTTCTCAGCAAAACTGCAGAACTTTAACAAAGGCACGTGGATGTCAGCAAATTCAGAGGCTGAGGCCCTCATCAAAAGTGAGGGCCAGAAAAGGTACTGACTGCAGGGTTCAGTAAATTCAGCTATGATGTGAGGCCTCAAAATAGGCTAGCTGCAAGGGATCTACCAGGCTTAACCGTATACTGCAGGTTAGAACAAAGGTATACTTTTGTTTTTGTTTTTAATACAATTCTAAGTTGAATCTGCTAGGCTTTGAACTGTAGATGTTAAGGTTTTTATAAGCAGATATGACTGAAAGAAAATAATTTTGAGCATAATGGAAATTATCTTTATGGAAAGAGGACTTTAAGACATAAATACTAAAGTAGGTCTTCCCACTATTAACAAGCAAGGCAGCTGAGTCCAGAGTGCTCTACAAAAGATACAGAGTTTTTGCAAAACTACAGGATTAAACTTTAGCGGTTGTCCAAGAGAGGTAGAACTAGCTCAGATAACACAAATTTAATTCTGCATTCAGGGTTATACGTGGAGTTTTCTATAGTTTAATTTCGTTTTGGGGTTATTTTAAGACAGCTCTACATTTTTTAACTGATATGAGGGAAAAAATCATCTTTATGATGCAAGTTTCTTAGGCCTAAAGAATTTCATAGCAGGAAGCAATAGAAACACTCCCAGGGGCATAAGGATGGAACACACCTTCTCACCTCACTTCTCTTGAAAATATGGATACACAGATTTAGTAAAGCCCCCACACGACTCAATAATGATGCAAGAACAGTGGAACTAAAGAGATTTACAATACAAGCTGAAATGAGGAAAAAGCATTTAGTCTTTGACCATGAAATACAATATTACATGTGGATTTATCATAGCTGGTTGAGTTTTTGTTTTTAATTATGAAAGGGTGTTTGATTTTGTCAAATGCTTTTTCTGCAACTATTGAGATGACCATCTAGTTTTTGTCCTTTTTCTACTAATATGATGATTTCTTAAATTGATTGGTTTTTATAATTTAAACCAATTTTGGATTTCAGGGATAAATCATGTTATATTGTCAGGAACAAAGGATAACTTTCCTGGTTGACAAATAATCATTTTTACATATTGAGAATTTGATTAGTTAGCATTGAGGAAATTTTTGTCCATGTTCATAAGAGATTTTAGTCTAAAGTTTATTTTTCTTGTAATGTCTTTGTCTGGTTTTAATACCAAGTTAATACTGGCCTTATACAATGAATTTGAAAACGTTCTAGTATTTGCAAGAGTTTTTGAGAGACTGTTGTAGTTCTTTTTTAAACATTTGGTAAAATTAAAAAGTGAAGCCACAGAATTTGATTTGTGGGAAGTATTTAGCTTACTAATTTAACTTTTATACTTCATAAGTTTACTTAGATTTATATTTCTCGTTCAGTCAGTTTATGGTGCTTGTTTCTTTCTAAGAACTTTTCTGTTTCATCTACATTATCTAATTTTTTGGCATAAAAGTCTTTTTAAATAATTTTTTCTTCTCTATGGCCTATACTGACATGCCCCTTTCCATTCTCGGTTTTAGTAATTTTAGTTATCTCTCTTTTCTTGGTACATGTAGCATAAGATTTGCTGATTTTGTTAATATTTTTGAATAACCAATATTTGGCTTCATTGATTATTTTATTTTTTTCTCTTATCCTTTTTATTTAGTTTTGCTCTTGCTTTTATTTTTTTCTTAGTTTTGCTTGTACTATGGTTAGTATTCTCTTATATCTTCAGTTTCTTAATATAGAAGTTTAGGTTATTGATTTGAAATCTTCCTACTCTTCTAATATAGATATTTATAGCAATGTATTTATTTCTTGACACAATTTTAGCTGCATAAGTTTTGTATATTATATTATAATTTGGATTCATCTCAAAGTAACTTTTAATTGTCTTTGTGATTTTCTTCTTGATGAATTAGTTGTTAAAAAGTTGCAACAACGAAAGCATTATTAAATACTAAGTGTTGTTTATTTTTACATACTTGTGAATTTCCTAGATATCATTCTCTTATTTCTATAAATTTCTAAATTTAATTCCACTATGGTCACAGAACCCATTATTAAAATCATTAAATATTGTATTAGGGTTCTCTAGAGGGACAGAATTTATAGGATAGATGTATATATAAAAGGGAGTTTATTAAGGAGCATTAACTCACATGATCACAAGGTCCCACAATAGGTCATGTGCAAGCTGAGGAGCAAGCAAGCCAGTTTGAGTTCCAAAGCTGAAGTACTTGGAGTCCGATATTCGGGGGTAGGAAACATCCAGCACAGGAGAAAGATGTAGGCTGGGAGGCTAAGCCAGTCTAGTCTCTTCATGTTCTTCTGCCTGCTTTTAATTCTGGGCATGATGGAAGCTGATTAGATTGTGCCCACCCAGATTAAGGATGCCTCTGCCCTTCCCAGTCCACTGACTCAAATGTTAATCTCCTTTGGCAACACCCTCACAGACAAACTCAGAAACAATACCTTGCATCCTTCAATCCAATCAAGTTGACACTCAGTATTAACCATCAGGAGTACTTCAATAGTTATTAAATGTATGGAGGCTTACTTTATGGTCTAACATATAGTCCATCTTGAAAATGTCCATGACAAAACCACAGCCAACATAATACTGAATGGGGAACAGTTGGAAGCATTACCTCTGAGAACTGGAATAAGACATGGATGCATGGATGCCCACTCTCACCACTCCTCTTCAACACAGTACTGGAAGTCCTAGCCAGAGCAATCAGACAAGAGAAAGAAACTAAATCAGTAAAGAGAAAGCCAAACTGTCACTGTTTGCTGATGATATGATCATTTAACTTGAAAACCCTAAGGACTCCTCCAGAAAGCTTGTAGAACTGATAAAAGAAGTCAGCAAAATTTCCAGATACAATATTAATTACACAAATCAGTAGCTCTACTATACACCAACAGCGATCAAGCAGAGAATCAAATCAAGAACTCAACCCCTTTCACAATAGCTGCAAAAAAATTAAAATACTTAGGACTATACCTAACCAAAGAGGTGAAAGACCTCTACAAGGAAAACTAAAAAACACTGATGAAAGAAATCATAGACAACAAGCACAAATGGAAACACATTCCATGCTCACGGATGTGTAGAATCAATATTGTGAAAATGACCATACTGCCAAAATCAATGTACAAATTCAATGCAATCCCCATCAAAATACCACCATCATTCTTCACAGTACTAGAAAAAAAATTTTTAAATTCATATGGAACCAAAAAAAAAAAAATGCCTGCATAGCCAATGCAAGACTAAGCAAAAAGAACAAATCTGGAGGCATCACACTATCTGATTTCAAACTACACTATAAGGCCATAGTCACCAGAACAGTATGGTACTGGTGTAAAAATAGGCATATGAATCAGTGGAACAGAATAGAGAACCCAGAAATAAACCCAAATACTTACAGCCCAATGATCCTTGACAAAGCAAACAAAAACATAAAGTGGAGAAAGGACACCCTTTTCAACAAATGGTACTGGGATAATTGGCTAGTCACATGTAGGAGAATGAAACTGGATCCTTATCTTTCACTTTACATAAAAATCAACTCATGATGGATTAAGTACTTAAATCTAAAACCTGAAACTATGAAAATTCTAGAAGATAACATTGGAAAAACTCTTCTAGACACTGGCTTATGCAAGGATTTCATGACCAAGAATACAAAAGCAAATGCAATAAAAACAAAGATAAGGCCGCGTGCAGTGGCTGACGCCTGTAATCCCAGCACTTTTCGAGGCTGAGGTGGGTGGACCACAAGGTCAGGAGATCAAGACCATCCTGGCTGACAGGGTGAAACCCCATTCTCTACTAAAAATAAAAATTTAAAAAAAAATAGCTAGGCGTAGTCCCAGCTACTCAGGAGGCTGAGGCAGGAGAATGGCATTAACCAGGAGGTGGAGCTTGCAGTGAGCCGAGATCGCACCACTGCACTCCAGCCTGGATGACAGAGCAAGACTCCATCTAAAAAAATAAATAAATAAAATAAAAATAAAAATAAATAAATAGCTGGGATCTAATTAAACTAAAGAGCTCTTGTACGGCAAAAGGAAAAGTGGGCAAAGTAAACAGACAACCCACAGAGTGGGAGAAAATGTTCAAAATCCATACATCTGACAAAGGACTAATATCCAGAATCTACAATGAACTCAAACAAATCAGTAAGAAAAAAACAAACAATCCCATCAAAAAGTGAGCTAAGGACATGAATAGACAATTCTCTAAAGAAGATATACAAATGGCCAACAAACGTGAAAAAAATGCTCAACATCACTAATAATCAGGGAAATGCAAATCAAAACCACAATATGATACCACCTTATGCCTGCAAGAATGGCCATAATCAAAAAGTCAAAAAACAGTAGATGTTGGCATGGATGTGGTAAACAAGGAACACTTCTACATTGCTGGTGGAAATGCAAACTAGTACAGCCACTATGGAAAACAGTGTAGAGATTCCTTAAAGAACTAAAAGTAAAACTACCATTTGATCCAGCAATCCCACTACTGGGCATCTACCCAGAGGAAAAGAAGTCATTATTCAAAAAAGACACTTGCAAATGCATGTTTATAGCAGTACACCATTCACAAATGCATAATTGTGTAACCAACCCAAATCCCCATCAATCAACAAGTGGATAAAGAAACCATGGTATATATATACAATGGAATAGTATGCAGCCATAAAAAGAAATGAGTTAACAGCATTTGAAGTGACCTGGATGAGACTGGAGACTATTACTCTAAGTGAAGTAACTCAGGAAAGGAAAACCAAACATCATATGTCCTCACTGACATGTGGGAGCTAAGCTATGAGGTCACAAAGGCATAAGAATGATACAATGGACTTTGGGGACTTAGGGGGAAGAGTGGAAGGGGAGACAAGGGATAAAATACTATAAATACGGTGCAGTGTATACTGCTCGTGTGATGGGTGCACCAAAATCTCACAAATCACCACTAAAGAACTTACTCATGTAAACAAAGGCCATCTGTACTCCAATAACTTATGGAAAATAAAAATTAAAAAAAAGAAAATGTCCATGAACACTTGAGAAGGAAGCACATTTTGCTTTCATTGAGTGGTACCTTCTATTGAAGTTTGTTAGGTCTAGGTGGTTTATACTGTCGTCTTTTATTTTCTTGTTGATCTTCTTAGTTGTTTTATTTATTAAACATAGGGTAATGATGTGTCCAACTATATTTTTAAATTGCTTATTTCTCTTTTCAGTTCTGTTCACTTATGCTATATATTTTGGAGCTCTCTTGTTATACACATAAATGATTATAATGGCTATGTCTTTGTGCTGGATCAATTATTTATTATTGTAAAAGTTACTTCTTTGTTTCTAATAAACTTTTTGCCTTAAATTCTATTTTGGCTTTTGTTAATGTAGTGACTGTCTGTCTTTGGCTTACTGTCTGCGCTGTAAATCTTTTGTTTACTTTCAACCTATCTATATATTTTAATATAAAGTGTGTCACTTGTAGACAGCATATATTTGAGTCATTTTATATCTATTCTGTCAGTCTCTCTCTTTGCATTAAAATGTGTTTAAACTATTTTCATGTCATATAACTAATAACCTATAATTTACACCTGCCATTTTTTATATTTGTTTCCTATATGTCTTACGTCCTTTTTGTTTCTCTGTTTCAGAATTCTTGATTACTTTCCTATTAAACATATACTTTTTGGGGATATATCATTTTGATTACCTTCTTGTTTATTTCACTATATTTTAAAAAGTATTTTATTTTTGGCTTCCCTGAAGTCTCAGTTAGCTTTTAAACAATTCAATTTAGTTCAGTTTAACACAAATTTAATTTCAATAGTATACATAATTTTCTTGCATTGTAGCTTTGCCCCTCATTTTTGTGCTATTATTGTCAAACAAATTGCATCTTTTGATTAACACATTTTTATATTTGTTGCTGCATGTAGCTGTGTTTTAAATTATGTAGTAAAAGAGTTGCAAGCAAAATACATTTACACCGCCCTATCTTTATAATGTTTAATTTTAAACGTCAACTGCACTGGATTAAAGACTACCTAGAGAACAGGTAAATTATTATTTCTGGGTGTGTCTGTGTGGGTGTTTCCAGAGGAGATTGTCATGTGAGTCAGTGGACCAAGTGAGGAAGATCCACTCTCAGTGTGGGTGGGCATCATCCAATATGTTGGGTACATAAATGGAAAAAAAAGTAGAGTAATGGAAAATCTCTCTCTCTCTGCCTCTATTTTTCTTATTCTTTCTCTGTCTCTCTCTTTTTCTCCCCCTCTCTCTCTCTCTCACATTCTCTCCTGGGGCTGGGAAACTTTTTTTCACATTTGGATATCAGAATGACAGGCTTTCTGGCCTCTGGAGTCCAGGAAATACACCAGCAGATCTCTCAACCCTCAAGCTGTTGGCCTTAAACTGAGAGTTCCATCATTAGCTTCCTTGGTTCTTGAGGGTTTAAGACTTGGATGGAGCCATCCCACCAGCATCCCAGTGTCTCCAACTTCTAGACAGCTTATCATGAAACTTTTTGGCCTTCATAATGGAGTACATTCTCCAATTAAAATATATAGAACAGCTGAATGGATAAAAATTAAGACCCAACTATATGCTACTCACAAGAGATTTACCTCAGTGTTAAAGACAAACATACACTAAAAGTAAAAGGATGGGAAAAAATATTTCATGGAAAGAAAATCAAAAGCAGATGTAAACAGCCAACTTACATCAAATAAAATAGATTTTAAGTCAAAAACTGTAAAAAGAGACTAAGAAGTTCATCATATAATGATAAAGATAAATTTAAAAAGGGAGTATAACATTGTTAATACATCTATAAGCAAATTTAGAGCACTTAGATATATAAAGCAAATATTATTAGACATAATGGGAGATAAACTGTAATACAATAACAGTAGGGAAAATCAGCAGCCCACTTTATTTATTTTTTTAACTTTTTCTTAAATTAAGTTTTTATTTTTATTTATTTATTTATTTATTTATTTATTTTAATTGAGACAGGGTTTCACTTTGTCACTCAGGCTGGAGTGCAGTGGTGCAATCTTGGCTCACTGCAGCCTCAACCTCCTGGGTTCAAGCAATCCTCCTGCCTCAGTCCACAGGTAGCTGGGACTAGAGGCACACAACGCCATTCCTGGCTTTTTTGTTTGTTTGTTTTATATTTTTTGCAGAGACAGGGTTTCACCATGTTGCTCATGCTAGTCCCAAATGCCTGAGCTCAAGAGATCCACCTGGCTTGGCCTCCCAAAGTGCTAAGATTATGGGTGTGAGCCATCACACTCAGCCAACAGCCCACTTTAAAGAGTGGATAGATCATGCAGACAAAAAAATCAGCAAACTAACACTATACTTAAACTTCAGTATAGATAAAATAAACCTTACAGACACTTGCAGAACATTTCATCCAACAGTTGCAGAATACACATCTTATTCAACTGCATATGGATCATTCTGCAGGATAGAGTACATGGTAGGCCACAAAAGAAGTCTGAAAATTTTAAGATAGGCATTATATTAAGTGTATTTTCTGACCACAGTGGTATAAAACAATATCAATGACAAGGAAAACTTCAGAAATTTTACAAATAAATGGAAATTAAACAACATGATTCTAAACAACTCAAGGGTCAACGAAGAAATGTAAAGGAAATTATAAATTTCCTTGAGACAAATGAGAATGAAGCTATATCATACCAAAACATATAGGACAAAGCAAAAGCAGCCTAAGAGAGATGTTTATAGCAATAAATGCCTACATCAAAAAAGAAGAAAGGTTTCTAATAAACAACCTAATGATGTAACTCAAGAAACTAGAAGAACAAAAATTAACTAAACCCAAAATTTGTAGAAGAAAAGAATAAAGCTCAGAGCCAAAATAAACAAAATACACACTAAAATAATGCAATTCGAAAGATCAATGGAATGAAGAGTTTGTTTGTTGAAAAGATAAACAAAATCAATAAACCTCAAGCTAGACTAATAAAAAATAAAAAACGTCAAGTAAATAAATCAGGGATGTAAAAGGAGATATTACAATGGATACCACAAAAATACAAAGGACTATAAAAGCCTATTATTGACAACTATACAATAACAAATTTGATAATATAGAAAAAATGGAAAAATTTCTGGACACATTCCAACAACCAAGATTAAATTAAAAAACAGAAAACTTGAACAGACTAACAATCAGTAAGAAAATGAAATCACTGATAAAAAGGTTTCCATCAAAGAAAAGCCCAGAAGCTGATGGCTTCACTGAAGGATTCTATCAAAGATTTAAAGAACCAATACCAATTTTCCTCAAACTACTTCAGCAATTTAAAGATAAAAACATTTTTTCCAAAGTAATTTTATGAAGTCAACATTACCCTAATTTCCAAACCAAATAAACACACACACACAAGAAAACCAACGGCCAATATCCCTACTGAATATAGATGCAAAAATTCTCAGGAGATACTAGCAAACTCAATTTAACAGTACATAAAAAATATTATCCATTATGATAATAGTGGGATTCATCCCGGAGATGCAAGGATGGTTTAACTTATGTAAATCAATAAATATGATATATTACATTAAAATAAAGAATGGCAATAAAACATATCATTGTTTTTTTTTTTTTTTTTTTTTTTTTTTTTTTCACAGTTAATATAGAAAGTTTATTTTGCCAAGATTGAGGATGGGCGCCTGTGACACAGCCTCAGGAGGTCCTGACAACATGTGTCCACGGTGGTCAGAGCACAGTTTGGTTTTACACATTTTAGGGAGGCATGAGACATCAATCAATATATGTAAGATAAACATTGGTTTGGTCCGGAAAGGTGGGACAACTCTAAGCAGGGAGGGAGCTTCCGTTCCAGGTAGATGAGAGACAAGTGGTTGCATTCTTTTTTTTTTTTTTTTTTTGAGACGGAGTTTCGCTGGAGTGCAATGGCGTGATCTCAGCTCAGCTCACCGCAACCTCCACTTCCCAGATTCAAGAGATTCTCTTGCCTCAGCCTCCCGAGTAGCTGGGATTACAGGTATGTGCTACCATGCCCAGCTAATTTTGTATTTTTAGTAGAGACAGGGTTTCTCCATGTTGGTCAGGCTGGTCTCGAACTTCCAACCTCAGGTGATCCGCCTGCCTCAGCCTCCCAAAGTGCTGGGATTACAGGCGTGAGCCCCTGCGCCTGGCCAGTTGCATTCTTTTGAGTGTCTGTCTAGCCTCTCCAAAAGAGGCAATCAGATACGCATTTATCTCAGTGAGCAGAGGGGTGATTTTAAATAGAATAGGAGGCAGGTTTGCCCTAAGCAGTTCCCTGCATGACTTTTCCCTTTAGCTTAGTGATTTTGGGACCCCAAGATTTATTTTCGTTTCACAGTACATTCATCATAATTAATGAATCGATAGTGATACATTATTATTAAAGTTCATACTTTAGCTTGATTTCCTTGGTTTTTATCTAATATCCTCTCTTCTTCAAGAATCCCATCGAGGATACAAATTACATTTCATTGTTGTGTCTGCTTTGTCTCTTTTTGGCTGTGACCACTTCTCAGATTCTCAGGCTGTCCTTTGTTTTTGGTGACCTTGATAGTTCTGAAGAATACTGGTTGGGTATTTTATAAAATGTCCCTCATTTGAGATTTGACTGATGTTTTTCTCAAATCAGACTAGTGTTATGGGTTTTGGGGGTGACCGTTTACTTAGGCAACACAGGGCTGCATTTGGAAGCTTGTTTTTTGTTTGTTTGTTTGTTGTTTTTGAGATGGAGTCTCACTCTGTCACCCAGGCTGGAGTGCAGTGGCGTTATCTCAGCTCACTGCAAACTCCGCCTCCCGGCTTCAACAGATTCTCCTGCCTCAGGCTCCCAAGCAGCTGGTATTGCTGGTGCCTGCCACCACACCCAGCTAACTTTAGTATTTTTAGTAGAGATGGGATTTCGCCATGTTGCCCAGGCTGATCTCAAATGCCTGATCTCAGGTGATCTGCCCACCTTGGCCTCCCAAAGTGCTGGGATTACAGGCATGAGCCACTGCACCTGGTCAGAAGTTTTTATTTTTTTTTTTTATTTTTATTTATTTTTTATTTATTTTTTTTTTTTATTTATTTTTTGTTTTAATAGACGCAGAAAATGAAAGTAATAAAATTCACATCCTTTCAAAATAAAAACCTTTCAACAAATTAGGTATAGAATGTCTATACCTCAACACAATAAAGGTTATATATGACAAATCCACAGCTAACATCACATCAAATGGAGGAAGGCAGGAAGATTTTCCTGCAAGGTTATGAACAAAATAAGGATGCTCATTTTCACCACTTCTAATCAATAAAATACTGGAAGTTCTAGCCAGTTAAATTAAGCAAGAGAAAGAAATAAAAATCTTCCAAATTAGAAAGGAAGAAATCAGATTTTCCCTGTTTGCGGAAAACATGATCTTATCTATACAAAGCCATAATAACTTCATGAACAAACTATTGGAACTAATAAATGCAGTAAAGTTGCAGAAAATAAAATCAACATAAAAAATCAGTAGCATTTTAATTCACAAATAGTGAACTATCTGAAAAAGAAATCAGAATAATAATTTAATTTACAATATCTAAAAAAAAAAAACCTAGAATTAAACTTAACTAAGGAGGTGAAAGATCTCCACACTGAAAACTACCAAATTTTGATGAAAGAAATTAAAAAGGCCACAAATAAATGAAATGATATCCTGTGTTCATGGATTACAATAATTAATATTTTCAACATACTAATGCTTCCCAAAGCAACGTATACATTTAATGCTATCTCTATTAACATACCAATGATAGTCTTTACATAAATAGAAAAAAATCCAAAAATTTATATGACACCACAAAATGTATCAAATATCTAAAGCAACTTTGAGCAAATAGAAAAAGATGGAGGAATCACACTACTTGTCTTCACTACTTGACTACAAAGCATCACTAGCCCAAACACAGCATGGTTCAGGCATAAAAACAGACCCATAGGTCAATGGAACAGAATAGATAGCTCAGAAGCAAATTTATCCACCTACAGCCAACTAAATTTTGGCAAAGATGCCAAGAACACACATTGGGGAAACGACAGTCTCTTCAAAAAATGACACTGGGGAAATCTGACATCCACACGCAGAAGAATAAAACTGGACTGAGAGGTGACAACGTGCTAGCAGCCCTGGCTCCCTCTCGGGGTCTCCTCATCCTGGGCGTCCACTCTGGCCACGCTCCTGGAGCCCTTCAGCCTGCTGCTGTGCTGTGGGGGCCCCTCTCTGGTGCTGGCTGAGGCTGGAGCCGACTCCCTCTGCTCTAGGGGAGGTGTGGAGGGAGACGAACGGGCAGGAGCCAGGGCTGGGTGCAGCGCTCAGGGGCCAGCGCATGCTCAGGATGGGTGCTGGCTCAGCAGGCCCAGCACTTGGCACAGCTGGCCAGCACCTACTGGGCTTGATTGTAGGCTGGGTCCCGTGCATGGACCGCCATTCCCTCTTTGCGGGGTTGTTGGCCACGATGGCGGGTCTGCGTCTCCTTCTCACTTCCCCTCTTTTCCTCTTGGTTGTCTGGGACAAGCTCTCTCTGGGCTGCTGGAGTGCCGGGCTAGGTGCCGCAAAGTCCCCTGGCAAGTGCCAGTGAGTGATGAAGCCGGCTGGGCTTCTGGGAGCCCTGGGGACTTGGAGAAATTTTCTGTCTAGCTAAAGGATTATAAATGCACCAATCAGCATGCTGTGTCTAGCTAAAGGTTTGTGAACACACCAATCAGCACTCTGTGTCTAGCTAATTGGGTGGGTACTTGGAGAACTTTTGTGTCTAGCTAAAGGATTGTAAATGCACCAATCAGCACTCTGTCAAAACAGACCAATCAGTTCTCTGTAAAACTGACCAATCAGCTCTCTGTAAAATGGACCAATCAGCTTTCTGTAAAATGGACCAATCTGCAGGATGTGGGTGGGGCCAGATAAGGGAATAAAAGCAGGCTGCATGAGCCATCAGCAGCAACCTGCTCAAGTCCCCTTTCACACTGTGGAAGCTTTGTTCTTTTGCTGTTCACAATAAATCTTGCTGCTGCTCCCTGTTTGGGTCCGCGCCGCCTTTATGAGCTGTAACACTCACCACGAAGGTCTACAGCTTCACTCCTGAAGCCAGGGAGACCACAAACCCACCAGAAGGAAGAAACTCTGGACACATCTGAACATCTGAAGGAACAACCTCTGGACACACCACCATTAAGAACTGTAACACTCACCACGAGGGTCCGCGGCTTCATTCTTGAAGTCAACGAGACCAAGAACCCACCAATTCCGGACACAGGACCACTATCTTTTACCATACACAAAAATCAATGCAAAATGGATTAAAGACGTAAATGTAAAACTTGAAACTGTGAAATAATTAGAAGAAAACATAGGGAAAATGCTTCAGGACATTTGACTGGACAAGTTTTGTTTGTTTGAGATGGAGTCTTCTTTTCTCGTCCAGGCTAGAGTGCAGTGATGCGATGTCAGCTACAGGCACCTGCCACCGCATCCAGCTAATTTTTTTGTATTTTTAGTAGAGACAGGGTTTCACCGTGTTAGCCAGGATGGTCTCAATCTCCTGACCTCGTGGTCTGCCCGCCTCGGCCTCCCAAAGTGCTGGGATTACAGGAGTGAGCCAGTGCGCCTGGCCCTAGACAAGCATTTTTTTAAGAACTTAAAAACACAGGAAACAAAAGCAAAAATCAACAAACGGGATTACATCAAATTAAAAAAGCTTTTGCACAGCAAACTAAACTATTAACAGAATGAAGAGACAACCTAAAAATGGGAGAAAATAATTGCAACCATATATCTGACAAGCGGTTAATATCTAAAATATATCAGAAAATCAGATGACTTAATAGCAAAACAACAACAAAAAACAAAAAATCAGATTTAAAAATAAAAACTTTAATAGACATTTCTGAAAAGAAGATGCACAAATGGCCACCAGGTATATAAAAAAATGGTCAACATCACTAATCATCAGGGAAATGCAAATCAAAACCACAATGATATATCACTATTCTAGTTAAAATGGCTATTATCAAAAAGACAAAACAAGTGTTGGTGAGGCTGTGTAGAAAATCAAAAAGACAAAAAGAAAACAAGTGTTGGTGAGCTGTTGGTAGGATTCTAAACTCGTATAGCCATTATGGAAAATGGTATAAAATCTCCTCAAAAAATTAAATATAGAACTACCTTATGAACCAGCAATCCCCTTCCTGGGTATACATCCAAAGAAAATAAAATAAGTTTGTCAAAAACATATATCAACCTCCATCTTTATTGCAGAACTATATACAATAGCCAAAATACGGAATTAAGCTAAGTATCAAACAATGACTAAGATATATACACACAATGGAATATCATTCAGCCATAAAAAGAATGAATTATTGTCATTTGTGCCAGGATGGATGAAATGGAAGGACATTATGTTAAACGAATTAAGGCAGACATAATAAGATAAATACCACATGATCACACCCATATGTGGGATCTAATTTTTTTAAGTTGATATTATCAAAGCAGAAACTGAGGACTGAAGTGAGAAGAGGAGGATTGAGAGAGGTTGTTCAATGGGTTCAAGTTATAATTTAATAACAGAAAATATTCTGATGTTCTATTGCACAATAGACTGAATATAGTTAACAATAAAATATTGTATTTTTGAAAATTGTTAGAAGAGCAGATTTAAAATGTTTTCACCTTAAATAAATGATAAATGCCTGAGGTGATTGTTCTACTAATTACCCTGGTTGTATTATTATCTAACATAGGTACGTGTCAAAACATCAAATTGTATCTCATAGATATATACAATTACAATGTGTCAATTAAAATAAACCAACACTAAAGATCGAAGTAAACGTGTCAGCTCTGGATATAGAACAACCTTTAAATTCATTTTATAAATATACTCTTCTGACAAATTTTGGAGTGCAAAGATACAGTGCAAGAATCTGTATCTACCAACAGAACCTCAATGAAAATAATTTAAATAGTTAATATTAAGAAGTTAAACTCAGCAGTGCTATCAAAATAGGCAGCTTATCTCCTCAGATAAGCTGAGGAGGAATTGCCTCCTTCATCTGGTAGGCAATTGGCTTAAGTCTACCAATGCTGGATTGAAAGAACAAAACCTTAATAATATTATTGGGGAATATTTCCTTCCAATTCCTGTTGCTTCTTCTATGTGAAGGGACTTTTACTTATGTAACATGGCTGCACTTTTTAAACCAATCTTCTAATCATAATATTTGAGAAGATAAGTAACTCAGCTGATTGTTATGTTTGGAAAGTACTTTGCATACCAGTTTATATCATTTTCTCCCCTTCTTTTTTTGGGAACAGACCTGCTTGTAGGAATCAAGACCTCTGCTCCTACAAGCTGAGAGTTTTATTAGAAAGCTACTCATTGGAAGAGTATTTTAATAGTGAATAAGTCATTGCCTTATTAATTACTTTCTTCAATACAAGTAAGTCAAATCGGATCTAGGTCCAAGTCACATTCTTCAATATCACTGTTAGTTTTCAGTTGGCTCAGAACTTGAGCACAGAAGTGGTTATTTATTGGGCCCTCTCAAAGTCTCTCCTTCTATCTTTTGTTAAATATCATTCTGTTAGAATGTGAAAAGTAAAAATGCAATGCAACAAAAACCTAATGGCAGAGTTCAAAAAAATTATAATAACAAGAAAATCTTCTGTTTACAAAGATTTAAGCTTGAGAGTCAAATCTATTATCTCTTCAGTTATGTGACTTGGAGCAGTTCACATAAACTCTACAAGTCTCCAGTTTCATCACCTTTAACATAAAAATATAGTTATGCTTTTTCACATTTTGGAGTTATTAAAATGAGATAAAGATTCTGAAAATATGTTTTGACATTTTTAACAGTACAAAAACATAATTATATTGGGATTGGCATTGACAGTTTGGGAATACAATAAACCTAGCCAGAGTTAAATGAAATACAGAGTATTCATCAAAAACATTGATAATGAATGAATAGAGGGTACCAAATGAGAAAGGTAAACATCAGGTAAGCTGGAAGAGTAGCATAAATCTTTTTATTTTTTTTACCTTTATAAATCAAATGAATTTTTATTCTTTTTTTATTTATTACTATTATACTTTAGGTTTTAGGGTACATGTGCGCAATGTGCAGGTGAGTTACATATGTATACATCTGCCATGCTGGTGTGCTGCACCCACTAACTCGTCATCTAGCATTAGGTATATCTCCCAATGCTATCCCTCCCCGCTCCCCCCACCCCACAACAGTCCCCAGAGTGTGATGTTCCCCTTCCTGTGTCCATGTGTTCTCATTGTTCAATTCCCACATATGAGTGAGAATATGTGGTGTTTGGTTTTTTGTTCTTGCGATAGTTTACTGAGAATGATGATTTCCAGTTTCATCCATGTACCTACAAAGGACATGAACTCATCATTTTTTATGGCTGCATAGTATTCCATGGTGTATATGTGCCACATTTTCTTAATCCAGTCTATCATTGTTGGACATTTGGGTTGGTTCCAAGTCTTTGCTACTGTGAATAATGCCTCAATAAACATACATGTGCATGTGTCTTTATAGCAGCATGATTTATAGTCCTTTGGGTATATACCCAGTAATGGGATGGCTGGGTCAAATGGAATTTCTAGTTCTAGATCCCTGAGGAATCGCCACACTGACTTCCACAATGGTTAAACTAGTTTACAGTCCCATCAACAGTGTAAAAGTGTTCCCATTTCTCCACATCCTCTCCAGCACCTGTTGTTTCCTGACTTTTAAATGATTGCCATTCTAACTGGTGTGAGATAGTATCGCCTTGTGATTTTGATTTGCATTTCCCTGAAGGCCAGTGATGGTGAGCATTTTTTCATGTGTTTTTTGGCTGCATAAATGTCTTCTTTTGAGAAGTGTCTGTTCATGTCCTTTGCCCACTTTTTGATGGGGTTGTTTGTTTTTTTCTTGTAAATTTGTTTGAGTTCATTGTAGATTCTGGATATTAGCCCTTTGTCAGATGAGTAGGTTGTGAAAATTTTCTCCCATTTTGTAGGTTGCCTGTTCACTCTAATGATAGTTTCTTTTGCTGTGCAGAAGCCCTTTAGTTTAATTAGATCCCATTTGTCAATTTTGGCTTTTGTTGCCATTGCTTTTGGTGTTTTAGACACGAAGTCCTTGCCCATGCCTATGTCCTGAATGGTAATGCCTAGGTTTTCTTCTAGGGTTTTTATGGTTTTAGGTCTAATGTTTAAGTCTTTAATCCATCTTGAATTGATTTTTGTATAAGGTGTAAGGAAGGGATCCAGTTTCAGCTTTCTACATATGGCTAGCCAGTTTTCCCAGCACCACTTATTAAATAGGGAATCCTTTCCCCATTGCTTGTTTTTCTCAGGTTTGTCAAAGATCAGATAGTTGCAGATATGCAGCATTATTTCTGAGGGCTCTGTTCTGTTCCATTGAACTATATCTCTGTTTTGGTACCAGTACCATGCTGTTTTGATTACTGTAGCCTTGCAGTATAGTTTGAAGTCAGGTAGCGTGATGCCTCAAGCTTTGTTCTTTTGGCTTAGGATTCACTTGGCGATGTGGGCTCTTTTTTGGTTCCATATGAACTTTAAAGTAGTTTTTTCCAATTCTGTGAAGAAAGTCTTTGGTAGCTTGATGGGGATGGCAATGAATCTGTAAATTACCTTGGGCAGTATGGCCATTTTCATGATATTGATTCTTCCTACCCATGAGCATGGAATGTTCTTCCATTTGTTTGTATCCTCTTTTATTTCCTTGAGCAGTGGTTTGTAGTTCTCCTTGAAGAGGTCCTTCACATTCCTTGTAAGTTGGATTCCTAGGTATTTTATTCTCTTTGAAGCAATTGTGAATGGGAGTTCACTCATGATTTGGCTCTCTGTTTGTCTGTTGTTGGTGTATAAGAATGCTTGTGATTTTTGCACATTGATTTTCTATCCTGAGACTTTGCTGAAGTTGCTTATCAGCTTCAGGAGATTTTGGGCTGACATGATGGGGTTTTCTAGATATACAATCATGTCGTCTGCAAACAGGGACAATTTGACTTCCTCTTTTCCTAACTGAATACCCTTCATTTCCTTCTCCTGCCTAATTGCCCTGGTCAGAACTTCCAACACTATGTTGAATAGGAGTGGTGAGAGAGGGCATCCCTGTCTTGTGCCAGTTTTCAAAGGGAATGCTTCCAGTTTTTGCCCATTCAGTATGATATTGGCTGTGGGTTTGTCATAGATAGCTCTTATTATTTTGAGATACGTCCCATCAATACCTAATTTATTGAGAGTTTTTAGCGTGAAGGGTTGTTGAATTTTGTCAAAGGCCTTTTCTGCATCTATTGAGATAATCATGTGGTTTTTGTCTTTGGTTCTGTTTATATGCTGGATTACATTTATTGATTTGCGTATATTGAACCAGCCTTGCATCCCAGGGATGAAGCCCACTTGATCATGGTGGATAAGGTTTTTGATGTGCTGCTGGATTTGGTTAGCCAGTATTTTATTGAGGACTTTTGCATCAATATTCATCAATGATATTGGTCTAAAATTCTCTTTTTTGGTTGTGTCTCTGCCTGGCTTTGGAATCAGGATGATGCTGGCCTTCATAAAATGAGTTAGGGAGGATTCCCTCTTTTTCTATTGATTGGAATAGTTTCAGAAGGAATGGTACCAGCTCCTCCTTGTACCTCTGGTAGAATTCGGCTGTGAATCCATCTGGTCCTGGACTCTTTTTGGTTGGTAAGCTATTGATTATTGCCACAATTTCAGAGCCTGTTATTGGTCTATTCAGAGATTCAACTTCTTCCTGGTTTAGTCTTGGGAGAGTGTATGTGTCGAAGAATTTATCCATTTCTTCTAGATTTTCTAGTTTATTTGCGTAGAGGTGTTTGTAGTATTCTCTGATGGTAGTTTGTATTTCTGTGGGATCGGTGGTGATATCCCCTTTATCATTTTTTATTGCATCTATTTGATTCTTCTCTCTTTTTTTCCTTATTAGTCTTGCTAGCAGTCTTTCAATTTTGCTGATCCTTTCAAAAAACCAGCTCCTGGATTCATTAATTTTTTGAAAGGTTTTTTGTGTCTCCATTTCCTTCAGTTCTGCTCTGATTTTAGTTATTTCTTGCCTTCTGCTAGCTTTTGAATGTGTTTGCTCTTGCTTTTCTAGTTCTTTTAATTGTGATGTTAGGGTGTCAATTTTGGATCTTTCCTGTTTTCTCTTGTGGGCATTTAGTGCTATAAATTTCCCTCTACACACTGCTTTGAATGCATCCCAGAGATTCTGGTATGTTGTATCTTGGTTCTCGCTGGTTTCAAAGAACATCTTTATTTCTGCCTTCATTTTGTTATGTACCCAGTAGTCATTCAGGAGCAGGTTGTTTAGTTTCCATGTAGTTGAGCGGTTTTGAGTGGGATTCTTAATCCTGAGTTCTAGCTTGATTGCACTGTGATCTGAGAGATAGTTTGTTATAATTTCTGTTCTTTTACATTTGCTGAGGAAAGCTTTATTTCCAAGTATGTGGTCAATTTTGGAATAGGTGTGGTGTGGTGCTGAAAAAAATGTATATTCTGTTGATTTGGGGTGGAGAGTTCTGTAGATGTCTATTAGGTCTGCTTGCTGCAGAGCTGAGTTCAATTCCTGGGTATCCTTGTTGACTTTGTCTCGTTGATCTGTCTAATGTTGACAGTGGGGTGTTAAAGTCTCCCATTATTAATGTGTGGGAGTCTAAGTCTCTTTGTAGGTCACTCAGGACTTGCTTTATGAATCTGGGTGCTCCTGTATTGGGTACATATATGTTTAGGATAGTTAGCTCTTCTTGTTGAATTGATCCCTTTACCATTATGTAATGGCCTTCTTTGTCTCTTTTGATCTTTGTTGGTTTAAAGTCTGTTTTATCAGAGACTAGGATTGCAACCCCTGCCTTTTTTTGCTTTCTATTTGCTTGGTAGATCTTCCTCCATCCTTTTATTTTGAGCCTATGTGTGTCTCTGCAGGTGAGATGGGTTTCCTGAATACAGCACACTGATGGGTCTTGACTCTTTATCCAATTTGCCAGTCTGTGTCTTTCAATTGGAGCATTTAGCCCATTTACTTTTAAAGTTAATATTGTTATGTGTGAATTTGATCCTGTCATTATGGTGTTAGCTGGTTATTTTGCTCCTTAGTTGATGCAGTCTCTTCCTAGTCTTGATGGTCTTTACATTTTGGCATGATTTTGCAGCAGCTGGTACCGGTTGTTCCTTTCCATGTTTAGTGCTTCCTTCAGGAGCTCTTTTAGGGCAGGCCTGGTGGTGACAAAATCTCTCACCATTTGCTTGTCTGTATTTTATTTCTCCTTCACTTATGAAGCTTAGTTTGGCTGGATATGGAATTCTGGGTTGAAAATTCTTTTCTTTAAGCATGTTGAATATTGGCCCCCACTCTCTTCTGGCTTGTAGAGTTTCTGCCGAGGGATCTGCTGTTAGTCTGATGGGCTTCCCTTTGAGGGTAACCCGACCTTTCTCTCTGGGTGCCCTTAACATTTTTTCCTTCATTTCAACTTTGGTGAATCTGACAATTATGTGACTTGGAGTTGCTCTTCTCGAGGAGTATCTTTGTGGCGTTCTCTGTATTTCCTGAATCTGAATGTTGGCCTGCCTTGCTAGATTGGGGAAGTTCTCCTGGATAATATCCTGCAGAGTGTTTTCCAACTTGTTTCCATTCTCCCCGTCACTTTCAGGTACACCAATCAGACGTAGATTTGGTCTTTTCACATAGTCCCACATTTCTTGGAGGCTTTGCTCATTTCTTTTTATTCTTTTTTCTCTAAACTTCCCTTCTCGCTTAATTTCATTCATTTCATCTTCCATCGCTGATACCCTTTCTTCCAGTTGATCGCATCGGCTCCTGAGTCTTCTGCATTCTTCACATAGTTCTCGAGCCTTGGTTTTCAGCTCCATCAGCTCCTTTAAGCACTTCTCTGTATTGGTTATTCTAGTTATACATTCTTCTAAATTTTTTTCAAAGTTTTCAACTTCTTTGCCTTTGGTTTGTATATCCTCCTGTAGCTCGGAGTAATTTGATTGTCTGAAGCCTTCTTCTCTCAGCTCGTCAAAGTCATTCTCCGTCCAGCTTTGTTCCGTTGCTGGTGAGGAACTGTGTTCCTTTGGAGGAGGAGAGGCGCTCTGCTTTTTAGAGTTTCCAGTTTTTCTGCTGTTTTTTCCCCATCTTTGTGGTTTTATCTACTTTTGACCTTTGATGATGGTGATGTACAGATGGGTTTTTGGTGTGGATGTCCTTTCTGTTTGTTAGTTTGCCTTCTAACAGACAGGACCCTCAGCTGTAGGTCTGTTGGAGTACCCGGCCATGTGAGGTGTCAGTCTGCCCCTACTGGGGGGTGCCTCCCAGTTAGGCTGCTCGGGGGTCAGGGGTCAGGGACCCACTTGAGGAGGCAGTCTGCCCATTCTCAGATCTCCAGCTGCGTGCTGGGAGAACCACTGCTCTCTTCAAAGCTGTCAGACAGGGACATTTAAGTCTGCAGAGGTTACTGCTGTCTTTTTGTTTGTCTGTGCCCTGCCCCAAGAGGTGGAGCCTACAGAGGCAGGCAGGCCTCCTTGAGCTGTGGTGGGCTCCACCCAGTTTGAGCTTCTAGGCTGCTTTGTTTACCTACGCAAGCCTGGGCAATGGCGGGCGCCCCTCCCCTAGCCTCGCTTCCGCCTTGCAGTTTGATCTCAGACTGCTGTGCTAGCAATCAGCAAGACTCCATGGACGTAGGACCCTCTAAGCCAGGTGCCAGATATAATCTCCTGGTGTGCCATTTTTTAAGCCCATTGGAAAAGTGCAGTGTTCGGGTGGGAGTGACCCGATTTTCCAGGTGCCGTCTGTCACCCCTTTCTTTGACTAGGAAAGGGAACTCCCTGACCCCTTGCACTTCCCGAGTGAGGCAATGCCTTGCCCTTCTTCGGCTCGCGCATGGTGCGTGCACCCACTGACCTGCGCCCACTGTCTGGCACTCCCTAGTGAGATGAACCTGGTACCTCAGATGGAAATGCAGAAATCACCCATCTTCTGTGTCGCTCACGCTGGGAGCTGTAGACCGGAGCTGTTCCTATTTGGCCATCTTGGCTCCTCCCCTTCCCCCCCCCACCCCCGAGTAGCATAAATCTTAAGGAATAACTCTTAAATTGAACTTCAATCCTTGGTTTCATTATTTCTTTTCCGCACCAGACTATGAGCACAAAATGTCTTATTTATCTTTGTTTTCTCAGTGCCTGACACAGGGTAGGCCCTCAATAAATTTGGCTTAATTGAATTGACTGACTGAAGATAAACAATCAGGCTAATGAATGCATGCCAGATCCTCTTTACTTGCAGGTTATACCAAGTATAGAAGCAATTATCAGACTAGAGATAAGGCCCAGCTACAAGAAGAGAGAAGAGTTTGTCTTGTGCTCCTTTGCTGCCTATACCCTGATTTTAATGCTATATTATATTTTAGACGTTGTGCTGGCTACTGAGGATACAGAAAATATTAAAAGATGTCTTTTGACTTTAAGAAGCTTAGATTCTTGTGGTTTAGAAACTGTATTAAATGCAATCTCTGAGATATGCATGAGAATAGCAATTTACTGAGCAGTTTCTCTGTGATAGACATTGCACATGGATATTTCAAGCATTATCACTTTAAATTTACACATCAAGTCCATGTGATTGTTTGTGAATGCTTTGTAGATAAGGGACTGAAGCTTAGAGAAGTTATTTAATTTTTCCAGGATAGAAAGCTTTGAAAATGACTAAGCCAACATTTAAAATACATTTGCTGGACTCCAAATGTAGTGCTCCTTCCAGTGTTATGCAATGCCCCCCATAAAGAAATTATGAAGTGCCATGGGAAAGAGCAGATGAAAATGGGAAAATATAGGTTGATAAACTCAATGTTAGGAAAGGCTTTCATGATAAGATGTCTTCCTCCTCAAGAAGATGTGCATTTTAAAATAGCATTGTGGAGAAAAGTCAGTAACTAGAGTTACTACTAATATATGTGAGGTAGAGGTTTCTTTGTGAGGGCTCTCAAATCATTACATGTGCACCCAGGCCCCAGCAGAGAACAGCCATCCGGGAGACAATGGTCATGAAGAGCTTGGGGTGAAATCATACTTCCTTTGACAGTATTCTATGCCATAGAGTTGGCTCATATTTTTCCCCTGGGAAAGACTGTTGTTCAGAGAACATGTCACTGACAAACATTTCTCTCTTTTTTAAAAAACAGTGTTGTATTAGCCAGTGTTCTCTTAGAGGGACAGAACAAATAGAATAGATATCTATATGAAGGGGAGTTTTTTAGGAGAATTCACTCACACAGTCAATCACAAGGTGAAGTCCCACAATAGGCTGTCTGCAAGCTGAGGAACCAGGAAACCAGTCTGAGTTCCAAAACCTCAAAGTAGGGAAGCGGATAATGCAGCTTTCGGTCTGTGGCTAAAGCTCAAGATCCCCTGGCAAATCACTGGTGTAAGTCCCAACAGTCCAAAAGCCAAAGAACTTGGGGTCCAATGTTCAAAGGCAGGAGGCATCCAGCATGAGAGACATATATATGGACTCCAGAAGACTTAGCCAGTCTAGTCCTCTCACTTTCCTCTGCCTGCTTTTATCCTAGCCACAGCTGATTAGATGGTGCCTACCCAGACTAAGGGTGGGTCTGCCTCTCCCAGTCCACTGGCTCAAATTTAATCTCCTTGGCAGTATCCTCACAGACACACCTAGGAACAATACTTTCCACCCTTCCATCCAATCAAGTTGGCACTCAATATTAACCATTACAAATGTCTTTGCTATTGTGAATAGCACAACTACGAACATAGGAGTGGATTTGTCTTTTTGTATAATAGTCTATTTTCCTTTGGGTATACACCCAGTAATGGGACTGCCAGGTTGAATGGCAGCTTTCCTTTAAGTTCCTAGAGAAATCTCCAAACTGTTTTTTGACTTTTTAATAATAGCTATTCTGACTGGGATAAGATGTTATATAACTGTGGTTACGATTTGCATTTCTCTGATGATTAGTGATGTTAAGCATTTATTCATGTTTGTTGGACACTTTTATGTCTTATTTTGCAAAATGTCTGTCCATGTCCTTTGCCCATTTTTTAATGAGGTTGTTTTTTGCTTGTTGATTCGTTTCGGTTACTTCTAGATTCTGGATATTAGATCATTGTCAAATGCATTCTTAGAGAATATTTTCTTCCATTCTTTATGTTATCTATTTGCTCTGTTGAGGTTTTTTTTTTTTTTTTTTTGATGTACAGAAGCTCTTTAGTTTAATTAGGAGGAACTTGTCAATTTTTGGTTTTGTTGTCATTGCTTTTTGGGACTTTTTGGGGACAAAAATTCTTTGCCAAGGCTAATGTGAAGAAAAATATTTCCTAGGTTTTCTTCTAGGATTTTTGTAGTTTGAGGTCTTACATTTAAATCTTTAATCCATCTCCAGTTAATTTTTGTATATGGTGAAAGGTAAGGGTCCAGTTTCATTCTTCTGCATATGGCTAGCCAGTATCATTTATTGAATAAGGAGTCTTTTCTTCATTGCTTGCTCTCATCAGTCTTGTCAAAGTTCAGATGGTTTTAGGTTTGTGGTTTTATGTCTGAGTTTTCTATTCTGTTTCATTGTTCTATGTGTCTGTTTTTATACCAGTATCATGCTGTTTTGGTTACTATAGCCTTCCTTATAGCATAGCTTGAAGTCAGGCAATGTGATGCCTCCACCTTTGTTCCTCTCTGAGTCCTAATATAGAGAATTCCTCCCTGGACTTCTCATGATTGTAGCTGTCCCATGAGGTAAAGAGTTCATATGGTCAAAGGACCATGGCTACATTCTCATAACCTCTGCTTCTAGACTTTTACAGGACCCAAGTATTCCCTGCCCAAGGAATCCACAGCCCACTTCCCCAAAGAAAGAAAGTTATCAAGCACATCACTATGCCAAAGAGGAGGCAGCTATTTGTGGAGTATGAAAACTTTGATTAATGGGTTGTGGTACCCATACAAATCCATCTGAAGCCCCTTGCAGTGCTGAATGCAGTACATGAAGAAAAAGAGAAGCAGCAGTAAAGCCGGCAGCTAAGTCCAAGCTATCTTTGTGTGACCTACAGAAGGCTTTGAGAATTTTATTTATAAATTTAGACGTCGAGTTATTTTGAATATATATCTGTAAAGCTGATACAAGGACATATTTTACTTATATTATATTATATATTAGGTATATATATGTGTGTGTGTGTGTGTGTATGTATATATATATATATTTGTACATTTGTTCCACACCATTCTATGAATGTTAGGGGCAGAACTGTTGGAAAATATTCTCTTCAATCCACTAAGGAAATACTGCTTTGAACTCCAGAATTTCAACTGATGGGCCATTTATTTTGAAATTTTAAATGCCTGAAGGAGAATTCTTTTTATTCTTCCTTCCCTCCAGGGCCTAAAATTTAAGTCTCTACCAGGGTAGAGTCTCTGATAACTTAGGCTGTATCATTTTACTTTTATTTCACCTCTAAATTCCAAATTACTCTTTCCTTTGATTAACTTTTAATATGTTATTTACTCGAAAATTAAGTGCAGTGTAATGGAGTTGCCAAGAAGTAGGCCAAGGAAATGAGTGAAGAGTAGATTTCCTGTTAGCAATTCTGCATGATATATAGCATGAAAAAGTAATCAATTTTGATTGGAGATATTGTCTCCAGGGAAGCTAGTAAAAAATGAGCTTTCTTTGCTTGTAGTTGCAATATTATTGAAGCTTCTGAAATTGGGGTCATAAAGGGTTGACAGTTATTCTTTGGGGGCTTCCTCCTCATTATATCTCTAACTCTACATATCTTTTCTAAATGCCTACTTGCTACATTGTTTCAAAAGATTTGAACCTGCCAAATAGAATATAAAGAAATATTTCCCCATTTCCCTCCTTGCATATCACAGGCAGGGATGTATCAAATCTGAACTCTTTATCATAGCAAAATTTGTGACTAATGGTCAAAAGTTATCACTATTGCAGGTAAAAATATTTTATAAACATAAAATAATAAAATATAGCAATAAAAATCACAAGAAAGACGAACTCAGGAGGATATTTGTTCTAGATGTCTGTCTTGTTAGCTATTATCCATTTAGGTAGGGTCTCCATATTTAATCTTGCACTTCTTTGTAGACTTGCACATCATCAACTTATTCATATGTTATGCAAGAAGAAATTCCTTTTTTTTGCTTCTGTAGCAAAGTATATCTTCCTACTTTATTTCTTAAGACCTTAGATGCAAAACCTTGTCTGAAATATTAAAAGACCTAGCCTTAGTAGTATCTCTGATAATAATATATTTAGTATTCACTGAACACTCAGTATCCAATATTTAAAATCAGGTAATCATATAATATTATCTTATAAGGCCCTTCAAGGTAGAAATATTTGATACCAAGATATTTTTTTCTTTCTAGATTAAGTAACATATCCTAAGATGAATGTATGCATACTTACACAAACCTTGAGGGTATACATTAAGGAAGCAGCTATTATATAACTTTAAAATGGGATCAGACAGTAAATGATTTACAGATCAGTTGGCTCATCATAGGCATAGCAAAGATTGGTATCAGATATTTTTATTTTTACTCTTTCCATTTTTTGCTATGCATCATATATCCTGACATATTTTACAAGTTTCTTAATGACAATAAGTTATTTCCTTTATTGCTGAACCTCACAAAATAAATTCAATAGATCATAATTTATGTATTTGCTAATTGTGTGTTCCCCCAAGTTCAAATGTTGGAAACTATTTCTTTTTTTTTTTTTTTTTTTTTTGTGATGGAGTCTCGCTCTGTCAACCAGGCTGGAGTGTGGTGGCGCGGTCTTGGCTCACTGCAAGCTCCACCTCTCGGGTTCACACCATTCTCCTGCCTCAGCCTCCTGAGTAGCTGAGACTACAGGTCGCATCAGGTCTGCCATCGTGCCCAGCTAATTTTTTGTATTTTTAGTAGAAAGGAGGTTTCACCGTGTTATCCAGGAATGTCTCGATCTCCTGACCTCGTGCTGCGCTGCTTTGGCCTCCCAAAGTGTAAGGATTACAGGCGTGAGCCACCAAGCCCGGCTGGAAACTAATTCTTAATGTGATAGGATTAAGATGTAGGCTTTGGGAGGTGATTAGGTCATGAGGGTCAAGCTGTCTTGAATGATATTAGTGCCCTTATAAAAGAAGCCCCAGAGAGCTGCCTTGACCCTTATATGTGAGGACACCATGAAAAGGAATCACCTACAAGAAACAGCACCCTTACTAGACATCGAATTTGCTGGTGCCTTGGCAGTTGACTTTTCAGTCTCTGGAACTATGAGAAATTAATTTATTTTGCTTATAAACAACTCGGCTTATGGTATTTTCTTATTGCAGCCCATGTGGAACTAAGACAAAATTGATGTTTAATATGCTCAGAAATATTGCATCAAGATAGCTACTGAGCCTTGGCCCACTCCTTACTATATCCTGAGACATCCTGCATAATTAAATCAGTCTGAAGACATGGTCCTAATATTATGAAAATGAAAATGTACTCTTACATTTGGGCTGGATGTGCAAAGAAAACACTTATCACATCATTAGATAAAAAACTAAAGTTTGGAGACTAACCAAGCCTATTCCCTACTAGAGTTCAGTATGAAAACTAATGATAAGCCATTGTTATCTTGTAGATCACTGTAGTTTCCTTATTTTTGGCTCATTAAGGTCTTCTTGATTCTTTCCAGCACCTAAATTCTGCCCTTTCATTTCTCAATTCTTTATGTTAGTCAGTCCACAATTGCTTTTCATTAAAATATCTTAAATACTTGTAATTATGCTCAATGTGAAACTCAAAGCCCCTAGTCTATATAAACCTATAATTCCATACTTCTTTATTATGTTACATTCACACGAGATTTCTTGATTATCATTTTAACTCTCAGGAAACATGAAATTTATTCATACCTTACAGCTTATACATTTAACTTTCCTATGCCTGGAGAGCCATTTAATATAAGTTTATGTCTGTATTCTTACTGTTGTTCAAAATTCAGCTTAAATATCCTCAATTATTATTACTTTTCTTTTTTTTTTTTTTGAGAGGGAGTCTCATTCTGTCACCCATTCTGGAGTGCAGTGGTGCAATCTTGGCTCACTGCAACCTCCGCCTCCTGGGTTCAAGCAATTCTCCTGGCCCAGCCTGCCGACTAGCTGTGTTTACAGGCATGTGCCACCACACCCAGCTAATTTTTGTATTTTATTAAAGATGGGGTTTCTCCCTGTTGGCCAGGCTGGTCTCAAACTCCTGACCTCAGGGGATCCACCGGCCTCGGCCTCCCAAAATGCTAGGATTACAAGCGTGAGCCACTGTGCCTGGCCAATATCCTCTCTTCAGTGAGTCATTCTTACATAACCTAATCCAAAGTATAGTAATTCTGTTTTGCTTCCATCACCATCAGCTCTATTGCATAATTCTGTTTTATATGGTTTATTTATTTATTTTTTTACTTGTGCCTTATGTCTCCTTCATCCCCTGTCTCTCAAGAATTTGAACATCCTGGCAGAAGAGACTTTTCCTCATTCATAGTTACATCTTCTGCATCTGGGAGAGCCTTGCAAATATTAAGTGCTCAATAAATATTTGTTGAATGAATGAAATAGGTTAAACACATATCTGCCCTCTTTCTTATACACACACACACACACATACACCCACTTTCTTATCCCATCCTGATTAAGAAGTAAATAGCACTCGAAGCTTACAACAAATCTTAATGCAGAACCAGAGGAAGGTGTGACTTCTAAAATTATCTTACCACTTTTATCACAAATGGCATTTATTTTGCTATGACTAAAGAAAGACATATTTTTTATGGTCTGTTTCTGTGCTGGGTCCAGTGGTGAATTTATACACACTACCTTAATCATAGCTGCTTTAAGATAAAACTTGTATCTCAAGGAAAAAATATGTGTGAATATCATACCAAGCATACTAAAAAGCATATAGCCATAGAATAAAGAAAATAAATTTGTATTAAGAGTGAATGAAATCAAAGTTAATAAAAAAATTTCTGCAAGAAATGTGGGTAAAGGGCTATTAAAATATTAATTAATACCACTAACAAAATGAGAGGCGGAAGCTAAAACCCATAATTTACTAAATACTAAAGATGTTAAGGAGTTTTCAAAAATCTATCATCGGTGATAATGTCAAAAATATAGTTTAAAATGAAAAAAACTATCTTACTAAATTATAATGAATATGGAATGGATAAGATAGTATAGCATATTTACAAATTCGAAGCAGATGTTTTCATTACATGTAGAAACAACAATATGATTTAGTATGCAAAGAGGGTCTGAAATAATTAAATGAATATGAATCGCTAAGAAATTAATTAACATTGGACAAAGCAACTAAGATTATGTCTGCATTTAGACAGGTGGAGATTAGTCTTTTTTCCAAAATAAATCATGCATTCAGTTTATTTTTTTAAAAAGAATGTTCATTCATTCATATTTAATGCAACGATTTACAAAAGAAATATTTTTCAAGAAGAAGACACTATGTGATATAAACTGTAAAAATATTGAGACTACAGAAATATAAATAATTATGGTAGGAACCATGCCCATAAGAATTTTCAACCATATAAAGGAAGTGAGGTAGCAAAGAAAAAATTAGAATTGTAATATAAAGCTAGAAAAAAATAATGGAAATGCCCACATTAGAGGTTCTGCCACATTATTATAGGAATTTAGATAATGAGTAATTAATAGAGTGATTTTGGCAAAGAACACTTTGAAGGATGAGATGTTAAGGGTCAGGTTAGGAGTCTGGGGGCAGAGTAGAGGTGTGATCTTCAAGGAAAAATGGATTGGTTAAGCAATGTTCCAACATACCACATTTGCAGCATCCTTTAAAACAAAAACATTGTATGAGGCAATAATAAACAACACAATCACCATCACACTAAAACAATGTTCCACGTTGTCTTTAAAGGCATCCATGATCATCCCTGTGTTGAACTGGTGCTCCTTCAGGATCATATTGTTGTTTAGATTGAATCATTTACTGCCCTGACCTAGCTTCCTTATATACGCACTAGGCAGTTATTATTGATCTCACTAAAGTGCAAGGTATTATGTTTGGTGGCAGTTTGGCATTAAATTTCTCTCTCTGCCTTGTAGCAAATCACATCCTGCTCACTGAATGACCTTCTTCATGAAACAGTTTGTCTGATAGTCCTCATCATAATACCAAGTATTTATAGTTATATAAAAATAGATTTTTAAAATGGGTCAAAATTTGACAATATATCTGTGAAAATTTTGTTGTTTACTGATGAAGAAACAGTATGCTAGACGTAATACTTCAGAGAAGGCCAGTTCATCTAAAATCAATAAGAAGCTGAGTGATTGAAGTTAACCTAGAGCATAAATAAGTTGAGTGTGGAAGTTTAGATGGCAATACAAAGGATCAGACTGTAAAGTTTCTTAAATGTCCCACTAAGAAAATTAAATGTTTTTATTAAACAATGAAAAAGATGATAAAACAGAGAAATCACTCTACCCAAACTGTGCTTTAGGAAAATTTTAATCCATTCGGCAAAGTATGCCTCATGGATTAAAAAGTATGGGGAGGTCAAAATTAGAGAAACTCATTAGAATGTTGTCATGAAAGCAAATATTACTAGCTTAAATACAAAAAATTGGAGAGAAAATAAAATGGAATGAATTGTCTATAAAAGTTACAGCAAATTAGATCCAACATTATCTGGGGTGTAGAAAATCTAATACATGCTAAATTTGGTAAAATTACCTATACTAATGAAGTGCAAGATAATATAATTTTTATTATTACAATACCAACATTGTAATTCTGTCTAAAGGTTGACTACATTATAACCAAGTTTGAGAATATCAGTAAATTATAGCCATAATTTTTTTTTTCTATTCTACACTCTTAGAGTAAGTTATCAGGTCCTCTGTGGCCTGGGGGCTGCTGAACCTGAAGACTGCTCTTCCATAACCTATTGTGGAATCCAGAAAACTATAAGCTAATAGCATTGTTTCCTCTCCTTGATGTGATTTAATGGTAATCAATGTCACTTACCAACTCATTAAAAAACCTTCTTCACAGCTCATCAAAAACGAAAACCTGGGGGGTTGGAACTTTGCAGTCAGTTAAAAAACAAAGGCACCCAGCATTTTTAAAAATATAATTTTAAAAGAGTACATAAAATAATAGCTAAACAGAAACTCTTGTTAGTAATTGAAAACTCTGCTTTGATATGGCATCTAGTTTATAAAGAGGCTTGGAGCACGTATATAAGGCTGTTGTTCGAAGACAGAGTCTAAACCTAACAACCTAAACAACAAAAAGCACATTTTACCTTCTAAATTGCAAAAGCATCCTCTTCATTCTTAGGGCATTTTTAGTTTGATTCTCTTCAAACTACTGTGCTACTTTTCAAGACCACAATATATTTACAATAACGACAAATCACAGCTATACTCAATACTAACATTTACAGTATGAAAAATTTTTACTTGTTCCTATGAATTTTTGTTTTATCTAAGGATCTTACTACTCAAATTAGGGATGTTCACTAGAAATTTGAATAGATTTCTAAAGATATTTTCTCTATTTGGCTCTGTAGGGTATATCAGTTGTAAATGTGTATCTATAACTAAAAATATGTACATATTTTTCCTCTGAGGGCCACTTGTTTTTGCTCTAATTGCCAGAAAAAATATATTTAAAAAATTTGAACTAGTTATTCCAGCAGCCTGTATTTAATTTTAAACAGTTGGAAGAGATTTCTATACAATCTATATTGTAACATAAATGAAAAAGTGACAACTTTTAAAAACATGCTAGTGTTCTCTTCTTTAAAAAGTGGTCTAGACTAAAAGCCTAATTTTTTTCTTGAGACATACTATGAGAGAGCTGAGAGTTACCACTTATAATCTTTAATGAAAGTGTGTTCAAATTTGCCAAGAAGGTAATTATAAGTTAATGCTCAAATACAAGAATCTAACATGCAATTATATCAACAAAATTACTACAGTAATTTCTTCCACATACCTACTTTAAAAAAAAAGTGTTGGCTAGTAATAGAAGAAAAACTTATTAGTCAAAATTTTTTCCAGGACACTGAATCAATGCTAACTTGGAAACACTAGTTATTTTTTGTTTGTTATTCTGGTAAAAAAATAAAAAGTTTTCTGTGCATTCTGCCATTTCATTTGCTCTACAAATAAAGCAAAAAGATTTGCTCTACAAATAAAGCAAAAAGATTTGGTCCGGTGAAACTGACTAGAGAACTGCATCCTCTTTCAGTATAGGAAATAAATTCTTTCTATTTCATCTCCAGTAGTTCTTCTCACTTGGAAGCCATAGGAAGTCTTCAGAAATCCATAACACAGAACAGCTGCATTATGTAGCTTTCAGACTGCTTTCTTTCACCCTTTTGTAAAAGTGATTTTCTTTGGAAAAAAAAAAAAGTTTGCAAAGACTCAGAGACAGGAAGAACTAAATTTTATTTAATTTTCTCACAAATCTCACAAAGGCTCCCTCTACTTAAAAGCATATTTCCAAGAAAATACAGTGTGTTCTACAGTAATATAAGCTAAAAAGGCAAATTGAGAAACAAACCCCCAAACTGTGAAAAAATAACTTGCCTGAATTAATCAAGTAATTTAAAACTGTATATTTTGTATTTGCTTTTATCAATAATAGATAACTATACTATTATTTTATTATATAATCATCAGATCACACTTCACCCTAATTAACTTTTCTATTTGACAGAGTTGTCACCAGTACATATGCCTCTTTCTGCACAGTCTTCAACAACAAAGATTGAAAAATTAAAGATTTGAAGGTTTTACCATCCTAATTTTTTTACCACTATTGATACATTTTATTATTTCTCATCATCAAGCTATTATCAGAAAAATGCAATTCACTAAATTATCATTTATTCTGTTTCCAATTTTATTGTCATTATGAGTAAACCTAGAAATGGCATTAGTGCTCATCAAAATTTGTTTGTATTTTTAAATTTTTCTATTATCAGAGATTTCTGGAAGAGTTACTGGAACAATTGATTTAAATACATTGAGGCCCTCAAATCATTTTCCAGATAAGTTAATGAAATTACATCTTAGGAGTGGCTTCTGCTTGATCCCTTTTCAATTTTCAGAGTATTTGTTTTTTAATAGTGATAATCTAAGTAAAATGGCAGATTATCTTTTTTATTATGAAAATTATACACAAATATGGCAAGATAGAAATATGCACATAGTAAAAAAATGGTACACAGGATTACACAATACAAAGTGTTTCCTATCCACCCCACACCTCTAGTTTCACACTCCATGAATAACTATAATACAGAAAATGACTCTTCAATATTTGTGGTGAGCCCCAATATCTCTCCACCTTCCTTTTCCCCCACTCCTTGTCCCTTGGCTTATAGGACAGCCATGGCCAAGGCAAGTAAAAAGTTTTAGACACTACTGCTGGCAACTAAAAACTCTGTGACACACCCAATATCAGATGTTTGAATATATTTTCTCCTCTAGCACTTACAGCAACTCAATCAGGTGAATGTAATTATTCTCATTTTACAGCAAACCAATCATCAACAACAATACAAAATTGCTTGTCCAGCATCCTATAGTTGGTAAATATAGAAGTTAAATTCATACATTTATCTCTCTGGCTCCTAAGGCCAATCTAGCTAGGTGAAAAGTGAATGTATTCAGTTTTTAAACTCACTAATTCTTGACAATCAACTTGAATTTGCATTTATTTGGTGACATTCCTCTTGAATCTATTTAATTTTTAATAATAGCATTATTAATATATAATTTATTTACAATAAATTCACCTTTTTCATGATTTTTAGTATAGTCTGTTATACAACCCTACCCATTATCTAATTGTAAAACATTTTCATAACCCCAAAAAGAACTCCATACTAATTAGCAGCCACTTCTCATTTTTTCTTTCTTGCCAGCATCTGATAGCCATTAATCTGGTTTCTTTTTTTTTCTCTATGGATTTGCCTATCTGAACATTTCATATAAACAGAATAATAATATATGTGGCTTTTTGTGTCTATCTTAACATACTATGTTTAAGTTTATTTTAAGTTCATAATAAAACCAATTTGAAAAAGGATCAAGCAACTATGGTGGAAAAATCAATTTTTAAATTGTTTTCCTCAGAAAGCTTCTTCTACATGGATCTTAGTTAGTGAGAAGGGTTTGGGGTCTTTTCACCCAAAGCTTGGAAATTCCTTGGTTAAAAAAATGCTCCGGTTGTCAGTGGAGAACTTCTCAGGATCCTTTTTTTTTTTTTTGGCACTGAATCTCTCTCTGTCACCCAGGCTGGAGAGCAGTGGCACGATCTCGGCTCACTGCAACCTCTGCCTCCCGGGTTCAAGCGATTCTCCTGCCTCAGCCTCCTGAGCAGCTGGCACTACAGGCGCGTGCCATCATGCCTAGCTAATTTTTGTATTTTTAGTAGAGACGGGGTTTCACCATGTTGGTCAGGCTGGTCTTGTACCCCTGACCTCGTGATCCACCCACCTCGGCCTCCCAAAGTGCTGAGATTACAGGCGTGAGCCACCGCAACCGGCCTCAGGATCTTAATTATGCTCATGTGCAGTGTACATCTCCAAGAGAATGAGACTGTATGCAGTATAAATATATTTGATTACAGAGCTCCTTTTCTTTGAGGAAGAATCCAGTGATACAAGGGACAGGTGAAATAAACTTTTGAATAGAATGAAATAGTAGAAAGGACATTGTCTTCAGTAAGACGGTCCTGGAATGATTAACTATTTCTCTACTTATTAGTTATGAGACTTTAGGCAAGTTGTTAAAACTTTGAGACAGTCTTTTATCACCTGGAAAATATAAATATAAATCCCATTAAATAAAATAAACACAGAATCTAATGTGATAATTTATGTAAAATCGTGCAACATAATGTTCACTACAGAGTTAAAACCTACTCTATTTTGTAGATTCTGAAGTTAAATCAGTATGTCACAGAAATGGCAAATCATTTCAATCCAAAGAATTGAGTAATTAGATAAAAGAAAAGTTATGAAATCTTAATTTTTAGTGTCTAATTTACTTAGTCTTTCAGTTTTAGAAAATGTGAGTACATTAACTACAAGATCCATTTCTGCAACATCAACCATCTGTAATCCAAACAAAAATGTTGATATAAAAAGGAAGTCTCTTAATATGGCTGTCCCAATAATTGGGTATATTGTTCCATTGGAGGGGACAGTGCTGTATTTAGAGACAACAATTGAAAGAGTGCTAAAAACATTTTCTACAAATGTAATCAACATTGCACTTCACATATGTTCTCATTAGTCCTTTGATATTGGAGTTAGGAATTTTTATATTTTGTTTCTGATATATCATTTTTTATTGTGGTAAGAACACATAACATGGTATCTACCCTGTTCACAAACTGTCAAGTGTATACTACAATATTTTTAACTATAAGCACAGTACAGCTTGTAGAGTGGATCTCCAAACTTATTCATTTCGCATGACTGAAACTTTTTTTCTATTGAACAGTTACTTACCATTTCCCCTGCCCTCAGCCCCTGATAACCTCCATTCTACTTTCTGCTTACATGAGTTTGCCAATTTTAGATACCCCACAGAAAGAAGAATCATTAGCATAATGTTTTTAAGGTTCATCCATGTATTGCATATGGCAGGACTTCCTTTTCTGTGATTGAATAATATTCCATTGTATGCACATATTTCATATTCCTTATATATTCATTTATTGATGGACATTTAAATTGTTTTCTCATCTAGGCTACTGTGAATAATGCTGTAATAAACATGAGGGTGAAAATATAATTTTGAGATCTTGTTTTAATTATTTTTGATACTCAGAGGTGGGATTGCTGGATTATAGCGTAATTCTATTTTTAGTTTTTTGAGGAACCTTCCATACTGCTAAAAATTCTTATTTCATAGTTCTCTATCCATTTTACAGAAACTATTGATGATAAGTGATTAGAAGAACCAGGATGTTTGTAGGTGCTATTCATATTAATTTTTTTAAAAGGTAAATAAGAAAAAATTAGTAGCTTCATTGTGGTACCATCAACCATACACACTTTGGAATTTTTAAGGTGAGGAATTATTATTTTAATTTGAATAATTTTCAGTTGACAGTTTACATAGTCTTCATGCTTAGAGCACAAGGGCAAAAAATTATAAAAAATTAATTCATGTCATATTACCAGAGAAGTAAAGCTACTACAATTTCTAAATAGTAAAAACAAACTCAATCTCATCAAAGTTCAGTGAAGACTAAAAAAAGAACATATTTACTAAGAGCTATATTTTTAACAAGTGAATAAAAATATTTTATTTGGCAATTATGAATTTGTTAAATATATTATTAGTGTTCAGACTGCAACATTTTATGATTTCATCTAAATATGCATATATTTAAGAGCCAGATGGATTGTGCTACTGCCAGGATTGCAAAATGTTATCTCAAGCAGAAGCACTCTATAATAACTAGATTAATCATTAGTTGCTTTGGTGTTCATCAAAATGTCATTAATCCTTCTAAATTAAATTATTATTAATATACATGAAATATTTACAAAGAAAAAAATTTTTGCAATTATTGCCTTTATTGCTGTTCTGTTCATTTAGGTGTCATTTTTCAGAGGGGAATGTAACACTGTTTCCAGATCACAGAACAGGCACACTATATCAGAGAACAAGTTGTTTATTTTAATTCATGCCACTTTTCTCTGCAAACTAAGTTACCTCTAAAAGATTGTGCTTCTGTTCTTTGTCTCACAAAGCCTTAAATTTCATCTTTATTCCAAGTGTCACTTCTTTGGATTTGCGAAGGAGTCAGATCCCATGATATCAAATGACAGCAAGGCATAACACTGTGCTTATACATGTTTTTATCCGTTTTTTGCTATTTTAATGTATTGCATTTTTAATTTTTTAAACTTGAAGCATTACATGCACACAGAAAAGTTCACAAATTTAAGTCCATAGATATCAATTACCACAGACCTGAACACACTGTTGTAAATACCATGTAAGCCAAGAAATAAACCACTACCAACACCACAGAAGACAAAAAAACCTCCTCCTAAACAGTATCGTGTTTTTGCCCCAAATAAAGCACAGTACTGATTTCTAACACAATATACTAGCTTTACTTATGTAAATTAAATTATAAGATATGTTCTTTTTAAAGAAACCCAAATATTTTGATTATTATTTTTATTTTTGTTTAGTATTACCTTGTATGAATATGTGATCAATTTCATCATGCTACTCTTAAATATATCTTTCAATTGCTTTCAACATGGGCTATGGCCATGGCTATGCATGTCTTTTGTTCACAGGTGTATTCATTTCTTCTGGAATATACCTGAGTATGTTCAAATTTAGTCAATAATGCTAATGGTTTTTCAAAAGGAGTTGTACCAATAAAACTATTCACAGCAGTGAATGAAAATTTCTGTTGCTCCATGTCTTAATCAATACATAACATTTTTAGTCCTTTAAACATTAAACATTCTCATAGTTATACAATAGTATCTTATTGCAACTTAAATTTTAATTTGACAGATAATGAAACAGAACAATTTTTCATGTATTTACTTAATAACTTAGTATTCTTGTTTGTGAACTACCATTCTACTTGCTCCACCAGTTGTTTTTTTTTTTTATCCTTTAAGTTTTAGGGTACATGTACACAATGTGCAGGTTAGTTACATATGTATACATGTGCCATGCTGGTGCGTTGCACCCACTAACTCATCATCTAGCATTAGGTATATCTCCCAGTGCTATCCCTCCCCCCTCCCCCCACCCCACAACAGTCCCCAGAGTGTGATGTTCCCCCTCCTGTGTTCATGTGTTCTCATTGTTCAATTCCCACCTATGAGTGAGAATATGCGGTGTTTGGTTTTTTGTTCTTGCAATAGTTTACTGAGAATGATGACTTCCAATTTCATCCATGTCCCTACAAAGGACATGAACTTATCATTTTTTATGGCTGCATAGTATTCCATGGTGTATATGTGCCACATTTTCTTAATCCAGTCTATCATTGTTGGACATTTGGGTTGGTTCCAAGTCTTTGCTATTGTGAATAGTGCTGCAATAAACATACTTGTGCATGTGTCTTTATAGCAGGATGATTTATAGTCCTTTGGGTATATACCCAGTAATGGGATGGCTGAGTCAAACGGTATGGTATTTCTAGTTCTAGATCCCTGAGGAATCGCCACACTGACTTCTACAATGGTTGAACTAGTTTACAGTCCCATCAACAGTGTAAAAGTGTTCCTATTTCTCCACATCCTCTCTAGCACCTGTTGTTTCCTGACTTTTTAATGATTGCCATTCTAACTAGTGTGAGATGGTATCTCATTGTGGTTTTGATATGCATTTCTCTGATGGCCAGTGATGGTGAGCATTTTTTCATGTGTGTTTTGGCTGCATAAATGTCTTCTTTTCCTGACTTCAAACTATACTACAAGGCTACAGTAACCAAAACAGCATGGTACTGGTACCAAAACAGAGATATAGATCAATGGAACAGAACAGAGCCCTCAGAAATAACGCCGCATATCTGCAACTATCTGATCTTTGACAAACCTGACAAAAACAAGAAATGGGGAAAGGATTTCCTATTTAATAAATGGTGCTGGGAAAACTGGCTAGCCATATGTAGAAAGCTGAAACTGGATCCTTTTCTTACACCTTATACAAAAATAAATTCAAGATGGATTAAAGACTTAAATGTTAGACCTAAAACCATAAAAACCCTAGAAGAAAACCTAGGCATTACCATTCAGGACACAGGCATGGGCAAGGACTTCATGTCTAAAACACCAAAAGCAATGGCAACAAAAGACAAAATTGACAAATGGGATCTAATTAAACTAAAGAGCTTCTGCACAGCAAAAGAAACTACCATCAGAGTGAACAGGCAACCTACAAAATGGGAGAAAATTTTCACAACCTACTCATCTGACAAAGGGCTAATATCCAGAATCTACAATGAACTCAAACAAATTTACAAGAAAAAAACAAACAACCCCATCAAAAAGTGGGCGAAGGACATGAACAGACACTTCTCAAAAGAAGACATTTATGCAGTTTTTTTTTAAATTATTGTCATTTTTCAACTGTTTTGCAATATTTTCTTTTTACGTTCTGGATACAAGCCCAATGCTAGTTATTTATGAAAAAAATGATAATCTTTTTAGAAAATTGCTTTAGGTCAATTAGATATCACCAGTGAAAAAATCAAGTTTTACCCATAAATCATGAACTATACAAATAATATCAAGTAGGTAGATCACAGTACAAATAAGTGTAGAAAATTTAAAAATATGGTTTTCAAAAAAATAATAATAGTGTAAATATCCTCGGATTTAAAATATTAAAAATGTATTAAATTTCAAATTTCTGAATTTAAAAGAAAAAATTCTTTCCAAAGAATTTATTTATTTAAAATGTATTTAAGTTTCTGAATTTTAAATATTAAAATTTCAAATTTCTGGTAATTAAAAGGCATAAGATACAGATATTTCTTGCTTTTTCAGCTGAAAGGGCACAGAAGCAACAGCATCCCAGTAGTAATGATGACAACAAGTGCCAAATCTCAGTTCCCAGTAAAAGAAAACATGGTTCCTCGGAGAAATAGCTGATTGTAGGGCTGGAATAGAGAATATATAAAATAAGTCTGGGCATCTTTTAGTGCCAGAAAGTAAAAAAATACTTGAAAAACAGAAACAAGCAAACAAAAATACCTAACTATGGGTATGTCAAAAGGTCACAGGAGCTAAATGAAGGAATTCCTAATCACCAAACCTGAGATAATTTGAACAACAAAATAAATAACAAGTTTAAAATTAATATCCACAAGTTCATTGTATTAGTCTGTTTTCACACTGCTGATAGAGACATACCTGCAACTGGGAAGAAAAAGAGGTTTAATGGACTTACAGTTCCACATGGCTGGGATGGCCTCACAGTCATGGCGGAAGGCAAGAAGAAGCAAGTCATGTCTTAAATGGATGGTAGCAGGCAAAAAGAGAGAGCTTGTGCAGGGAAACTCCCATTTTTAAAACCATCAGATCTCAAGAGACTTATTCACTATCACCAGAAAAGCATGCAAAAGACCCACTCCCATGATTCATTTATCTCCCACTGGGTCCCTCCCACAACAAGTGGGAATTATAGGAGCAACAAGATGTGATTTGGGGTAGGAACACATAGCCAAGCTATATCATTCCACCCCTGGCTGCTTCCAAATCTCATGTCTTCACATTTCAAAAAACCAATCATGCCTTCCCAACAGTCCCCTAAAGTCTTAACTCAATTCAGCATTAACTCTAAACTCCACAGTCCAGTCTCATCTGAGACAAGGCAAGTCCCTTCCATCTATGAGCTTGTAAAACCAAAAGCAAGTTAGTTACTTCCTAGATACCATGGGGATACAGGAATTAGGTAAATACAGCCATTCTGAATTGGAGAAATTGGCCAAAAAGAGGAGCTACAGACCCGATGCAAGTCTGAAATACAACAGGGCAGTGAAATCTGAAAGCTCCAAAATTATCTTCTTTGATTCCTGTCTCACATCTGGGTCACACTGATGCAAAAGGTGGGTTCCCATGGTCTTGAGCTGCTCCACCACTGTGGCTTTGTGGGATATAGCCTCCCTTATGGCTGCTTTCGTAGGCTGGCATTGAGTGTCTGCAGCTTTCCCAGGAGCATGGTGCAAGATGTCGGTGGATCTACCATTCTGGGTCTGGAGCTCTTCTCACAGCTCCAGTAGGCTGTCTGGGGGCTCTGACCCCACATTTCCCTTCTGCACTGCCCTAGCAGAGATTCTCCATTAGAACCCTGCCCCTTCAGCAAACATTGGTCTGGACATCCAGGCATTTTCATATAGCCTTTAAAACCTAGGCAGAGGTTCCCGAACCTCAATTCTTGACTACTGTCTACCCACAGACTCAACACCACATGGAAGCTCCAAGACTTGTGGATTGCACCCTCTGAAGTCATGACCCAAGCTCTACGTTGGTCCCTTTCAGCCATGGCTGGAGCAGCTGGGACACAGGGTACCAAATCCCTAGGCTGCACACAGCATGGGGACCCTAGACCTGGCCCACAAAACCATCTTTTCCCCCAGACCTCAGGGCCTGTGATGGGAGGGGCTGCTGTGAAGACCTCTGACATGCGCTGGAGACATTTTCCCCATTGTCTTGGGGATTAACACTCAGCTTCTTGTTACTTATGCAAATTTCAGCAAACTGCTTGGATTTCTCCTCAGAAAATGGGAGTTTCTTTTCTATTGCATTGTCAGGCTGCAAATTTTCTGAACTTTTGTGCTCTACTTCCCTTATAAAACTGAATGCCTTTAACACCACCCAAGTCACCTCTTGAATGCTTTCCTGCTTAGAAATTTCTTCTGCCAGATACCCTAAATCATCTCCCTCAAGTTCAAAGTTCCACAAATCTCTAGGGCAGGGGCAAAATGCTGCCAGTCTCTTTGTTAAAGCATAACAAGAGTCACTTATGCTCCAGTTCCCAACAAGTTCCTCATCTCCATCTGAGACCACCTCAGCCTGGACTTTATTGTCCATGTGGCTATCAGCATTTTGAGCAAAGCCATTCAACAATTCTCTAGAAAGTTTCCAATATTCCCACATTTTCCTGTCTTCTGAATCCTCCAAACTGTTCCAACTCCTGCCTGTTACCCAGTTCGAAAGTCGCTTCCATATTTTCAGTTATCGACAGCAGCACCCCTCTCTTGGTACCAATTTACTGTATTAGTCCATTTTCATGCTGCTGATGAAGACATAACTGAGACTGGGAAGAAAAAGAGGTTTAATGGACTTACAGTTCCACATGGCTGGGGAGGCCTCAAAATCGTGGCAGAAGGCAAAGAGGAGCAAGTCATGTCTTGCTTGGATGGTAGCAGGCAAAAATAGAGAGCTTGTGCAGGGAAACTCCCATTTTTAAAACCATCAGATCTCATGAAACTTATTCACTATCATGAGAACAGCATGGGAAAGACCTGTCCCCATAATTCAGTTATCTTCCACCTGGTTCCTCCCACAACATGTGGGAATTATGGGAGCTATGAGATGAGATGTGGGTGGGGATACAGAGCCAAACCATATCATTTATACTGACAGAAATAAATGATTAAATGCATAAGTAACAAAATGGGGTTTGTTATGAAACACATGTTCTGTGCAGAAAAATACCAAAAATTTGTGCGATTAATTTTTTGTCAATGAGGTCAGAGACAATTCTCATCTCCTTAAGTGAGGGGTACTCCAAGTGACTTCCTTCTAAAGAGTACAGTATTAAAAGAGAAGAAAAATGAGTAACATTACAGTGGAGAAACCTAATAAACACTACATGAGCCAAATCATAAGTGTAGATATAGTTTGTATATTTGTCCCCATACAAATCATGTTGAATTGTGATACCCAGTATTTTTATATCAGGTAATTAAGTTTTGGAAGGGTGAAACTGGCAAGTGATGAAGTTAAAAATCAGTTAAAATTGCATGCATAATCTCCACTATGCCATCTCATCTTACTAGTGACAGGGCATCTTTGTAATAACTCTTGTTTGAAATAATGAGTAGGCTAATTTTTGGCCATGGAAATGGGAACATTCTGTAATTAGAGAATCAAGTTCCAGAAAGGATCTATAGAATTTAATGAAAGACTACAACAGAAAGTGAATTCAGAGAAGGTAAGACTATTGAGGAAATTTGGCAGCTGGCCCTGGAAGACTTGGGTCTTGTTTATTATAGAGATACCGGGGATTACACATTATTACTCCTTGTTATTTTAGTTGGGTTACTAATTTGAGAAGTCTGCAATTTATCTCCTATTTGTAATTCAACTGCCAGTGATTTGATGCTGAAAAGCCCTGCTATACTCCCTAATCCAATGAAAGATGAGAACTACATTGATAACAATTGCCAGATTATTGTTTCTGTTGCTCTTGTTGTTATTTTCATTTTTTCTTCTCAGACTCCAGCTGTCCCTAGGTCCATCTGTTTTTATTGCATTTACCATATACTGTGCAGCATGAAGCTTACTGAAATCACATTCATAGAAATCTGCAGGTGCAATTTTGACATACTCGACACCTGCAAACACTTGGAAAATTTGCCAAGAGGCATTTTCAGCCATTTGGGAATGAATAAAAAACAATTAGTAAATAACATAAACCTTAATATTGTTATTGTTATTATTCTTTCCAAACCAATGTCTTCCAGTTTATCTCCTAGAGGACCAAACCTAAGCCAAGTTTGAATTAAAAATAAAATAATAACTCACTTTGGGTTCTCTAAACACATTAAAGCACTGGAAATTCTCTTAGCTGCTTGCAAAAAAATTCTCCATTCCTCTTAATGGTCAGATAATTAAAATTGGCAAAATACACTTCTACTAAGCTCTTGGAATGTAAAAATTACCTGTGGGAAAACAATATAAGATATTTCCATCTGAAATGTTTCCCCACATAAAGTTCATTGTTCTTTTAATACCTTCATTAACTAGCATCAATAAGCATTTGTCTGAACCACTTGTTAAGAGATGAGAACTTTCCAAACAGCAAAATTAAGTGAAAATTCTAATTTCCCATCCAATTTACTTTTAATTAATCACCATTCATTTTAGTGTTTGTACTCATTCTTTCATACCCAGTGCCATGGCTGACCTTTAAAACTGCACGTAAATCAAGAAATGTAAAGCTATTACTCCTTCAGCAATCAAACATTTGATTGATATTTTTCTTTCATTTATTTTGTCTGTAGTATCTATATATATTGAAGCAAAAAGGTAGATGGAAAGGCATTTTGATTGATCAAGCATTTTGATTGCTCTAACATATCAGGAAATACTTTGGAGTTGGCATTTAGCCCCTCATGGCTGAACTAAAATCATGTTAAGAAAATAAGAATCCATCAAAGTTTTCCTTATTCTAATTTGAATTACTTTTATAATAGAAAACAATAAACTCTTTTACATAAATATTTCTTTATATCAATAAGATTGTCAATAAGCAGCCACAAAAACATAATTTCAGAACCCCTTGGAATTGGAAACCCTATATATCAGGCACCTTTACATATATTATTTTATCAAATCCTATAAAAGTATCCAGAACTTGAAATTATGAACTATATTTTATATAATGGAGCCTCTTACTATCATGTGCTTACTACATAGAGTATTAAAAATTCTAAGTGACTTACATATATTATTCATTTAAGATGCTTAATTATCCAGGAAAACAATGCCATTTCAATCTACATTTTATAAATGAAGTCACTGAGACATAGAAGGGTTTTGCAATTTGGCCAAAATCACACACTCAGTAAGTGGCAGAATAATATTTGAAACTAGAAAGTCATGAGAAGCATTTCCCTACTTTACCAAAAACAATGGCACATAGGTCCCTTGTACATTAGTACGTCAAAGTTGCATAGGATTGACTAGATGGGATTTTTAAAAGCCAAGATAATTATTACCAAGTGGTTTCATTCAAATGCATACTGGAAAACTACAATATTATTAGTACAAAATGGCAGAGGGACTGTAGCATTGCCTAATCCGGAAAGATTTACACCAAAATACTTCAGAATAATTTCCAATTTTTTAAAGATAATCCAAAATCTAGCATATAACCTAGATATAATTCAAAATATAATATAACAGAAAGGGCTCCAAACTGAAAATTGAAATATAGAATCCTCTAGTAGTTTTCCATTAGAGCAATTTTTAATATTAAAATATCCACTCTTCACTTATTTTCTTGAACTCTAAGGAAGTTTAGATCAAAGGTGGAGGTATTCAATGAAAAATGTCCATTAGTTTGTAAAAGATAAACAGCTGGGCTTCATAAATATGAACACTTATTTTCTCCCCTTACTTATAATGAGGTAAAAGTATTATTTTTGAATTTAATTCATTTTATTGTGTTTTCAAATATCACATACAAAAAGACATTCAACATATTAGTCATTAAGAAAATAAATTAATGCCACAATTAGATATTATTCCACCTCCACCCCTCCACTAGCATGGCTAAAATTTAAAAGATTGATCATAACATGCATTGGCAAGGGCACAGAGAAATTAGAACCCTCATTCGCTGTGGGTAGGAATTTAAAATAATAGTATGACTTTGGAAACAGTTTGTTGGTTTATTTTTTTAAAAAAAGTAAACCTAGAATCCAAACCAAACATTTATAGTCCCAGATAACACATAAAAAGAAAATCGAGGCATATGCCTACTCTATTAGCTTGTAGGCTGCTATAGCAAGATACCACAGACTGGGTGGTGTAAACCACAGAAGTTTATTGTCCCACAATTCTGGAAGCTAGAAGTCTGAGATTATGGTGTCAGCAGGGCTGGTTTCTTCTAAATCCTCCTTTCTTTGTTTGCAGGTGGCCATCTTCCTCCTGTGTCTTCACATAGTCATCCCTTAGCAAGTGTCCAAATTTCCTCCTTTTTTAAGAATACCGGTCATATTGGCATAGGGCCCACCTAAATGACCTTATTTTAATTGCCTCTTTAAAGACTCTAACACCAAATGCAGTTACATTCTGAGATGTTGGAGATTAGGACTTTATATATGAACTTTGTTGATACTCATTTCAGCTCATAACAGTCACGCAAAGATTTGTCCACAAATGTATGTAGCAATTTCATTTGTAATACCCACAAAGTGGAACAACTCAAATGCCCATCAACCGGAAAATATATAAACAAATTGTGTCATATCCTTATAATGCACTACTATGCAGCAATAAAATCAATGATATCTTGTCATTTGCAACAACATGGATGAAACTAAAAGACATAAGTGAAATAAGCCAGGCACAGAAAGACCAACTTTTCATGTTCTCACTTATTTGTGAAAGCTAAAAATTAAAACAATTGAACTAATGGAGATAAGAGAATAGAATGATGATTACCAGAGACTGGGAAAGGTAATGGGGGTTGGGAGAAAGGGGCATGGTTAATGGGCACAAAAATATAGTTAGATAAAATGAATAAAATCTAGTATTTGATAGTAATTGTACATTGCAAGTAACTAAAAGAGTACAACTGGATTGTTTGCAATGCAAAGAAAGGATAAGTTCTTGAAGTGATGGAAATAAAATTAAAAATGTTAACTAAGAAGTATTTTTTTTTTTTTTTTTTGAGACGGAGCCTCGCTCTGTCACCCTGGCTTGAGTGCAGTGGAGCTATCTTGACTCACTGCCAGCTCCACCTCCTGGGTTCACACAATTCTCCTGCCTCAGCCTCCCGAGTAGCTGAGACTACAGGCACCTGCCACCACGCCCAGCTAATTTTTTGTATTTTTAGTAGAGATGGGGTTTCACCATGTTAGCCAGGATGGTCTTGATCTCCTGACCTCGTGATCTGCCCGCCTCGGCCTCCCAAAGTGCTGGGATTACAGGCATGAGCCACCACGCCCGGCCAGAAATATTTCTAATGCAGAAAAACATAGATACATTGCAAATGATTATGCTACATTAAATAAATCAAGTCAAAAAGAGTACTTACTGTATATTTTTCTGAAAAAAAATATAGACAATGCAAACTAATCTACAGTAGTGGAAAGTAAATCTATGATAACCTGGGACTGGGACATGGGAGTGAGTAAAGAAAATATCGCAGAGGCATGAGGAAGAATTTAAGCATGATAGAAATGTGTATTATCTTGATTGTGGTGATGGTTTTACAGATATCTACATTTTTTAAAAAATCATCATATTCTATACTTCAAATCCTTTCATATATTATGTCAATTATAATTCCATAAAACTGTGAACATTTAAAAAATTAGGTTCGATAATAATAGTCATGACCACAGAAAACTTTGGACATATGGGCAAAAGCCATATGGAGAGGGGTTGCATGACAAATTTGGCCCAATGGTATTCAGTGTCAAGTATCAGCCAGTTGTTATTATGTATTACTCTTATGAAAGAATATTTTTGTGTGAGGTCATCTTTTATTTCAGAAATTGAACTTCTCTATTTTTCAGAACTTGGACATTGATTTTTTTTTATATATCTTACTCTCTTAGGCCTATAAAACATATTTATCCTTTAAAAGCCAACTCAAATATTTTTTCTTTGTGAAGCTCTGCTTTATCTATTCTTCACAGTACCCATTTTCTATGGTTGTCATTACAAATTACTACAAAATTGGTACCTTAAAACAATAGAAATTTATTCTCTCATTGCCTGGAAACTAGAAGTCTGAGGGCAAAGTGTTGGGAGGGTCATGCCCACTCTAAAGGCTCTAGAGAAGACTTTCCCCTTGCCTCTTAAAGCTTCTAATGGTCTCAGGCATGCCTTAGCTTGAGGAAGCATAACTACAGCCTCTGCCTCTACCTTCACAAGGTATCCTCTTCCTGTGTCTCTGAGGTATTCAAATTTTCCTCTTTTTACAAAAGCACCAGTGTGACCTAATATTAATTTAACTGATTAAATATTTAAAGACTCTATTTCCAAATAAGGTCACATTCTCAGGTTCTGGATGGACATGAATTTTGTTGTTGTTGTTGTTGGGGCTGTCGGGGAGCAGATACTATTCAGCCCTATACAGCTCACCTTTTTGCCACCAAAATTTATGTCTATCCCAATGAAAACTACATTTACCACATTTCAACATCCAAAAAGTTTCAATTCATTTGAGCATAACCCCTAAATTTAAAATCTCATATAAAATCAACTATAAACGTTTCAAATTTCATTATCTAAATCATCAAATAATTATGAATAAGACTCTGGGTATTATCCATTATGAGGCAAAATTTCCCTCTATCTGTGGGCCTGTGAAAGTAGAAAACAAATTATCTGATTCTAATGTACATAGGACAGATATAGGATAAAGATTTTCATTCTGAAAGAGAGAAAATGGGAAGGGTAAAGGGTAAAGAGTCACTGGTCTAAAGCAAATTTGGAATCTAGTAGGGTAAATTCCACTAGGATGCAAGGCCCGAGAATATTTCCCTGTGGCTCAGTCAACCCCTGGGCTCAAGGAGGCCCCATTAGCTCCTCTTCTGGGCCTGCAGAAGCCCCATGAGCCCCTGCCATGTACCTGTCGGGCTGGCATTTTCTGTATGCCTCTTTTCTCTCTCCTAATTTTTCCTTTTTGTTGATGGATATGCAAACATAAGTACTTGAGTAGTACTATCAGTTCATTTCCTGCTTGTATCCCAGAAATTAAACAGCTGTCCTTCATTTCATCCTATGTATCTACCCTTCAGTCCATGTTGGCAGTGTTTCTGCTAATATAATATTCTTAAAGACTTTGTTAGTCTCCCAAATATATGCAGGAGACCTATGACATTGCACAAGAAGGTTCTCTACAGATTCTTCTTGGATAACCCGATTCTATTCCTGGTTTCTGCTGAGATGGGAGATTGGATTCACGTGTCACACACCATCTCTTCATCAAAAAAGTTTGTTCTCAGCCATACCCTTGGATGTATTCCTATAACATAATATCTGGATATGTTGAGAATTTCCCAAATTATCCAGTGCTGGTTCACTTTTACTTAAAATTACCAGCGTCTATTTATGTCTTTTCTCTTTTTTTTTATTAGCTCAAGGAGAAACCAAGCCACATAATTTACAACTTGCCTAGAAATCTCCTCAGCTAAATATTCAAGTTCAGAGCTTACAAATTCTACTTTCCAACTCAATACTACACCTCAATTCAGCCAAGTTTTCCACCACTTTATAGCAAGGGTTATCTTTCAGCCAGTGTCCAGTAACATGTTTCTTTTATTTTTCTGAGACTATACCAGAAGCACCTTTAACATTGATATTTACACCAACATTCTGTTGATGATGTAAGCAATTATCTGAAACAAAAGAAGAGCTATCTAACATACTACTTACTTCCTTCTGATCCCTCACTAGAATCGCCTTTAACATCCATATTCCTATCAACAGTCTCCTAAAGGTAATGTGAGCTTTTCTGACAATGCACCTCAAAATTCTTTTAGCTCGCAAATCTTTACCCAATTTCGAATCCACTTCCACCTCTTTAAGTATTTGCTGCAGAAATATCTCTCTTTTGGTATTAAAATCTCTACTAGATTCCAAAGTCCACCATAAAAATTACAATAAACCAGGTGACTTAAAACAATAGAAATTAATTCTCTCATAGTTATACAGGCTAGACATCTGGAATCAAGTTGTCAGCAAGGCCATGCTCCCATTAAAGTCTCTAGGGAAGAACCCTTTCTTGCCTCTTCTAGTTTCTGGTGACCCCATGCATTCCCTGGCTTAGAACAGAATAACTTATTTCTCTGGTCTGTATCTTCACAAGAACATTTCTCCATGTGTTTTTCTGTGTCTCTGCATCCAATTTTTTCTTTCATAAATAAGGACACACAGAAAAACTTTTTAAAGTGCTAATTAGACAATTACAAAAGTTCATACACACAGTGAATTAGACTATGTAAAATATTCATGAAAGCTATGACTGAAAAGAAACTCACCAAATCAGCAACCATAGATAGTGATAATCTTTGGTTAATTAAATTTGATGTTTTTAAATTGCTTATTGAAAAATTTATTTTCAAAACTTTCACGATAAATATAATTTTATAAATACAGAAAACATTTTTGATATTATATAGAAGAGTTAACATATAACATAAAAGGTCATCTAACATGTCAATCCAGTAAGCTGGATTTAGAGCTTACCCTAATCCAGTATTATCTCATCTTAACTAATTACATTCACAAACACCATGTTTCTAAAAAAATGTCATATTCTGAGGTTCCAGATAGACAGGAATTTGGAGGGGGTTGCTATTCAACTCATTTCAAACACCAAGCAAGATCAGCTTCCCTCATTTGAATGTTTCATTAATACCCTGTATCCAATTCTACTATAGAATGCATCACATAATCTGCTAATTGTTTGTGTAGGTTTCTGCCTACTCTACTAAACAATAAGGACTACAAATAACAGATTTCATTTTTAATTTCTTACCTGTCACTGTACCCCCATTGTTTAAATGCAGTATCCAAGACATAATCCAGTATATGATTATTTAATGATTTATAAAATAAATGAATATTACATAAACCCTGGAGCTAAAGTTTAATCGAACAAAATGGTTCACAGTCACCAATAAGATAACATTGAACACATTTTAGCATCAAAGCCCATTAGCTTTTTACAAAAATAGTTTTAAAAATTGCCATAAAGCAAACACTAATATTGCATCTAAAGGTAATAAAATCACAGTTAAAAAGACATCTAATTAATTCTTTGTCGTTATAATTAAAATGATTTTACTTATATCTATCGTTTTTCTGTGGGAATAGAAGACCTCTTGGGCAAAACATTAAAGGCCAAAAAGAAAAAAAAACAGAGCTGCAATACTACCGATTTCTTAAACTACTTATTTTTTAAACAGTATAGATCTCCAATTTTATAAATTGCAGAGGTTTGATTTTTTATTATCATATTTCTCTCTAAGTACTGTAGTAGGAAGAACATTTTATGGCATAGATCTTGTTCACTTATGTACTTGCCAAACAGTAGGATTATTCACATAAAAAACTAAAATAAAAACAAAAGCAAAAAAACCTTTATAAAGAATATACAGATATTATCTTAAGACAACCATTGTTTTAGTGAGAAATGAGGATTTGAGTGCCAGTTCTTTTATTTACTAGTTTCTAGCATTGATTCTCCTATAAGATAATTTGTAATGTGAGTTTTTAAAGATTTTTTTTGAAAGGCTAGGGAAAATAGTATATTTATCAATGATAAATACATACAAATCAATGTATCCTCCCAAGTAGGAGTGTAGGGTCCTGCAGTCAGATTGCATGCATTTTAGGCTTGTATCCCATACTTATTAGATCTAAAATCTTAGAAGATACATTCTCTAAATTCTAAACTTATGACAAAATGAAATCAGCACTTATAACACCTGTCACACAAAAAATGCTATTTTTTATTTCCTTTTCTCTTCTTTTTTATTTCCCTTTCCTTGTGAGCAAATAGACTTACTCAAACATTTTATTTATTTGTGATTAATAAGATTCTTAGCTGTTATGATCATTCTTGAGGGCAGAATTCATTTAAAATCAGAAAAGTGGTGGTTTCATGCTGAGCAAGCACTAAGATTATCAGCTATATATGGCTTTGTAATTAAATCATGGTTAATTCACCAGGGGGAATATTATGCATCCATTAAAATGCTTTTTTAAAATATTGTAATCATACAGAAAAATGTTTTAAAGTGCTAATTAAATAATATAAAATTTCATACACACAACGAATCAGACTATGTAAAATATTCATAAAAGCTATGACTGAAAAGAAATTCACCAAATCAGCAAACATGAATAGTGATAATCTTTAGTTAATGAAATTTTGCTTTTAAATTGCTCACTGAAAAATTTATATCCAAAACTTTCACAATAAATATGATTTTGTAAATACAAAAAACATTTTAGACATTAAATAAAAGAGTTACCAAATAACATAAAAGGTCATCCAGCATGTCAAATTAGGTAAATTTTAGTAAAGTTCAGGAAAATAATGTCAAATATCAGTAAAAATGAAAAATATAATTGATAGTTATTAGCATTATTTGTACATGTATTATACATAGAAATGTTCTAAGATATCTACATGTATTAACAGGTGATTACAAACGTAATTGTGGTTTTGCATTGTTGGAATTTGCCATTTGATACTGAAATACATTCTTTTTTTAATTTATTTATTTATTTATTTGTTTATTTTTTTCTCCCCCCTCCCGCCACCCCACAACAGTCCCCGAAGTGTGATGTTCCCCTTCCTGTGTCCATGTGTTCTCATTGTTCAATTCCCACCTATGAGTGAGAACATGCGGTGTTTGGTTTTTTGTTCTTGCGATAGTTTACTGAGAATGATGATTTCCAATTTCATCCATGTCCCTACAAAGGACGTGAACTCATCATTTTTTATGGCTGCATAGTATTCCATGGTGTATATGTGCCACATTTTCTTAATCCAGTCTATCATTGTTGGACATTTGGGTTGGTTCCAAGTCTTTGCTATTGTGAATAATGCCACAATAAACATACGTGTGCATGTGTCTTTATAGCAGCATGATTTATAGTCCTTTGGGTATATACCCAGTAATGGGATGGCTGGGTTGAATGGAATTTCTAGTTCTAGATCCCTGAGGAATCGCCACACTGACTTCCACAAGGGTTGAACTAGTTTACAGTCCCACCAACAGTGTAAAAGTGTTCCTATTTCTCCACATCCTCTCCAGCACCTGTTGTTTCCTGACTTTTTAATGATTGCCATTCTAACTGGTGTGAGATGGTATCTCATTGTGGTTTTGATTTGCATTTCTCTGATGGCCAGTGATGGTGAGCATTTTTTCATGTGTTTTTTGGCTGCATAAATGTCTTCTTTTGAGAAGTGTCTGTTCATGTCCTTCGCCCACTTTTTGATGGGGTTGTTTGTTTTTTCTTGTAAATTCGTTGGAGTTCATTGTAGATTCTGGATATTAGCCCTTTGTCAGATGAGTAGGTTGCGAAAATTTTCTCCCATTTTGTAGGCTGCCTGTTCACTCTGATGGTAGTTTCCTTTGCTGTGCAGAAGCTCTTGAGTTTAATTAGATCCCATTTGTCAATTTTGGCTTTTGTTGCCATTGCTTTTGGTGTTTTAGACATGAAGTCCTTGCCCATGCCTATGTCCTGAATGGTATTGCCTAGGTTTTCTTCTAGGGTTTTTATGGTTTTAGGTCTAACGTTTAAGTCTTTAATCCATCTTGAATTGATTTTTGTATAAGGTGTAAGGAAGGGATCCAGTTTCAGCTTTCTACATATGGCTAGCCAGTTTTCCCAGCACCATTTATTAAATAGGGAATCCTTTCCCCATTGCTTGCTTTTGTCAGGTTTGTCAAAGATCAGATAGTTGTAGATATGTGGCATTATTTCTGATGGCTCTGTTCTGTTCCATTGATCTATATCTCTGTTTTGGTACCAGTACCATGCTGTTTTGGTTACTGTATCCTTGTAGTATAGTTTGAAGTCAGGTAGCGTGATGCCTCCAGCTTTGTTCTTTTGGCTTAGGATTGACTTGGTGATGCTGGCTCTTTTTTGGTTCCATATGAACTTTAAAGTAGTTTTTTCCAATTCTGTGAAGAAAGTCATTGGTAACTTGATGGGGATGGCATTGAATCTGTAAATTACCTTGGGAAGGATGGCCATTTTCATGATATTGATTCTTCCTACCCATGAGCATGGAATGTTCTTCCATTTGTTTGTATCCTCTTTTATTTCCTTGAGCAGTGGTTTGTAGTTCTCCTTGAAGAGGTCCTTCACATCCCTTGTAAGTTGGTTTCCTAGGTATTTTATTCTCTTTGAAGCAATTGTGAATGGGAGTTCACTCATGATTTGGCTCTCTGTTTGTCTGTTGTTGGTGTATAAGAATGCTTGTGATTTTTGCACATTGATTTTGTATCCTGAGACTTTGCTGAAGTTGCTTATCAGCTTCAGGAGATTTTGGGCTGACATGATGGGGTTTTCTAGATATACTATCATGTCATCTGCAAACAGGGACAATTTGACTTCCTCTTTTCCTAATTGAATACCGTTGATTTCCTTCTCTTGCCTAATTGCCCTGGCCAGAACTTCCAACACTATGTTGAATAGAAGTGGTGAGAGAGGGCATCCCTGTCTTGTGCCAGTTTTCAAAGGGAATGCTTCCAGTTTTTGCCCATTCAGTATGATATTGGCTGTGGGTTTGTCATAAATAGCTCTTATTTTTTGAGATACGACCCATCAATACCTAATTTATTGAGAGTTTTTAGCATGAAGGGTTGTTGAATTTTGTCAAAGGCCTTTTCTGCATCTATTGAGATAATCATGTGGTTTTTGTCTTTGGTTCTGTTTATATGCTGGATTACATTTATTGATTTGCATATATTGAACCAGCCTTGCATCCCAGGGATGAAGCCCACTTGATCATGGTGGATAAGCTTTTTGATGTGCTGCTGGATTCTGTTTGCCAGTATTTTATTGAGGATTTTTGCATCAATGTTCATCAAGGATATTGGTCTAAAATTCTCTTTTTTTGTTGTGTCTCTGCCAGGCTTTGGTATCAGGATGATGCTGGCCTCATAAAATGAGTTAGGGAGGATTCCCTCTTTTTCTGTTGATTGGAATCCTAGTCTCTGATAAAACAGACTTTAAACCAACAAAGATCAAAAGAGACAAAGAAGGCCATTACACAATGGTAAAGGGATTAATTCAACAAGAAGAGCTAACTATCCTAAATATATATGCACCCAATACAGGAGCACCCAGATTCATAAAGCAAGTCCTGAGTGACCTACAAAGAGACTTAGACTCCCACACATTAATAATGGGAGACTTTAACACCCCACTGTCAACATTAGACAGATCAACGAAACAGAAAATCAACAAGGATACCCAGGAATTGAACTCAGCTCTGCACCAAGCGGACCTAATAGACATCTACAGAACTCTCCACCCCAAATCAACAGAATATACATTTTTTTCAGCACCACACCACACCTATTCCAAAATTGACCATATACTTGGAAGTAAAGCTCTCCTTAATAAATGTAAAAGAACAGAAATTATAACAAACTATCTCTCAGATCACAGTGCAATCAAGCTAGAACTCAGGATTAAGAATCTCACTCAAAACCGCTCAACTACGTGGAAACTGAACAACCTGCTCCTGAATGACTACTGGGTATATAACGAAATGAAGGCAGAAATAAAGATGTTCTTTGAAACCAACGAGAACCAAGACACAACATACCAGAATCTCTCGGATGCATTCAAAGCAGTGTGTAGAGGGAAATTTATAGCACTAAATGCCCACAAGAGAAAACAGGAAAGATCCAAAATTGACACCCTAACATCACAATTAAAAGAACTAGAAAAGCAAGAGCAAACACATTCAAAAGCTAGCAGAAGGCAAGAAATAACTAAAATCAGAGCAGAACTGAAGGAAATAGAGACACAAAAAACCCTTCAAAAAATAAATGAATCCAGGAGCTGGTTTTTTGAAAGGATCAACAAAATTGATAGACCGCTAGCAAGATTAATAAAGAAAAAAAGAGAGAAGAATCAAATAGATGCAATAAAAAATGATAAAGGGGATATCACCACCGATCCCACAGAAATACAAACTACCATCAGAGAATATTACAAACACCTCTACGCAAATAAACTAGAAAATCTAGAAGAAATGGATAAATTCCTTGACACATACACCCTCCCAAGACTAAACCAGGAAGAAGTTGAATCTCTGAATAGACCAATAACAGGAGCTGAAATTGTGGCAATAATCAATAGCTTACCAACCAAAAAAAGTCCAGGACCAGATGGGTTCACAGCTGAATTCTACCAGAGGTACAAGGAGGAGCTGGTACCATTCCTTCTGAAATACATTCTTAAATATGGTTAAGTTATACATCATTTTAATGGGCATTTCTCATTTTATGTTTTTTTGTTTTTTTGCTAATGATATTATTTGCTATTTATTTTATGTTTATTTTGGTCTATGGAAATGATGTTAGACAAAAAGCAAATTCAGCCGATTTTCTTATTCAAGTTCAAAACGGATCGTAAAGCATCAGAGACAACTTGTAGCATCCACAACACATTTGGCCCAGAAACTGCTAGTGAATGTACAGTGCAGTGATAGATCAAGAAGTTTTGCAAAGGAGAAGAGAGCCTTGAAGATGAGGAGCATAGTGGCCGGCCATCGGAAGCTGACAAGGACCAACTGAGAGCAATCATCAAAGTGGATCCTCTGACAACTACATGAGAAGTTGCCAAAGAACTCAACATTGACCATTCTATGGTTGTTTTGCATTTGAAGCCAACTGGAAAGATGAAAAAGCTCAATAAGTGGGCGCCTCATGAGCTGAGTGAAAATTTAAAAAATCATTTTGAAGTGTCATCTTCTCTTATTCTACACAGCAACAACAAACCATTTCTTGATTGGATTGCAATATGCAATAAAAATTGGATTTTATACAACAGCCAGCAATAACCAGCTCAGTGGTTGGACCAAGAAGAAGCTCCAAAGCACTTCTGAAAGCCAAACTTGCACCAAAAAATGGTCATATTCACCGTTTGGTGGTTTGCTGCTGGTCTGATCCACTATAGCTTTCTGAATCCCATTGTAAAACATTGCATCAGCAAATTGATGAGATGCATTGAAAAGTGCAAGGCCTGCAGTCAGCATTGGTTGACAGAAATGGCCCAAGTCTCCACGACAATGCCTGACCACATGTCGCACAACCAACGCTTCAAAAGCTGAACCAATTGGGCTACAAAGTTTTGTCTCATCCGCCATATTCTCATCCACCTGACCTCTTGCCAACTGACTATCACTTCTTCAAACATCTCGACAACTTTTTGCAGGGAAAACGCTCCCACAATCAGCAAGATGCAGAAAATGCTTGCCAAGAGTTTTTTGAATGCCACAGCACAGATTTTTTATGCTACAGGAATAAACAAACTTATTTCTTGTTGGCAAAAATGTGTTGATGGTAATGGTTCCTATTTTGATTAATAAAGATGTGTTTGAACCTAGTTATAATGATTCAAAATTCACAGTCTGAAACAGCAATTACTTTTGCACCAACCTAATAATTATGTCAATAATGGCAACAAACCTGTGGCATGTTACTATTGTTGCCTTCATTTAACATTTCAGGAGGATGAAGCAATTTATGAGTAAGAAAATTACCTACTTAGCAAGTACTGGCATCAAGATTCAAACCCAAGCAGTCCAATAAGTGAAACACATATAGAATAAAATCAGCAGTGTTTGTGCTTCATATAGTTCAGTATCCCTAATAATTTGCTTTCACATTAATATAAAAACAGAAATTAACTCATGGTATTTTAAGTTTCAACCTTCAAAGCATTCGTCTGTTAAAGAAATGAAGGCTTAATCATACACATATACACATGTAGACATACACACATACATACACAAGTATAACCATGATGATTAATTTTTATGATTTTCTAAATGTCCTTTGTGAATAATTTAACATAAATGACTTATTTGCTCTACAGAAAAGACATGCATTTGTTAATTCGGACTGACTTCATTTATATAACTGTGATTTTAAGGGTCAACATTTGCCATATAGCTTGTAATAATGAAGGCATTCTGTACCTAAATATGGTAACTTGAAAAATGGAAGGACAAAATAAAAAGGTTCAAATATACTCAGCATCTATTCTAGACAACTTGAGTCCAGACATACAAGAATTATTATGTGAAGCCTATAGCTTCTTTCTTAATTTACCTAATGTGTTTTGCAAGGACGTTACATCACTATATTCTCAGACATTTCTCCTCCTCCATTCTAGACATGAATTCTTGCCAAAAAGTGGTGAAACAATCCAAAGTTTCCATTATTTTAAAGAATGCTTCAGTTTTAATTAAAGCTGTTAATGCTGTATCAGTTTTTCTTTAATAAATAATTCATAACCACTTAACCTTGAATCTTACTCAACACACAAACATACTCAAACACAATCGCCTCAACAATGCTTTAAGAAATGAGGGAATTTTGTATATAGAATGCCAGTATAATCGGTGATTCTCACTTATTAAATATATTATTTTTCCTTTGTGCAAAAACAATATGATACTGAAATTAGAGTTTTGTTTATATGTTTTATGTCTGGAAACATGTACAGTGAAATAGAGAGTGTGTTGAGTTGAGATTAAGAGAGTAGATTTTGTTTTTCCCAAAAGAGAAGTATGTAAGATAACGCATAGCTTGATTTAGCCATACCACAATGTATACATATTTTGAAACAAGATAGTGTACACCATAAATATATACATTTTTAAAATTTTTCAATTAAAAGAAAACCAAAAACCTCTCCTCATATTAGGTCTTCCTCAGAGGCATTTTTTGTATCGTTTTTCAAGACCTAGTGGTACTACTTCATTCATTGAAATAGTCATTGCTTATTTGGGCTCAAGGGAACTAAAAGATTTTATAAAGCTTCCAAGTGGCACAGGATCAGCAAACAATTTTTTACCAACTGATAGATTCTAGTGGACTACTCATGCCAAGACAGACCTTCAGAACAGCACCTGATATTTTCACTCCCGGTCAATACTGAAACTAATAACCACTCCCTAAGCAAAGTAGACATGCCCTATTCAAATAGAAACACTATTTAGGCAATCTTTGCAGCAAACTTCCTCAAATTTACAACTCTAAGACATGAAAACCTTGTAAAAAAAACTTTCCGAAACTTCTAATCTACTATTTTTTTTTTCATGATATTAACCAGTGCTAATGATTCCTATGGACCATAAATGCTTCTAAATTGTATCATTTTAAACCTTAGCCTCACTTTTATTGATATTATTAAATATTATGAATATAGCACAACACAAAGGAAAGGTGTATATCTGCAAACAAGTGAAGAAATTCTGAAGCCAGATTTTTTAGTTTTGTGATGTTGACAAGTAATCAAACTGGGTCCTATTTTGTCATTTCTATAGTAACATGGTACTTCTGTGTTCCTTTCCAGCACTAATATTCTTCAACAATTCTAACTGCTGTGTGTGTGTGTGTGTGTGTGTGTGTGTGTGTACACGACAGCTGGCTTGTAATTTTACAGCTTCAATTTTCCATTATTCACTAAAACAACTGACCTAGGTGATGAAATGAAACATTTAAATATCACGTTATGTCACATAAAGGCAATATTGGCTATCTTCCTTGCAGTCATAAGAGTTTTTTGTTTGTTTGTTTTTGTTTCGTCAGGTATGGTAACAATACTGAGGCAATTCTGTCCCATACTCTCTCACCATATGTCTGCTCTAAATAAAACACTCATGGGAATTTCAGAAAAACATACAGTATGTATACACTTAGGTGATTACAGATGGATCAAAGAGTCAGAAAAGAGCCTCGTAAACATTTATGTAATGCCAAGTAGAATGCAAAAGACAGGTATCGTGCAGACAATGACGCCACTATAATAGAGACATGAGTTGAAATTCTGATGTCCTGTCTTATCTGCGGAGATTTATATAATTTTTTACTGTCACTTATTCTTTATTTCTTCTGTTATACAAAGGAGATGATAATAACTCATTTGTAAGTTTTTATGTAAGAGCTAATGGAGTAATGCATAAAAAGTGTTGGCATATATTAGTGATGTTGGCTTGCAGTTTTCCTGATTTTACCCATTAAAACTTCCTTTGTCTTTCTCATCTTAGTAAATAGCAGCTGCATCCTTCCACTCACTTAGTTCATTCCTGCAACTACTATGGTCTCCTCTCTTTATCGCATATATCACCTCTAATTCACATAGAGAGCATGTTTGTTCTACTTGTTCTGTGTTTTTCCCTGTATGTTACAAGTACCCTAGACCAAGGCACTGTAATCTCTCAACTAACAATACTCTCTGCTAGACAGTTAATGCTCAAAACAAACAGTAAAGTGATATTTTTTAAATGCAAGTCTAATCAACTCATTTCCCTTGGCAAAATCACTCTACTATCTTCTCAATTCGTTTTAATTAAAAATCAATAGCATTTCTATATACCAATAATGATCAAGCTAAAAACAAAATCAAGAACTAAATTCCATTTACAATAGCTAAAAATAAAAATACCTAGGAATACATTTAACCAAGGAGAGGGAACACTTTACAAGGAGAACTACAAAACACTAATGAAAGAAATCACAGATGACACAACAAACGAAAAAACATCCCATGCCTATGAACTGGAAAAATCAGTATAGTTAAAATGTCCGTAATGCTCAAAGCATCTACAGATTCAATGCAATTCCTATCAAATTATCAACATCATTTAATGTAGAATTAGGAAAAAAACTTAACATTTATGTAGAATCAAAAAAGAGCCAGAATAGCCAAAGCGATCCTAAGCAAAAGGAGTAAAGTGAGAAGCATCACATTACCTTAATTCAAATTATAACTGCAAGGCTATAGTAATCAAAACAACATGATACTGATACAGAAATAGAAACATAGATCAATGGTAGACAATAAAGAGCAGAGAAATAAATTCACATATCTACAACCAACTGGTCTTTGATAAAGTCAACAGGATACTGTTTAATAAATGGAGCTGGGAAAATTGGATAGCCATATACAGAAGAATAAAACTGGACCCATATCCCTCATTATCTACCAAAATTAACTCGATTAATTTAAGAAGACTTAAATGTAAGAACTCACACTATTAAAAAAAAAAAAAAGTCATAGAAGGGAACCTAGGAAAACCTCTTTTGTACACCGGCTTGGGCAAAATACTTATGACTGGGTCTCAAAAGCAAATGCAACAAAATGAAAAATAAACAAATGGGACTTAATTGAACTGAAAATCTTTCATACAGCAAAATATATAATCACCAGAGTAAACAGACAACCTACAAAATGAAAGAAAATATTTGAAAACTATGCAGCTGACAAATGCCTCGTATTTGGAATCTGCAAACTCAAACAACTCAAGAAGAAAAAAATTAAAAAATGAGCAAAGTACATGAACACACATTTTTCAAAAGAAGGCATAAAAGCAGTCAACAAACATATGAAAAAATGCTCAACACCACTAACGTTTCTCTAATCTTAATCAGAGAGATGTAAATTACAACCACAATGATGTGTCATCTTACACCAGTCCGAATGCCTATTTTCAGAAAGTAAAAAATCAACAGATGCTGGTTAGATTGTGGAGAAAGGGGATGCTTATACACTGTTGGTGGGAATGGAAATCGGTTATAAACTCTATGGGAAACTGTATGGATATTTCTCAAAGAGATAAAAATAAAACTAGCATTCAATCCAGCAATTCCACTAATGGGTATCCACCCAACGGGAAGGAAATCATTGTGTTAAAAATAAATTTGCGCTTGTATGTTTATTGTAGCACTATTCACAATAGCAAAGTCATGGAATCAACCTGTGCCCATTAACAGAAGATTGGATAAGGAAAATATGGTGTGTGTGTATATTACTTATATACACATACATACACATATACCACATTTTCTTTATCCAGTCATCTTTTACAAATATATAAAGGAATACTAGTAATCCATAAAAAAAAAAGAAAATCATGTATTTTGCAGCAAGCAATATGAATGGAACTGGAGGCCATTATCCAAATAAAGCAACTCAATGTCAAATACCTCATGTTCTCATTCATAAGTGGGAGCTAAACAATGGGTACATGTTGACATACAAAGTGGAATAACAGACACTGGAGACTCCATAGGTCAGAGGGTGGGAGGGAGTTTAGGGCTAAAAAATTACCTGTTGGGTACAAAGTATACTATTCTGGTGATCAGTGTAAGAAAAGCCCAGACTTTATTACTATGCAATATACCCATGGAACAAAACTGCACTTGTACCCTCTAAATCTATAAAAATAACAAACCCCAAAGTTCTTAAAACAGCTCACAATGCCCTGAACGATTAGGCATGTATCCTCAATATCTCTACCTTTTTTCTAGCCTCAGTATCTACCACTTTATCTCCCTTCTTGTTCCAGTCAAAATGAACACAATCCTGAATATACTAAGCAAGTTTCTGTCTCAGAGCCTTTGCACTTGCTCTTCATCTGCCTTAAAGCCTTTTGCCAGATATCTGTATGTCTGTTTTCAAGTACCAGTTCAATTAGAAACGTTTTTTCTAACCATATAATTTACACGAGGTACATGTTCTTTGCCTAACCTTAATTATCTCCTTAGCCCCACCTGACACACTGAACATGTAGTTGCTGGTTTATTGTTTGTCTTTGCTACATGTAATATAAATTTGATGAGTCATGGGATGCTAATTTGTTTCCTTATGTATCCAAGAGTCTAATGAATTTGTAACAGATGATGATAGGAGCTTGATGGATAGTTCTTTAAATAATAAATAAATGAATAAATTATATGGCAGAATGTATGTTCGCAACATTTCATGTGCAAAAGGAAGACTCAGAAACAAAAGAACTCAGAAGAGAACAGAATTACTCCTTCAAAATATGTTCAAAAGAGTCCAGATTTGAGAAAAACTAGCTAATCGGATTTTTTAAAACACCACATGCAAAACACACAACAGGTATTTAAATGTGTATATACACACATATATACAAAATTGCTAATTTACTGAGTTTAGGGTTAATCCGTCTATTTTGTAACGATTTCAACTATCTCACATGGTTATCATATATACAAAGCTTGTTTCATTTCTTCAGAAGTCAACTGAATTAATAGATAAAATAATTATGGAATGAGTAGTGTATGGAAAATGCCCAAGATTCCATTAATTTTGAAGACTAGTGTAATTCTGCAGATTTTTATTTATGACAGAATATAAAGTATTTTTTTGCTTGTTGTTTGTTTGTTTGCTTTTGCCTTTAGGCCATGATTTGCACGTTCATTACCACAAGCAATAGGACAAGAAGTCAATATGGCTTTCTCAAATGATTTAAACATTCCCCAAACCCCTTTATCATTGCCCATCCTTAATGGAAATAAGTGACTAGTTGAGTACCAGAGACAAAAAATAGAGCACACTCATGTGCTCTTCAGAGAAGATTGGATGGTCCAAGAAAACTTGGAAGAATAAAACTTTAAATACAACCACCTCTCGCCTTTGAGTAGCTAACTCATTTTAGGCTTCTAGCTAATCATGACTTCTCAAGAAAGTGTTATTTTCCCCTTATAAATTAGACTTGTTTTATATACCCACCCACACACACACACACACAAATAAAATAGCACTTCTTTCTCAACATCAGGCAGAGTTCTAGCACAGAGGAAATGTTCAATACCTATTAGTTCAATGGGTATATGAAATAAAGAGTGAATAGGGTTGCATATATGGAGGGAGGGATGGTTGAATGGGAAGCTGGATGGATGACAAATTAAATTGAGGAATTAACATAAATATTCTTGAGTTCACAATAAAGCAAAAAGAATGTGGAAGCATGTCAGGTACATTACCTCATATGAATAAAGATATTATCTTTAGGTAGGTGCTTACATAGTAAATATAATGTTTTGCCATCAGGGGAGATTATAGTAAGTGCCACTTTTGCAGAGTAGAAAAGTTATAGACTTGGGAGCTAAGCCAACTTGGTTTCATTTCACAGGTCTACAGCTTTATACTTGGATATCTTTAAGTGAATGTCCCAAAATTTTAAAAGCCTCAGTGTGCTCATTTGCACATATAGGTCTCTATGTTACATTGTTTTTATGAAATCTGGATATAATGTATGAAAGAGGCTAAATATAGCAGTTGCTCAATAAATGGTAACTAATATTATTTGGTAAGGGCAACTTTTGTCAGTAAAGTGTTATCTTTGGTAAACTACCTAGCCTTGAATTCTAAGGTATCCTTTAGAAATATTTTTTTTAAGAAATCAGTGGAGTGTCTAGTTTTATGAAAAGCAAAGTTATATAATTTTACATTTACTGAACTCATTAAAAATGTACCACTTTAGGGAATATGACATTTCACACACCACCTAGTTCTAGGTTAATATATTATCAGACTGGTTAAAATAGAGGCTTTATAATCATGCTTGTGTTTTATTTCCTGCACTGCCACACCCATCAGTTTGATACTGGACAAGTTAGTTAACGTTCTACGACTCAATCACCTCCCTCATCCCCAAAACAAAGGTAGAGACACCTACATCTTAGAGTTGTTGTAATGCTCGAAAGATGCATTTTACACACAACTTTTAACCTATATAAATGAGTTTCCACTCATTAATCTTCACAACAAGCTGTGAGGTAAACAATATTAATATTATCATTTGCAGAAGAAAATATGAGGCACTTAGCAATAAATAACGCTAAAAGTTACAAATCTAAGGAAGTGGAAAGGCTGGATTTCCATCTATGGAATCTGATTCTGGAAGACTCTTACCTATTTCCTTGTTTTGTCTGCCTCTGCTGTCTTGGTGGAAATATACAATGGCACAAAGCCATTTCAGAAAAGGAGAATGAGCAATGTTTTTTTAAAATCCTAAAAACTTTCAAAAGCCCTTCCCGCATGTACAACCTTAGCAGGAGTTCTGTGTCTTGTAAATTAAAGCCAGGCTTCTTTAGCAAGAGTTGGAAACTCAGGATAATGCCGATTGGTTTTGCCATAGTAAAGTACTTTTAATTTCACCTTGGAATTCAAAGGAATAAAATGATTTACTGTAATAAGATGTGAGTTTCACTTATCTGTTGATTCTGTCTAGTCTATAATGTGACATATTTATACTGATATGTATAATATCTAAATAAAAGTGGAAACGGAAGGTCTTAAAGGAAACAGAAAAAAAAAACTGCTTTGATGACATTTATGTGTATGGCCACATTCTGCCATTTATCAGCTCTGTGACTTGGGACGATTCACTTAATCTCTGTATTAGTCCATTATCACATTGCCATAGAAAACTACCTAAACTACTTTGCTCCCCAGAAAACGGGTTTTTCTTTTCTACCACATGGCTGGGCTGCAAATTTTCCAAACATTTATGCTCTGCTTCCCTATTAAATATAAGTTCTGGTTTCAGATGATCTCTCTGCTCATGCATAACAAAAGTGACCTTAGCTCCAGTTCTCAATAAGTTTGTTGTCTCCATCTGAAACATCCTAAGCCTGGAATCTATTGTCCATATCACTATCAGCATTTTCATCACAACAGTTTAACAACTCTCTAGGAAATTCCAAACTTTCCCTCATCTTTCTATCTTTTTCTGAGCCCTCTACACTATTCCAACCTCTGCCCATTACCCAGTTCTGAAGTCACTTCCATATTTTCAGGTATCTTTTTAGTAATGCCCCACTCCCAGTACCAATTTTCTGTATTAGTCCATTCTCACATTGGTATAAATAACTACCTGAGACTCAGTAATTTATAAAGAAAAGAGGTTTAATTAACTCACAGTTCCACAGGTTATAGGACGCATGGCTGGGAGGCTTCAGAAAACTTACGGTCCCGCCAGAAGGCGAGAGGGAAGCAGGCACATCTTACATGGCTGGAGAAAGAGAAAGAGATAGAAAAAGGGAGGGGTTACACACTTTTAAACAACCAGATCTCCTGAGAATTCACTCACTATCAGACAAACAGCAAGGAGGAAGTCCATCCCCATGGCTTGATAACCTCCCACCAAGCCCCTCCTTCAATGTTGGGGATCACAATTTGACATGACATTTGGGTGGGGACACAAATCCAAACCATTTCAATCTCATTAATCCTCAGTTTTCTCTGAATATACAATTCACAAAGTTGTGGCTGTGAAATTGATTCAGGAGTTCTTCTTGACCGCTTTGTTGTACTTGTGACATGAGTGCCCCATTTACTTGGCCCACCATGCTCAACCTCTTGTAGCACAAGGAGCAATTCAGAGAGTGAGTGTGGGTTTCGGCCAGCCCTTCTGGGCATCTGCGGGAGCAGGCTCCAATACAGGCCCCACAGCCCAACCAGACGTGGGTGAATGAGTGCTGCTTTGGGCTCTGGCAGGAGCAGGCTCTGTGTGGGCCCCCATCCCAAGTGGAAGTACCTGTGACCCCAAAGGGCATGTTACAATGTTCTCTTAGCTTTGCCTTTCATGGACAGCAGTGTGTTATCAGCTCAACGGCCCCCTTGCCTCATAACATAGGGTGGCTGCCCTCTACCAGTGAGAGCAAAGGACCACTTTGAAAGCCTTTTTTTGGTACCAACACTCAGTGGGTCCTGAGCTCTTGTCCAGCGTCCAAGAAGAATGAGGTTGCAAAGACACTTGAAGAATGTTGGAGGTGGAGAATTTTATTTAGTGATGGAGATGGCTCTCAGTGGAGAGGAGAGCTGGAGAAGGGATGGAACAGGCACATAATCTTCCTTGAAGTCTGGCCATCTCCAGCTGGCTCTTCTCCAATGTTAAGCCATCCAGCCATCCCTCTGAAGTTAAGTTGCCTCACTACTTGACTTTTCGTCCTCTACCACTTCTCTTCCTTTACCAACAGAGTCTGGGGTCTTTATAGGCACAGGATGGGGAGTGGGGCAGACTATAGGTAGTTTTGGAAAAGCGAACATTTGATTGGCAAAAATACATTATTCAGAAAGAACCAATTGGAAGTGAGTGGGCAAGCAGGGATAGAAATTCTCACTTTGGGCCATGGGTTTCAGGCTTTTTGGCTCAAAGGTGGGGTTTTGCCAGGGACACGCCCCTTTCTGCCTAGAATTTCTCTGCCTCCTGCTTCTATCAAAACAAAATAATGTAAACTAAAACAGTTTCTACAATGTTAAAAAAAAAGATTGTTTTTAGAATGATTAGTGATAAGTCATTCCAATTTCAGTTTTCAATAACTGGCATATTATATCCACTAACACCACTTCACCTTTCCATTTTTGGGGAATGAATTTTTACCTGTGGAGTAATTTTCTAAAGATACATTTAAGCTGTGAAGCTTAAAAGAAAGAATAATTATTTTCCCCCTGAGAGATATCAATCTAATATTTGATGCACTGCCATGCCCCTTTAAAAATAATATATGGAACCTAATTTAGCTTTTAAAAAATGACTCATGTTTCTAAGAAACATGAGTGACTGAGCTGAATATTATATAGTGATACTGTCCAAGGTGATGAAAGTATACAAGCTGTTTTCTGTCACTGAATACAATTTCCGTATCATTGCTTTTTGGTACCTTTGATAAAGTTGTCGTTCATTTCGTTTCCTGTGCCTAAGAGATCTTTAGTACTAAACGTACCTTTCTGTCAATTTTTCTAAATTATTTTATATAATTTGCTGTAGAAGAGAATATTTCAAAACAAGTTTATTCGTATTATTACAATAGAGTCAATCAATTCAATGTAAGAGCCAATGATCCCTTCTAGAATAAGACACAGATTTTGACGGATGGCTGGATAATCTTCATAAACATTGGGGCTTCACTGGCTAGCTGAGGTCGTAGAAAATCTTGTTTTCAGATAACTGAGGTGTATATGCATTTTCAAAATATCAGCAGTGTCAAATGTCTTGGCAGGCCAAAAAGACAGTCTATGATTACTCTTATGAAATATTGTAAAACAGTTCAGCAAATAGACAAAATTCCTAGATTTCATTAAAGACTACCCAATTTCTCTGAACCAAATAAAGTCCTGACATTTGTAGAGAAATCCTAGCTTCAGCTGAAGGTTGTTGCTTAAAGAGGAGACTAATTCAGCTTTCATATCTAGAAATAGACAAGGAAAAAGAATGAATAACTGATTTATTTTAAATATGTATGTTGCTTGCCTTAAAAACAAATATTTTTAGACACTGCACACATCATTTTCGGCACATTTAGATATTTGGACTTAATATATGCTGACAACTTCCTGAATTCCAAAACAAAGAAAGCTGAGAAACAGTTCATTTAAAAATATATTTGACAAGTTTAGATTACTGGGAAGAAAACCCCACTTTTGGGCTCCTGGAATTGTCAGCCACACATGCCTAATTACCCCCTCTATATAAAGGAGGAATGTTTTGTTTAGCCATATTTACAATGTGTTCTTACTTCCAAATTACATGTTTAATCACAGAAATAATACAGCACAATGAATGTCACGCTTTTCACTTTGTTTTTGTTTTTCCATCTCAAACTGAGAAAAGAATACAAAAGCAGGTGAGTATGTAGTTATCAGTCCTAAGCTCTGCTAATTCTTCAAGTTTTTTTGTTACATTCTATGCTTATATAATAATGGAATATTAAAATGCAAATTCATTTTTATTTGTCAGGATTATTTTAAAGGTAGTTTCCTATGGCCAATTTTCCTTACAAAAATAACTGGACCTGCAATAATAATCTGGAAACGTTTGTGCATAATAATGGGACCAAACATGAAAGCTTTCTCACTAATTAGAGAAAAAAATATTCAGTACTACTCACCTACAGTGGGTTTAACTTCCTTCAGAAAAGGTAACTATACTTGCACTTAAGCCATTATTAATTCTTATCTTTGAAGGATTTTGGAAATAATTTTTTCTCTTGAGGTCAGAAATTTCCAGATGTTTAGTTACCTAAAATATAACAGAACTGAACCAACTATAAAAAGTAATTGATGGTATGAATCTTTAACTCTCATATATATTGCCCTACTTGCCACTTTAAAATTATATATAATTATAATACTTTATACTATCTTATAAATTATATATAAAATTATATGTAATTATTGTATATAATAAAGTATAAATAAAATAATTTTATTATATACAATAATTATATATAATATATATAGTTTCTTGTATGTTATTTATTTGATGAAAGTGGAGGTTTCAATACAAAAATTTAAAAGATGGTAGATAAATGTAGGTTTGTCAAATGCTGTTCTTGTGCGATGGATTTTGGCAGGAGAGATCTTCAGCTGCTATTGCAGAACATGGTCTTTAGTCATAGTAGGTTTTATTTTTTAAACAGTTATTTTATCCAATATAAGGCTGAAGTGATGAAAGCAAAGGAGTATATTGAGTTGCTCATTGTTATTCACTGCCTCTTTCAGAACACAAAGAGGAAGTGGGATTCATCGCATATCATAACACCCATGGAGTACTCACACACCCACTCACACAGAAACAACTATGAGGAAAAAATTAAACTGAGGAATATATTCTAAGAACATTTTATTATTTAGTAAAAAATTTAATGTTAGTTTAGGTTCTTTTTTCTTTAATTGCTATCAGAAGTTTTAAGGGTTTGAAATAGGAGATTAGTAATTTCTCTCTAAGGTCATGTAGTTATAAAATTAAAGCTACCAAACTTTACTGTTTAAATTATGGAAAAGTCTAAAAAGAGCCTCCTTTTTCCCTCATTTATTATAAAAGCCCCCATAGTGATTTTACAATTGAGAAATTCTTGTGTTGACTTATTTTACTAACATCTTCCAGATTAATCTTTCCAAAATATAGCTGTTATCATCACAGCATTTTTTGATAGAACATTTTCAGATCCTTCACTATATCTTAAATAAACTTGAAAAAATTATCATCTAATCCATGACTTCAATAATGTTTTTTCTATTTATTATTCTATCCTACTGACCATTACTTCTTTTTCGTAAACAATAGCTCTCCAACTAAATCAAGCTAGTTGCCATTGTGTAAATATACAATTTTTTCTTTTGGTGTATGCTCACTGGTACTTCTACTTGAAATTCCCATATTATATACTTCATAGCTCAGCTCAACTCTCCTTGTAGTTAATTCTCGCTCATTACTCCTTTAGCCTGAATCACCGACTTTCCTAGTGCTTCAATTCTTTCAAGTAACATGGAACTTGAATTCTTTCAACTAGCATAGACACACACACACACACACACACACAGACATACATATACACACACACATTTGTGTTTATAGCATATATTATCATTAGTTAAATAACATATTTTGTTTACTCTTAACCAATCCCTCTCATAGTTTAACATTATCATGAACATAGGCATGCAATAGTGAGTGAAATAATAAATTAGTGGCAAATATTTAAACTTTAACAAAATATAAGTTAATACTTTTTCTCATATCTCAATATATGCTCTTGTGTCAAAGTAAATGATGTTTTGCTTCATTAAATTATTGTTCCTTGATGTAATAATTTGAGTATAAAACTCTATGCTGTGCACTGACTGAGAAACAGAATAGCATAATAATTAAAAGTGTTGGGTCTGGAGTCAGAGTTTAAATCATGGTCTCTGTCCAAAATATGTGAGTGGTCCACGTGTAAATTGTTTAATCTCTTTGTGCTTCAATGTGCTTATTTAGAAAATGTGGTTAATAATAGTACTTACTTTATAGTGTCATTCATGAATACTAGGTAAGAGAATATATGTAACAGTTTTAGGATTGCATCTAACATATAACATGAGACAAGAAATGTTAGCTCTTATTATTGCATACCATACATTTATATTATTTTACCTATTGCATATAATTTACATTATTTTAATGAAATAACAGCAATTTAGTACATTTATTTGCATTGATGTATTTGTCATCTGTGTTTATATACATGCTATCATTAAGTATTTACACATAGGTATAAAACATATATTTTTAAAATTTGTAAGCACTCCAGCAGTTACTGTAACAAATAGTAAGTTCATATAGAATGTAATGAGAAGGAAATGCCACTTTACAAATAGGGCATGCTATGGGGGCATATACACACATATATTGTGATGGTTAATACTGAGTATCAACTTGATTGGATTGAAGGGTGGAAAGTATTGATCCTGGGTGTGACTATGAGGCAGTTGCCAGGCAAGATAATGTTGATTCTCCTCAGGAGCCACCTCCAACACCCCTGTTTGCTTCTAGACCTATAACTTGACTAAAGTCCTAGCGGGCCCCTAGAGGTGAGGTTCAGATGTGACCCATGAGGAGCTGTGCTACACTAGAAAATAACTGCTTTGTGTTTTCTAATTTATGTAAGCTGACATCTGGAGAACACACATGGGAATGGATATTAAGGCTGTGGGATAATGGTGGAAGGAATATAGAGTTGGATCAGGCCAAATTTATTGATTTGGGCCCACTAAGTAGGGATTCTGCATTTAATGCTGCAGCTTGGGGTGTTAAAAAAAGTTCTAATAATTTATTTGCTTGCTTAGCTGAAATATGGATGAAAAGACGGCCCACTGTGCACAAGCTGAAAATGCCTGATCTACCTTGGTTTAATGTAGAGGAAGGGATCCAAAGGCTTAGGGAGATTGGGGTAGTGGAGTGGATTAGTCACTTTAGACCAGGTACTCATCCCAGCTGGGACAGTCCAGAAGATATACCCTTGATCAATGCCTTGCAAAACAGATTTGTAAGGGCAGCACCTGTATCTTTGAAGAGCCCTGTAATTGCTCTTCTCTGTATGTCAGATCTAACAGTGGGAACTGCAGTCACTCAACCACGAAATTTAAATACAATGGGAATAATTGGATCCCCAGATGGCAGGGGCCGAGTGGCAGCACTCAACCTTCCAAGGCAAGGAACCTCAACCTTTCAAAGGCAAGGTGGGCATAGCTACCATAATGGACAGCAGAGGCAAAGTGCAATAGAATAGTCTGACTCATGTAGAGCTCTGGCATTGGCTAGTTAATCACGGTGTTCCTAGAAGTGAAATTGACAGGAAGCCGACTTCATTCCTACTTAATTTATATAAGCAGAAAACTTCTAGGTTGAATGGATAAAAGATTAATTTGAATTACAAAAAAAGAGAATCATGGCCCCTCAACCAATTTCCAGACTTGAGCCAGTTTACAGACCCAGAACCTCTTGAATGAAGGTGAGGCCAGGTGCCCTTGAGGAATAACCCCACTACGCTACCGACAATTTATGCTGTTAATCATTCTCCCATCCTTCCTCAAGGAGACCTCTGGCATTTTACCAGGTAACTGTGCACTGGGGAAAGGGAAATGATCAGACATTTCTGGGACTACTGGACACTGGCTGTGAGCTGATTTCGATTTCAGGGGACCCAAAACATCATTGTGGTCCTCCAGTTAAAGTAGGGGCTTATGGAGGTCAGGTAATTAATGGTGTTTTAGCTCAGGTCTGACTTACAGTGGATCTAGTGGGTCCCCAGACTCATCCTGTAGTCATTTCCCCAGTGTCAGAATTCATAATTGGCGTAGACATACTTAGCAGCTGGCAGAACCCCCACACTGGTTCCCTGAACGGTAGGGTGAGGGCTGGTAGTGGGAAAGGCCAAATGGAAGCCATTAGAGCTACCTCTACCTAAAAAAACAGTAAATCAAAAACAATATCGTATTCCTGGAGGGATTGTGGAGATTAGTGACACAATTAAGGACTTGAAAGATGCAGGGGTGGTGATTCCCACCACATCCCAATTCAACTCTCCCATTTGGCCTGTGCAGAAGACACATTAATCTTGGAGAATGACAGTGGATTATCACGAGCTTAACCAAGTGGTGACTCCAATTGCAGCTTCTGTACCAGATGTGGCTTCACTACTTGAGCATATTAACACATCACCTGGTACCTGGTATGCAGCCACTGACTTGGCAAATGCCTTTTCTTCCATTCCTGTCCATAAGGCTGACCCAAAGCAATTTGCCTTCAGCTGGCAAGGCCAGCAATATACCTTTACCATTCTACTTTAGGGGTATATCAACTCTCTGGCTTTGTGTCATAATCTTATTCGGAGAGACCTTGATTGCTTGTCACTTCCACAAGATATCACACTGGTCCACTGCATTGATGACATTATGCTGATTGGATCCAGGGAGCAAGAAGTAGCAAATACACTGGACTTACTGGTGAGACATTTATGCACCAGAGGATGGGAAATAAATCTGACTAAAATTCAGGGGTCAGTAAAATTTTTAGGGGTCCAGTGGTGTGGGGTCTGTTGAGATATTCCTTCTAAAGTTAACGGGAAATGGATAAGTTGCTGCATTTGGCCCCTTCTACAACCAAGAAAGAGGCACAATGCCTAGTGAGCCTATTTGGATTTTGGAAGCAACACATTCCTCATTTGGGTGTGTTACTCTGGCCCATTTAGTAAGTGACCCAAAGGACTGACAGTTTTGAGTGGGGTCCAGAACAGAAGAAGGCTCTGCAATAGGTCCAGGCTGCTGTGCAAGCTGCTCTGCCACTTAGGCCATCTGACCCAGCAGATCCAATGGTGCTTGAGGTGTCAGTGGAGATAGGGATGCTGTTTGGAGCCTTTCACAGGCCCCCATAGGTGAATCACAGCAGAGGCTTCTAGGATTTTGGAGCAAGGCCCTGCCATCTTACGCAGATAACTACTCTCCTTTTGAGAGACAGCTCTTGGCCTGTTACTGGGCTTTGCTAGAAACTGAACATTTGACCGTGAGTCATCAAGTCACCATGCAACCTGAACTGCCTATTACGAACTGGGTGCTTTCTGACCCATCTAGCCATAAAGTGGGTCATGCACAGCAGCATTCCATCATCAAATGGAAGTTGTATATACGTGATTGGGCTTGAGCAGGTTCTGAAAGCACAAGCAAGTTACATGAGGAAGTGGCTCAAATGCCCATGGAATGCCACTCTGCCTTCTCTCCCCCAGCCTGCACTGATGGCCTCATGGGGAGTTCCCTATGATCAATTGACAGAGGAAGAAAAGAATAGGGCCTGGTTCACAGATGGTTCTATAGGATATGCAGGCACCACCTGAAAGTGGACAGCTGCAGCACTGCAGCCCCTTTCTAGGACATCCCTGAAGGACAGTAGTGAAGGGAAATCTTCCCAGTGGGCAGAGGTTTGAGCAGTGCACCTGGTTGTGCACTTTGCATGGAAGGAGAAATGGCCAGATGTATGATTATATACTGATTCACAGGCTGTAGCCAATGGTTTGGCTAGATGTTCAGGGTCTTGGCAGAAGCATGATAGGAAAATTGGTGACAAAGAAATCTGGGGCCGGGCACGGTGGCTCATGCCTGTAATCCCAGCACTTTGGGAGGCCGAGGTGGGCAGATTATGAACAAGATGAGGAGATTGAGACCATCCTGGCTAACACTGTGAAACACCATCTCTACTAAAAATACAAAAAATTAGCCAGGCATGGTGGCGGGCACCTGTAGTCCCAGCTACTCAGGAGGCTGAGGCAGAAGAATGGTGTGAACCCAGGAGGCGGAGCTTGCAGTGAGCCAAGATCACACCACTGCAATCCAGCCTGGGTGACAGAGGGAGACTCCGTCTCAAAAAAAAAAGAAAAAAAAAAAAAAGAAATTTGGGGAAGAGGTATGTGGATAGACCTCTGTGAATGATCAAAACCTGTGAAGATATTTGTATCCCATGTGAGTGCTCACCAACGAGTGACCTCAACAGAGGAGGATTTTAATAATCAAGTGGATAGGATGACCTGTTCTGTGGACACCACTCAGCCTCTTTCACCAGCTACCCCTTTCATTGCCCAATGGGCCCATGAACAAAGTGGCCATGGTGGCAGGGATGGAGGTTATGCATGGGCTCAGCAACATGGACTTCCACTCAGCAATGCTGACCTGGCTATAGACACTGCTGAAAGCCCAATTTGCCAGCAGCAGAGACTAACACTTAGCCCTCGATATGGCACCATTCCTCACGGTGATCAGCCAGCTGGTGGCAGATATTGGACCTCCACCGTCATGGAAAGGACAGACTTTTGTCCTCACTGGAATAGACACTCACTCTGGATATGGGTTTGCCTGTCCTTCACACAACACTTTTGCCAAGACTACCATCAATGGACTCACAGGATGCCTTATCCACAATCATGGTATTCCACACAGCATTGCCTCTGACCAAGGCACTCACATGACATCTAAAGAAGTGTGGCAGTGGGTTCATGATTATGGAATTCACTGGTCTTACCATGTTCTCCATTATCCTGAGGCAGCTGGATTGACAGAACAGTGGAATGGCCTTTTGAAGTCACAATTACAGTGCCAACTAGGGGACAATATTTTGCAGGGCTGGGGCAAATTTCCTTAGAAGGCTGTGTATGCTCTGAATCAGCATCCAATATATGGTATTGTTTCTCCCATAGCCAGGATTCACAGGTCCAGGAATCAAGGGGTGGAAGTGGAAGTGGCACCACTCATCGTCACCCCTACTGATCCACTAGCAAAATTTTTGCTTCCTGTTCCTGCAACTTCACATTCTGCTGTCCTAGAGGTCTTAGTTCCAGAGACAGGAACACTGCCACCAGAAGACAGAACAATGATTCCATTAAACTGGAAGTTAAGATTGCCACCTGGACACTTTGGGCTCCTCCTGTCTCTAATTCAACAGGCTAAGAAGGAAGTTACAGCGTTGGCTGGGGCGGCTGACCTGGACTATCAAGATGAAATCAGTCTACTACCCTGCAAGGGAGGTGAGGAAGAGTATGCATGGAATACAGGAGATCCATTAGATCGTCTCTTAGTATTATCATGCCCTCTGATTAAGGTTAATGGGAAACTGCAATAGCCCAATCCAGGCAGGATTACAAATGGTCCAGATCCTTCAGGAATGAGGGTTTGGGTCACTCCACCAGGAAAAGAGTTATGACCTGCTGAGGTGCTTGCTGAAGGCAAAGGGAATACAGAATGGGTAGTAGAAAGACACAGTCACCAATACCAGCTGTGGTCACGTGACCAACTGCAGAAACAAGGACTGTAATTATCATGAGTATTTCCTCCTTTTTTGAAAACATGTTTGTGCATGTATACACTTGTACTAAGAAAATACATTTTATTTCCTTTTTCTTTCATCATGTGACATAAGATTTATTGACTTCATATCAGCATGTAAGTATTGTTAACTTTACATGATAGTATTTGCATTTGTGATTGGTGTGTTTCTGGTTGCACAAAGGATAGTTGCATTATATTATGTGTAATTATAACCCTACTATTGTCTTTATCTGAATATTGTGTATGATCTCAGAAGATGTGTATGGGTTCAAGTTGACAAGGGGGGGACTTGTGGTGATTAATACTGGGTGTCAACTTGATCCTGGGTGTGTCTGTGAGGGTGTTGCCAAAGCAGATTAATATTTGAGTCAGTGGGCTGGGAAAGGCTGACCCACCCTTAATCTGAGTGGGTACCAGCTAGTCAGCTGCCAGTATGGCTACAATATAAAGCAGGCAGAAAAACGTGAAAAGACTAGACTGGCCTAGCCTCCTGGCCTACATCTTTCTCCCGTGCTACATGCTTCCTGCCCTGGAACATCTGTACTCCATGCTTTTCAGCTGGGGGACTCAGACTGGCTCTCCTTGCTCCTCAACTTACAGATGGCCTATTGTGGGACCTCTTGATGGTGTGAGTTAATACTTAATAAACACACCTTTATATATATATGTGTGTGTGTATATATATATATCCTGTTTTTTACATATATGTATCCTGTTTTATACACACACACACACACACACACACACACACACATATCCTATTAGTTCTGTCCCTCTAGAGAACCCTGGCTAATACACATATTAAGACAATCATTAGCAGCTAAATGCACAAAATACTAGTATGCAACAGGAAATATCAGCCCAAATCTCTATTTAAAAGACAGCCTACAAAGTTTCAGAGGTTCTGGGGTAATGTGAAGCCATCTAGCTGCATGTGCTGTGGTGTTCTCAGCCACTTCTCAGCTGTGTCACCACACTCAGTGATACGTAAGTGAGGCCAACAGAGCTTTGAGTCTTCCATAGAACTATCACTTGAGCCAACTCTGATGCCATAATCACCACCATAATCAAGCTTCAGGAGGCTATACTGAGAATCAATTATTCATTTTTAATTAAAAGACAAGTAAGGTATCTTTGTTTTATATATTTTTTATCTCAATTCTTCCCTGCTCTCAATCTCCTCATCTCAGACTCTTCCTTAATTCTTCAAATCCTTCCACCATGCCCTTTAAAACATATGTTTTAACTGACAGATCTCTCCTACACCTTAAACTTCCTCTCCACACATTCTTTCTCATAATTCAACTTTCTGAGGGTCATTTCTTCTATAGCTCTCTTAAGGGTGACTACTTATTTCTTCCACACCACATCCCTACCACAGGCCTGTGTCTGGAGGTAGAGGAGTGTTCTACTTGCTCCTAATTGATGGCTTCAGATATTTCTCATTACTTCCTATAATCCTAACTTTTTTGAAACGCATGTCATCTGGCTATACCCCAAGCTATTTTGAAATTTTGTGATCAATATAAAGCTTTCATTTAAGTTTTAACACTTGGGTCATCATACATCTCTTTATTGCTAATAATTGTTGCTTATTATGTAGCCTTCAAGATTTACTAGTTCCAAGGTCCCTACCACTTTAAATTCAAGATCTTTCACATCCTCATTTGAAATATTTTTCTTCATCCCATTTGCCCACCTCATCTCATATTCCTTACCTAGATATTTTTATTACCAATATGTATATGGCATCCAAAACCTTGATTTAAAACAGACTCCCTTACTACCACTTCCTAACATTTCAACTCATTTACTGTGTACACAGATCAACAAGGCCTTAATTTATCTGGATCATACAATTCATTGACTCTACCACTTTTGTGTCTACCACTGTCCACAGGCCTGCCATATACTCTGTATGCAGCTTGTAATTCTAGGTCCATCATCACAATTTCTTCTTTAATAAAATCAAAACACCTAACTCACTCTCCCTCTGTGTTACCCACTTGGCAAAACTCCAATTACGATTACACCCAAAATTCCACCTAATTTTCAAAAATAAGCAAATATCAGCATATATTTGCTTGTCTCCCTTTAAATTTATGACTAAAAATTTGGTTTCGATGCTCAAAGAAACTTTCCAGTAACACATGTTTTTGTTGACAATTTACTTTTCCTGTATCTAAGACAGTAAGTCTACAATTTCTCTTCTTAAAGAGAAATTCTAGGGTCAACTCCCTTAAATTACCTTTATTTGTTCAGCAATATTTTCTCACACATATTTTGGGATTGTGGTTCCATTTGTCTATGTGCCTTTATACCAGCACCATAGTATTTTGGTTACTATAGTCTGATAGTTTAGTTTGAAGTCAATTAATATGATGCCTCTGGCTGTATCACTTTCGCTTTGTATTGCTATGGATATTTGGGCTCCCATTGTGTTCTATATTAATTTTAGGACTGTCTTGTAATACTGTGAAAAACTGCATTGGTAACTTAAAAGGAATAGCATTGCATCTGTAGACTGCTTTGGTCAGTATGGCCATTTTAACAATTTTGTTTCTTCTAATCCACGAACATGATGTACTTTTCCATTTGTTTGTGTCACATATGTTTTCTTTCAGCAGTGCTTTGTAGTTCTCCTTGTACAGATCTTTCATTTCCTTGGTTAGATGTATTCCTAGGTATTTGTGTATGTGTGTGGCTATCATAAATGGGATTGTGTTTTTGATTTGGTTCTCAGCTTGGACATTATTGGTGTATAGGAATGCTACTGATTTTTGTACACTGATTTTGTAGCCTAAGGTTTTGCTGAAGTCATTTATTAGACCTAGGAGTCTTTTGGCAGAAGTTTTATGGTTTTCTAGGTATATAATCATATTGTCAGTGAAGGCAGATAATTTGAGTTCCTCTTCCATTTGGAAGCTATTTATTCCTTTTTCTTGTCTAATTTATCTGGCTAAGACTTCCAGTCGTACATTGAATAGGAGGAGTGAGAATGGACATCCTTGTTTTGTTCCAGTTTTAGGGGTAATGCTTCTTACTTTTACCCATGGAGTATGATGTTGGCTATGGTTTTGTCATTGATGACTCATTAGTTTGAGGTATTTTCCTTCAATGCCTAGTTTGTAGAGGATTTTTATCACGAAGGGATACTGGATTTCATCAAATGCTTTTTCTGCAACTACTAAGATAATCATATAGTTTTTGCTTTTAATCCTATTTATGTAGTAAATCACATTTACTGATTTGTGTACATTGAACCACTTTTGCATTCCAGGAATGAAGCCCCCTTGGTTGTGGTCAATTAACTTTCTATGTACTGTTGGATTTGGTTTGCTAATATTTTGCTGAGCATATTTTCATCTATTTTAATCAGTGATAGTTGCCGGTAGTTATCAATTTTTTTTTTTTTTTTTTGGAATCTTTATCAGGTTTGGTGTCAGGACGATACTGGTATTGTAGAACGAGTTAGGAAGGAGTTCCTCCTCCTTGATTTGTCGGAATAGTTTTGGTAGAATTGGCAGCAGCTCTTCTTTGTATGTCTGGTAAATTTTGGCTGTATATTCATCTCATCCAGAGCATTGTTTGGATTGGTAAGGATTATATTATTGATTCAATTTTATTACTTGATATTGGTATGTTCGGGATTCTTTTTTTCATCCTCTTTCAATCTTGGAAAGTTGTGGATTTACAAGAATTTATCCATTTCCTCTAGATTTTCTAGTATGTGTGCATAGAGATGTTAATATAATCTCTGAGGAGCTTTTCTATTTCTGTGGTACTGGTTGCAATGTCATCTTTGTCATTTCCATGAGCTTATTTTGATTTTCTCTTTTTTTCCTTTGGTAAGCTAGCCTGTGGTCTATCAATCTTATTTATCCTTTGAAAAAGTCAACTTTTTGTTTTATTGATTCTTTTTATGGTTTTTTGGGTTTCAATTTCATGCAGTTATGTTCTGATTTTAGTTATTTATTTTATTCTGCTAGCTTTGGGTTTAGTTTGTTCTTGTTTTTCTAGTTTCTTCAGGTGTGAGATTAGTTTGTTAATTTGAGATCTTTCAATCTACTTGATGTAGGCATTTAGAGCTACAAACTTGCCTGTTAACACTGTTTCTGCCACATCCCAGAGGTTTTGATATGTTGTGCCTCTATTTCCATTCATTTTAGATAAATTTGTGATTTCTTCCTTAATTTTGTTGTTTACTCAAAAGTCATTCAAGAGTCAGTTGTGTAGTTTCCATGTACTTGTGTGGTTTTGAGAGATTTCTATTTTTATTCCACTTTGGTCCAAGAAAATTCTTGGTATGATTCCAATTTTTTTTCATTTTGTTTGATACAGAATTTATGGTCAAGCATGTGGTAAATCTAAGAGTATGTTCTATGTGCAGATGAACAAAAATGTATATTCTGTGATTGTTGGTTAAACTATTCTGTAGAAATCAATTAAGTCCAACTGGTCAAGTTCCAATTTAAGTCCCAAATTTCTTTGTTAGTTTCTTCCTCAATGAGCTATCTAATGCTGTCAGTGGGGTGTTGAAGATGTTACTATTATTGTGTGTATGTATAAGTCTTTTTTAGGTCTACAAATAGTTGTTTTATAAATTTGGTTGCTCCATTGTTGGTTGAAAGCATATTTAGAATAGTTAAGCCTATTGTTGAATTAAACTTTTTATTATTATGAAATCCCCTTCTGTCCTTTACTGTTGTTCATTTAAGCCTGTTTTATCTGATCAAGAATAGTGAGACTTGCTCTTTTTCATTTTTCATTTGTGTGATAGATCTTTCTCTTTCTCATTACTTTGAGCCTATGAGTGTCATTACATAAATATGGTTTTCTTAAAGACAGCAGAGGGATGCTTCCTGTTTTTCATGCAATTTGCCACTCTCTGCCTTTAAGTGGAGCATTTTGATAATTTATATTGAAGATTAATATTGATATGAGAGATTTTTTTCCTGTTGTTGTGTTAATTAGTTGCTTTGTAGTCTTGATTGTATAGTTGCTTTATAGGATCTGTAGTTATGTGCTTGTGTGCGCTTTTGTGGTAGCAGATATTGTTATGTTGTTTCCATGTTTAGAACATCCTTAAGCATACCTATAGGGCTGGCCTGATGGCAATGAATTCCTTTAGCAAATGCTTGTCTGGGAATGACTTTCCTTGTCCTTTGTTTATGTAACTTACTGTGGAAAGATATAAAAATTCTTGGCTGGCATTTCCTTTCTTTAATACTGCTAAAAAGGGGACCCAGTTCCTTCTGGCTTATACGATTTCTGCTGAGACTATTAGTCTGATGAACTTCCTTTTATAGGTAATATGACCATTTTCTCTACCTGCCTTTAAGTTTTTTTTTTTCTTTACATCAACCTTGGATACTCTAATGACTATGTGACTTGGGGATGGTCATCTTGTATATTATCTTGCAGGAGTTCTATGGATTTCTTATGTCTGCATGTTGACCTCTCTAGCAAGAATGTGGAAATTTTCCTGAATTATATACTCAAATATGTTTTCAAAGTTGATTACTTTATCTTCTTTCTCGGGAAAGCCAATAAGTAGTAAATGTTGTCACTTTACATTAACCAATATTTCTCAAAAGCTCTGTTTGTTTTTTAAATTCTTTTTTTTTTTTTTTAACTTTTGTCTGACTGGGTTAATTTAAAGGACCAAACTTTGAGCTCTGAAATTCCTTCTTCTGCTTGGTCTTGCCTGTTGTTAAGGCTTCCAACTGAATTTTGAAGTTCTTGTAGGAAAATTTTCAATTCTAGAAGTTCTGTTTGGTTCCATCTTAATATAGCTTAATATAGTTCTGTTGCCTTTCAAGTCTTGGATAATTTTTCTGGCTTCTTTGAGTTGAATTTCAACTTTCTCTTGAATCTAGTTGAGTGTCCTTGTCATCCATATTCTGAGTTCTATATCTGTCATTCCAGACATTTTATTCTGATTTAGATTCATTGCTTGGGAGCTAGTGGTATTATTTTGAGGTGATGAGAAACTCTGAATTGGCACTCTTGTGCCAATTCCTTCTCATCTCAGGAAGCTGATGATTCGGAGACTTTTTTGTTTGTTTTTATTTTTTTTAATTTCAGTGGTACTTCTTTATTTTTTATTCTTTTTACTCTTGATGGCATGACTGTGATATATGTTGCATATAATCAATTGGCTTTATTTTTGGGTGCTTTCAAGGTGCTGAGGCTCCATACAGGTTCCTTGGCTGCAGATAGATTCATGCAGTGACTTTCTCAGATGTTTCTTATTGCAGTGATGTATTTTGGTTTGGTGGTATATTTCAGGCTATAGTTTAGCAGATGGCACTTAAGAATAAGAGCCAACAGATAGGGGTGGTGGCCGAGGCAATGGAGAGCATAAAAAGTGTCCTCTCTCAGCATGTGTTCACCTTCATTGGGGTTGGAGAGGCTAAAAAATCCTGAGAACTGATTTCTTTCTCTTTTCTTCTTCTTCTTGTTTTTTGAGACTGAGTTTCACTCTTGTTGCCCAGGCTGGAGTGTAATGGCATGATCTCAGCTCACCACAACATTCGCCTCCTGGGTTCAAGCAATTCTCCTCCTGCCTCAGCCTCCTGAGTAGCTGGGATTACAGGCATGCGCCACCACACCTGGCTAATTTTGTATTTTTGGTAGAGACGGAGTTTCTCCATGTTGGTTAGGCTGGTCTCGAACTACTGACCTCAGGTGATCCACCTGCCTCGGCCTCCCAAATTGCTAGGATTACAGGTGTGAGCCACTGTGCTCAGCCGAGAAGTGGTTTCTTTTAGCTCATACTCCTCAGGCCCTAACTGGAAGAGCCACTGCTGAGTATACAACAGTGCACTGAAGAGGTGAATTGGAGGCAAGAGATGTCCCCATTGCAGGGATCATACATCCTACATGTCTATTCCAAGGCTTTTGTGGTGCTACATTCAATACCTGGCACCATGTTCACGTTTTCTTTGACCCAAAAGAGCTTTGGGAGGCTGCACTCCCTCCTTCCTTAGGGGCAGAGTGTGGTGAGGATTAGATTTCCAGGGGAGTGGTATCTGTCTCTCTCCCACTCCTTATCTGATTTTCTATGAGACTAGGTTTAAAATGACATCTTCTTCTCAGCCCTAGGTCTGGGAAAATGCCTGCAGCTTTTCCCAGTGTCTTTCCCTCTGTCTGTCTCTCAGCCTCTCCCCAAGTTAGCTCCAGGGCTTGAGAGAAAAGGGTTGCTCTCTCTTGGCCTGGGTTGCACAGATCCCCAGAGGAAAGGAGAGACATAGAGGGAGAGTAACTACCCCTCTCACGTAGTGGGGCTTCACTCATATATTTATCAGCCAAAAGCCATAACAGGGACTGCTTGCCCACCTTCTCCTCTCCAGGGTCTGGGTTATCCTTGGCTATTCTGGTAAATTATTGTCTTTCTTCTTGAATTAACACTCTCAGAGTTTGTTTTCATGTGCTATTTTCCTGTTTCCACGTGGCTGAGACACACGAAAGCCTCTAATCCACTATCTTCGAAAAAAAAGAAAACTATATATTTCTAAAGATTATATTTTATATGCTCTTTATAGTCTGAGACTGAACATTTCCAATTCATCACAAATATTCTTCCTTTATATATTTTATTTTTGAACCTCCCTTTATCTGCTATTTGCCTCACTCTCACTATCTCTTCTTTGCATATAGGACAGGAGAGTGAAAGTGTTTATTCACAACACCATCTTGATTCAATCTTAGTTTTTTCTGGATTAACTACTTTATAATTTGGCCAGAATTATCAGCATGTATATAACTCTAAAATATATATTTTTAGCTTTGATATTTTTCTTGTGCTTCAGACTTTGCTTATTTCATATTATTATTTAGATTTTTTTCCAGGCACATCTAAACTCACCATAATCACAGCTAATCTCATCATTTCTTTCCCAAACTTGCTCCCCTTCAAAACAAAAGCACAAGTGTCAATAATGGCAACATATTATAACCATTTGTCCAATCCAGAAATCTAGTGTGAGCAACATCATTAATACTTCCTCTCCATGACCCTCAGCTCTCACATTCAGTCAATCCCAGGCCACTTTCATATGCTATCATGTGTCTTCTGAATTATGGCAAGATCTTTCTAATTGGATTCCTTACTTCTTGTCTTGCTCACCACTGGTCCATTTTTCTGGAACAGTCAGAAAGGCTATTCTCAAATAACTTTATCAATTTAATATCCTACCTAACAGCTTCAAGGCATTCGTAATGCTCTAAGCCTAAATATCACCATGAAAAGCATTATTCATTGCCTAACCAATGGCTATTTCTCCCTTTTTTTTTGCCAGCAGAGTCTGTCTTCCACTATATCCACAGACAATACCAGATATCTCCTTTCTTAGATACACTTGCAGCTCGAGTAAGCAAATAACTCAATCCTGGCCAACTGAGTCTGAGGTATGATCTATTAGAGGGCTTCTCACAAACATTTACCTTCCTGACAGAATAAAAGAGATAAGCAAAAATTATTGTATAAGTTTCTTATTGCCCCTTCGGTTTCTGTCATTACTTCTCGTTAATCTATTGAGAATATTGCAGCCATTTAAGAAATATTTTAAAAGAAAATCTAATCGTGACATTCCTCTTCTTACAACCCTAATTTGGCTTCCTAACTGACTCTAAATAGCAAAGTCCACACGGTGGCCTAAAAAACTTCTACATAATCTATACCCACACCATTCCTGTACTCTTTTAAGTCTGTGATCTCATTCCCTACTATCTCTATTCACCCTTTCTAGATCTGCTAACATAGCAGTGTTGGTGGCATAGATCAGTGTACTTTACTACTCTTTGAGGTTATCACAATTAGTTCAGATTGCTCAATAAAGCAATCCCTTACTGAGATAGCTCCTTTTACAAAACAATGTTTTGCTTTTACATTGTACCCTCTTTCTGCGGATCTCAGTGGGTTTTCTCATTTATCAGATAATCTTTATTCATAGAGGAAGTGAGACTGAAAAAGTTGATTTCCTACAAAAGGATGATCTGAGGCTGAGAACAGTTAATTGATCCAACTAAAATCATGTGCTCAGTCAAAAGCTGTCCCCAAAACGTTATTCATTTGACTCTACACCTTTCATCTTAGATTACAAAGTAGTCAGTTTTTGAGCACATGCTGTAACAGTTTGATTCTTACATAAAGACTTCTCAAATAATGGTAAAAGAAATATTGTTATTTTAAAATCTTATTCCTACAAATACTACTCAATTACTAAATACTAAAATTATTAAATATTATAAATACTACTAAATAAGTCAACTATATTTTTTATAAATTATTTCTGAATGTGGTAAGTGAGATTGTATCAAACCAATGCTAGCAACATACAAAAAAAAAATTTGAAGAATCCTGAGAGCTTCTCATGCAGTCAAAATCTGAGGAGGTATGTAGGAGAGAAATACAGAGACATTAAAATAACACTAAACTCCTCTTGCTGTGGCATCTGCTAACTAAAAATGATTGCTGAGGGAACTGACAAGATGAGCAGAATCTCTAGACTGAACTGTGCCAGATTGAAGAGAAAGAAATTGGACATCACAACTGCCATGGCTGAGAGGCCTTGAGAACAATGCAGTCCTAGGAGACTGAAGAACTTGAAGTAAATCCCTTCTAGAGGAAGATAACAAGATCCAAAGCCTCTAATGTCCTCGCAGTTTACAGTTATTAAACCAGAACAATAAAATAACTGTGAATAAAATAATATAATAGAGCATGAGAGGTCAATATAATGAAGGATGAGATGGAGAATTTAAGCAGAGAATGTAAATTTATAGAGAAAAATTAAATAAAAAGTATGCTACTATAATTACTAGTCAATATCAACTCATTCCTCTTACTGTACTTACTGTCTAAAAGATAAATGTTGAAAAAATAATACAAGAAATCCAGGAAGAGAAAAAGAAGACATAGGAAAAAGAGAAGGATACAGAGCATTTCTTATACCATTTCTAATTACTACCATAATTTCTACGGCTTTCAGTCACAAACAACTTAATCCTCAATTGATACTGTGGATTTTTGCACTTGGAATAGACTCACTTTTCTATGACTTGTTAGAAAGGCTAGAAGACTAATGAGCTAATGTTGAGAAAGCATATCAAATGCAAAGTACACATTTTAAAGGCACTACAGATTTCATTAAAAATAAACAGAGAGTTGTAGCGAAAGCAAGTGGAATATGTGCCGAGATGAAGTAGTGACAGTATCCTCATGGTTCCCAGCATCCCCAACTTTGGGAGAATTTACAGTTCTGAAAGTTAAAAATTCATTGGCAATACAAATAATTTGCATTTATACATTTTATACTCAGAAAATGCTAATGTTTGAAATATTTAATCACAGGGTTTTAAATTATAAACTAATGGAAGAATGAAGAGAACTATAAAAATCACTTAGATACTCTATTTAAATAACATTTGGAGAAAAAAACACACAGCCTTATAACTTCTAGGCCTTACTCAAATCACTATGTTTTATGTCCCTTGAAAACTTAAGACTGCTTATATTTTTGTCTACCTTTCTAATGTATCTCCTCAATTTCCATATTTTAACAAATTGTCCAATATGAACCATTAATAAAAGAGAGGAAAGATGCACTCAGAAAATGGCCTGCAGAAGATTCCTCTGACCTAACAAATGTATATTAATTATATTCATTATAGTAAATATTCTTAAGTTATTTAAAATAAATTTTCTAAAACAGTTACATAATCAAATGAAAATGGGTCATTTTATCATATACCCAAGTAGAACTTATCATAGAAATTAGGCAAAATGACATTTAATTATTCAAACAGAAATTAAGAAGAAAATGAAAGAATAAGAGCACTTTACCCTTTTATGGTTATCAGAATATTATATATACAGATATTTAAAACTTGAAAAATCATTTAATTCCAGTATGAATCTAGTCATAATGTTCTAAGAACGTTTCCAAGTCATTTCATGTGTTAATCATAATAATTATTTTTAATATTTTTATAATCTGCACATTCTAAGGTAAAAAGAAGTTTAAAAAGACTGTTCCAGTTGTACTTTGTCTCTTCTAAATTTAAAATGTTGCTAGTCAATAATCATAATCAGTAAATCTTTTAAATCTCATAAAATTAACCACTTTCTAAGATTTTCCTCAATTAGAGTTTTCCTTTATTTAGTAAACAGTTTTGAGAGTCTTCTATATTCCAGCAATGTTTTAGACACTGGAAATACAATAGTAAATAAGACAGGGAAGTCTCATGAAATTAATATTCTCTAAAGAAAAATAGACATACGAGAGGATGTGCATTTGGTTCGCAGCTACTTTAATTGTAATGGTCAGGGAAGCCTCGCAGAGGTGATGACCCATGAGCAGAAAGGAGGCTGGTAAGAAAGAGCCAAGCATGTGAGCATGTGGTGGTGCAGCATCCCAACAGAGGACCAGCAGGTGCTATACAAAAGGGATCTTTAAACGTTTAGGTAATGGAAAGAAAATCACTATGGTTGGAGCACAAAGCAATAGCTATTTAGAGAATGGATCACAGAAGAACTAGAAAGCAGCAAGACCATTTAAGGAACTATTGACATAGTTCAGGAGCAGGGTCATGACGTATGAACCAGATGGTAATAGTAGAGGTGCAGCAAAGTAGTTGGCATTCAGAGCAGATTTATTTGTTGACTTTTAAGTCTTTAATTAAATTCAGTCTCTGAATGTGTTTGCTTTTGATATTACATTTTTAGATTCTAATGTATCCCTTCGATTAGTTTTTATTCCTAATTAATATAATTTATTTGTTTTTCACTTAATAACTAACAACAGTTACCAGGTTGAATAAAAACATATCTGGGTGTTAATAATAAATCAGTAACTCTGAGACTATTGATAATTAAACTTCTCAGACATGGTAATGGAACAGGAGGAAAGCAATAATTAAAAAACAATTTTCTTAAACATAAATTAAATATGGTAGATTTCCCAGCTCTTCAAATATTAGAAGCTAATATGCTGAATAAGTTCTTTTGACAAACTGACTGTAATTGGAAATATGGCCAACAAAATTATTTGTGAATTTTTAATTTTTTGTATTGAACAAAAGCTTCTAAATGCATCTTTAAAAAATATCATGAAACTTTTAACAGGTCTCACTTTCAATATTAGGAGATACAGTTTACATTATATATAAAAGAAAAAGGTTCATACATATAAAATAGTTTTTTTAATGCCGAAAAGCAAAAGCATGTATTTGGAGATCAAAAATCAACTTCAAGTCTTTCTCACTTCTAGCTCCCTTCTATGAGGCAGAATTTTCTTCAAGCCATACTAAATAGTTTTCTACTTTAGTTCAAGTCCTATAAAGCCTAAAATAATATAAACATACAGAATAAGAGAATACCAAATTTCATTTACTGGCTTTGATTTAAGAAAAATATTGAATGCATACTCACTTTAATAGAAGAAGAGCATCTGGACAAATAATGTAGATCTAAGTTGTCACTTTTATGAAACAATGTTACCAGTCATCTCATCTCCTGTATTCTCAATACATTCCAGGAATTTAAAGTTCATATTAATAGTTTCAATAAAATTTCAAACCAATCTATGTGTAGCTACATATATACATATATATATATTTTGTTGTTGTTGTTGTTTTGTTTTGTTTTTGTTTTTTCAGAGACAGAGTCTCATTCTGTTGCCCAGGCTGAAGTGCAGTGGCGTGATCTCGGCTCAGTGCAACCTCCATTTACTGGGTTCAAGCGATTCTCCTGCTTCAGCCTCCGGAGCAGCTGGGATTACAGCGCATGCCACCATAGCTGGGTGTGGTGGCTCATTCCTGTAATCCTGCCACTTTGGGAGGCCAAGGTGGGCAGATCACTTGAGGTCAGAGGTCAAGACCAGCCTGGCCAACATCGTGAAACCCTGTCTCTACAAAAATACAAAAATTAGCTGATCTATGTTTTTAAACTTATTTCAAGCTACTGTCTCTGAATTTTCTTGTCCAGACTTCTCAAATTTTTTTTTATTTCAAGTGAATATTTCAGTCTCTGAAACGATATACTTATCGGTCATAAGCCTCATTTTAGAATAACATTTTCTGTTCCTCTATGATTTTGTAAATACTAATGTGTCAAAGCTGAACTTAAATTCTAAATCCGCTATACCTTCCTCCTCCTTATATTATTTATTCTGTGAGATTTCATTGACAACTATGTGTGTGTGTGTGCGCGCACATGTGTTTGGTACATGTTTGTCCCCACCTCTACAACGCTTTATTTTTAAAAAATTGTAACACATTCAGTTGGGACATATACTCTACATTTGATCAATGTTTCTAGTACCTCCCATTGACCTATACTTCTTTCTTTCTTTTTTTTTTTTTTTTCTGACGAGTGGTGTGGGTACTTGTTTTGATGACTCCATTCTACACCCATGCCTTACAGTTCAGAAGGGAGATAAGTTTCTCGCTCAACTAAAAACAAAATTTGAGAGGTTTTGCATTTTCTTCCAGCCAGCATTCAGTGCGACAGGGATGAAAAAATCAAAAGAAATGAAATGATTTGCAAGAAATGAAATGAAATGAAATGATTTGCCAATATTATGAAATGAAATGATTTGCCCAATATTATGCAACAATATAGGATATGTGTGGAGACAGACCAGGTCCTATGTACCCCTTGATATTTGTTCATACTATTACTACATCATTCATTACATTAAGTATCTGGTAATGGGCCCTGTCTCTTCATTAGAACAAAAGCTTCTGATTCAACTTGTTATCTGACCAATGCCAGAATATAGTGAGCATTTAATAAACAAATGTTTAATTATTTTTCCACTGTATCAAGTGGAATAAGCTGCTTCAAAGTTCCCATCATGCTCTCAGTTATTCCTTTTAGTCATTGTTTTTTCCATCTTTTAATCTTTTTTCAAACTGTACTGTATTTCTATTGGCTGTAAGGTTGAAAGGAAGAAACAAAATATTGTTAATTTGTTTGGGGCCTTTCATCATCTTGGCACATCAGCTGGAAAAGACCAAAAGCAAAAGTGCTTGCCAAAATAGCTTATGTATTCCTGTCAATTTCTGCCTGCTGAAAACATACTTCTTTTACAGCAGCCAGCAATGAAGCTATTTGGAGCCAAAAAGCAATGCCTCTGTCTTCCTTGCCAACTTGTATCATGTTGTGCCTTTGGAACCAAGAGCTAAGATATTTTATTCATCTCTTGTCACCAAAAGAAGTTTAACTGTTTTATGATGTTTTGCAATGCAGGTGATTGGTGGAGCTCAAAACAGAGCTGTTAAACATGATTTGACCATGAAGACTGGAAACATTACATCAGTTTCTCTGAAGATGTACTGTTTTTGAAAGGAATGACTTACTTAGTACCCCCTGAAAGATTCTTATAGATCTACTAATCAAGAAGAAAACAAGTAGGCAATATTAGTAAGTAAATCTCAAACTAGACCATAGTTCTAAAGTCCTAATTATCTAAGCCTGTGACGATATCAATTATGTTACAATAAGCATGGATACATGACAAGTGTGTAGTAAGCAGGATTTTGAGCCTCAGAATGAAAGAGCTAAATTTAACATTGAAAAGGTACTTGATGCAAATGGCTTTAACAGTTTTAAACCATCTTCTAGGACCAATTCCAATAACTGTATTTAACTAAAAAATGTATGGCAGGGCTGCAATTTTGCCAACTCAGTGTTTGTTGCCTGTGTGTACAATGTAATCCCCTTGGAGGTTGGCAACATGGTGGTCCTAACGCACAGAAGACAGGATCCAAAGAACTTATCTTGAATATTTTGGCTTTAAAATATACAAACTCTCTCTCTCACTGAGAGAACCAAGTATCCTGTTTACATTTTGACCTAGAAGATATTAATAGTACCTGATATACCATCTGTTTATAACCTTCCAAATATTTTCCTTAAAAGCTTATTATTTAAATGATTTTCTTTTTTTCTTTTTCTTTTTTTTTTTTTTGAGACGGAGTCTTGCTCTGTCCCCCAGGCTGGAGTGCAGTGGCGCCATCTCATGTCATTGCAAGCTCCGCCTCCCAGGTTCACGCCATTCTCCTGCCTCAGCCTCCCTAGTAGCTAAGACTACAGGCACCTGCCACCACGCCTAATTTTTTTGTATTTTTAGTAGAGACGGGGTTTCACCGTGTTAGCCAGGATGGTCTCCATCTCCAGACCTCGTGATCCGCCCCCCTCAGCCTCCCAAAGTGCTGGGCTTACAGGCGTGAGCCACCGTGCCTGGCCTTAAATGATTTTCAAATATTATTCAACGAATTATTATTTTAGTAAAGGATCAATCAAAAATAAATGCAAAATAATTGAGTCAGGATTTAAATGGCAGTTATAAATTACATCTTTAAATATTTCAAATAATAATTCACCCAAATATTTCACAATTAATGTTTATTATACTATCATCCACACCATTAATTTTGCCCTTTTTGTCAGTAGATTAACCATTTTGAGATAAATAATTCTAAGGATAGACTCAAGAATATTGTATAGAAATGAATCCCTGACTTTAAACAAGTAAAACTGAAACAAATAAAACCAATAAGCTTACGTATAAAATCAAGAACATAATTCTTATGAATATTAAAACTGCTGAGACTATATGTTATGCTTTCTCTTAAAGCTCTTAAGAACTAGTGCATAAGTTCAGGTATTAACTTACTTTGTTTTGTTTTTTGAGTCTATAGAAAACTATAGGTTACCTTTTTCAGATTTATGTGAAAGCTTACTCCAATTTATGTAGAAATTGTCACAGTTAGAAAAAAGACTATATATTTCACTTAACATATACATTAAAAATGAAATTTTACATTTTTTCCTATATGAGTTTAAATTTTTCTAGTCTCTTACAATTTGATGAAATATTAATATCCAATTAAAGGCCAACATAAATATGATTTTATTAATACATAGTATCTTACTGCATTATTCAATGCTTGAAATAAACCTGTTTATATATGGAGAAAATGATTAAGATTAGTGGTACTCAAAGTGTGGTCTCAGATACCAGCAACAGTATCACCTAGGGCCTCTAAGAAATACAAATTATTGGGACCCACTTAAGACCTATTGAGTAGGAAACTCTGTGGTGGCCCTAGCAATGTCTTTTTAAGAAGAAGAAAGGCTCCGATTTGTAGTGTTTACCTATTTCTGGGGTGCAAATACTCCCACTATGCCAATTTCAAGTTGCAAATGTAACACCACTGAATGCAGAGTGGGGAAGTGATATGTAACACTGCCTTTGGGTGATTCTGATATACTCTACAGTTTGTAGATCACTAACTTGGACTATATGGAAGTGTATAAGAACACAAACTTGGACTTTAAACAGTTTTGATTTAAATAGTGTTTCTACCATTTACAGGATTACTAATTTGGTCTTGGTCAAATTATGCAACCTCTATATTCCTTAAGTTTCCTGTCATAAACAGTCACTGAAAGTGTCTACCTCATGATGTGAGAATCAAGAGTTAACTGGAGTAGAGTGGAGTTGCATCTTATACAGGGGTTAAGTTCCAAAGTCAAAATTTAAAGCATAATTGTCTGTAGAACAAAAGCACGCTACAAAATTCTTTTAGCATGTCAGTATATCTAACACAGACTACTTTCCCTCCATTGTAGGAGAGATCTTCATTTCTTCAATTACACACCGGATACAGCTCTTAGCTTTTATTTACAAGCTATAGTATATGAAAATTACTTGTTTTTAACACTAGACTAACACAGACTAATACACAGTAATCATTTTGTGGGAAGTCCATGAAATGAGACCAACGAGAGTGCAGCCAATTCACGTCTCACACTTGGCTCACTACAGGACGTACTAGAATTAAAATTATTTTTGCTATTATTATAATGGCTGTTGTTGGGATTACATTTGTTGTTATTATTATTTATTTTTTCTTTCTTTTAGGGAGTACAGAGCAAACATTTTAAAATTTACTCAATTTAAATTCACTTAATTTAAATTCAGATATTAGTATTTTTTATACCAAAGTATTTGATGCAATTTAATTAATGCAATTGCATTACAATTCAAGTAATAGTAGGTCTTCTACAGGTAACTTGTTAACATTATTATTTTTGTTGGTGGATGTATCTTACTTAAAATCAAAAATGAACAGAGTCTCAGAAGTTTTTCAAAGTCCCCTCACACCCCGAAAAAAATGTTGTAAAAACAGTAGAGATAAAAAGCATAACACATCATCTGGTTTCTTCCCACTCCCTGAGTAAAGTTAACACATTTCTTAAAAGTAGGGCAGTCCATTTTAGTTTTACTACTTTCCTACAAAGACTACATCTATCTTACAGTTCAAATTTTACCAAAATATCTCTTTCTATATTTTATCCCAATATTCTGAGCTGTATAATATCTTGTACCAAAATAAATAATTCCTCTTTACTCTGACATTTGCCCTATTCAAATACATGTACAAATTAACCTACTTCCCCTTCAACTTAGCTGTAAATATGTACTCGCTTTAATCTTTCTTGATAAGACAGCCCTCTAATCAATTTTTGTCCTCTCATTTCAGAGCTAAATTCAATACGTGCTGTAATTTAACTTTTAGGAGAAAGCTTACCATACAGAATGTAATGCATTTTAGTTAGAATTGGAAGATTTAAAGGCACACTTAGAAAAAAACACTCACTACTGTAAATGCATAATGGAGATTTACCTAAAAGACATTGATTTTATCTTGATATATATTCTGAAGCTCATTGATGTTTGAAAACTTTTAGCTCCTATGTACCTGAAAGCAATAATACATTTTTTTCTGGCCTCTTAAGAATTAATGAAGTTTCCAATATACATCCTCTGTGAGCAAAATAAATAAACCTCAGGTTTTTAAGTCTACTGTAATACCTGTCAGAGATATTGGTTATTTGGATGTTTCTTACTTGATCACTGGAGCTGATGGCTGATGATTCTCAAGAAACTGAGAGGCAGATACAACAAGGAAGCTTATGTAATGATTAGCATAACTTTATAAGGAGATTTTTATGCATTTCATTTTATATTGAGAGATAATTAGGAATGCTTATTGATACCTTACGTTCCAGAACACCAAAAATATAAGTATAGTATCCAGTGGCAAAGACTTCCTGACTCCTATACCTTTTCGACCTTGAAGAGTGAGTCCAAGACCAGGCATCACCTACTATAAGCTGACTTAAGAGCTCTTGGGCCTTAAGGGAATATCAGAGGTAATCCAGTACACCTATGGCCTAGGGTGGCAGTGGCTACAGGGTAAACTTCTCTGCCTTTGGAAAGGGGAGAGAAGAGTGGGAAGGAGTGCCTGCTGTGTTTTGAGTGTTAGTTCAGCTGCAGTACCATAGAAAACCAGGTCGACTTCTAAGGTTTTTACTCTAGTTCCTGACTCCCAGCATCTTTGGACCACCCAGGGCCCAGGGAACCTCATCACCCTGAAGGGAAGAACACAGGCCTGCCTGGTTTTGCCATTGCCACTGTTGTGTCACTGCCCAGGGCCTAGAGCAAACGACATAGGTAGTAGCCAGGGAGTGGTGATAGCATGCCTTGGACAAGATCCAGCACTGTGCTGGCTTCAAGTCTGACCCAGTGCAGTCATAGTTGTGGTGGCCACAGGGGTGCTTGTGTTATTCCATCCCCAGCTTTATGTTGCTCAGAACACAGAGAGAGACTTTGTTTGTTCAGGAGAAAGTAAGGGAAGAGAACAAGAGTCTCTGCCTAGTAATCCAGAGAATTCTCCCAGATCATGTTCAAGACCATAAAGACCATACCTCTATAAGTCAGCAAGAGCCACAGTGTCACTGGGCTTCATGTAACCCCTAAAGCAGACTCAGCTTAGATAAAAACACCCAAGTCCTTTCAAATCTCTGCAAAGCCTTCCCAAGAAAGATGAATACAAATAAGCTCAGACAGTGAGGACCAGTATATCTACTAGCATCGACACCATCCAGGAAAACATTACCTCACCAAATGAACCAAATAAAGCCCCAGGGACCAATCCTGAAGAAACAAGAGATATACGACCTTTCAGACAGAGGATTCAAAATAGTTTTGCTGAGAAAATTTAAATACATTTAAGATAACACAGGGAAGGAATTCAGAATTCTATCAGATAAATTTAATGAACAGATTGAAATAACTAAAAAAGAATCAAATAGAAATACTGGAGCTGAAAAAAAATGCAACTGGCATGCTGAAGAATGTATCAGAGTTGTTTAACAGCACAACTGATCAAGCAGAAGAAAGAATTAGTGAGCTTAATGAAAGGCTACCTGAAAATACACACTTAGAAGAGACGAAAGAAAGAATAAAAATTAACAAAGCACACCCACAGAATCCAGAAAATAGCCTCAAAATGGCAAATAGAAGAGTTATTACCAGCTGGGGGCAGTGGCTCACACCTGTAATCCCAGCACTTTGGGAGGCTGAGGCGGGCAGATCACGAGGTCAGGAGATTGAGACCATCCTGGCTAACACGGTGAAACCCCCCTGTCTCCACGAAAAATACAAAAAATTAGCCAGGCATGGTGGTGGACGCCTGCTAAGGCAGGAGAATGGCATGAACCCGGGAGGCAGAGCTTGCAGTGAGCCGAGATTGCACCCCTGCACTCTAGCCTGGGCAACAGAGCGAGACTCCATCTAAAAAAAAAAAAAAAAAAAAAAAAAAAAAAGCAGTTATTAGCCTTAAAGAGGAGGTAGAGAAACAGATAGGTAGAAAGTTTATTAAGGGATAACAGAGAACTTCCCAAACCTAGAGAGAGAGAGATCGATATCCAAGTACAAGAAGGTTACAGAACACCAAGCAGTTTTAACACAAAGAAGACTACTTGAAGGTATTTAATAATCAAACACCCAAAGGTAAAGGATAAAGAAAGAATCCTAAAAGCAACAAGAGGAAAAAAACAAATTACATACCAAGCAGCTTCAATATATTTGGCAGCAGAGTTTTCAGTGGAAACCTTACTGGCCAGGAAGAGTGGCATGACATATATAAAGTACTAAAGAAAAAAAAAAAACAAAACACCTTTTACCCTATAAAAGTATATCGAGTGAAAATATATTTCAAAATTAAAGAAGAAATAAAGACCTTCCCAGATAAACAAATGCTGAGAGATTTCGTCAACATTGGACCTGTACTACAAGAAATAACCAGAAAGAAAGGAATATTAATGAGAAGTAATCATTTGAGAGTACACAACTCACTGGTAATAACACACAAAATACTATAACTGTGGTGTGTAAACTACTCTTATTCTAAGTTGAAAAGCTAATCTATAAACCAATGAAAACAATAACACATCAACTTTCAAGACATAGTAAAATAAGCTACAAATAGAAACATCAAAAAGTAAAAAATCAAGGGGACAAGATTTCGTCAACATTGGACCTGTCCTACAAGAAATAACCAACAAAGAAAGGAATATTAATGAGAAGTAATCATCTGAGAGTACACAACTCACTGGTAATAACACACAAAATATTATAACTGTGGTGTGTAAACTACTCTTATTCTAAGTTGAAAAGCTAATCTATAAACCAATGAAAACAATAACTACATCAACTTTCAAGACATAGTAAAATAAGCTACAAATAGAAACATCAAAAAGTAAAAATCAAGGGGACAAAGTCAAGTGAGTTTTTATTAGTTTTCTTTTTACTTATCTGCTATTTTTTTACATAGTATTAAGTTGTCAGGTGAAAATAATGGGTTATAAGATAGTATTTGCAAGTCTCGTGGTAACCTCAAACCAAAAACATACAATGGATACACAAAAAATGAAAAACACGAAATTAATCATATCACCAGGAAATCACGTTCACTAGAGGAAGACAGGAATGAAAAAAAGAAGAAAGATGATGAAACAACAAGAAAATAAATAACAAAATAGCAGGAGTAACTCCATAGTTATTAATAATGAGTATAAATGGACTAAACTCTCCAATCAAAAGACAAAGAAAGGGCTGGGCACAGTGGCTCACACCTGTAATCCCAGCATTTTGGGAGGTTGAGGTGGGCAGATCACTTGAGGTCAGGAGTTCAGGATCAGCCTGGCCAACATAGTGAAACCCCATCTGTACTAAAAAAATGCAAAAAAAAAAATGTAATAAGTATTCCATGGTGTATATGTGTCACATTTTCTTTAGCCAGTCTATCATTGATGGGCATTTGGGTTGGTTCCAAGTCTTTGCTATTGTGAATAGTGCTACAATAAATATACATGTGCATGTGTCTTTATGGTAGAATGATTTATAATCCTTTGTGTATATATACATATATATGTATATACACACACATATATATGTATACATATATATATACACACATATATTACTGGGTATATATACATATACATATATGTGTATATATGTATGTATGTATATATATACACACATATATATGTGTATATATATGTATGTGTATATATATATATACACACATATATATATGTATATATACCCAGTAATGGGATTGCTGGGTCAAATGGTATTTCTGGCTCTAGATCCTTGAAGAATCATTACACTGTCTTCCACAACGTTAAACTAAATTATTCTACCATCAACAGTGTAGAAGTGTTCCTATTTCTCCACATTCTCTCTAGCTTCTGTTGTTTCCTGACTTTTTAATGATCGCTATTCTAATTGGCATGAGTTTTGATTTGCATTTCTCTAACGACCAGTGATGATGAGCTTTTTTCATATGGTTTTTGGCCGCAAAAATGTCTTCTTTTGAGAAGTGTCTGTTCCTATCCTTCACCCACCTTTTGATGGGATTGTTTTTTTCTTGTAAAGTTGTTTATGTTCCTTATAGATTTGGATATTAGCTATTTGTTAGATGGATAGATTGCAAAAATTTTCTCCCATTGGGGAGGCTGCCTGTTCACTCTGATGGTAGTTTCTTTTGCTGTGAAGAAGCTCTTTAGTTTAATTAGATCCCATTTGTCAATTTTGGCTTTAGTTGCCATTGCTTTTGGTGTTTTAGTCATGAAGTCTTTGCCATGACTATGACCTGAATGGTATTGCCTAGGTTTTCTTCTCGGGTTTTTATGGTTTTAGGCTTTACATTTAAGTCTTTTATCTATCTTGAGTTAATTTTTGTATAACGTGTAAGGAAAGGGTCCAGTTTCAGTTTTCTGCATATGGCTAGCCAGTTTTCCCGACACCATTTATTAAATAGGGAATCCTTTCCCCATTGCTTGTTTTTCTCAAGTTTGTCAAAGATCAGATGGTTGTAGATGTGTAGTGTTATTTCTGAGGCCTCTGTTATTTCCCACTGGTCTATATTTCTGTTTTGGTACCAGTATCATGCTCTTTTGGTTACTGTACCCTTGTAGTATAGTTTGAAGTCAGGTAGTGTGATGCCTCCAGCTTTGTTCTTTTTGCTTAGGATTGTCTTGGCTATACGGGCTCTGTTTTGTTTCCATATGAAATTCAAGGTAGTTTTTTTCTAATTATGTGAAGAAAGTCAACGGTAGCTTGATGGGGATAGCATTGAATCTGTAAATTACTTTGGGCAGTATGGACCTTTCTTTTCACAATATTGATTCTTCCTATCCATGAGCATGGAATGTTTTACTATTTGTGTGAGCAGTGGTTTGTAGTTCTCATTGAAAAGGTCCTTCATATCCCTTATAAGCTCTATTCCTAGGTATTTTATTCTCTTTGTAGCAATTGTGAATGGGAGTTCACTCATGATTTGGCTCTCTATTATTGGTGTATAGGAATGCCTGTGAATTTTGCACATTGATTTTGTATCTTGACATTTTGCTGAAGTTTCTTATCAGATTAAGGAGATTTTGGGCTGAGATGATGGGGTTTTCTAAATATACAATCATGTCATCTGCAAACAGACAACCTGGCTTTCTCTCTTCCTATGCCCTCTCACCACTCCTATTCAACATAGTATTAGATTTCTGGCCAGGGCAATCAGGCAAGAGAAAGAAATTGATGCACTTTTGAAAGTTTACTCTGGCTAGAGGCGGTGGCTCATGCCTGTATTCCCAGCACCCTGGTAGGCTGAGGCAGGCAGATCACTTGAGGACAGGTGATCAAGACCAGACTGTCCAACATGGCGAAACCCTGTCTCTACTTAAAAAGACAAAAATTAGTCAGGCATGGTGGCGTGTGCCCGTAGTCCCAGCTACTCTGGAGGCTGAGGCAGGAGAATCACTTGAACCTGGGAGGCGGAGGTTATAGTGAGCCGAGATTGTGCCACTGCACTCCAGCCTGGATGACCAGAGTGAGACCCTGTCTCAAAAAAAAAAAAAAAAAAGAAAGAAAGAAAAAAGAAAAAGTTACTCTACCAGTGAATTTCCAGATGAAGAAATAGTAAAGTTCTGGTACAGACAATGTCAGTGTTCTTATATCTGACTCAGGCACAAAAGACTCATGAATCTTCCTAGGAAACATTTTATAGATGGCCTAGGAGAAGGAGATTTCTAGTGTAATATGCAAAAATAAAAATGTAATATTCTGGAAATTAATAATTAATCTGGAGGAGCTGTGGTATTTTTAATAGACTGGTAAAAATGTTTATTTACTTTAGAATTTTGATTTAGAGCTAAATCATGTCACCAAATGAATATTAGCAGCATGCAGCACAAGTTAAAAAAGTACAGAAACTAAGAAGCACAAATGATTTCATGTATAGTTATTTTTATTTCTATTCAAAGTGTTACCATATTTAATGCTGCAAATAATATTTCTGTATAATGACATAGAGGAGGAATTCTCTTTAGCTGTTTCATTTATTATTTTCCCACTAATATAGGACTATCATTTATTATTCCTGATCCTGTTTTTAATCGTGTACATTATTACTTATTATTAATAACACTTTTACTAATAGATTTTAATGAGAAGTAAATAATTGCTCCATTAATATAATCACAAGATTATATACTTGTCATAAACTTAATCCTCAACTACTTTCATTAACTATTTATAGGATTTTAAATTGCATTTATTGGGTTTATTTTATATGCAAGCTCTAATATTACAAATATATTTAAGTTTACAATAACTGTTTACAAGGCCCAAATTGCCATATTTTTTTCCCAATCTTTGAAAATTTATTCTCTAATTATGTGATAATAACTATTCAGTGATAGGGCAATTATGGAGTAATTGCTATGTCATTATTGAGTAATAACATTGTAACACCATGAAATTACAGGGTAGATAAATACATGGCAAATTTTACATACTAAAGCATAGTACAGAAAATCAAATAATTATATTGCACTGCTTTTCTACGGTACAGAAAATCAAATAATTATATTTCAAAGCATACAATAAATCACACTAATCAGTTTTCAGTATTTTTATATAGTAAGAAAATTGCTTCAAAGCAAAACCTCTATTGCTTTTTTGGTTAAAGAAACTGGCTTAGTTTTTGTGGTAAAGTTAGCAATGGAGATAGAGTGTGTGATTAAGCATTTATGTTTTTCTTTAAATATCACTACTTATATTACCTTTTACATTCAGTAAACATATTATACTACAAAAGTCAGCTTTCTCAGAAAAAAATTCCCACTGCTATTATTTTTGTGTCATTCTCTCACCGAAATGGACACTAAAATAGAGACAATTAGCTCTTATCATTTTAATTTGTATGCTAAATTTACATACACATTTTCACTTGTATGAAACAAACAAAAACAGTCTACTATGGAAAAGTAGTTTCTCAACTTCAACTGCATATTTTTGCAAGGCTTTAATGTCATGAATGGCAACAGTATTCTAGGGAAAACTGTCCTAGATCAAAGAATAACTAAATTCATAACAAGTAAAATGATTCTAGATTAGATCCTGGGTCATAAAGAAAACATCTATAAAGGATATTATGAGGAGAATTGGGAAAAAGTGAATTTGGGTTCAAATATTAAGTAGAACTATTGAATTGATGTTAAGCTTTTGATTGTGCTACATTATATTGTTTTTATACTGAAGAAAATATTTATTCATTAAGAATTTATGCTCTATCATTAACCACAATGTTCTACCCACTTCAGTTTTAAAAAAACCAAAAATCTGTGTCTATATACACACACACACACACACAATGAAGGGCTGAGGAGAGAAGGAAGAAAGAAAGAGAAAGCAGTAACAGTAAAATATGAACAAGAAGGGTAAAGAGAAGTGGGAGGTGGAAGAGAGAGCGTAAAAAGAAAGAGAAAATTATATATAGATGATAAATACAAGGATGCTTATTGTAGTGTTCTTGAAACATTTTTAGGTTTAATTTTTTTACATAAAATTTAAGGGAAAGTTTCATTTACCTTTTAAGTGTATGAGAGCTTCACTCGGTTCAACCAATATATTCTGACTGAGTAGGAAATACCCAGAAGAATAACACAGAGTTTCTTTTTTTTTTTTTTTTTTTTTTTTTTTTTGAGACGGAGTCTGGCTCTGTCGCCCAGGCTGGAGTGCAGTGGTGCGATCGCGGCTCCCCGCAAGCTCCGCCTCCCGAGCTCACCCCATTCTCCTGCCTCAGCCTCCGGAGTAGCTGGGACTACAGGCGCCCGCCACGACACCCGGCTAATTTTTTGTATTTTTAGTAGAGACGGGGTTTCACCGTGTTAGCCAGGATGGTCTCAGTCTCCTGACCTCGTGATTCGCCCGCCTCGGCCTCCCAAAGTGCTGGGATTACAGGCGTGAGCCACTGTGCCCGGCCAACACAGGTTTTCTTTCATTCAGGAATAATAGTTTCTTGATTAGCATGGACATGTATAGAAATTACCATATTCTACAGATTCATAATGTGTTACTTATCTTGAGCTTGCAAACTGCTTATGAGTGGCCCTAGAAAGGAACTGATAGAGTCTGGACAATGACTTCATAAATCCTAGATTTGCATAAGAAGACAAAAAAGTGAGGAAACCCAGGGATTTTAAGTATAACTAAACGTCAGTGATACATCACAGGATGTTTAAACATATGTTATTCTTAGACTTCTTTCTTCATGTGTAATAGTGCATCCTTTCATTTGATTCAAGTCCCTTACTGTTTTATACACTCCAAAATATTTCACTATGATTCTAGAACTCATCATGATCTTTCATCATTATATGTTGATATGTTCTCAAAATTTTTCTCTAAGTATATTCCTATCTAGCTAAAAATAGCCATAACCTGAGGATACTGCTTTAGCTGCAGTCGTTCAAAGTGGCAGCTTTCATTGACCCTCTTCCATGGCCAACCATATCTTCAGACCTAAGTAAACTCTTAGGTGAATTTCTCATTGCTGCTTCTAGGCTAGAGGATGGTAAACTTGTTCTAAAGAGCCAGAGAGTAAAGCTTAGGCTCTATAGCCGATATGTGGTCTCTGTTGTGGCTGCTGTTGCTGCCTCCTTCGTCTCCTCTTTCTTTTGTTTGTTTGTTTCTTTTTGTGTGTGTCAATAAGAACTTTTTTTATATATACTTTAAGTTTTAGGGTACATGTGCACAACGTGCAGGTTAGTTACATATGTATACATGTGCCATGTTGGTGTGCTGCACCCATTAATTCATCATTTAACATTAGGTATATCTCCTAATGCTATCCCTCCCCCCTTCCCCCACCCCACAACAGTCCCTGGTGTGTGCTGTTCCCCTTCCTGTGTCCATGTGTTCTCATTGTTCAATTCCCACCTGTGAGTGAGAACATGCAGTGTTTGGTTTTTTGTCTTTGCGATAGTTTGCTGAGAATGATGGTTTTCAGCTTCATCCATGTCCCTACAAAGGACATGAACTCATCCTTTTTTATGGCTGCATAGTATTCCATGGTGTATATGTGCCACATTTTTTTAATCCAGTCTATCATTGTTGGACATTTGGGTTGGTTCCAAGTCTTTGCTATTGTGAATAGTGCCACAATAAACACACGTGTGCATGTGTCTTTATAGCAGCATGATTTATAATCCTTTGGGTGTTTGTTTTAAAACACACACACACACACACACACACACACACACACACGACTTACAATTGGCCACACAGGCCAAAGTCTGGATTTTCCCTGTAAGCTATAATTTACTCAGCCTTGTTCTAGACTATAATTTCTTTTTTTCCCCCTAAGAGAAAATTTATTTATTATCTTTAAAGTTATCATCTATTGTTCTCCCAGTTACCAATCCTCATTCACTTTAGCATCTCACTCTCCATCCCTATTCCAGTAATTATTTCTGCAATTACAGATCCATACATAAGATAAATGATCCATTCATCAGTCTTGTCTCTCAGTTGCGTGTATATTTGTTTTCTGTTTTATATCCTTCCCCAATAGCTCAAAACTACACAACTTCCAAATCTCAGGTCCAAACATCTTACTCTCTTTTCACTGTCTTCAAAGTTTCCAACTCACCACTTCTAGTCACTCCACACAACAATTATTACACCACAGAAACCTAGTTTATATTGACTGTATGAAATTTTTCTATTGTTTCCTCTCCTCATATTCTCACTTTTATTTCAGTTTATTGTTATAATCATTGCCTTACACATATCCACAATCCTTCTGCCAACTGTACTCTTCTTCATTGTAGTCTACAAGCAAAACACAGCTATACTAAGATCCAGCACATGGCTTCTTCTGTAGTTGCAATGAGAATCAGCTAGGAAAAATACACAACTGAGCTGATTTACTAGTGATCTAAAACTCGGGTTTCCAGTGTCTCTCCTCAAATTGTCAATAACACCTCCTTCATCCTTACTCTCACCTTAGGATCTTACTTATTATGTTACTCAAGCAATTAAGAAGAGAACACTCACAATTATCCCTTCACACATCTATAACTGTGTCTGTATACTCTACCAACCATGCTGTTGTTTGACTGGAGTGTACTTACTCCCATTTCAGGGATGTACACTGGATCCCATCCCCTCTCACTTACTGATGGACTTCACATCCATAATTTTCTTCTTTCATTTTTTATTTATTTGTGTGTGTGCGTGTGTGTGTGTGTGTGTTTGAGATAGAGTCTCACTCTGTCATCTAAGCTGAAGTGCAGTGGCACAATCTTGGCTCACTGCAACCTCCACCTCCCGGGTTCAAGCGATTCTCCTGCCTCAGCCTCCTGAGTAGTGGGGATTACAGGCGCCCGCCACCATGCCTGGCTAATTTTTTTGTATGTTTTAGTAAAGATGGGTTTTCACCATATTGTCCAGGGTGGTCACAAACTCCTGGCCTCAAGTGATCTGCCTGACTCAGCCCCCCAAAGTGCAGGGATTACAGGTGTGAGCCTCCACACTCAGCCCATAATTTTCCGCTTCTGTTTTGTCTCATCAACTTTTCTTGCTTTACTTGAACGTTACTATCTGGATAGAAACCTGCTTTATGATCTACAATCTTAAAAAGAAAAATCATCCCCTGATTCTATCTTTTTAACTACTATTCTACTTCTATGCAATCCCATGTAACAAAATTCAGAAGAAAGTTTCCTTAAGAAGCTACCCTGTCTCCAGATCCTCTTTTCATTTCTGGAGACCCATTTCAATTTGGCTTTTATGACAGCTTCCCCTGTTATTAAGTGTTTCTATTCATCCTGGAAAAAAAAGTCAATTCCAAATTCACATTGAACTCAAATTCTCATCGGCATTTGACACAGCTGAGAAGTTCCTCATAACTGTTTCTTCACTCAGATTCTAGTGCACCTAACTATTCTTCATTTTTTCCTACATCTTTGGGTGTTTCTTCCTAGTCTAATTTATAAACCTCCTCCTCTTCTTAACTTCATAAAAAGGTTTTCTAGGGTTCAGATGTAGCATATTTTCTTAGTGAAATTTTTTTTTAAGTCTCTGGTTCACTGATTTTCAAGCAAACACTGTGTATATTGTGGAGCACAAGAAGACTTTTTGAGGCGCATACAAATATGGACAGTTTCAAGAAACCCATTTTTCCAGTCTTCATCCTTAATATGCACACTTTACTGAAAATAATCTGCCTGAGAATGTGCTCACAGTGAGACATACTTTGCAAATCCTTTCCCAGCTCTCCTTAAGCAATAGACCTTCCTCCTTGTTACAGAAAACAAAACAAGCAAAAGATATGCACACACATACTACATATATGCACACTCATATATAAAATAGATGTACACGCAATGTTAATTTTCTTTGAAAAAAATTTTAGTGACTTGGTAGAAGGAAATGGCCATTCATGTTTCAAATATTTATCTTTCCTTCTACCTTATTCTACACCTCATACCTCTGTTGACATTAAAATAACCCCCTCCACTAACACACACATGGGAGAGAGAGAAATATATTTAAAACATTCAACAAAAATTACCTGTACCTTGAAACAAGTAGCATGTCAGTTTTATATCTCTGACAATGGGTCCCATGATTATAAATAAAATAAACGTTTTAGTGCTTTTCAACTGAACACTAGCAAAATCAAATATTAGAGCTGTGGCTAGTCTTTTTCCTAATTGTTATGGTACCATTCAAATCAAAGTGAAGGACTGGTTTCTAAATAATTCTGTATTCATTATCTGAAATATGTGTTTATATATTGCAAATAAAACATAATGTAAAGTTGACTTCCTAAAGAAAAATAAATATTTCCAGAGAAAAATGAATACTTGAGAAGAGTTTTTGAAGAAATAATATCTGAAATAAAAATCAGTTCTTGAAACAAACAAACAAAAAATCTTAAAGTTTGGTAATAGAAATGCCAGGTATTAAAGGCTGGTTATCCATCCAACCTCATATCAAATTTCTTACATCAGAATATATTACATGCACTTGGTGATTATGTAAAAATCTCTACAGTGACCTTATTTAAAAAATATTAAGGACACTAATTTTACTACTATTTAATTTTGCTAGCAAGCACCTATTTAGAAATATTTGATTTCTGTTACATTTTTGTATTCATTAAAAACACATTTAACAATGTAGTTCTTCAAACAAAAAGGTCCCTATACAAGATGAAAATTATAAGGTCTACTCTTTATTCTTTGAAAGCTACTCACGCAAATGTGACATTCTAAATATTTATTAATTACTATTAAAACATCATTACTAATATTCTGATTAAAATGACTACAAAATTGATAAGTAATTCCATGTGGACCCATGAAATTAATTTGATACTTTTGAAAATAAAATAACTTTAAAAATCATAGCTATCCATGCTCTATTTTATCTTTAATAATCTTTATCATTTTTTCCTACATAGGCACATTTTTTTTTAGTTTTCCCTTACTACTGTATGTTTCATGCATTTCTAGACTCTCTTTTTTTATTCACTCAATGATAATAAACTGTTATTTATTACTTAAAAATAATTTACTAAGGACATGTTTTCAATTTAGCAACAAATCTTAGAAATGTATTCACTTTAATAAACTATATTATTTTTCATTCAAGGTTACGTTCATCATCCACACATCATAGAGAATATCAGAAGGTACTTAATGTTTCTGATTAAAGGTCAATTCTCATAAAGCTTTTGTTCTTTCACATGCTGTATTTTCTACTTATTTATGACTTAAATATTTACTGATTTTTTCAACTAAGATTTTATTCATTAACCAGAAGTATGTACACATTTTCTCAATCTGTATGTATACAAATCCATCCATACATCCATATCAATTTATATATATAAAAATAAATTTTCTTTGTGTCAATAAATACTGCATATTATTTAGATAAGATATGAGATTTATTATCCTTTCAATCAGGGAGAAGTACCTTTCAAGAATGATTAAAAGAAAACTAATAATTTTATTACTAGTAGTTGGTAATTGCAACCACTCATTATTTTTGCAAGTCTACAATCAAATTTTGATTAGGTTATCTATGTTTTTAGTAAAAAAAATAGCCCAATTATATTGCAAATAATTATTGAATATCATCTTTTTCAGATTTTCAAAATCAAATCATTAAATACAGAGAAAAATATGTGAAACACCTTTTGGTATTTATTTGAAAGCATCAGTTTTTCCTATTATACAGAAAGAAGATAGGAGACGCCATCATGGGAGTTGACATCCTCCACAACAAGGACCGAAAGGTTCCCCGCAAGGAGCCCAAGAGCCCGGATACCTACCTGAGGCTGTTGGTCAAGCTGTACAGGTTTCTGGCCAGACGAACCAACTCCACATTCAACCAGTTTGTGCTGAAGAGGTTGTTTATGAGTCGCACCAAGGGCCACCTCTGTCCCTTTTCCGGATGATACGCAAGATGAAGCTTCCTGGCCGGGAAAACAAAACGGCCGTGGTTGTGGGGACCGTAAGGGATGACGTGCGGGTTCAGGAGGTGCCCAAACTGAAGGTGTATGCGCTGCGCGTGACCAGCTGGGCCCGTCGCGGCCCTGGACTACCCCAAGGGCTGTGGCACCGTCCTGCTCTCCGGTCCTCTCAAAGGCCGAGAGGTGTACCGGCATTTCGGCAAGGCCCCGGAAACGCCGCACCAAACCCTACGTCCGTTCCAAGGGCCGGAAGTTCGAGCGTGCTAGAAGCCGACCGGCCAGCCAAGTCCACAAAATCTAACCCAGGGCCTGGCGCGGTGGCTCACGCCTGTAATCCCAGAACTTTGGGAGGCCGAGGCGGGGCGGATCACGAACGAGGTCAGGAGATTGAGACCATCCTGGCTAACACTATGAAACCCCGTCTCTACTAAAAATACAAAAAAATTAGCCGGGCGTGGCGGCGGGCGCCTGTAGTCCCAGCTACTGGGGAGGCTGAGGCAGGAGAATGGTGTGAACCCAGAAGGCAGAGGTTGCAGTGAGCCTAGATCGCGTCACTGCACTCCAGCCTGGGCAACAGAGCGAGACTCCGTCTCCAAACAAAAAAAATAATAATAACCCTGGATCCTACCCTTTTATTAAAAAGATTTTGGATGCCGACCAAAAAAAAAAAAAAAAAAAGATACAGGTTTGACCTAGTCACATATTCACAACCAGCAGCATGCTAAATACTATAGGAGTTAACAAAAAAATCATTAAGACATAACCCCATCCTCTAAGAAATACAATGTTTGTAGAAATAGGGTAAGAAATACACTGTAATTGTGTATAATTTCGATGTTGACCAATATTTAAGTAACACTTTATAATACTTTTCAATCATTAAATTTTTAATTTCTTGTAAATTTTCAACAGAGTATCTGTTTCACATTCCTTACTTGGTGGATGTAGAATGAGAGCCAATGATTCTTCACCATCACACAGCCGGTTATCGAGATAGGTAAGCCAAAAACTTAAGTCTCTTGATTCATAGGCAGAATGCTTTCATTTATACTGTTCTGAGATTTAATTTAGCACCAAAAATCTATTGTAAATGCTATTGTTAATAATAATAAAAACTGACGAATTAATGAAATTCTGTTCTCTAGCACAGTTATATATATATATTTTAATAAAACATATATAAAATATATAACATATATAATATATACATTGTAATAAAACAAAACCTTACTCTAAGAGAAAGTTTATGGCCATCCTTATTAGAATTTTTAAATAATGAAAGTCTTTCTACAAGAATAGGATATTCTAAAGAATGGAGATACATCATATTCTTCATTTTATCTTCAGCACATGGCACTTAGTAAGAGGTAAATATTTATTAAAGACCACCGCACTTTTCTGTAAGCCTGGCTGATTCCTTATGAAATTCAAACACTCAAAGTGTTTATATGCTTTCACCAATAAGTATACTTAGTCTGACACTCTAAAAGAAAATGTGCTAGCTTAGTTATTTAGGCAAAATATTTCTTCCATGAATTAGCAGAGTTAATGCTAAATATGCTTTGCTATTGGTAATTTAGAAGGTTGATTTTATCAATAGGTGAAATCGGTATGCTAGAGTCTTGTAATTTCATCTGCTTAATATTGAAGTATGCTTGGAATTTCAACAACAAAGAATTACTCTGTGGATAAAAGATATCTACTTCTGCCCAAAGCAGCATAATAATCCATATCCATCATGCAAACTTCAAAGTTAGATATAAAATCAACTTGATTTTGATAATTACCAAATCCATATAAGAAAGTACATACATTTTGGAGACTTTTATTCTGTTTGCCGCTCTTCTTGTACTAGCTGTTATCTTAAATTAGTAATTTCACATTTTTGAGAGTTTCCATATAAAACATAAAACAACATATAAATCATATATAAAGAATTTTATAAAGAGCAGATGAAAAATCATGATCTGTATAAAACACAGTTGATCAATGATGGTAAAGGGATGTAAAAAGCACAAATTGTGGCTATGTCAGATAAAGTATTTTTCCTTTATCAAAAAGGTTGAGGTCTATATTTGAGTGACTCATTGGTACACTTGGGGGTTGGAAAAAAAATGGCCTTGTGACATTCACAATTTTTTTAATATCTGAGCTACACTGTAAAAAAACACATGACATTTAATTGTTATAATGCATGTAAGTAAACAAACAGAACAAAAATTGACACAGAGCTAGTAAATTGGTCTTCATTTTTGTTTTTAAATTTATTTTAGATCTACAAAGTGATAGTAATTTATAATTCAAATAAAATTAGTACTCTGAGATTGAAAATAATTTACCTCATTTTTCTCTCTCTACTAAACATGATACACTGTATATCATATCACTTAATGTGTTTGCACAGTATTGATCCAGTGAATTTTGATACTGACAAGTAATTATAATACAAAATTTAAAAATAATTAGATGCTCAGAAAATCAATCCTATTATAATTTTTGAGAACATTTTTGATCAAAGATTTCTTAATTTATTTAAGTAAAAAGTTAAGTAAAAAGTTATTTAAGTAAAAAATTATTTAAGTAAAAAGTTATTTAAGTAAATTGTTATTTAAGTAAAACGATAAAATAATTTGTATTATTAATATTTTATAGAAAACACAGAAAATGTTGAAATGTACAATACATTCTTTTAAAAAATCACATTTAGTTATTCAAATGCAATTTGAGTTTATATGTGTGCTCCTATTTACTCAACAGCAATTTAAAATATTAGATAAATTTGCTTTTATTAATTATGTGTCAATTTATAAAGGAATTATGTGAAGAACAAATAATTTGGGATCAGATAAAAAAGTTTTTAATTCTGCCTTATTTATTTCATGCCGTGTGCACCTTGGATAAGTTACTTACCTTTAAAAAAAATAATTCTAACTTGTAGAGTAAGGGGCACCAAAATCCTTAAAATCTAAATTTTAGTTATCAGATACAGGTAATTAAAGAAAATATTCTGCACAGCACCTATCACAGAAGGGGCAATGATCACAAATATTATGATGATTATAATATAATATTCTTTTATAAAATATTACCAACTATGTTGTCCAATGTAAAAATTAATGAACAGTAAGTACACATTTAAATATTCCATATTTATATAGTCTTTAAACCTCAAAAATAACATTTTTGTTGCTTATTTTCTGGGAAAAAAAAAAACAAAAAAAAACTCCTGTATATTTCTATTCATCTGGAATACACCAGTTTGTAGTTAACTGAATGGAACTTACAAGCAAAATATATAGGAAAGATTTGAATTAGAAATAAAATAATTATGGTAATGTTCTATTTACCCTTATAGAAGGATAAGAATTGAAAGATATATGAAGATACAGTTATTGGTAGAGTAGAAAATGGATCAAAGATCTACTAAATTTTAAAACATAGAATTTCCACTACTAATTACTTCTTACTAAATAATTAACTCTTTTTTAATTAAGATAAAGTGAAGAGTTAAAAGTATAGTGAGGCATTGCTCTGCTAGGAATAGAAGAAGGGTCATGAAGGTACAACATTCAGGATTAAATTTGTTCTGGGTATTTGCCAATCCATACGAAGTGGCTGAAAGGTTGGATTGTACTTTGGACAGCCTCATAATTCTAAGAAAAAAAAAAGTAAATGCAGTAGACTTTGGTAACCACTCCCTTCCTGCAATACAAAGAATTCCAATCTAAGAGTAAAGCTGAATGTAATAAACTTGGCATCCCTACATAGTGGAGTCTATCATAAAATAATATGAATAGTCTGGACAGTTCCAAACCATGCAATTGAATTAAGGTAATTAATGATTGCTAAAGTCTACAGATAACAGGCAGAAGTAAATTACAAACAATTTCTGGAGTAAAAAATCCGTTACAGATAACGTAATCCTCATCCTCAAATTTACCTCTGCAAGTACTTTTTCAGTGACAGTATACTACAAACACAATCCCATTACAGATAACATAATCCTCAGCCTCAAATTTACCTCTGCAAGTACTTTTTACGTGACAATATACTACAAACACAGTCAAATGTAACCAGGAAAAGAAGGTAAATGACATGAGCCAGGAAAATGACATGAGCAGGAATTTCAAAAATAAGAATAAAGAGAACAGCTCAAAAGAAATTACAAATATTGGAACTATCAGACAGAGACTGAAGATAACATTATTTATTTCAGTCGGGCGCTTTGGCTCACGCCTGTAATCTCAACACTTTAGGAGGCCAAGGTGGGTGGATCACCTGAGGTCAGGAGTGAGACCTGCCTGACCAACATGGTGAAACCCCATCTCTACTAAAAATACAAAAATTAGCTGGGCGTGGTGGAGGGCAGCTGTAATCCCAGCTACTTGGGAGGCTGAGGAAGGAGAATCATTTGAACCCAGGAGGTGGAGGTTGCCCTGAGCCAAGATCACACCATTGCACTCCAGCCTAGGCAACAATAGCCAAACTCAGTTTTAAAAAAAAATTATTTCTACATTCAAGGAGATTAAAAACTAAGATTCAATAATTGGATAGAGTACCAAAAATATAAAAAGAGACTTAGCATATTGAAAAATATATAGATTATTGCAGTGGATAACATAACAATCTAAAACAAAGACTCAATGGACGTACTCAAAAGCATATTATGCAAAGCAAAGGAGAAACAATACATTTGACATTTGGCCAGAACAAACAAAACAGAATGCAACATTTAGAGATAAAAGTTCAAAAATTTTTATATAGGAGAAAAGAAACAAATAGCATATTGGTGAATCTCTAGCATATGATTAATTCGAGTCCCAGAAGTGAGGAGTATATTGATGAAACAGAAATAATACAAAAGGTAACATATGAAAATTTTCTAAAATGCATGGATATGACTAGCCCATTTTTTCAAGATTTTTTTTGCTGCTAAGTGGAGTGGATACAAAAGACAATCTACACATCAACCGTCAAAATAAAACTAAAGAAAACTCGTCAAGTAAAAATATAAAAGAGCTCTTATTTTCAAATTAGTAATAGTGACATTTACAGATGATTTCTCAACAGTGATGGAAGCCAAAATATAGTGACATGATATTGTCATTTGAGAAAAAGAAAATAACTGCCAATTCAGAATTCTATGCCAAAGAAAATTATGATTGAAGACATGATGTTGAAATAAAGACATTTTTAGGCAAACAAAAACAAATAATTTACTATCAGTACAAGTAAAATAAGAGGGATTCTTAGGAATATTCTTGAAAATAAAGGAAAATTATACCACATGGATTTTGGAAGTGTGTAAAGAATAAAATATAATGAAAACATAAATAGTGGGGTGAATTTAAGTAAACACTGACTTTATAAAATACTACTAATAATGCAGAGAAAAATCATATAAATTATTAGGTATATTTAGAATTATAGGCTCTAAATACTTTATTTTCCTTGAACAATTTCAAAATATCAATATTAGGCTTTGATAATTTGAATATTTGTTTTCATTTTCAAAATAGCTAAGTTTAAGAAGTTATTATACTCAAAACTTTTGGAAAGAAATATCATCGACCTGAATAGCATTATCAATCAGCTTTACCTCACTGACATTTACAGAATACTCCATACAACATTATTGGAATATACATGATTTTCAAAGTTCACATGGAGTGTTAACCAAAATAGATCACATTCTGGACCATAAAATATATCGTAATAAATGTAAGTTAATAAAAATCTTATATAATACGTTCTCAGACCACAATGGAAATAAGCTAGAAATCAATACTAGAAAGATAACTAGAAAATCCTAAAGTACATGGAAATTAAACAACACACTTTTAAATGACACATAAATAAAATGTCTCAAAAATAAATTTCACAAATATTTTGAAGTAAATGAAAATGAAATACAACATATCAAGTTATGTTGATATAACAAAGTCTTTCGTAATAATTTTATAGTATTAAATCAATATTACTAAAATGAATAAATATCTGAAAACAGTGATCTAAGCCTCTATCTCAGGAAACTAGAGAAAAAGCAACTTTAGCCTAAAGCTTGCAGAAATAAAGCAGTGGTTAAAATAAAAGTGAAATCAATAAAATTGAAAAAGTGTAACAATAGAGATAATCAGTAAAATTAATAGGTAGTTCTTTGTAAAGATCATTAATGGTGACAAACTTCTAGCCAAGTTAACCAAGTACAAAAGAGAGAAGACACAAATTACTAATAACATAAATAAAAGAGGGGTCAGCATTACTGATCCTATGGACATTAAAAAAAAGGAATATTATGAACAACTCTTTTTTCACAAATTTGACAACTTAGACAAAAATGACCAATTCCTTGAAAGACACAAATTTCCAAAACTTACAGAAAGATAAAGAGATTGCCTAAATAGGCCTATATCTATTAAAGAAATTGAGTCAAAAAGTAATAACCTTCCAAAAAAGAAAGCAACAAGCCCAGAAAATTTTTTAGTGATTTCTACCAAACATTTAAGAAAGAAAATATACAAATTCTCTACAATCTCTTCCAGAAAACAGAGATGGAGGAAACATTTCCTACATATCCTCATGGATAGAATTATTCTAATACCACAACAGATAAAGACATTACAAGAAAGAAAAACAACAGACTATATCTCTCATGAATGTAGATGCAAAATCCTCAATAGATGTTAGCATATCAAATCAAACAAAATATAAAAATAAAGTACAACCTAGTAGCATTTATCCAATGATACACAGATAGGTCAATATTTGAAAATATGCTAAGATAATTACCTCTCTAGGAGAGGTAATATGAATACACTCTTCTTAAACGTGAACTGTGCACAGTGACTTTCTTCCAAAGAATAAAGTGTAGAAAGGGAGAGGGGAAGTGTCACTTCAGAGTATAGAAAGATAACAAACAGTATCTCAGCAAGGTGATGAGGGTCATTATCAAGAGTCATATATCATGTAAGTGAAAATGGCACTTTACTTCTGGGATCTTCTTTCCTCCAATTCATAACCTCTGTCTAATCATGAGGAAAACATCAGGTGAATTTTTTAGAGAGGGGCGTCCTACAAAATATATGCCAAGGTCATCAGAAACAAGGAAATTCTGAGAAACTGTCACAGGCAAGAGGAATCTAAAGGGAGATGACAACTAAATGTAAGGTAGTATTCTGGATGAGGTCCTGGAACAACAACAACAATAATGAATTACATAAAGAATCTGAACTATGGACTTTAGCTAATAACAATGTATCAAATATAGGCCCGTAAGTTAACAAATAATTGTATGATACTAATGTGAGTTGTTGATAATAGGATTTGAAAATATTTTTCTCATTCCATAGGTAGATTTTTTATTCTGTTAATTGCTTCCTTTGCTGTCCTGATTTTTAGTTTAATTTAGTTCCACTTGTTTATTTTTGGCTTTGTTACCTGTGTACTTTTGGTATCATATTCATAAAATCATTGCCAACGTCAGCATCATTAAGTTTTTTCCCAGTTTTTTAGGAGTGTCATAGTTTTGGGTCTTACCTTTAAGTTTTAGTCTAATTTGAGTTGATTTTTCTGTATGGTATAACATATAGAATGGGATACATTTTTTTTTTTTTTTGCAAACCACACATCTGATAAATGGCTAATACCCAAAATATATGAAGAACCCTTATAACTCAACAGTAGCAAAGCTAATACTCTGATTTTAAAAATGACCTATCAACTTGGAAATACATTTCTCCAAAGAAGACATAAAAATGGATAACACATATGAGAAAATATTCAATGATATTTATCATCAGAGAAATGCAAACCAAAACCACAATGAGATATCTTCTCAATCTGTTGGGATGGCTATTATCAATTTCAAAAAATGCAATATGTGTTGGGAAAGATGTGGAGAAATCGGAACCCTTGTACGCTATTGGTGGGAATGCAAAATGCTGCAGCCACTATGGAAAACAGTATGGGCGTTCCTCAAAAGTTAAAAATAGAGTTACCCTGTGATCCAGCAACCCCACTTCTAGGTATTTATTCAAAAGAACTGAAATCAGGATCTCAAAGTGATACATGCATGTATAAGATGAAAGAATTGCTGAAAATTAGTGTGTAGTTAGAAAAAGAAATGTGATATAAATTAAGTAGAAATAAGAATGTGAAAAACATAAATTAATATAATTAAAAAATTACAATTTTAGATGATCTTAAAAATAAGTGGAAATTATTTTCGAAAGCTTGATATGATTTGTAAATATCTATTATGAATGATCAGATAAAATGAGAAAAGTTACAAATAATTCAGAAATGAAAAGAGAACATTGCTACATATACTTTACACATTCAAATGTTAATTAGAATATAATATGAAGATATTATTTAAATAAGATCAAAAATTATGCATAATAGACAAATTATAGAAAAGTAAAACTTACCAAAACAGACACAAGAAATAATAAAGTATTAAAATAGGTCTAAATCCTTTCAAAATAAAAACATTTAGAAATCTAGAAGTAGTAGAAAACCAATAAATACAGGCAAAATGTTCTCAAAGAATTCAAAATCACAGTGATAGGCCATTTCACACCTATTAAAATAAATGAAACAGGCCAGGCGTGGTGGCTCACACCTGTAATCCCAACACTTTGGGAGGCCAAGGCGGGTGGATCACGAGGTTAGGAGATAGAGACCATCCTGGCTAACACGGTGAAACCCCATCTCCACTAAAAATACAAAAAATTAGCGGGGCATGGTGGCTCATGCCTGTAGTCCCAGCTACTTGGGAAGCTGAGGCAGGAGAATGGCATGAACCTGGGAGGCAGAGATTGCAGTGTGCCAAGATCGTGCTACTGCACTCCGGCCTGGGCGACAGAGCGAGACTCCTGTCTCAAAAAAATTAAAATAAAATAAAAGTTAAAAATAAATAAATAAATAAATAAATGAAACAAATTACAATGCCAGATGTGGGCTGTGAGGTATACAACCAGGAATTCTCATCCATAACGTCATTGGCTAATGGTCCTAATTATTTTGGAAAATAGTTTGTCATTGTCTAGTAAAATTGAAGATATGCTTAAGTGATGCTGTTCCAACTCAATTGCAATATGTTAACCAAACAGAAATGAATGTATTTTTGCACAATCAAACATAAACAAATATAGTCTACACATATTATTTATAATAGTCACCAAATAGAAACAACCCTAATGCCCATAAAAGATACAAGTAATAAATAAAGTGTTGTATATTCATCCATTGCAATACTACACAGGTATAAAATGAACAACTACAAATACAAGCAACCCAACAGATGAAACATAAAAGTTTGAAGTAAAGAAACCAGGCGGAAGGGAATTCATAGTGTTTTATTTCATATTCATTAACTTTAAAAGTAAAAAAGACAAAAAGAATGGTTTTGAAGATAAATAGGTTTTGAAGATGAATAGATGAAATTATACATATTAATTAATGTAAAACTTGGGGAAATGGAGAAATGAGAGGTGACTGAGAAGGAGAATGGAGGGAGGCTTCTGAGGCTTCAATGTTCCTTCTCTTTTTCTTCTATATAGTGACACAAGTATTCTCTTTATCATAATTTGTTAAGCTGTACATTTATATATTTTGCATTCATTATAGTTTATAAAAAATTAAACAAAAAATTACAGCTTCTACAATTGCACATCGATTGTGTTTGCATCTGTGGTATGTTTCAAGCTGTCACAGGCAGCAGGTTGAATAAATAAATCAATAAATCATGAGGTAAATTAAGAATACATCATGAGATCAATTTAACCACAATGGTTTTATTTCCGATAGCATTATTATTATTATTATTATCATTATTATTATTATTATTATTATTATTATTTTGAGATGGAGTCTCACTCTGTCACCCAGGCTGGAGTGCAGGAGCACGATCTTGACTCACTGCAACCTCCGCCTCCTGGCTTCAAGCGATTCTCCTGCCTCAGCCTCCCGAGTAGCTGGGATTACAGGTGCGTGCCACCCTGCCCAGCTAATTTTTGTATTTTTAGTAGAGACGGGGTTTCGCCCTGTTGGCCAGGCTGGTCTCGAACTCATGACCTCAGATGATTGACCTGCCTCGGCCTCCCAAAGTGTTGGGATTGCAGGCGTGAGCCACCGCACCCTGCCTTTCTGATAGCTTTTATAGGGTAAATGAACAAATTGAATTCGAGTCATCGATAATGCATATCCTCTCTTATCAGACATGTTTGTTTTCACTACCCAGAGAATGCTGTTCACACTCACCAACTCCTGCCTCCTCAACAAGGTTCCTTTCCTCTGTGCTCTGATTTCAATTAATGGCAAAACACCATGTTCCTAAGCCTCAGTTACTTAAACATAGGCATTTTTTACTTCTCAGAGCTTAGTGCCCTTGTAGTGATAATAGGTACTCAGTGGCATTTGGTTTTCCTTCATATCGTCTATGGAATATTATTGCCCTCCTTTATACTCCAATAGCCATTACTCAAGTTCTCATCACTTCTTATTTTCTACAGTGGCTTCAATTACTGATTTTAAGCCCTCTATACTGTATATATAAATATTCCACATGCTGATGTAAAATTATTTTATTAATATTAATGATATTTATTAAGGTTTTATATGCCAATCTCTAAGCTAAATTTTTTTTTTTTTTTTTTTTTACACAATGACAATTTTAATCCTGCATTTTCCTGGAGTAACATCCACTGCTGGCTATCTATGGATTGTAACTGCATTTGCTAAGAACTGTGAACACGAAGAAACTTTACATGAAGTCACATGTTGATACAGGCACACAGACATCTTTCAGCATCAACAGACTACATACATAACGCATACCAGATAGTCTCGATGGATAAATCTGCTTCACCTGTAATTCTATTTAGTGAAATCCACAGTTAATGGAGAATTCCATTTTTTAATTTTACATCTTTATTACACATTTTTCTAATACTTTATTTTCAAAAAACACTCAAGATTGTAATTTGCATAGCAATAAACAAGGGTTCTAAGTTTCTTAAAAGTGTCCATAGCAATTTAAAACACCACAAGTCTTCTTTCCAATTTGCAGCACCTGACTTAAAGTTTAAATTCATCTAATACATCATTAAAACTGTCATTTTCTCTTGTGAGAAGACATGTTTCAATTGCTATTTCCAGGACTATATATTGAGCATGGGTGTACAGTATTTTTAACTGGTTAGCAGAATTTTACTCACGTAATTTATAGCCAGAATAAGAACCTCTAGCCTCTCTGAACAGCCTTCCACTCAGAACAGATGATGATGATAAATGTCTAAAATGTATCTGGGGTACTCCACTTGACATTACCAAACGTGCTTCCAAATAATCTTAGAAAACATGATTCTTTAAACATATGCATAATATTCTACCACACAATGCACCATCACTTCTTTAACCATTTCCCAATTGTTCATTTATAACATTTGCAATTTTTTATTATAAATAATATTGTGATGAATACTTTCATCCATAAGTTTTATACAAGGCTGATTATTTCTTCTAATGTCTTCTAATATTGAAGAAGTGGCTTACTGGTTCAAACAGTGCACATACATGGTTTTAAGGCTTTTAGTATACTTTACCAAATAATCTCCAGAATAGCTTGAATAACTCCTACCAACAGTATGTTATTGTGCCTATAGGGTGGACTTCATAACAACAAAGCAAATTCAACCACAAATCTATTAGATTCTCACCCGTCTCAAAACTATCACATCAAAGAAGCAAGGAGACATGTTACTGGTGAGGAAGCCAAATTCAAATTCTTTTAAAAAATCACTCATAAGCTAAATATTTTCATTCTTCATCTTATTGAATATTCATTTAGTTCTTGTATCATCCCAATGATGTCATTTTCTGCATTTTCAATGAAGAAAATAAGTAAATAAATATTAAGTAGATTGTCAAATTACACAACTGGTAAGTAAAGGGTTGGGACTGAAACCCAAATCTCATGCTCTAAATAGTGCATTTTCTCCTTGCTTACAAAATAAGGTATGATCAAATAAAAAGTTCTCATGTCACCAGCATTGTCAGGCATTAACAATTCTCTGCAATCTGACTCCAGTCTGTAATTTCAGCCCTATCACCAACTGTCTCCATTCACATAGACTCATTATTTCCAATCCCAGTCACATCTTCCTCTGTGCTTTTGCAACAACAATTCTTTTGACCTGTGCATCTCATCTCAAGTCTCCAATTAAAACATCACCTTTCTGTCAAGGCCCTACATACATATAACCCCCTCCAAGAAGCTTTCACTAACCTATCAGTAAGAATTATCCCTCCTTGTACTGTCCTTCCATAGGACTCTACTAAAGCCTCTATGAATATTCTGTTTAAATTTGTTTTATGATTCATGCACATATCATCACCTGTACTGTCAAAACGTGGTCTAAATGTCAAAAACCATCATAATCTATCCCTGCATGCTCCTCCTGCCTCCTCCTACACGGTACACCCATTCATTCTAACAAATAACAACCATTGGTTTCTTGATAATCCTCCCAGGCAGGTGTTTTTACCTCTGGTCCTTACTTTGCTTTAAATGTACTCCACCAACCATCATCCTCTATTTCTATCTTCCCCACTCCTGTGTGGATTTCTAGTTCTACTTCAATCAGGAATCCAGCTATTTGTCGGGGTAGTCTTCTTTTTCATCCCAAACCCCAGCACTTCAGCCTCTCCCCACCTTCACTTGCTATATACTTGCCCAAGTCTTTGCATTATTTCTTCATTGATTTTTATCACAACTTGTATCTATTACACTAATTTGCAAAATTGTTTCTTTCTTTCTCCGTCTCTAAACTTTAGCTGCATAAGAATAAAGACCACATTTTTTCCCTTTCGTTTGTAACAGAATCCTCAGTGCCTAGCCTATGTCAGGAACATAATAATCAATACATTCAATTATTTATTTATTTATTTTTGAATGGACAGTTTCTTGTTGATTCTGGGCAATGCCTTCTTCAGTACTTTGCTCAGATGTCAGGATTTTCAAATTGACTTTCATAATGAGAGGATTACACTGTGTGAAATTTCATCTAAGGAATAAGCAGAACAGAACCATTTCATCATAGATTTAAAACTGATTTGGTCTCAGTTCCTAAGTAATGGAAAATAGTAGGCTTATCTAAATGGAATAGGGCTATCTATCTAAATGTTGTTATATAGAGGACAATCTCCATGCATCATCCTTTATTTATCCTGTTTTAGATGTAGTCGTTGTAGCAAGAAAACATAAAGTGTATGCATCATTCTGTTTCTCTTTTTATCCATTTTTTTCTCCATAAATTTTTTGGGGTTTTTATTTATTTTTTTATTTTTTTATTTATTTTGAGATGGAGTCTTGCTTTGTTGTCCAGGCTGGAGTGCAGTGGCGTGATCTTGGCTCACTGCAAGCTCTGCCTCCCAGGTTCGCTCCATTCTCCTGCCTCAGTCTTCTGAGTAACTGGGATTACAGGCATGTGCCACCACACCCGGCTAATTTTTTGTATTTTTAGTAGAGATGGGGTTTCACCATGTTAGCCAGGATGGTCTCGATCTCCTGACCCCGTGATCCACCTGCCTCGCCCTCCCAAAGTGCTGGGATTACAGGTGTGAGCCACTGTGCCCGGCCTCTCCATAAATTTTTGTCTTCATTCCATATATTTGTGAATATCTGCCTGTTTCTTTCCTGTCAGTTACTTAGCTCAATAATCTTAATTGCATGGTCATAATTTTAATACTTATGACGCCTAACTTGCAGGCCCTGCTCATAAGTTATAGAATTTGTACCCCTGACACACTTATATTAATACCTTTTCTCCATCCTGGTTTTTCCATCTGTTTCTGTCACCTGTCTTTTTCTTTTTTGCTCTTCTATCTTGTCTGCCAGCTGGTGTTTACCTAATGATTTTCAGTCTTTTCTGCCTTTCCAAATAATATATATATGTCTCTTTGCTAGTAAATTGTCCAGCTGTGGATTTCTAAATAGCTTTAGCCTAGTCATGGGAATTTTAACTTGAGGCTCCAGAGTAAAACTTGGCAGTAGAACCATATACCCTTAGAATGTCCTTGGATACTGTTTCAGATACACTGAGGATCCTTGGACAGGGTTCTCTCTCTCTATTCCAACTTCAGTGTGTGTGTGTGTGTGTGTGTGTGTGTGTGTGTGTGTGATCTTTTTTATATATTTATATATATTTTATTATATATTTATCCGATAGCTCTTTTCTCAAATTAGACAAACTCTATGTAACTGGAGCCTGTGCCCTTTTGCCCATTTTCTCTCTTTGTGATTCTTAAGGAACTATAAGTTTCCTGCACTGATATAAAGAGATCCAAACAACACTACATTAATTTCAGAATTGGATTGATTTTTACATTTTCAAAAAATATGATTAGCCATTGTAATGACTGCAGATCCTTCTAAGATTCAAAGTTACTAGAGTCTAAAGAATATCATGAGAAAATAAATGCATTTTTATCTCCTAGAAAAGCACCAACAATTAAAGCTTATGACCAGATTCTGAGTTTGGAACACAATCACAATTCCAGGAAAATGAAAGAAAATATGATGCAAATGTAACAAAAATTACCTGTGGCTTCTAACACAGTCAATCTTATAGTCAAGAAGTGTCAAAGACAGGAAGTTTGCCATTTATGTAGGAATTACGCTAAAATACAGATTGGTGAGAAGTAATAATTACAATGTGGATGTAAAGAAAGATGGTTACTGTGCCTTTAAAATTGAGAAATAGTTGATTTGCACTGAGCAAACAGGAATTACTAAGGGCTTTGAAAAATAGGCAAATCTCGTAAAGTTTGTGTGTGTGTGTGTGTGTGTGTGTGTGTTCGTGTATCTTTTTTTCTCTCAAGCTCTTTTGTTTATATTAAATATAATCCTATCAGGATTTCTCCGGCTTTAACATCTAAGAAGCATATTTTCAAAAGCCATTTACCACAAACTAGAAGCTAAACAGTATACCCAAAGAAATTTTCATACCAATGTGGCTGATTTCACTTGAGATAAAAGGTAATGTTATTTTAACATTAAACATAACTGTCCATCAAATGTTGTTTTTAAAATTTATTGAAATAGTTTAATATTCTAGCAATACAGATTTATCTTTTCAGTCTTTTTAATTACTATATTTTCAGTTGAAATGAAGTCAACTGTGGCAATTAGCTTTATTTTATATCTGGGTGTAGTTCCAATTGATGTGATTATATCATATCCTACTTACTATTTACTGGAATAAGTTTCTTCCTAGCAATCAATATGTGACTTATTACAGTCATATTCTGTTATTATTATTGTTGCCTTAGAGCATAAATGAATATTGTTTCTGAAAATCTATCTTTGCTTTTTCCAGTTTTTTCTGAGAAAAGAATTGCAAATACATAATTTTATAAATAATCTTGCAAATAAGACATTTCAGCTAAAATTTAGTTCGAGCTTTCTTAATAATTTCATTGTAGTAGTCTTTTTTCAAGTCTATCTTTTTCAGAACAATAACTCATACTGGTATAACTTCTGTGAGTAACTTCTAGGTCTACCAAAAATACAAGCAATTGTAATCTCATTTGCTGAATAGTTGTTGTAGATAAAATATTTACTTATAAGATTTTGTCTTCACTGGGACAAAGGGACAAGTCTAGAAATAGAGCCTGGCAATAAGACAGATTTCTCTTTCTTTCTTTCTTTCTCTCTCTCTTTTTTTTTTTGGAGTCTGGCTCTGTCGCCCAGGCTGGAGTGCAGTGGCACCATCTCGACTCACCAGAAGCTGTGCCTCCCGGGTTCACACCATTCTCCTGCCTCAGCCTCCCAAGTAGCTGGGACAACAGGCGCCTGCCACTACGCCCAGCTAATTTTTTGTATTTTTGGTAGAGACGGGGTTTCACTGTGTTAGCCAAGATGATCTCAATCTCCTGACCTCATGATCCGCCTGCCTCAGCCTCACAAAGTGCTGGGATTACAGGCATGAGCAAACGCGCCCTGCCAATAAGACCGATATCTAAAAAAATGAACTCTCAGGGAATAGCCAGAAGGCAGAAATTCTAGTTGCTTTGTGGGACACTGTCAAAGAGAAAAAGAAAGGGAATATTATACCAGTAAGAGATTAAGAGATAGACAAGGGTTTAGGAGGGTTACCAGACAATTTTTATGTTGGAGATCTCTGACCAAGCATAGGTACTCAATGACTGAGTAATTTTGTGGATTAATTAATGTATCATAGTGATGAAAGGGGGGATCTTGGTGCAGGAAGAAACTGGATACCAAACAGCGCTCCAGGAATAAGCAAAGATAAGACAAAACCAATCTGTTTCATAAATGAATTAATAAGTTGGCTATGCAGCTGTTATGAGGCAGAAATTGGATGTTCATCTATATATTGTAACTGTGAATGCCAGGTCACAATCATTTGTATCAGCTGTCTCTACTTGACAGTAATAATAATAACATCAATAGTTAATGAAAATAAATATTTTAATAGACATTTTATATATTATGTGTGTAAATTCTATAGTGGCTTGGTAAAATACATAACATTAACTACATTTTAAAGATGGGAAATTTAGGATTAGAGAAGTTAAAAATGAAATCCATGGCTGTTAGATCTTAGAGCCCAAGACTATAACCACTGACGTAAATATTCAACTAATAAGTATCTGGACTGGAACGTGAGTGTGAATGTGTTATAAAAATACAATTCTACTAGTGTCTTTTATCTTACTCTTCCCATGGCTTGAGAAGTACTTTACCTGGCTTTTTAGAGACTAGCATCAAAGCCATCACTTCAGTCCCTGACATATAAAGAACCCAAGTAGTCCACCCTCCCTGAGTTTTGTTAAGTATTTTTCACTTATAACACTTTTTGTCTAACTAAAATATCTTATTTATGAATTATTTACTCATCATTTGTCTTCCTGAACTAAATGTAAGCTCCAAAATAATGATGTCTGTTAGTTCACTGTTTATGTCTTTATTACCAATCAGCAGCAAATGAGAGTCATTCAATAAATATTTGTGAAATGAGTAAAAAGAAATGACATGTAGATGTTTATATTCTCCCAAAATTCATATGTGAAAACTCTAGCCCCAAAAGGGGTGGTGTTAGGAAGTGTAGCCTTTGAAAGGTCATTAGATTTAGATGAGGTCTTGAGGGTGGAGCCCTCATGAGAAAGAGTTCTAGTCTCTTTCTGTCCACTTTGTGAGGATCCAACAAAAAGACATCTATCTTCAAGACAAAAAGAATGTCCTCACCAGACAACAGATCTACCTGCACCTTGATTTTGGACTTCCCAGCTTCCAGAACTGTGAGAAATAAATGTCTTATGTTTAATCAGGAAAGAAAGGGAAAGGGAAGGGGAAGAGAAAGAGAGAGAGAGAGAGAGAGAAAGGAAAGAAAGAAAGACAGAAAGAAGAGAAAAAGAAAGAAAGAAAGAAAGAAAGGAAGGAAGGAAGGAAGGAAGGAAGGAAGGAAGAAGGAAGGGAGAAAAAAGAAAGAAAAAAGAAAGAAAGGAAGGAGAAAGAAAGGAAGAAAGAGAAAGAGAAAGGGAAGGAAAGGGGGAGGGAGGAAGGAAGGAGGAAGGGAGGGAAGTGTAGGAAGGCAAAACCAACAAACATAAATTTTTACTCAGTACCATCACACAAATTTTTAAAGTGGATAGCTTTCAATGTATGCAACTATAGAAAATGAGGGAAAATCTTATACTTTGCTGGAAATGTAGATTGTTGGAATTATTATTGTAAAAATAATGAGAAAGTACAAATTAGAATTGTCTATATATGTATAGCCTTTGACCTAATCATCTTTCTTTCTAAGAAACTTTCTACAGTGATTAAGATAAAAGAGTATAAATACATATATAAGCTATGCATCATAAAAATTATACTGTAATTTGTAAAATCTTAAAATTTAAAAGAAATGTAAATAAAGTAAATAATAATCAAACGGATCACAGTTGAATAAATTATATCAACTATTTTGTAGCCATAAAAAAAGCATCAAAATATACTATTTCTAGTATCTCATTTATTCTTAGTAATGTACGGTATAAATTAAAAATTGTAAACTTTCATGAATAAAAAGGCTGAAAAACACAAAGGTACTTTTCAACTTATAATGCTTTAATGTAATCTTAATTTCAAAAATAATATTTTTGGGGCAATCATTATAGGAGAAACACGAAAAATTGATTTTAAAATTCATTAATACTAATAATATGAATGTGATATAATAACCAAATGAAAAGGAAGAAATGTTATTTATTTTGACTACGAATAGGGATGCAGGATTAAGATTTGTCCTAACATTATTACATATTAAAACTAGAATAACTTAAAAGAAGTGATGCTGCTATAAAGTGAATATGAAGATCATGAGAACTAAATGAATAGAGTTTAAACAAATAACATTACATAAAATACTTTAATTTGGTATACAATAAACATTTCCAATATATTATAAAGACAGTTATTCAATATATGATTATTTAAGAAATCTGCCTTATCAAAAATTAATTCTCATTTGATAAAATGATGAAACATAAAAATAACACCATTAAAATATGAGAATATTTGATCAATTATGTTATCTCTGGAAGAAGCAGAATAAAATTTAAAAGCAATGAAATAAATTATGAAAAAAGTTTGAAGACATATGTATCTCAAAAAAGCAATAATCATTATTAATTTTAAAAGATTTAAAAGTTAGAATAAAAGAAATTTTAACGATAATAAAATATGTATTAAAATAAAACAACCATGTACAGTTTTATGCTTACAAATTAGCAAAGAAAAAAGCAAAATATTTAATGTCAGTGTGCTAACTCTGGAATCATTGTGGAAAGGAAAATTAGCTTAACTAATTGGCAAAACAATTGGACCGCATACAACTTAGAGATTTGACCTATTGACTATGTTACATAAACAATAAATTAAGAAAATAGTGTATATCTAAAAAATATCACTCAAATAGTGTTTTAAAGACTAACATAATAAAAAAGAAAACTCCATAAGTAAATTATCGTATGGGAATATACTTAAACATAATTGACCCAAACACCGTAATTTCTAAGGAATAAATGTGTTTGCAGTTGTCCCCCTTTATCTGAAGTGTCCCTTTTTGCTTTTTCAGTTACTCCTGGTCAACCACAGCCTGAAAATATTAAAGAAAAAAATCACATATATAAAAAATTCATGTGTACAATTGTGCATTCTTCTGAGAATTGTTATAATTGTTTTATTGTTGTTGTTAATCTTTATTGTGCTTAACTTCTGAATTAACTTTATCATTGGTTAATTTGTATTTTTTTGTAATAAAAAAATCTTAAATTTACTCTTGATAATTTGAAGAGTGTCTTATTATTTGAAAGATGTTCAATTTTAAGTGTACATGATGAAGAAATACACTTTTTACAAATTCAGCCTTAGCAGTCATTGTTCCTCTTTATACTATCTCTATTCCTTCTTCAGTCAGTGGCAGAATGACCTTTTATAATTAAAACGTGATAATCTGTGTTTCTCCTCTTCTTTTAAATTTAAGTTTTAAATTGGCATACAATAATAACTCTATGTACCTATTAACAGGATATATAGTGACATTTTGACACATATAATCTATAGTAATCAGATCAGGGTAATCGGTAATCAGCATATCCATCATCCTAAACATTTATTTTTTTTCTGTTGGGAAAATTCACGATGCTCCTTCTAGCCATTTGAAACTACATAATGTCTTATTGTTAATTATAATCATCCTACAGTGGTATTGACACTAGAATTTATTTCTCCTATCTAACTGTCATTTCTTCCCCCTACTCTTCTCAGCCTCTATTATCCTCTGTTCTACCAAAAGAACATAGTATATATAGGGTTTGGCACTATCAACAGTTTCAGGCATCCACTGGGGTTCTCAGAGCATATTCCCCATGGCTAAGAGGGAACTACTGTACAATGTTTTTAAAAATAAAATAGAACTCAGAATTTTAAATAGAGTGTGATGAAATGAAGCTCTAGGATTGTAGGAAAATGTTAACATGGTTATCTATGAAATGTGGAATTATGATATATATTTTTTTCTTTATTTATCCTTTTCTGTATTTTCCAGATGAATTGGGAGTATGACCAATAGAGAAAAAAATCCTAAAACTCTTAATTTTTAGGTGACATTTCCAGTCAGCATTATTATGTTTTACCCTCAGAAACACCTTTTTATTTTGTGAGCACAGTATGCCATTCTATATGGAGAGGTTTCTGCCATAGATGTATTACGGGACGTTCACTAATAATATCTTGTACCCTAAAAACCTGATCTTCAAAGTTGATGATTTGGGCAAATAATTATAGCTTATGTCATAAGGATTGGGCAGATACAATATGCTACTCCTTCTGCTAGAATTTTTGCGTAGTTATTTATCTTTTTCACTACAATCAAGGTTGAGAAACATTGGCATCTATTTTCTGAATCCCTGCCAATAGAAACTACTATTTCACATTTGCTTCTGACTAATGTTCTTGTCACTGGGATTCATGTAATTTTCTTTTTAAAATAGGTGGGTATTCTGGAACTCCTTTAGGAAACTAAATATAATAACAAGAATTAATACACCTAATTGTGATTGTCTTCTTCAGGGCAAACGTGTCTTTGTTCCCTCTTCTTTTTTTTGGATTTTTTTTGGTCTCTGTTCCGTGCTTCAGTTATACTTTAGAATATTATCATTGTAGAGAAGAAATAAAAAACAGGCATGTACTATACCCAATGACAATAATATGATTCTCTGCTTCTGTGGTATCTAACTGTATATATGAAGCTACAACTCGAAAATACCTACCACATCTTGGGATCCCAAAAAATTTTCTACAAAATATATCATGAAAAACAAAAAGGGAGAAAGGCTGTTTCCCAGAGTTTAAGGGTGTAGTGATTGATGGAAAATGGTTTTGAAGAATTCAGAAATTAAGGCAGTGAAAGACTAGAAGTAATGAATGGAATGTAAGGATGATGTATGTAAGGGTTATTTAGAAAAAGGGAGGTGGATGCTAGGATGACAAATAGTCATGAAATAAAGCAGTTTTTATCTACATTAAATTAGAAGTTAAGGGTTTTTTTTTTCCAGACACTTTAAAGATATAATCGATTCAACCTTGGAAAACAAATTTTTAAGTTATGCAAAGTATTTTTATAGTATTTATAATACTAAAGGTTTTACATTCACAAATAAAATTTTAGATGTAAACACTTCTCAGAATATGATGAAATGTGAATTTTTAAGTTTACTACTCCCCTTTTCCCTACCCCAAATAAAACAACTAAATCATGCTCTGGATTGCTCACTTTTATATCTGTAGAAATACCTTTCCAGATATAAGGGATGTCACAAGTAATAATTTTGCAGATCAGGGAAGAGACATAAAAAGGAATTGAATTGAAATAACAATTTGACATAATCACAATAGCTTCCGTTTGAGGGAGGAAGAGAAAAACCTTAACTATGTATAAAAAAAGTATCTTTCAAAAAATATACCACAATCTTCATGTATTAAAAACAAAAACAAAAACAAAACAAACAAACAACTCTTTAGAATAGGGCCTAGGGGAATTTATACAGATGTTTCCTTAGGGTAAGACTTTATCAAAGCGTGGAGGAAATTAGCACTAGAATTGTCTTCTAAATAAACTCCCAGTTCTAGAACTCAACCATTTTAACTTCCAGAAGCCAGGGAGAAATTTGAATGACAATATAAATAATGACATGAGAAGCAAGGCTGCTGTGCTATGTTGCTATTAGATTTTATTTAACTGGGGGATATAAAACCTAACTAAAAAATACTTCATTAGAAACTTTATTGATATTTACACTGGCGACATGAAGAAAGAGATTGAAATTTTGTAAGGTAATAATTCAAAATATTTAATCTCATATTTCTTAGGAAGACAGTAATAGCTGCATAAAAAGTGAGAAAAATTTTGAAGAAACTATTTACTTTTGACTATTCACTTCTGTTTCTTAGAATTTTCTCTATTCCCTAGTCAAATATTGTACAATGAACCCTATAGAAAACTAAGTTAATGAAATGTATGCAGGTATATTATATCACATAGCAGTGTTGAGAATTACTATAGCAGTATGGCTTTCAGTTTAAGGGCCAGAGGAAATTTGCTGTAAAAGAAACCTAAAGAAAATCGATGTTTACACATTGCAGAAAATGCTTTTGCAGATTGCTTAGAGAAAATTCTTCACATGAGTGCAGTCTAATTTATTTAATGATAATTTTTATTACAAATGAGGACATTTATTATTCTGCTGAACATATTGGCATGAAATATTAAGATTAAATGGTCATGTCAGATGAAAAGGTAATTCAGGACGAGAGGGCTTAATGTGAAAATAAAAACAAAAAAAAAGTGTTTATGGAATGTGGGAAAGCCTTTACTCCTGAGTCCTTACATCTGGAAGTTTAGCCTTCAAAGCCAAACAAAGACAAAAGGGCAAAGAGCTACCACACAACTAGTGTGATACTTCCTTGTGCATTTTAATCTTTTCAAGCATAGTTCAAAAATTTAAGGGTTTCAAAACATGCTAAGGACTTAAAACTTTGAGAACTATTACATAAACAAGTGGTAAAGGCATAGACTCAGAGAAATTCGGAAAGCAGCATCAAAAATACAGTTATTATCAACAAAATAAAATACAGTGCTTCCTTCTTGAAGGATTTCACTAAATGAGAGAGTACAGACTTTAGGAGGAAACCAGATACTTAATTAGGTAATTGGTCTCAGAAGTGTAAAAATAATAATAATAATAATAAAAGTCCTAACAGTAGAGAAGGAAATTGTATTATAGCCAAAGCAATACAAAATACAAGGAATTCAGCTATCAAAAGCTCCACACACACACAGACACACACATACACAGACACACACACATGATCTGTGATAATAATGTGGAAGAAGAACTTCCTGTTTCATACACCAGTCTTGAGTTAACTTGGATTACATTAATTAACTTTATCAATGAGCTTTGTAATACAGTACCTGCCCTGAATTTCAATTATTACCTGGAGTGCTGAGGAGGGATAATATACCGACTCAGAGACATTCCGTGATACTAATTAACAGGGGAAATAAGTGTAGAATACAAATACATGAAAATCACAGCTAACAAAATAATTCTTATTTTTACTCCCACATAACTACAGAAAGATTTTGTGTTTGCTGAAATTTAAAACGAATTTTGACATCATTTCATAATAAGTGTAATTAAAACATCTGATTTCTGTGAGTATGGGGGATCTGAATGAAAAAAAGATGAATGTGAAGTACTTTATAAGAAGATATTCCTATCTGAATTTAGTACATGAACCATAGGATGCTTTAAAAAAAGGGTTCAGGTCTGGTGATAAGTCTTGTTTTCATGTGTTTTTCTTTCATTCTCATTCTCCTAATTCTTTTAACTTCCTTCCATTTCCTTGATTTTCTGTTTTTTCTTTTTTGTATTAACTTCTCTCTTCTTTCCACTCCCATTTAATTCAGAATGATTACAATTATTAATTGTATTCATCAACTAGCACTCCAATGAGTGTCATGCCCATAAAATGAGCATGTTGACATTTATATAAATCAATTAATACACTAGAACTCAAAATGACTAAACAACTGAATCCATATCTATTCACAAACTGTTTGATTAAAAATAGTCAAAATAAATTAAACTTCTCTGTTTGTCTTTTCTAAACCAATACATGTATGTTAACAATAATTTTTCCCCCAGTGAAGCCTTAACAATTAAAATATAAAATTTCCCCAAAATGACCCAAGTATTATAGAAGTATCAGAAAAATTAGCCACCCTAGGGTAATGGGAAGGTGCATACCATTTGGTCCTAAAGTCTCTTTAGCCTTTCAAAATGTTATTATTAATTACCACTTCTGTATTAGTCCTATCTCACACTGCTATAAAGAACTACCTGCGACTGGGTAATTTAGGAAAAAAAGAGGTTTAATTAACTCACAGTTCAGGAGTCTTAACAGGAAGCACGGCTGGGAGCCCTTGGGAAGCTCAATCATGGCAGAAGGTGAAAGGGAAGGAAGCACATCTTACCATGGTGGAGCAGGAGAGAGTGTGCTACACACTTTTAAATCATCAGATCTGGTGAGAACTCACTCACTATCAGAAAGACAGCAAGGGCAGAATCTACCCCCATGATCCAATCATCTCTCATCAGGTCCCTTTCCCAACATTGGGAATTACATTTCAACATGAGATTTGTGTGGGGACATAGAACCAAACTATATCAACTTCCCATAGATATCTCCTTTTCTACCACAAATATTTTCTATTGTTGTGTCTCCATGATGTCACCCCACACTGAAGCTTCAAAAAAACAAAAACAAAAGAAAAGCCAGGCAGAATATTCCCTGGTAAGGATTTAATTGTGTTTCTACAAAATTTAAATGTTGAAGTCCTAACCCCCAGTACCTTAGAATATGTTCTTATTTGGAAACAGGGTTGTGGCAGATGTAATTACTTAAGGGGAGGTCATATTAGAGTAGGGTGGATCCCTAATCCAATATGATTAATGTCATTGTAAAAGGAGAAAATTGGTAGTTAGATGCATTCACAGGATGAATGCTATTTCAAGATGAAGGCAGAGATACAATGTAAGGAATGCCAAAGATTGCCAGCAAACCACAAGAATCTCTGAAAGGCGGATGAAACAGGTTATCTCCCAAAGCCCTCAGAAGTAACCAATTCTGGTGAAACCTTGATTTTGGACTTCCAGCCACTAGAACTGTGAGAAAATATATTTTTGTTATGTTAGCCACCCAGTTGGTGATACTTTGTTAAAGCAGCCCAGGAAACTAATAAGCTTTTCCTTCCCTATTTATTTCTTGGGCTTAAATTCCCAGAGTCCAGATAAAATTGTGATTTCATCACAATAGTAACTGTAATTCAGTGTTGTTCCAATATGAAGGTTAAATGTAACTTCATTGGTGTAGCAAAAACAATGCCATGTGAAATGCTAGTATTGAATATCATACTCTTTAGAGTAGACTCTTTAGAGTAGAATATCATACTTCTTTAGAGAAGACTCAGTAATAGCTAGTTCTTGTTGCCACCTAGACATTGATATTTGTGTTCTTTCTCTCTCTCTCCCCTTCTATCTCTATCTCTCTAGCATTCACACACACACACACACACACACAATAATTTTATACCAGAAATCAAACAGTTAATTTTAGAGTTGTGCTGCTGCTTACACAGGGTGAAAGTGAACCCTATCCCAGGCACAAAATCACAAAAGCTAACAAACCAAACCAAAGCACAGGTCTGCAAGGCTGCAAGCATTATACAATACTAAGCTGAGTCTCCAAGTAATCCTTTAAGTGGCAACGATTGCTGGATGCTGTAGTTTCATTGCTTAACATATGTAATTTTAAGAAAACAAATTATAGCTATAAAATGAGACAAGCAGACAGCTTTTATATGGCTAAAAGTGCAGTTCATTCATAAATGAAAGGAAATATTATGTTACCCAAGGTATAGAGGAGAATCATTTATTGCCTCTTCTACTGGAATAACTTATCATCTCTATGTAGTATGTATTGATTCTCTCTATGTAAAACAAAAGAAAATGATATAAATACTTCTTAATATTTTATTTTCCTCAAAACATAGATCCACAGTCCACTCATAATGGCAGTGGCCCAAAGGCAATTGAAATCTTTTCATTCATCTCAATAATATTTTAAATTTATTATTGGTATTTCCATAACATCATTCTCCTCTAAGGAGATTAGGCCATTTTTGCAAGATTCAATACCAGATTCGTTCTTGTGATAATGCTGGGTTGTTTAAAAGCAATGTACTTTTAAAAAAATCAATATAATACCTGGATTCCAAGGCTTGACCACAAAGTAACCACTATCACATCACTTTCAATCAAGGACTGATGAAAAGTCACCATTGGGTGAATTGGCAGAATTCACAGCCAGAGACAAAGGAGAGAAGAAACTGTGTTACGTTATGCCTTTCTGAGTCAATATTAAGTACCAACACATATAGCTGTGGAGAGAATAAAAAGAAAATTTGTGAAGTGATGAAGGCTATATCCTTGTTTTATATCCCTCTGGAAGCAACAGCCAGTGTGTCAAATTTTTACCTATGTAACCGATGGAAAAAGATAAAGACATGCCAAGAATGGTATAAACTAATAAATAAAGTGACAACACTAGAAAATAAAATTATCTATACAACAATCGCATGTTTATAATTATGTGGTTTATGAGTTTCCTGGGATTGCTATAACAAATTACTACAAACTGATAGCTTAAAACAGTAGAAGTTTATTCTCTCAAGGTTCTGGTGGCCAGAAGTTCAAAATCAGTGTCACTGGGTCAAAGTCAAGATGTTACAGGGCCATACTTTCTTAAGAGGCTCTGATAGAGAATTTATTCCTTGCCTTTAATATTTTGGTTTTTTATATAATGGATACATAATACCTGTACATATTCATGTGGTGCATGTGATATTTTGATACAAGTATACAATGTGTAATGATCAAATCAGAGTGATTAAGATATCCAACACCTCAAGAATTTATTATTATTTCTTTGTGTTAGGAAGAGTATAATTCCATTCTTTTAGTCATCTTGAAATATCAAACACATTATTGTTAACTATAGTTGCCCTGTTGTGCCATCAAACACTTGACCTTGTTCCTTCTAGCTAACTGTATTTCTTCAGCCATTAACCATCCTCTCTCTATGCTCCTCTCCTCACTACCCTTCTCAAACTCCGGTAACCATCAGTCTCCTCTGTATCTCCATGAGTTGAATTTCCTTTTAGCCCCCACATAAGAGTGAGATCATACAATGTTTGTCTTTCTGTGTTTAGCTGATTTCACTTAATACGATATCCTCAACTTCAATCTACATGTCTTTTTGTGAATGATAGGATGTCATTTTTTTGCTAAATAATATGCCGTTGTGTATATGTACCCTCTTTTCTTTATCTGTTCATCCATTTACAGCTCCTAGTGGTTGTCAGAATTATTTACCTCGTGGCCACATCACTCTAATCTCTGCCTCAGTCTTAACATTTCATTCTCCTTTGTGTGTCTGTGCTATCTCCCTCTTCCTCCCTCTGTTAAGGATACATGTGATTGCATTTAAGGTCTATCTGGGTAATTGAGGATAATTTTATCTCCAGATACTTAATATGTGGCCAGGCATGGTGGCTCACACCTGTAATCTCAGCACTTTGGAAGGCCAAAGTGGGTGGATCACTTGAGGCCAAGAGGTCAAGACCAGCCTGGGTAAAATGGAGAAACTTGGTCTCTAGTAAAAATACAAAAATTAGCCAGATGTGGTGAGGCAGCTACTCAGGAGGCTGAGGCAGGAGAATCGCTTGAACCTGGGAGGTGGAGGTTGCAGTGAGCTGAGATTGTGCCCCTGCACTCTAGTCTGGACAACAGAGTGAAATTCGGTCTCAAAAAAAAAAAAAGAGAGATACTTAATATAAGCATATTCAATAACTCCTTGTTTAGTCACGTAAGGTAACATTCAGAAATATCAGAGATAAGGATGTGAATATTTTTGGGAAGTCTTTCTTCAGTTTACAAGTGATTTTATACATATATATATAATGACTTGCATGTATATATACATACACTTGTATATATAATCTCATATATACACACACACACATATACATGTACATACACATACATGAACACACATATATGTGTGTGTGTACATGTTTATGTTTAAAATATCTGTAGGAAATACTAGAAAATGTTTTTGTTATGTTTGGGTGTGAAGATTTAGGGGAATTTAATTTTTATATTTTACTTTTATTTTGTTATTTTCCCAATTTTACTTAATAGATGCTAATTTTAAAATTAAAATAATAGGCCACTTGCAGTGGCTCACACCTGTAATCCCAGCACTTTGGGAGGCCAAGGTGGACAGATCACGAGGTCAGGAGACTGAGACCATCCTGACTAACATGGTGAAACCCTGTCTCTACTAAAAATACAAAAAAAAAAAAAAAAAATTAGCCGGGCGTGGTGGCAGGCGCCTGTGGTCCCAGCTACTCGAGAGGCTGAGGAAGGAGAATGGTGTGAACCCAGGAGGCGGAGCCAGCAGTGAGCCGAGATCACGCCACTGCACTCCAGCCTGGGCGACAGAGCAAGCCTCTGTCTCAAAAAATAAATAAATAAATAAAAATAAAATAATAATAAGGATTTTTATCTTCAAGCATTTCTTTTTTATTTTCATGAGTCAAATCTACTGGGTCATATAACTAGGCATGAAATCCAGATGAAATCATTATTTTTATTTTTTTCAAGGAATTAAGTCATGATAAAAGTTACAAAAAATTACACATACATTTATTTTTAACATAGAATATAATCTTTAAAATACCTTAATTGATATCCATTACAATGTGGAAACACTCTTTTAGACTATAATGAAAATACAGTGTATTTTTGTACCAAATCTTACGTAGGAAAAGACATGTCAGTGTCCCCAGAAAGATGTGAGTATGATAAGAATTAGAAAAAAAGAGAATTGAATAAATACTATAAATTAAGAATAAACAGAAATTGTAGTTTTAGAGTGTTTTTTAAATTTTGTTTCCACTATAATATCCAAAGTAAATACCAAAAATTTTATATAAAATTTTTCAAAATAGTTTTCTACTTTCAGGAATATGCTCACTCCAAAGTTTTCTTCAATGACCTTCACCAGAAAAATACTCCAAATTGTACCTAAAACAACATGCAGGTGAAAAATATCTAATTTTAATGCTCCAGTAACTCAAAAAATGGAGAATGGAATTTCACCAAATTTTCAATGAAAATTCTCATTTACAAATCAGGAGAACAATGATGATGAATTTCAAGCCAATGTATTTTTGAAGGCTAAAAGTGGCTGCAAATAGGAATAAGGAAGAAATGTCTCCTCAGCTCCAGTAATAGAATGATGCATGACGCTATAATAAGTGCAATCAATTTTTATTAAACAAAAGTGAAAAAAAAACATAAAGTCCTTTGTCAATCACATCATAACTGGGATCATCTCCAAAATGTATAAATCTTTTGAATGTAACTATTTTTCTCCAATTTTGTTTAATAACATAGCTTCTACTAAGATTTTTATGCACTTAAAAAAACACTTTGGATAAATAGAACTACCGTGATCTTTTTTATTATATTAATACATTGATATAAGACTAACAGTTTGCCAGTATTTCAACCTTATTTATAATATACATAATTTCTTGTTACTACTTGGAAACACCAGTATAGATAATGCAAGCTATTGGACATTTGAGCTTTAAACATATTTATGTTTTCGTTTTGTAATTTTAGATTTAAATAAATATTCTTAGTATGTTTTTATCTGATATCATCATCATCATCATCACTATCAAAATGCTTAAATCACGTTTCTCATTTTTGCAAAGCACTTTAACAATTATTCTTAGCATTCTAAGTATGAGCAGTTAGTGAAACTTGTCTTTCATCAATAAAATCTGTTCTTCACAATGACTTCTTAATGTAGCACAGCCCAGCTGCTAGCCACTACCAGGACACCACAAAAGTATCCCCCTGAGACAGTGCTCAGGCTTTGCCAAAGTTCTCAGGCTTATAGAGAATTTTCTTGCACCCAAAAGACATGTACAAGCATCACTGTCTAACTCAAGCCCTGTTTTGTTTATGTTTTCCTCCTTTGACCATAACTGCTAAAATAAAGTGCATTACTACTTTTACACTTATTTTTGTAACAAGCAGGTAGACTCCATTCCCACCTCTCTTCTTTGACCCCCCTCAATGGGCCACCAAGATGAGAGAGTCACTTTGTGCCATTTATCCTTTGAGGCTGGTGGGAAATTCCCATCTACATCAGGATTCCTCATCTCCAGCCCCCAGCCACTGTAACACCCCCAATACACTCTCCCTTTTGTTGCTCTTCTTACAGAACCTGAACCTCTCACCTTGGAAAATACTTTTGCAGTTTACTGTATAAGAAACAAACTTTATTTCATGTATAAAAACTTGTTTGTTTTTGGAATCAAAGAAGAACAATAACATCAAGTTCTTGGGACTCCAAATGTAAATGTCAAAGAGAAACCAGTGAAAATGGTTTGGTAATTAAATTTATGTCTAGCAAACAGCAAACTTAATTCAGTTGTCAAGGAAAAATTCCACCAGGCACAGTGAAACAGGCTAGAAAAACTTACGTTTCACACCATTTCAATAGTATTCAAAACTATTGCAAAAGAGAAAAGAGATTGAACTCAACTACTGTGAAACACAAGTTAAGAGGGGTTTTAAATGCTGGGTTGAGCTAATGGAAAAACCCTGAAGGACTTTAGGTAGAAGATTAGTCAATGTGATTATTCCATCTGTGTTTGCTAATTGGCATTTATCAAAGATAGGCTTCTACCCTCCCAAAGAAACTTGAATGTAATCAAGAAAGATAGGAGTGGTCTATTTCTTGATTACATTTCAAAGGATTGTTCCTAGCTCCCTGAGAAAGACATTCCTGGGTTGTAGGCAATTTCCATGTCTAAGGGGCAGAGAAAGAATTTACAATTGCAAGTTTTCTAAATTAAAGCACTAAGAAAAGGGAGGTAAGGGACCTCTGGTCAGGAAGAAACCAATCTAAAGCTTAGTCAAGCTGCAGGGAACATTTAAGTCCTCTTGGTGGCAAGATACAAATTATATTTGGTTGTCAATAAGGAAGGCCTGTGTCTTCCAAAATATATGTAAAATATTTGATAAGGTTATCACTCTTTTACCAAAGCATTTTTCTGCCTGTGTGTGTGTGTGTTAATTAGGTTAATTAAGGTGCATCATTGTCTTAAGAATGTGTGATATAAAATTGAGTACATGTTAATAGGCTAAGACAAACGACTATAATATGTTTCTGTTCTTTCTCTTTTTTTTTTTTTTTTTTTGAGATGGAGTCTTCCTCTGTCCCCCAGGCTGTAGTGCAGTGGTGTGATCTTGGCTCACTGCAACCTCTGCGTCCTGGGTTCAAGCAATTCTCCTGCCTCAGCCTCCCGAGTAGCTGGGACTACAGGCATCTGCAACCACGCCCGGCTAATTTTTTGTATTTTTAGTACAGACGGGGTTTCACCGTGTTAGCCAGGATGGTCTTGATCTCCTGACCTCGGAATCCGCCTGCCTCGGCCTCCCAAAGTGCTGGGATTACAGCATAAGCCACCGCGCCCAGCCTTCTTTCTCATTTTTTAAAGACAGAATACCATCTTATCAAGGTACAGGATAAAATCATCCACTTATGATCAAAATAACACCTTACATTTTAAATCCTGATTGTGATGTGCACAATGGGAGTTAAATCCTTAAGGGATTATTTTTTAACATTTAAATAAAAATATATATGGATGAAATTTGTCTGATAGATTTCTGACAGCCATATCATAAAGAAAGGTGCTTACCCAATATGCATGTGTGATATGTGTGTATGTGTTTTAAATAACAGTTAATTTCATTGTTTTTGATAAAAAATTTCGGGTCTTAAAATCAGATGGACCTGGGTTTGAGTCACAAATCTGCCACCCAATAGCTATGATATAATGCACAGTGTATCTAATCTCTCTGAGACTGATTTTTCTTATCAGTAAAATGGTGTTCATTATTCTACCACGTTTTATTTTCTAAAGATAGCTACAACAACGTCTCCTATCCTGCATGCTGTTTGCAATGTTATCCTGCCACATTGTTGTTGAGGAGCAGACTCTTCACCCCCTTGATTGTGGATAGGGCTTTTAACTGCTTTGTCCAACAGCCAGCTCTGTGTGGCACCTCATTTGGCCTGATAGTTGTTACTTCTTGACTTTTGGGAGCTAACAACCGTAAGAATTGTGACTACCTTGGGCCTCTCTTGCTTGGGAAACAAGCAATTCATATGGATGACGTGATATTCTGCATGGAGAGGGAGAGTGGCTAAGGAAGGTCAGTGTGTCAGACAGGAGAATGAAGAGAACATCTAGAATTCCCCACACAACTGTGAAGGCGGAATTGAACCTTCAGATGATCTCCGCCACGGTTGCTTTCCTATTACAGCCAAATGCAAGATCTAAGGAAAGAACTATCCGTCTGAGTCCAGTCAAACCACAAAAGCATGAAAAGTAATACTATTGGCCGGGAGCGTTGGCTCAGGCCTGTAATCCCAGCACTTTGGGAGGCCGAGGCGGGTGGATCACGAGATCAGGAGATCAAGACCATCCTGGCTAACACAGTGAAACACCGTCTCTACTAAAAATACAAAAAAATTAGCGGGGCGTGGTGGCGGGCGCCTGTAGTCCCAGCTACTCGAGAGGCTGAGGCAAGAGAATGGCGTGAACCCGGGAGGCAGGCGGAGTTTGCAGTGAGCCGAGATCACGCCACTGCACTCCAGCCTGGGCTACAAGGTGAGACTCCGACTCAAAAAAAAAAAAAAAAAAAAAAAAGAAAAGTAATACTATTTATTTGTTGTTTTTAGCCATCAAGTTTTGGGTAGTTTGTTATGCAACAAGAGATTGTTGGAACGATGTCAAATTTTTTATTGTGTTCATTAGTTCCTAAATATGCTTTATAATTTGGAGATAACCATCTTTACTGAGTTGAAAGTAATACTGGACCAGGAGCAGTGGCTAACACTTGTAATCCCAATACTTTGTGAAGCTGAGGCAGGCAAATCATTTGAGGTCAGGAGCTCAAGACCAGCCCGGCCAACGTAGTGAAACCCCATCCCTACTAAAAAAAATACAATTAGCCAGACACGGTGGCGCACTCCTGTAATCCTAGCTACTCTGGAATTTGAGGCAGGAGAATTGTGTGAACCAGGGAGGCGGAGATTTCAGTGAGCTGAGATTGCGCCGCTGCACTCCAGCCTGGAAAACAGAGTGAGACCCCGTCTCAAATAAAGAAGTAATGTTAATTTTTTTCCTCAAAACTTTAATTTTCTTGTCATCATCTATATTTTTTACCCTTTATGGTTTTATAGTATCCTTTGCTACAAATGATCAAAATTAATCAAAATAAGCATGTTGAAGCCTTCTACACAATGAACAATAATAAAATAATAAAATTAAGTTGAATAGAATATATAAAAGAAATTGAAGCTTAATATTATTTGGGAGTAGTTAGAAAAGGCATGACAAGTTTTTAAAGTAGCACGTTTATTATGGCAAAGCTACATTAGTTGGAACTGGATTCTCTCTCTAAATTCTCTGCAAAATACAGGAAACACAAAAAACAAGATCTTCTCAACCCACATAACCAACATTGAATCATGATGACATTTGGCATACATAATACTACCTTAGTAACTGTTGGGAGAATTTGTAAACCAGCTGGAACGCTTTGTAACTACTTCCATTAGGAGGTGTACTTCCCCCCCTATTTCTGCATTTGACTAGTCTATGCCTTGCTTTGACAAGCTCTGAGCTTGCACAGACAGTCTGACACTTTTAAGCCTTATAGCTTTTGCTCTTGATAAGAGTTCATGAGCGCCCAGATTCCTAAATACGTGTGTTGAATAGACTGTTGGTTGATGTCTGAGAGATCTCGTGGAGCAGAGATATCATCTCAAATGAGTTCATCCTTGACCAATCAGCTGACACGTGACGTGGCAGTTGATTCCAGCCAGACATAAGTGAGCCTTTCAAAGAAACTAGCAAAAGAACCACCCAGTTGAGGCCAGCCCCACTTGCTACCCACAGTACTGTAACCTCAATAAAGGGAGTTGTTTTTAAGATACTAAGTATTAGAGTGGTTTGTTTTGGCACAAAAGCTGACATGATAAGTTACTAATTAATTTAAAAATTTAAAAATATAGTGATAAGACTATTTGACACTTTTATTTAGTAAATATTAATCTCCTCTGAGTAAAAATCAATTATTATTTATATTTTTCTAATTGGGATGTTAGGATATAGGTGGAATAGGTAAATTAAAGATTATAAAATTTATCAGGCATTTGGAAACTTTTAAAAATAATTACATTGAACCTAATTTTTTATAATTAATTATAATTTTTAAAATTACATTGATGTTGAATTACTTTCAACATCATACTGTTGAAAGCAAGTTCCCTTGCTTTACAGCACAGGGAACTAAGAGTTGAAAAAATTCTTGCTGAAAGCTAGGATCAAAAACTTACACCTTCCATCTATCAGGTCCATGATCTTTCCATTTCATTACATTACATTCTTAAACTGTTGTTTCTGTTTTCCATATTTTCTATGTTATTATATTGAACTCTTTGACAATATTTACTATCCAACAAACATCTTTAAATATTTTGAAATATATGCCATCTTGTCGAACATAAAGATTTCAAATAAAAATATAATCACAACTGTATCAAACCTCCAGAAATTAAATCAAAATTTGAATAAAGATTAAATAATAGAATGTAAATGCTTAGTGTTGAGAATTCTCCAAATGAGTATTTTTAAAGGAGGGCATTTTGATCCTTGTATCAATAGCAACAACTCTTCTGTTTGGAAAAATATAAATAATTATTTTTTTTTTCAATGAATGATACACTTTTCACTAGAGAGACATAGTAGTGCATTAAAATTAAAATAAAATGAAGTATCCAATATATTTTGCTTGTATTGTGATTTACAAGTTAAGAGAGGTTCATTCATATGAAAAGAAATAAGGTAGAGGTATAACTCTCAGGGGATAGAAACATTATCTGTGATGATATCTAAACAATCCTAGTATTTTCTGAGATGCAGCCATAAAATTGTCAATTTCTCTTCTAAATTATGGTGCCCACAAAAACACTTTTACTTTTATGTTTCAGTGTTTATCTATGTCATTTTTTTGTTTTGGAAAAATGACAAAATAAAAACAAAAGCCTCATGTTCTTTAAGAGACCCGTCACAGTTCTTCAAGAACATGTTTTTCTTCATTGTGAGAAGCTATTTAGAATATTTTTTCCTTTCTTTTTATATGTCAAATCTTGGCATAAAAAATGTGGCAAATCTTCCTGATAGTCATGGTGGAACAATAAACTCTGTGTTCAGATCTTCTTACAAAAATTGACACTTTCTCTCTACCTAACAATGATGGTCAGCTTCTCCATCCTATAGCAAAATGATCATCTGCACTGTCACTCATATTGTACAATCATAGAGAGTGACTTCAAACCAGTGTGGTTAACTAAGTTATTCTTTCATCCATTCAAGTGAAGTGCTGGTTGAAGACAAAACTGGAAGTATTTGTGTAAACTAAATAATATGTTAGTCAAAATTTTATTTAAACCTTTGTTTTCTTTGTTTTTATTTAAACCTTTGTTTTCTGTGTTCAGAAATGGCTTTTTATTTTTGGTAATCATATATTTGCATATGCATACAGTGACAAGGTAAAGGTGAGAACAGGGAAATGATGTCGTTATGTTTTCCTAAATGTATAATTTATTTGTAACTTAAGAATTTATTAAATGTGCCAGATAACCTTATTACATAATAATTATGAGAAACAAATTAAGTGTAAGAGGCATGTCCAGGGGAAAGATACAAAAGAGAAATATCATGTTTCAGGAAAATAAAATGGGGGAGTGGAAGGAGAGTGTCCTCCTTCACTTTCTTATCTGGGCTTACTAATGCTACAGGACAGTATTTAAGCACTGGTTTTCTTCCCCGATAAACACCTAACAGTGAGAACCAAGTGACATGCAGCAAGGTCAGTATACAGAAGTTTCTACATATCAGAGAAGATGCTGACAATGATTCTAGCTCCTTTCTGCATGGGCTAAGGTAGAAATTAATGAAGGAATTCATATAACAAGGCTATTAGCAAAAGAAAGGAAGGATGTTCTGAACATTATATTTTTTGGTATTAAAAAATAAATGAACTCAAGAAGGCTACATGTCTGAGTCTGAAATAATCAGATAGCATTGCCTTACTTGACTTTCTTAAATATGTGGATTAAAATTTCTGATGTGTTTTAATACTTCTTACATAATAGTATTATCCATTTTAATACTATGAATATATTTTATCCTGTTTTTTTTTCTCCAATTGCACATATAATTGTCATAGAAGGTACCAATAAAAGCAATGAGTTTCCTTTATCAGACAGGCTAGGTCAAGACACTGGTCAGGAGTATGCACTCTAACTTCTTGGATCTAGGTTAGGTAGAATGGTTATTTCAAAGTGGCTGAAAACACAAAGAATTACAGGATGGTTAAAGTAGAGGAGAGAGTGCATAATCAGACATTAAAAAGGTTACCCTAAGATCAATTCTGAGTCAGGGAGCAGAGCCAGGTACCAAAGACAAGGTCGAACGGTTGAATGACAGAGTAATACTTGAATCAGGCAAAGAGAAGGAATCAGGCAAATTTAGGTGGTAGGTTTAGGACAATTGAGGATTTAAATCCTGAATTTGTCCTCTTTTTTCCTTTGTTAAAAGATATTGATTCATCTATGTTCATAGCTATTTATAAAATATTAGATAGATACTCTGCAGTATGTGTTTTACATACATCACCAGATTTAATCATTAAAAAGTGTGATGCAGTTATTATTTAGTCCATTTTATAGCTGATGAAAACCAGAGTTAGGATGTTTCAAAGTCTCACATTTAATATGTGTTGAAGTTAACGTTCAAAACTATTCTAATCTCATAGTTTATGCTTTCACTCATGATACCGTATTTTCCCAGTTCACAGAAAAAACTGCACCAAGAATTTTGAAGAGTTATTAAATACAAAGCAGATTCTATATCTGCTAAATCAGAATCTCTGGAAATGAAATTCAGGCATCTGCCTTTTAAAAGACTTCTCAAGTGGTTCTAAATAAGATGGCATTCTAGTACCATAAAACTATGCTATAGTGCTTCCAATAAAAAATAAACACACCAAAAGAAAGCACAACAAAATGTATTCTATTTAATTCAGTTTAAACACTTGAAAATATCATAAGACAATGGAAGACATGAGATGAAAGCCTATAGTCATATTTAGAACAGGTGTATTTGATTCCATCCTTCCTCTCTGCTCTTTCAAGTATTACTCTGTCAATCAACTACTGGACCTTGTCTTTGGTACCTGGCTGTGCTCCCCGACTCAGAATTGATCATTAGGGTAACCTTTTTAATGCCTGATTATGCACTCTCTCCCCTACTTTAACCATCCTGTAATTCTTTTTGTTTCCAGCCACTTTGAAATAACCATTCTACCTAACCTAGATCCAAGATGTTAGAGTGCATACTCCTGACCAGTGTCTTGACCTAGCCTGTCTGATAAAGGAAACTCATTGCTTTTATTGGTACCTTCTATGACAATTATATGTGCAATTGGAGAAAAAACAGGATAAAATATATTCATAGTATTAAAATGGATAATACTATTATGTAAGAAGTGTTAAAATACATCAGAAATTTTAATCCACATATTCAAGAAAGTCAAGTAAGGCAATGCTCTCTGATTATTTCAGACTCATAAGAGACATGTAGCCTTCTTGAGTTCATTTATTTTTTAATACCTAAAAATATAATATTCAAAACATTCCTCCTTTCTTTTGCTAACCTATCCATCCACCCCTAGTATTTCTTATAAACTGGATTTTATGTATAAAATCTTAAGGAAATTCATGTTCCATATATTTGCAAACATTGAACATTTAACAATATAGAAAAAAATTAAAAATCTTTCAAAAGTGGTTCTCAGCAGTTGGCATTATATCTACTAACGATTATATTATAAATCCCAGTGCCACTACCTCCAACTAGCTCCTTATTCCTATTCCAAAAACATTTTTTGCTAATGCAAAACAATTATGATGGAATCCGATAACTCCGATAAGAGATTACAAATTTTCATTTTATAGAATATTCATCTCACTTTTTCTCTGGAGTTTCTTAGCATTTAAAGTGAAAATGAAAACAAAAATGGTCTTAGAATTCCCTGGTAGGGATTGAATGGACATAAATATAATTCCCAGAAAAAAATAGTGTGAATAATTAAATGGATGTGGAAAATCCTTTATGTGGATATGTAGAGTAACTCACTGCTTTTGTGTCTGTATAGAGTAGCTTGTTTCTATGTAATCATCGGGATATAAAAAATAATTTTTCAAATTGGCATTTGTGGGGAATAAAGATAAGTTGATTAGTGAGTACAAACATACAATTAGATAGAAGAAACAAGCCCCAATATTCCACAGCAGAGAAGGATGACTAGAGTTAGCTACAATCTATTGTACATTTCAAAGTAGGTAGAAGAGAGGACTTGAAATGTTAGGAAAACAGAGAAATGATAAATGGTCAAGGTGATGGATATTTCAAATCCCCTGACTTGATCATTACACATTCTATGCATGAAACAAATACTCATGCGTACCCCCATCAATCAGTAAAATATTTTATATTAATAAAAAAATTGCTTTTACCCCTATAATTTTCCATAGGCTGGATCTGTAATTTGTGGGATGAATTTCATTAAAAATTTGGTCAAATTAGTGAGAAACGTGACATTAAAAGGAAAACAAAATGAGTAGTTTGAAATCCTATATAAGAGCTGCTTTCAAATTGATATAAAATATGATAGGTGGACTTCAAGTGTCCTCCTGATAACTACCAACTGAGTAAATAAAGATATATCTTTTCCATTCTTATCAGCAATTTACATGTAATTCCAAAGCTATTCATTCCTCATATTACACGTATCTACTTACTGGTGAACTAACAAGTTAATGGTTGCTAAAATACAATACTCTTAAGCTGAATTTTCAATTAATGCCTATGATTATTTTTGGCCTTTAGATAATGTACAACCCACTATAAAACAGAATTACATTAACTTATAACTACCATAAGTTTAATAAAATTAGCAAGCTATTTTAATATTTATGTTGCAGATTTTGTATAAATATATGAGCTTATGTTCACTAATAGTATAATTTTTAAATAATTCATATATGTTTATCTCTAATTGTCATCTAGATTATTTTTCTACTGAGAAGGAATAAATGAGATATATAGGCGATCTGACTTGACAAAAATTAGAAAAAAAATGAGTTTAAGGTTTGAATTTCTCATTTTTCAACAAATTATTTTGAAGTATAGAAGCTTTATTTTAAAAATACAAACGGCTTATATTACTAACAATATAAGCCATGTTTTGTGAGACTGTAATTAGAATATCTTGGAGGTTTGTTTTTAGACCTGGCTGTACCTGTATATGACAGTCTAAGCCTTTGGGCAAATAGCTTTTAATTTTCTCTCTTCACAAGTGAATTTCCTCATCTGCAACCTGAGGGGAATGAACTAAATGATCTTTGTTTATTGCAGATCGATGCTTCTAAGACACTACAAATTCACAGATGTGTCAAGTGGGGGAAGAAAATCAAGCTAACTGACTAGTTCAGTCTGACGAGAAACTAAGTAACATCAGTATCGTGGTGTTTTCACAGTTGTGACACTGCTGCCACAAACTGCTTTTCCTTTTAACAAAACTGTTTGATTCTTAAGTTACTATGAAGGCAGTAATGTTGTATATAATTGTAGAAGACACCCCAATTATAAATCCTGGTAGCTGGTGAACAAATATATAGCTGAAATGTGAAAGAAAGTACAAACGGAAATATCGAACAAAAGTAACAAACAAAAATTATTTATTACTAGCAATTCAGCATGGCACTTTTCAATTCTCATCCAAATATTATGAACATTAACAGACATTTTGGCAACAATTTAATGCCATCCTCCTCAAACTGGAGTAACATCGCTAGAAGGTACATTCAATTGCAATAGAGAGTATTATCTAGGAACATTGAATTCTCAATGATTCTTGAGTGGAAGTTTGGACATCTGTACATTCTGTGCTCCTAAAATTAAATCAGAAGTTGAAATTAGCCAGATTTCTCTCTTTCCCTCTTTCTTTTTGTTATTGATGGTATTGCAGGGGCATTGTGTGTAAATACTGCTGGTAATGGCAAATGTTGGTACTTTTATGTTTTGGAGGTAGAGCTAATGTCCCATTGAGAAGATTATGCTTCTCAACAAATGTCAGAGGCTCATCTAGCTTGCTACCTTACTAACCTATGAGTTATTAATTTTTCATCACACAAAATTTACTGCTTCTCAGAAACCAGTTTATTTCCATGCTGAACTAATGCTTGATTGAACTTTGGTTTACAAAAGTGTGACTAGCTATAGTCCTGTCTCTCAACACTGTGAATTCCTTGATAACACAAAAATAATGTAAATTCTGGAGAACACTTTATGTTTTACTTTTATAGCATTCTTTAACCATTTATAGCATAGTTGTGTTTAGATTATAATTTCAGTAAGAAATATTGAAAGATGAAGGGAAAACAAAAAAGGTAGTATAAATTTGAAGCCTATATGTATACTTACATATAGTTATATAGTTTTATATATAGTTACAGTTTTACATATATGTAGTATAGTATATATAGTATAGTATTAATGTGTTTATACATATTATATATATAACCATATATGTGGTAAAAATTTAAGACAACCTGAAACCATCAGAATTTTGACAGGCATGGAATTGTCCCTGAGGCTTCAGACAGTGAAACTGACAATGACGATGATTATATCCACCAGAGGCAAATCTGTAGTAAGCCTCAGCAGTCACTCCAAAAACATAGAATATACTTGTTTACTTATTTTAGATATGGATTTCATATTTGAGAAGATTCACATGAGTCTAAACTTTGCCAAATCTTGTGAATTCTCTGTAGTGATATTTTAAAACCACACATAGACATTTTGGATATAAAAAATATTAGAACTGTTTGCAACTAAAATGAGAATTCTTGGTTAGGGACAAGAAAAAGGATTTAAAATGAATATACAGATTCTTCTCCACTTACAATGAGGTTATGTCCTGATAAACCCATCATAATTTGAAAATATTGTAAGTTGAATGTGTGTTTTCAGCTTACAATTTTTAACGTACAATGTAAATTGAAACCCCATCTTAAGTTGTAACGCCATCTTAAGTTGAGGAGTTTACTGAATGCTTATCACTTTCCCATCATCTTAAAGTAAAAAGGTACTAATTCAAATCTTCCTAATTCAGGGACCATCTTTATAGACATAGATTCCTTCTTGTCGGTCACTTTCTAAATTATATTTTAAGACACAATTTAGGTCATAGGAGAAAATTTGGTGAATCTTGCTTTATTTTGACTCAAAATGAGAGATATGTAGTTTTCATAAAGTGTGGTCATCACACATCACCAGAATTCTTATATTTTAACATGCATGAAAGCCATTTGGGAAAATTGATGCACAGATTGAATGTAACCTTTTCATCTTATATATGGGATGAAATGGAGACATTCATTTTTATTGGTCAGAATGAAGAGATCTGTAAAGATATAAAGATATACATATGTGTTAGTATTTCACAATTAATAACGAGTGAAGAATTTTTCAAATAAATATGTGTATTTTTATATATGTAAAAAGTATTACATCACTTTTTAGAAAAATACATATAGACCTATACTATGATGTTAAATAGCAGTGAAATGGTGATCCAAATCAGTGGAATTACGCAGTCACTCCATTATTTATATATACATTATCTAAAAAATTCTGGCCAAGCGTGGTGGCTTATGCCTTTAATCCCAGCACTTTGGGAGGCCCAGGGGGGTGCGGATCTAGAGGTCAGGAGTTCAAGACCAGCCTGACCAACATGGTGAAAGCTCGTCTCTACTAAAACGACAGTCTCTACTAAAAATTAGCCGGGCATGGTGGTGCGCACCTGTAATCCCAGCTACTCAGGAGGCTGAGGCAGGAGAATCGCTTGAACCCGGGAGGCGGAGGTTGCAGTGAGCAGAGATCGTGCCACTGCACTCTAGCCTGGGTGACAGAGTGAGATTCTATTCTGTCTCAAATAATAATAATAATAAGTTAAATCTAAAATTTCAGTGTGCTTCATTTTTAAAAAGAACATATATGGGGCAGGGCGCGGTGGCTCATGCCTGTAATCACAGCACTTTGGGAGGCCGAGGCGGGCAGATCACGAGGTCAGGAGATCGAGACCATCCTGGCTAACATGGTAAAACCCCGTCTCTACTAAAAATACAAAAAATTAGCCAGGCATGGTGGCAGGCGCCTGTAGTCCCAGCTACTCGGGAGGCTGAGGCAGGAGAATGGCATGAAGCCGGGAGGCATAGCTTGCAGTGAGCCCAGCGACAGAGCAAGACTCCGTCTCAAAATAAAAATAAATTTAAAAAAAGACATGTTCTAGATGACAGGGAGAAATGTAATATATAAGCGTGCAAATCTATAATAAAGAGAATAAGAGAGTCTGGAAGATTACCATTACAAAATAATTGAATGATGAACATTAATTATTGTTACTAATCACTATCTCAATGTACCTTAAAGCAAAATATTTTATTAAGAGATCAATATGAGCTGGGCTTGTAATAGGTGCTAGAAACAGGAAATCATTGTCAAAAATAGACTTCTCCTATGTAATAGGAGAAAAATATATTTAAATTAATATACTTACATATTACAAATTTAAAATACATTTAAGTTTTAAATACAGCATAATTGCTCCAATGATAAAAACAGTTACAATCCCAGGTAAATGAATTTGGATGTTGCAAACTTTTTCTGCAGAAATGACTCAATGAAAGTTTGAGTCATTAAACTTAAAGAGTTGGTTTTGAGGGCTGTAGTATTGACCAAGAGGACACAGAAAAGCACATTTTGCTTAACTGAATTGACAGATACATGAAATACCCTAGTATTTCTAGGTAATGCAAATTATTTTCCTTGTGATCTAGTAGACTCAGGAGTAGAAGCTACCATCTTGAGAATTGAATTTGAAAACTAGAAAGGTGGACTAAGTATCGCTGCCACACTTAGGCAGCTGAATTCTATATGTGATGGAAAACTGTTGACTAGTTTTAAGTAAAGAATGACATAATTAGATTTGCATTTTGGAAAGATTATTCTATTGGCTTTTAAAAGAGCACAAGGTAGGAGCTTGTTCCAATAACCCAGTTAATTTATCTTATATGCTACTTTATTTAGCCTCAGGGAGTTGTAATTGGCTTGTTTACAGCCATCACCATGGCAATAGGCTAGTTATCATAAAAGCATGAATCTAGGGACTCTCACATGTACTTACACTTTACTCCAATGGCTCATAGAAAAAGATACATTCCCTAACTCTTTTGCATTTTACATGCATCTTGTAGCCTTCTTAAAATATAAATCACATGACATCAGCTTGGTCCATGTTAATTATAAAAGATGCTTTAAAATATTATGTAATATTGGGGTTTGATATGATGAATGCAACATATATCATAATCATTTCTTCTATTTTACGGTCTTGCATTGGGAGTTAAAGGGATCAATATATTACACCATCCTGCCCCTGGCAGTCTTTTCCACCCCATCTGCCAATCCAAATGTTAAATTGTAGAAACAACCAAAAATGGCACTCTTGGTAGCCAGACTATAGCAGTGGTTTTTCAATAAAACAAAAACTATTACTATATAATGTAGAAGACATCTGGTATTCAGTCTGGAAAAGCAGTGCTCCAAAAAAACGAGGATAAGTGAGAACAAAAAAAGGGGAGAAAGTTGAATAAACACAATAAAATATACTGATTTTAGAATATTACATTTCAGTGTTTTAACAAGCAAAAATCACTGCCAATAAATTGAGCTCTCAACCAAGAAAACAGCAGGTCAAGGCTTCAGGGAGGAATGGACCACACAAACAAACCACTTTCAGGTCCTTGGATCTCTGAACTGTAAAGCTGTACCAAATGCTGAGGTACTCTTAAGCGGACCAAAGAGATGGGCAGTGGTAAAGGCAAAGAGGAAAAGCTGCTCTGGCGTTGGTCTTGGTCATAGCTACTCTCTGTCTCTTCCCTTCAAATGAACTGTTCTACATATTCCCAGAAGATGCTGGTCCAACTGCCTGAGAACCTCAGAATTCAGGGTTTGAATGGGAGGTGGGAGTAGTCAGCTGATGGCTCATTTCAAAGCAGGAGTAAGGTAAGAGCCATGTAGTAAAAAACAGTCAAATTACCAACTTTCAACATCCTGTAGGTTATGAAAGACAATGAAAGAAATCATTGACTAGACGATGTGCATTGTAGCTATAAATCTGCTCTGCTACTTTCTAAGTTCGTATGTATGAGAGAGAGAAATACTTGTACATCATTATAGTTTTTGTAGCATGAAAATATATTTGCAAAACTTAATTGTGTCAGTTGATTGTAGATCAATAATTTATCCATGTATATTTTAGAAATTAAGGAGATGCAAGGACATAACAATTGTAATTAAATGATGGAATTTTATGTTTAATATAATGTTGAAGGCTAATTTTTAAAAATTAATATATTTGTTAATTATCACAGTTATTTCTTATCCTGCAAAGACAGTTTTCTGATATAAAATAAACGGCCCACAAGTAAGCACAGAAGGGCACTAAAAGGCATAATTTCAAATATCTTTTAATGCCTCACTGAACTTCGAATTTTCCTCATATTAGTTTCACGATCCATGGTATATTAGAAACATCAATTAATTCATTTATATGCTTCTTCATTCATTTAGTCACTCAACAAATTCTTGAGTGCTCACCATGTGCTGTGGCTGATACAAAAATAAATAATACTGTTTCTTTGATGAAAGGCACCTTGACAACTCCAACAAAGAAAGCTGACAGCAAAATAGCAGACACAGAGGTCGTTTGGGAGTGACATCAGCAAGATGGCAAAACAGGAGGTTCCTCTCTCATATCTTCCCACAGCAGCAATAATTTGGCAGCTATTCATGAAGAAAAATGACTTTGAGGTAGCTTTGGGATCTAGGTAGGAGGCTGTCTAACAAAAATCTGGAGTAGCCAACGGAAGAGGAACATTTTGAGAAGGTAGGCCCATGCCCAGTGTGGAACTATGGTCAGTGAGCCCATAGTCTCGACTACAGACCTGAAACTGACCCCAGCCCTCTAAGACTAAAATTATGTTTCAGCTACATCTATGAGTCAAATTCAGAATGCTTATTTAATTTGTAGTTGGGCTTCTCCTTTGACATGTGGTGTCTAGGTCTCTCCCTCTCCCCTTATCTCTTTCTCTCTTTATCTCCCTCTCTCTGTTTCACGTTTTTAATTTTCAAATAATTATAGATAATAAAAAAATTGGCAAAAATATAAAACAAGCCCTTTATCTAGATTGCACTAATGTAAATACCTTATATAACTATAGTGCAGTTATGAAAACAAGAAAATTGGTTTCGGTGCAATACCATTCATTACAAAAATACAGACCTCATTCAAAATTTACTGTTTTTTTCCCTCTATTAGCATTTTTTTCTGCTCCAGGATCATAAATTGCATTTAATTCTCATGTCTCAGTTTACTTCAATCTTAGACAATTTCTTAACTTTTCTTGTCTTTCACAGCCTTGATGCTTTTGAAGAGTAATAGTCAATTATTTTGTAGAATGTTCCTGAATTTGTATTTGTCTGATGTTTTTTCATGATTAGACTGATGTCACAAATTTAGACAAAAATATCAAAGACATGTTACATATATCCGTACATCACTTGAGAGAGCACGTGATGACATTTCTACCAATAATATTAAACTTTATCATTTGGTTAATGTATTGTTTTCCGGGGTCCTCCATTGTTAAGCTTGTATTGTGTTCTTTATTTTTAATAAATGTCCAGGAAAAGTACTTTGAGACTATGCAAACATCTTGTTTCTCTTCACATTTTCTTCTAGCTTTTTCTGGTTTATACATTTCTTCATTAGTTTGACAATAGTCTTCTCCATCTGTTGGCTTAGATTGGCATATCACACAGTGGTTAGGATCTTGGTCCCTATAGCTGGACTGTTAGACATATATTATCTTAGCTCTAACAATAATACTATGCCTCAGGTGATATTATCATCAACACTTTACAAATAACAAGCTGATTGTAGAATAACTTGCCCAACTCATTCAGTAGGTAGTGGGGTCATATTTCAAACCTAGGTTGTCTGACTCCAGGGATCATTTGATAAACTACTATTGGTGAACCAACTCCCAAATGAAAGTATTATTACGAACTATACTCAGTACCAGGAGGAAATAGAATAGAAAAATTTGAAAACACATACCAGTGTGATGTGATCCACTAGCAACAGGAAGAAATTTTTCCCTATGTTAGATAGCATCCTAGTAAATACCAAGGACTCAAAATCTCTACTCTCTCCTTTACAATGAGCATAACATTGGACAATTTACTTACGTTCTCTGCCTTAGTGTCCTCATCATTAAAATGGAAGTAGTAATTATTTCTGTAACATACAGTTGTATAAATATTAAGTAAGGTAATAAAGGAAAATAACTGAAAATATTTAGCATATAGTAAGCATTAAATAAATATTTTAAAAATGGAAATGTTGAAGGATCCAAAGGATGAAAAAATTTTAAAAAATGGAAAATTCCAGTAAAGGGCCTAGGACTCATGAATGGTAGGAACTATGTTATAGTTTAAAGAGCGAAAAAAACCTGGGGTGGTAGGGGTCCTGGAACAGAGCAGCGAGTACAGTGTTGGGAGATGAAGATGTAGATAGAGTTAGGAAAGACTTTTTGCAATGCTAAGGATTTGAGACCTTATTCTCATTTCCATCCTAATGATGGCCTTTTAACAATTTTATTTTTATTTTTGTTTCTTATTTCTTTGAGACAGAGTCTCACTCTGTCACCCAGGCTAGAATGCAGTGGCACCATCTCAGCTCACTGCAACTTCTGCCTCCCAGATTCAAGCGATTCTCCTGCCTCACCCTCCCAAGTAGCTGGAATTACAGGCATGCACCAACACACCCGGCTAATTTTTGTATTTTTAGTAGAGATGGGGTTTCACTATGTTGGTCAGGCTGGTCTCGAACTCCTGACCTCAGCCTCCCGACCTCGACCTCCTGACCTCGGCCTCCCAAAGTGCTGGGGTTATAGGCTTGAGCCACCATGCCCAGCCTTTTAACAATTTTAAAACCAAGCAGTTATGTGATCTGATATCTAGCTTAAAAATGTTCTGGCTGTGGTCTAAAACCAACAATGAGGTCTTATCTTAGTATAATTCTGTTTCTGAATATAGAATTTTTAAAATTTTAATCTGATTTTTCCAATTTTACCTATGCAATAAATCCATGGCATAGGTTATTTTATTATATGTATTCTATATCAAGAAAACAAGGTACAAAAGATTAAGTATAACAATTCTAAACAATCTCTACATGTACAAACGAGTCGTAAAACACAATTAAATACATGTTTACCTAACTTCGTGGACCTAAACTATAAGGTACTTTTCTATAGCTCATATAATTTGTGGACATGAACCTAATTTATATAAATTATTATGACCTAGTCTAACTATTTCAATCTTATTTATTATACTAATATTTAGGCAACTGTAATGATGATCACCATTAAAATATTGTGCCAATATTCACTATTACACAGACACCTTAATTTTTTTGTTTTCAATCCTAATGATTTGGAGATTGACTTTTCTTTAACTCCATATTCATCATATTCTTAGCTTTCTGGTCTGAATTTTTTTCAGACCTCTTTTTCTAGAACCATATTCTAGAGTATAATCAATCATGATTACTGATCTTTAGCCCCTGCAGTTCATAATTTTGTTGCTAAAAATGCTTTTATTTTACTTGGAACAGTCAGATTTTTAGAGTGTTTCTTGGCTTATTGGACAGGGCTGTAAAGTGGCTTGAACAAGAGGGCAACATGGAGAGACAGCAGGTTTGGCATTAGAAGTGGCAGCATCAGGAGTCTCAGCAGGGGTGACAATATTTCGAGACACTTCACAAGCATCACATCATGAATCCAACCTGTTCGGGTCTCTCTTGCCTAGGGAGGCTGCTTCTTGATTAATATAAAGTCAAGTGTTTTGTCCTTGTAAGGTTTTACTTAGCAAGCCTGAGGTTAAAGATAAGTTTTCTTTTTATCTGTGAACATGTTATCTTCCATTTATAGATGGAGGGTTTTTTTCCCCCACAAGTGAAGTTCAGTATGTCAAATCTCTTGATTTAAAAGTTGTTGAAAAAGGAGTATTCCCCACAAGTGAAGTTTAGTGTGCTAAATCTCTTTTGATATAAAAGTTGTTGATGAAAAGGGAGGAGATAAACAAGAAAAACATAATGAAATTTTAAATTAAGGTAGAAATTTACAGTGAGTGTACATGCCTGAGGGTAAAATTGATTTCCTCTTTTATAGTGGGTTTTTAATATGGAGTAAATTTTATTTTTTCACTGAAGCCATGTAGAACATGTGCCAATTCTGGGCCCTTATAAGGTGCCAGTATAAACAAAATAGAAAAGCTGTTGTTTAATATGCATGAGCAGTTTTGAAGTTGGATATGTTGGGTCTGTGGCTAGTGTCAGTTCTGCCTGTATGACCTTAGCCAATTCATTCAAACTCTTAGAGCATTAATTGCCTTGGCCATAATTAACTATGTTCTTGACTCAAGTAGTATACAAACACAGTTTATCTTTGATGATAGGAGTTTATTACTACGATCTGTGGGGAAAAATCACTGTACAGGAATCTGTGTTAGCAATTTTATAATAACTCACAATGCTGAGTTTCAAAACTACTATGATGTGGCTAAAAGATAAATAGAAAAATAATTAAACATCAATGACATATCATTGTACTTTGTTCAATGTACTTTGTTCAAAAAAGAACATGGAGCAATTTCTTCAGAAGAAGACTGTGTATGTTTTCTTCTTCAAACACGGAGATTAAAATACCAAACTCAAAACTTTGCCAGGAAGATTAAAATGTGTATGCACTGGATGCACACTTATTAATTATAAAATATCAGGTAAAATATGAGTGATAGTTATATCATTATCAAGAATTGATTTGAAATAATTTTGTGTATTTTCTAATGCTTTATAAGCTGTGATCAAAGATATCTCATTTAACTGATTAAAATGTTTTCAGTTTTATTTATTACTAGGGTCCCAGTTAGAGTCAGTTTTTAAGTAAAAATAAGATTTTAAGGAAATTAATGACATGTTGCTATTCGCCCAATACAGTCAATTCTCATTATTCATAAATTCTATATTTGCAGATTTACCTATTTACCAAAATTTGTTTGTAACTCCAAAATTAAAATATGTTGTGCTTTCACAGTCATTTGCAGACAGAGTGAGAAATTATATGTGGTCGTGCACACACCTTCCTAGTTGAGATCAAATAAGAGATACTCAGGTACTCTGGCTTCTGGTTTCTGCTATCATACTGTGTCCTTTTGTGCTGTTGTCAAGTTATTCACATTTTTGTGCTTTTTGTTGGTAATTCTACTTTTTAAAGTGGCCTGCTTGCATAGTGCTGAAGTGCTGCTTAGGGTTCCTTAGCTCAGAAAGGCTGGGAAGTAACTTACGGAGAAAACACATACGTTAGATAATATTCATTCTGGCATGAGTTACAGTATTGCTGGCTGTGGGTTCAAAGATAATGAATCAACAATATATATTAATTGTTGTGACCAGAGGCTCACAAGGACCCAATTCTGTATTTCCCCTAGCAGCCGTAGCTCAGTATTTGCTAATTCATGGTTTGCAGTTGCTTTATAGAACATAACTACCAGGAATAAGAAGAATTGACTGCACTTATTTCTCCTCCTCTACTTTGTGTTCCTGCCTGGCATGAAATGAGAGAAGGAGCAAATACATAAAATGCAGAAGAAATTTACCTTCATGAACTAAGATTCAGGCTTAATTCATGCAACACAAACACTCCAGCAGCAATCAGAGCAATGAAAGAAAAACTTTTGGGAGGAATGTTGCAGAACAAGGTGTAAGAAATGTTGAGACTGGGGAGTTCTCCTCCTCCTCACTGATTGTGTTACATCTGAATGTTGTGTGTAACTCAAGAGCCATGTTTCAAGAAAGTAAGTATTTGCTTGATTGTCTCACCTCAAAGACCATATGTTTCTTAAGGGCAAAGATTATACCTTATGACATTTGAGTTTTCGCAAGGCCACGTTAAGATAAAAGTAAAATCATCATCAAAATCTAGTGCCGCCTAAAATATTCCCACAATTATTCCTGGGAATCCTGGAGGATATTACACATGAGCTCATGGATACTTCTGGCTCATTAGATTTACCACCAGACCTAATTTTTTCATTGTTGCTTCTTTGGCGTTGATCCTTTCTCCATGTGTACCACCATGTCTACTGACGTTGTATCATTTTCACACATCACTGCTGATTCTGCTGGTTACTGACACTGTGCCACTTTGCTTGGGCAGCATCATCTCCACTTGTAGCACTGTTGACAAATTGGCTGAATGACTGACTCTGCTACTCCTTCTGTTCAACACCATTGCTCTGTTTTTCAGGTATTGCTCTCTTTAGCCAGACATCCTATCCATAAGAAATTTCTATGTGTCAAGGTTGTGTGATTGTGATGACATGGAATAGAATCCCCTTCTCATGTATTTTATACCTTACTTTAATAGAAAATCACCTCTTAAACCACAGAGATCATGAGACCTCTTGGCCTTCCTAATGCGTGAGCCAATTCCTATAAGTCTGCTTTTATATATATTTACAAATATCCTATTGGTTCTATTTCTCTGGAGAACCATGAGTAATACAACCCTCTATATGTCTTATATACGGCTTTATTTTAACAATTTTAACTTGTAATGTCTGTTGAAATCCCTGTCTCCCACTTCATTGTGAGCTCCTAGAAGTATGGGGAGCACATTGTAGATGCATAATAGTTTTAATTGAAAGAAAAAATAACTTTTATAATTAGTAAAGACAAGCAGTACCAGCATTTATTTCAAAATAATGAATTTTAAATAAATTAATCAATTAATTAATACTACCTAGAGCAGTAATACATATGAGCCAAACAAAACAAAACAAAACAACCCACTAAACCCAACTAGACAAAAGACAATCTTGGCCTCAACTACCTCATCTATAACATGGTTATGTTTGTTATGAAGATTAAATAAATGTACATATGTGTATACATACACACATATACATCTATATTGTTTAGAACAATGATTGGCATATTGTGACTGCTCTAAATATTAAATATTAAAAATGATCAAAAAAAGATTTCAGAAAAAAAATCCCTGCTTTTACTCATTCTCTTATGCTAGAAATCTATGGGGAATTTATAGTGAGCAACTAATTGTCAAACATGATGCTATACAAGGAATCTTTTTCAACTCTGTATTATGACACCTTGTTCTGGGTCCAAAATTGATCGTATGGTATTATGGCTAAGAGTGTAGATTCTGGCCAGGCCCTGTGGGTCACGCCTGTAATCCCAGCACTTTGGGAGGCCTAGGTAGGAGGATCATGAGTTCAGGAGATCAAGACCATCCTGGCTAACATGGTGAAACCCCGTCTCTACTAAAAATATAAAAAATTAGCCAGGCATGGTGGCGGGCACCTGTAGTCCCAGCTACTTGGGAGGCTGAGGCAGGAGAATGGCGTGAACCCAAGAGGCGGAGCTTGCAGTGAGCTGAGATCACGCCACTGTACTCCAGCCTGGGCGACAGAGCGAGACTTCACCTCAAAAAAAAAAAAAAAAAAAAGTGTAGGTTCTAAGCCTTATTGACTGTGTTTGGACATGGACTTTACTACACAGTTGTTGAGTGATCTTTGGCAAATTATTTAACCTCCTTGTGCCTCTATCCCATATGTATAAAATCAATAATACAATGTTACCAAACATATCACATTGTGTACATGAAATATATACAGTCATTTTTATATCAGTTGTACTTCAATAAAGCTGGTAAAAAATTCAGCCACATAAATTGTACTCCAATAAAAAGTGGTACCACCTGCAGAGATCCATGGGATTAAATTTGCTTGCCTGTGTACGTGGGCAGCATTTAAATCAAAATGGCATTATTAAATAGTCAATGAGTTTTAGTTATTAGTTTTCCTTTAGGATGTGTTCTTACTTCATGCAAATTGATGTGAATTAGACTTACCTAATCAGTTCCCAAGACATGCCTAGATATGTCTAAACAGTAGGTTTGGACACATACATCACTGATTCTTCCAGCACCTAGCAGCTAGCATATATTAAATGCTCAGAACATGTATGCCAAATAAATGATAGGTACAGATATGCAGAAGGCATAAATAGGTGTAGAAAGATTATATGTCACTAATACACTAATATGTCATTAACACTGGTGATTTTAGTAGCAGAGCCAAGGGAATTCTATCCTGCCTAGTGACAAGCAAAGTGCCTGGCATATTGATGGTGCTCAATAAATATGTCTTAAATTTAAAATGATATCTAACACTTATTGAGTAATTACCCATTCTGTGAACTGTTGAACATCTGTATCTCATTTAACTGTCCTATATAGTTTGTTCTTTTTGCTATTTCCATCTTGTTGATGAAGAAATTAAGGCAAAGAGAGAGAGTGTGTGTAACCTCTCTTGACAACAAGTTGTCTCTCAAGATGACACAGCTAAAATAGGTAGGTGTGGGGAATCACAAGTTGACAATCTGCATGTGACAACAGCATAGTCTTATACATTGTTAATAGGAAAAATGTGAATGAATGAATAAATAAATGAAAGTTTAATAAGAGTGTGAATGTTAAGACTTGAGCCGTTATGTCAACTTGTCTGGATTTGAATAACAACTCCCTTGTTAGTTAAATGATTATGAAAAACCTTGTAATTTTACTGTTCTTGTTTCCATACCTTTCAAGAAAGGATAAACATAATATATATCATGTATGTTATAGGTTGCTATGGGTTTTAAAAAAAGCAAAACACTTATCCAGTGCCTGGTACATAGTACATGTTTTAAAAATAGCCACAATTCTCATTTTACTTGTTCTTGATTTTACTATGCTCATATTTCTTATTTTCATATGTTTACTTACAGGCAAGGTGAAAAGATTAAATTACATTTGTGATACATGTTTATTTTAAAGGTTACCCATTCGAACTAGTTATAAAATAGTTTAATAGTTAAGAATGTAGGTGTCAGTTCTCTGGAATGCAAATCAATTGATTGTATAATTATTTAGACAAATAGGGATTCTATTCAACTATTGTGGACACAAGTGTAACAACAGAATAAATACATACCTATACTGTTCAAACAGAGTTTGCTTTTGTAGGAGCTAGAAAATATGAATCAGATTATTCTAAGAAATCTTTGTGTGAGAATAATAGCAAAGCTCTACAATATTATTTGCTATGGTCATGTCTGTTCTTACAAAGGGACTTTAAATGACATAGTTTACAAAAATGGCTTAGGACAGAAATAATACATTTTCTCCTAAGAATTATACAGAACAAGAGAATATTTATTTCTCTGTTGTTACCACTTTGATCATTTCCCTTTACAATATAGACATCAGCAAAGATGTCAACCTGAAAAGAATAGTTCAAGATACTGTCTGATTTGGAGTAGAAAGGCAATTGTTCCAAGATGTTCTGAATGTTGTCTGCACAAATGAACAGTTTCTTATGGTGGAAAGATTAGTATAATAATTCCTGGGCTATAGTTGTGAAATTGTGCCATAATTAATACGTTTTAGAAATATGAGTTCACATATACTTTGCTGATAGGCTTTTATATAAATGGATGTTCTAATTTAAATCTATACTTTAAATTGTTACTGAATTCTTAAAAACTGCAAGTCAACTTAAGCCTGAAATTAAAGGCTCTCATTATACCTAATCATTGAGATCTGCAACATCACAGTCTTTTAAAATTTATATATAAATATACATGTTTCTTTAGACTACATTCATATTATTAATTGTTAGTTGTATTCAAATATTTTACTCCTACTACTCTAAGAGCACCTCAGGGAAGGGAACTTGCTTTATTCTTCTAAGATCTATTCCCTTGTTTGGCACAGTTGAGATGTGCAATATTAATTGAAAGAAAATCAATAATGTCACAGGTAATTTATGCTTAATAGTAAATTTATGAGAGTTGAGAAAAATTGAAATACTTATTAAAAATACTAAACATTGTTCATTATATTAGTTCATATGTATTTTAATTTAAACATCTTAATTGTACAAAACATAGGAATGTTCAGGAAGCTTACTGCATCTTATACTTTGGTAAAGGCACAGCTGGTTCTTTATGTCACTAACATGATAGTTTTTATGATAAATATGACAAAACAGCTGTGTCTCTTAAGGCATGGATAGCTTCTCTTATAAATAACAGGCACTTCTAGGTGAATCAATACACCAGGAGGCCTATGCAGCTAATTTAAAGTAGTGATGAGTAATACGAAGAATGAGTAAAACAAAATAAGGGAATAGAGAGTGAGTAGAATTGTAGTGGGCTTTCTCTTTTTAATAAGGTGGTCAGGGAAAGCCTCTATGAGAAAGAAATATTTAAGTAGAACCCTAAATGAAGACATGAACAGCAGGGTGACATGTGAAAAGGGAGAACATTCTGGTGAAAGAAACAGAAGTTTAACTCTCTGAGGTGGGAAATAACTCTAATTTCTTAACAAATTTAAGAAATTTCAAGAAGGACAGTGTGATCCAGACAGAGTTAGCATAGCTAAAGCAGGAAGAAGTTTAGGTTAAAAGTTAAATAGTATGAGGCCTTGTAGCCTGCCTTAGGAAATTAGACATTGTTTTAAATGTGATAGAAAACCACCAAAATGTTTTGAGTATGGTAGCGAAGTGATGTAATTTAAGATTTTAAAAGACTACTTTAATGGCAGCATGGAGACTGAACTAAATTAGAATTAAACTATTAAGGTGAGCATTGATGTAGGTGATGGAAGAGATGACAGCAGCTCAGACAAGGATGGTAGTGGCAACAATGAAGGAAAAAGGTTTGATTCAGGATATACTTTGAAAGTTGATTCATCTATGTATCCAAAAAATAGAATCAGCAGGTCAAAGGGATATCTGCATTCCCATGTCTATTGCAGCATAATTCACAATAGGCAAGAAATATAATCAACCTAAGTGTACATCAGTGAATGAATGGATAAAGAAAATGTGGTATGAACACACAATGGATTACTATTCAGTCCTAAACAAGAAAGAAATCCTATTATTTGCAACAACATAGATGAACCTGGAGGATGTTATGTTAAGTGAAGTAAGCCAGCCACAGAAAGACAAACACAGTGTCTTTGGGGGATTGATTCCAGGACCACCATCTCACCCTGTGGTGTACAACCAAATCCATGCATATTCAAATTCAGTGTTGGCCCTGAGGAACCCGTGTATAACAAAAGTCAGCCCTACTTATGTGCAAGTTTTGCATCCCTCGAGTACTGTATCTGAGTTTGGTTGAAACAAGTCTGCATGTAAATGGACCTGCACAGTTCAAGGGTCAACTGTATAGCATGCTATCATTTACACGTGGAATCTAAAAGTCAAACTCATAGAAGCAGAAAGTAGAACGGTGGTTACCAGGGATTGGGGGAGGAAGAAATGGGGAGATATTTGTCAAGAGATACAAAATTTTAGTAAGACAAAAGGAGTAAGTTCAAGAGACCTTTTTTACAACATGGTAATTGTTGTTAATAACAATGTATTTTATACTCGAAAATTGCTGAGAGAAAATTTTAAGTGCCTTCATTACAAAAAAAGATTATATTAATATGTGAGGTAATGTATATGTTAATTAGCTTGATTTAGCCATTCCATGCTATATACATATTTCAAAACATCATTATATACACCAGAAATATGTACAATTATTATTTGTCAGTTAAAAATACATTTTTAAAAAGTTAGTTTGTCAAAATGTATTAATTGGGCTCAGGATAAAAGTGGAAAAAAAGAATGAAGGGTGACTTCCAGGTTTGAGCAATTGGATAAATGGTGAATGGTAAGATAGAAAAAACTGGAGCAGAAATTTGTTTACAGAGAAAAGTAATGTTTTGGCTATGTTAAGACCCTATAGAGGAAACGCTGGCAGGTATTTAGTTGTAAGCTTCTTGAGTTCAGTGATTATTATATACGTCAGTCTATAATTTGTGTGCGTGTGTGTGTGTGTGTGTGTGAAGTTGTCACTCAGGCTGGAGTGCTGTGGCATGATCATGGATCACTGCATCCTCAACTTCCTGGGATCAAGTGATCTTCAGCTTCCCAAGTAGCAGGGACTACAGATGTGTGCAACTTTGCCCAGATAATTTTTGTGTTTTTGTAGAGACGGGATTTCACCATGTTGCCCAGGCTGGTCTGGAACTTCTGAGCTGAAGCAATTGGCCTGCCTCAGCCTCCCAAAATGCTGGGATTACAGGTGTGAACTGCCACACCCAGGCCAGGCTATAAATTTGGAGATCAACTATTTATAGCTAAACCTGTATGGAATCATAAATAAGAGAAAGAAAGAAGAAAGAAAGAAAGAAAGAGAGAGAAAGAAAGAAAGAAAGAAAGAAAGAAAGAAAGAAAGAAAGAAAGAAAGAAAGAAAGAAAGAAAGAAAGAAAGAAAGAAAGAAGGAAAGAAAGAAAGAAAGAGGGAAGGAAGGAAGGAAGGAAGGAAAAAAGAAGAAAGAAAGAAAGAAGAAAGGAGGGAGGGAAGGAAGGAAGGAAAAGAGAGAGGAAGAAAGAAAGCAAGAGAGGAAGAAAGCAAGAGAGAAAGGAAAAGAAAGAAATAAGAAAGCAAAAAGAAAGAAAAAAGAAAAAGAGAGAGAGGGAAGGAGGGAGGGGAAAAAGAGAGAGAGGAGAAAGAGAAAAAAGAAAGGTTATTGGAAAACTGAGCATGAGCTGCTGAGCATTTAGAAATATGAAGAGATACTCCAGCAAAAAACATAAAGTAGTAGTAAGAAGGGAAGGAGGAGAAAAATACGTGTAATGATACATGTAATAAGTCAAGTGAAACAAAATTTCAATAAGGTTGCTAGAAAATTTTCAAATACTACTGAGTCATAATAAGATAGAGACTGAGAATCGCCCATTAAATTTGACAAATAGTTATTATTGATGATTATCACAATAGTGAATTATGGTTGCAATCTTCTTGGAGTAGAACCAAGCATGAGGTGATAAACTGATATGGAAAGTATTGAATATTCTGTTCATAAGTTTTATATAAAGATAAATATAGAAATAAAACAGCAGTTGTGAAAATACGTCGAGCCACAAAAGATGCTTTATGGTGTTGTGTTATTGGGATTACCTTCTTTTTATAAATTTCGGATTTTCTCAAGATTAGATTTTCTTCCTTCAGTACCACGAATACATATGTTAGCATCTTTAGAAATTCCTCACTCTGGACCTTGAGTCTATGTGGTAGTTTTTCTCAACATCACACCTCTCTAAAGCCTACATATATCTATCAATAATTATCTTTTCCTTCCTGCCACCTCAGTGAAGCTCTCTTTCATTATTCCACCCATTAAAACCATGCTATTATGTGAAAACTTTTTATACTTTTAAAAATCTTTTTTTATCCTTATTAACATACTGAATTGCATTATCACCTACTTGCTGACACGTTCACTATATCTAGATCCTTAATGCTGTGGGCTTCAAAGTCAAATTGCCTGTGTTCAAAGTCTAGTTCTGATATTACCATTTGTGACATCTTTGACAAGTCTTTTATCCTTTCTAAGTCTCAGTTTTACATACACAATCTAAGGAAAATAATAGTAAGCGTATCCCAAACTTATTTTGAGAATTTCACAGGACACTATGAAAACTACTGGCACAATGTAAATTTCAATAAGTGCTATTTTTTACTATTTTATATATTTACTTCCTTACACTATTATAAATTCTTAGTTCCCTGATAACTGGATAATGCTTTGTGCTTAACAAGTGGCAGTTGAATGGAAATAAAATGTACCCACACGTTCATTCATACAATTCATTCAACAGTTATCTTTTGGGCGTTTATATCTTCCATTCACTGTTGTGAACACTTTAAAATAACAACAACAAAATCCCCCTGTGGCTTTGCTAGAGTATCAGCAAGTTAAGAAGAGAGAAAGAAAGGAGAAGGAAGGAAAAAAAGAAAGAAAGAAGAAAGAAAGAAGGAAGGAAGGAAGGAAGAAAGGAAGGAGAGAGAGAGGGAGTGGGGGAGGGAGGGAGGAAAGAAGGAAGGAAGGAAGGAGGGAGGGAAGGAAGGGGGGGAGAGAATGTTAAAGAATGTAATCACTTACAATTTCCAAATGCCAAATCTTAAAAAAATAGAAGATTGCAGCAAACCCTGATGAAATTAAAAAGAGGCTCTTTATCCCACAATTACAGGGTGCTGAAGTTCTGTATAACATGCAATATACACCTATATTGCTTTTATAACATGTAAGAAGTTCTAATGTCCAAATTATATCTGGCCTCAAAGATTGTAGTTAATTGAATGTGGACTTGTATTATATGTTAAAACTTTCAACTGAGTCATTACAGAGTTGCTATTTAAAAAGTTTATTGGGATGTTCATTTAAACAAACAATGGAAATGTAGCAAAGGTCTGTGTGACAAATGAAGCAACCGAGCTTTGATTTTGGAAAATTTAAATGTAGAAGTTATGATGGGGCAAAAAAGCATGATTTGTGTTTCAGATTTTAGAAAGCATTTGCAGATAATTTTATTAGAACAAAATCATAAACCAATTTATTCTGGATATTTGTTAAGAATTATAAATACAAAACCCAACAACATTTCTTTATTGGGCCACTTTTTTAAGAATAAATGTTCTTAACACAAAATACACATTCTGGTGCAGAGTGGAATTGAAAAAGATTCCATAAGGAAAAGGTTTACTTCAGAAATTAGAGAACACCCGTAGTGACAATGGCTGCTATCCTAACCCAGGAACAATTTTTATTCACATAACTCAAGTTGTGAAAGAAGGTCTTACTTTTCCTTACAACACTAAAAAAGACTTTGCCACCTGCGTCTCACCGCATATCTGTAAATAACAGATTGCACCAATTATGTTAGTGTTCTGTTGCTGTGCATTAAAATAAAATGTAGCAGTAGGAAAGATTTATAGGCAAATGCCTCCTTTAGAATTCTAAAGCTGATAAGCAGAGAAGTATGAATTATTAAACCGAATAGAAGCTTTATGGAAAGGCTTGTAATCAAGCTTTGCTTGCACAGAACAAGAAACCTGTGACTAATTTCAAATAATGTTGTTTGCCTAACAAAATGGGACATTTAAAGGTCAGCTCTATAATGAAAATCTGATTTCAAAGAAAGGGAAACACTGTTACTTTAGTCTTATATTTCATTTAGAACAGACATCATATTGAATAAAATACAGCACAGTGTCACTGGAAGTTAAATGTTTCTGATGATAGTTTCGAATGACTTTAAATAGTTGATACGCAGTAACTGGAGAAAGCCTAAAGGTTAAACCTTAAAATTGTAAGCGAAGTTTGGATGGCCAAAGTTCAATAAGCACAAGTTTTTACCTTAATTTTTAGTATAATCATACTAATTTCCAAACATTTGTGTTATTAACTTGGTATGATTAACTCCTCTTCTCTGCAAATTTCTTGTAGGAAAAATAAATTGAGGCAGTTTATTAACATTGGAGATAGAAAAGGCATTCAATATAGCGCAATGTGAGATTTCATATAAATTTAAGCACTATTTTAGGTTACACTTACTAAGAGAAAAACTTTTTCCCTTTTTTTAATCATGTTACAACTTAACTCTAAGTCAAAATATGTGGAAGAGATAAAATGTAAATTATTTGTTTAGTATTCTCATTTCTTTTCTTTTTTTTTTTTTTTTTTTTTTGTGACGGAGTCTCGCTCTGTCGCCCAGGCTGGAGTGCAATGGCTCCGTCTCGGCTCGCTGCAAGCTCCGCCTCCCGGGTTCACGCCATTCTCCTGCCTCAGCCTCCTCGGCAGCTGGGACTACAGGCGCCCGTCACCACGCCCGGCTAATTTTTTGTATTTTTAGTAGAGACAGGGTTTCACCGTGTTAGCCAGGATGGTCTCGATCTCCTGACCTCATGATCCGCATGCCTCAGCCTCCCAAAGCGCTGTAATTACAGACGTGAGCCGACGCGCCCAGCCGAGAAGAGGTGTACTTCTACTTGTCACATCTGAACATAAACACCATATAGATTATCTGATTTACTCTCCTTTATTTCATGGACTCCATTAGTTCTTGTATTTATTTACATCATTGTAGTTCTTAGTTTCAGAATATCATAAAGTAAAAATAAAAATGGATTTGTTGAGAAGTACTGAACTCATAAATAAGAATTGCATTATTATCCACAAAGATAGCTGAAAAAGTTACTGTAAGAGTTGGTACCAAAATTATTCTTTGAATTTTTGCTTTTAAAATCCAGCTACTGTGGTACAAGAAGCTCAAGCCATGAGCTTGATAATGGGAGATAATAAAATGGAGAACTAAAATCTTCCGTTCTCATACGAACCCTTATGAGTTTTCAAACAACCATCTATATTCACCAATAGCCATGTTATTAAACCATTCGCTTAGAGGCCAGTGGGACTGCAACCTTAGACAACAGTGACTATACCTGTCAGTGTTGAACAGAAACCCCAAGAAAAGGCCGGGCATGGTGGCTTATGCCTGTAATCTCAGCACTTTGGGAGGCCAAGGCGAGCGGATCACGAGGTCAGGAGATCGAGACCATCCTGGCCAACACGGTGAAACCCCGTCTCTACTAAAAATACAAATTAAAAAAAAAAAAAATTAGCCGGGCGTGATGGCGGGTGCCTGTAGTCCCATAGTCCAGCTACTAGGGAGGCTGAGGCAGGAGAATGGCATGAACCCCAGAGGTGGAGGTTGCAGTGAGCCGAGATCACGCCACTGCACTCCAGCCTGGGCGACAGAGCGAGACTCCATCTCAAAAGAAAAAAGAAAAGAAAAGAAAAGAAACCCTAAGAAAAAAATGGCTAGATGATTTCAGACAATCCAGAGACTTTTGAAAATAAATGAATTATTTGTTTTGTAAATCTGTGAAGTTTTGAGGTAGTCTATCATGCAGCGATAAATATCTAAACCATATGCATTTAAGGTAACACATTATTATATATTCAGGGTATTGCTACATCCCTCAGACTTGATGTATATTTAGCAAAGGTTTTTATGAAGTTAAAATAAATGTATATTCTGGAGCTGTGTGCTATGTTCTGTATATGTTAATGAAGTTAATTGAGAAAATAGGGTTTTTCAGATCTTATGAATTATTTCTACGTTTTTTGTTGCTCATTCACTTACTGACAGAGGTGTGATAAAGTCTCCCATTTTGATGAGAGACTTGTAGATTTGCTACTTCTGTTAATTCTTGCTTTACAATGATAATACTATGTTAATACTTGCATAATATTTGTGATTGTTACATTTTCCTGGTTTATCGGCCTCCATATTATTTTGAAGTATTCCTCTTCATCTCCAGGAGTAATTCATGCCCTATGGTTTATTTTGTTTGATATTTATATAGCTCCTCTTTATTTCTTTTTTTAAAATTCATTGCATGACAAATGTTCTATACTTTCACTTTCCATGTTCCTTTTCCCTTAAATTCAAATGTCTTTCTTCCACACAGAATATAGTCTTTCTTCATAAAAATTCATTCTGATGGCGGGGCACGGTGGCTCATGCCTGTAATCCCAGCACTTTGGGAGGCCAAGGCGGGCGGATCACAAGGTCAGGAGTTCCTGACCAGCCTGGCCAATATGGTGAAACCCTGTCTCTACTAAAATACAAAATTAGCCAGGTATAGTGGCACATGGCTGTAATCTTAGCTACTCGGGAGGCTGAGGCAGAAGAATTGCTTGAACCCTGGAGGCAGAGGTTGCAGTGAGCCAAGTTGCGCCACTGCACTCCAGCCTGGGCGACAGAGCAAGACTGTTTCAAAAAAACAAAACAAAACAAAAAAATCATTCTGATAATCTGTGACTTTATAATGGAAGTTTTACTTTATTTACATTTGATGTAAATTGATCCAATTTGTTTTCTACATGTTGTATGTCCTTCCCTTTTTCTATCAGTTAAGTTTCAGTAGGGTTTCATTGCCTCATCTATAGTGTTATTTATTACAAAATATTTTTATTATTTGTTTAATGGTTTCATGAACAAATGCACCTTAACTTAGTAGCATCCAATATAAATAACTAATATATCACATCCCAGACAATTGTCCACCTTATAATACATTAACTTCTTTTACTTCATCCTGCCTTGGGTGTTCTTTGTTCATATATTCATTTCTACATTGATTTTGACCTACATAACAAACTACAATTATTGTTTCCTACTGTCAATATTTATTTAGATGTACTCATATCATTACCATAGTTACCATTACGTTCTATCCTTTCTACTTGACATAATTTTTCTCCTGTGTGAAGAACACCGTTTAATATTACTTGTGTGGGATTGTTGATAATGAATTTCCTTTTCATTTTTGTTGACTAGAGATACTTCTATTTGTCCTCACTTGTGAATAACATTTTTACTGAATATAGATTTCTAGACCAGTAGTTTTTTACATCGATTTTGCTAAGATGTATTATTTTTTCTTCTTCAGTGATTAGTAAGTTGATCATTGTGCTTTCGTTCACCTAAAGATAATCTTTTTTCTCATTCTTAAAGATTTTATTTTTGTCTTAGAGTTTAGCAGTGTTACTACAATGTGCATTAAGTTTAGTTTTATCTGTATTTATCCTACATGAAGTTTGTTGTGCTTCTTGAATGTGTGGCTTAATATCTTTCATCAACTTAGGAATATTCTTAGTGATTATCTTTTTGAATATGAATTGTTTCTATTTTTTTCTTATCTACTTTTGATAATTCTTGTGTTATTTTATGCATCCCATATGTCTCTTGCCTTTCTTTTTGTTTGTCTATCAGTTTTCTTTCTCTCTGTGCTTCAGTCTAGACAGTTTTCCAGTGCATTGGTAATCTCTTCCTTTTATTCTAATACACTTCTAAACCTATTATTCTTTAATTTAATGGCATTCATGTATTTTGTTCTAAAATTTACATTATATTGATCAGATTATTGAAATACACACACAGAGTTTTATATATATTGTTATATATGTATATATTTTCCCCAGCAATCTGGTACATTTCTCCATCTCATCATTTGTATTCTTGACATATTAATCACAATTATATTAAAGTTTATGTTTGAAAATTTCAATATCTGAGTTGCTTCTAAACTATGTTATCTGTTTTTCAAATCTTTTGTTTTTTTTACCCTTAAAATACCTAATAACATTTCACTGTGTGTCAGGCATCATGTTTTAGACTATTATAGATGCTTTGAATGATATCTTTCTCCAGGAAACATTCACCCATTCTCTTTCAGGCTTCTAGGGTAAAGAAAAAAAAAAGGATCACCTTAATCCATAATGGATGAAGCTAACGTTGCATTTATATTCAATGCTTGATCTATTTTAGGTCTACCCCACACCAACTTTCCAGGTCTCACCAGGTCCTGAACTCCAATTTATTGTCAGAACCACTAAATATTCAGCATTGTAAGATTGTCAAAAGATCCATTAAGTGTTTCAGCTACTTTTTACTAGGTTTCTTAGTATTTGTCACAGTTTACATTAAGAGTTTTGAAATGATCTGAGGAAAAGTCCAGGTAGAGCATCATATTTAACTTCTATGCATCTCTTCTCTGCAGAATCTTGGGTGCACAAGTCTTGACTGCTAACAAAGCCATGCCCAAATCCCATTTTCTTTTCTTCATGTTTTTAAGAATTTGCAGAAAGCTCTACTGGTTTCTTGACATCAGAGTAGATGTACTCTGCTGGGCTATTTAGTCTCTCACTAGATGCCACTTAAGACTTGGAAAAGGTCCCAAGAGGAAAAGTAAGGTGCAGGTTATTGGTCTATTCTCAATAAGTTTCCCATCTTTCTGGGGTTATGGACTCTCTTGTCTTAGATGCCACAGGAGCCCTTGAAACATTCATATGCATGTTAAGTTTTTTTTTTATTTTAAATTTTGCTTTATCTTTCTTCAAATTTCCTTGTTTACAACAACAGCATCGCCCAAAGAAAATACATACCAACATAGCTAAAAGAGGAAATTTTGAGAGTCTGTATTAAATTGAAGAAATTTCTCTTTATATAATTTTACAAAAATCAATTTAAGTATCCAGAGTACAGCATCATTATAAGAACTCAATATTTCTCCCTGATTTTCTATCAAATGCTGTCCGATTATGTAATGCCTTAAAATGAGGGTTTTTTTTTTCATTTTTAACAATAATACATTATTTCTTTTCATTGAGACACTTATTATCTGCAACTCCATTATTTTCTTTATGAATATAATTAGATGAGGGGATTGGAGTACTTTCTAGATGAATCTGAGCAAAAAGTCTATATTTAACTTACTAAGACAGTGTATATTTATAAAGGGACAAACTAAATGACCAATAGAACAGAATAAAGTGCTTCAAAGGATCTCAAATACACTTGTGCCATATAGAACATTGGCACATGGTACAGATAGTATGGCCGGTCACTGGCAACATAAGGGACCGCTTAACACATAAAGCTGGAAATAACACCAGAGGACTACCTGTGTTATAAAACTTGAAATAAGAAAAACTAAATAAAAACACAAAAGTTACAGTAACAGCTCATTTTAGGGTAGACAGTAAAACTGGATAGGTGCAGTTCCAACAGGTATATGTAAGTTTTTTGGAGTATTCTAGCTGTCAGTTTGAGTGGTGGATATGATAAATTATCTTTATTTAACTGAATAACTGGATAAATTAATGGTAAAAATGCATCATGAATGTTCCAATAGTGATAATGTGTTAAGCTATGGTTAATTCAATCTATGCAACCAAGCTACATGATAAAAAGTAAGAACAATTGAATGACAATTGTCATCCAGTACTCTAACTCCATCTCTTTACTGCAGCAAGTGGCTTAATTGCTGCAATCCTGACAATGTCACAGGACATCCAGTATTTATATATGTTGTAAAAAATGCATAGTTTAAAAATTAAGAGTAGTCCTAATTAGAAGATCTAGAATCCATCTTCCATGACCTCCGAAAGCATTAGACAACATAACTCTCAGTTTGTAAATTTTACTAGTAGTAAGATGTAGCTTTCTGACTAGCCTGTCAATAGCATCGGTAGCTTCATATTAAATCAATGTCCATTGCCTATAAGAAGGATTTAGTTTATGTTTCAATCTTGGCAGTTAAGATTTGATCAGTACATTCTAGTGAATGAAGAATGAGGCTCTCTTTATTCTGTTTCCACCATAGAGAAACATCATAAAAGCTTTGGGAAAAGGTATTAAGGAAAAAAAAAAAAAAAACTAGGACAGTTCCCTCATGGTTTTCGTAGTCAAGGATTTGTTTATAATAAAACATTCACAATTTTACAAATGAGTACATAGACATTTTAGTATTTTTTTATTTAGAAAGTGCAAAATGGGGCCAGGTGTGGTGACTCACGCCTGTAATCCTAGCGCTTTGGGAGGCCGAGGCAGGCAGATTGCCTGAGCTCAGGAGTTGGAGACCAGGTCAGGCAACACAGTGAGACCCAGTCTCTACTAAAATATAAAAAAAAATTAGCCGGGTGTGGCAGCAGCTTGCACCTGTACTCCCAGCTACTCTGGAGGCTGAGGCAGGAGAATTGCTTGAACTCGGGAAGTAGAGGTTGCAGTGAGCCCAGATCACACCACTGCACTCCAGCCTGGGCGACAAAGCAAGATTCCATCTCCAAAAAAAAAAAAAAAAATTGCAAAATGACCAAAACTCCTACATAATTAGGATAACCTTTGTCTTAGTCCATTCTGGCTGCTATAACAAAATACCTTAGACTGGTAATTTATAAATCATAGAAATGTATTGCTTACCATTCCAGAGACTGGGGAGTCCAAGATAAAGGCTCCATCAAATTCAGTGTCTAGTGAAGTTGCTCTTTGCTTCATAGATTGCACTTCTTGTTGCCTCCTGACATGGTAGAAGGACACAGCCTCCCTCAAGCCTTTTTTATTAGATCACTAATCCCATTCATAAGGGAGAAGCACTCATAACCTAATCACTTTCCCAAAGTCCCGAACTCTTAATATTAGTATATTAATATAGTATATTAATGAACTCCTGAGCTCAGGCAATCTGCCTGCCTTGGCCTCCCAAAGCGCTGGGATTACAGGCATGAGTCACCGCACCTGGCCCCATTTTGCACTTTCTAAATAAAAAAATACTAAAATGTCTATGTTCTCATTTGCAAAATTGTGAATGTTTTATTATAAACAAATCCTTGACTATGAAAACCATGAGGGAACTGTCCTAGTTTTTTTTTCCTTTTTTCCCTTAATACCTTTTCCCAAAGCTTTTATGATGTTTCTCTATGGTGGTAAAAGAATAAAGAGAGCCTCATTCTTCATTCACTAGAATGTACTGATCAAATCTTAACTGCCAAGATTGAAACATAAATTAAATCCTTCTTATTAGCAATGGACATTGATTTAATATGAAGCTACCGATTCGGTTCTAACATATGAATTTTGGGGAACACCAACATGTAGACTACAGCAAGTTTGAAGTAAATCTGTACTATAAAAATCATCATATTATTAAGATAGATATGAAATGTTGGAGCACTTATGAGAGTGACATACAAGTTTATTCAATGTAAAAATATGTTTAGTCAATATATTGATACTTAGAACCCCAAAGTATTGAATACAGTTTCTGGCAACTTTTGTAACTAGAGTAAATGAAAGTGGTTCTGCAAAAGAAATTATAAATGTCAGTGCTGAGGCACTATTGTCTCTTTATATATCAATATTAATTTTATTAATATGAATAACTTATCAGCCTTTCAGAAATGGAAGAAAAATTGACTCATATTATTAATGAACTAATCATCAATATATGCAAACACATACACAGAAACAATTAATAAAAATATATTAACTTCACAAACCAAAATATAGGACTCTACGTGTCACTAAGAGAGGAAACAAAGATATTCATACATTCAAAACACTTACCTAACATTATGCTTTGGCTTATATAAGGAAGTTTAAAGTGGGAATTCTTAATGTATTTTGGGACATAGTTTTGATCAGAAATACTGCAAACACTTTCAGTATCTTGGATAGAAACTTGTTTAGGGCTTTAAAAACAATTTAAAAATCACCTAAGAACAACAACTGAATATATAATTTTTTTTAAAAAAATTTGTTAGCAGTATTGCATTTATTTTTGGTTTAGAAATAAATATTTCTAACTCCAAATGAAATAGTTTCCTGAAAAAATACATTAATCTGTATATATTTCAAAATGCATTTATTTTTAGGATTAATGACATAGTATTTTATTAAGCTTTTTTAAATGGGCAAAAAAATGTAGGATTTCTAGGGCTTTTGTTGTACTTATTAGGTTTTATCTCTCCTAATTTTTGGTTTAAAGGTTGTTGGAAGTTATATGTATTCAAATAATATCTGGCCATCAAAATCCATAAACTTAATAATCATTTACTTATTGACCAAGCATAAATAATAGAAAAATATGAACTATAACCAGTTCATAAAAACTGCTATGAATTAATCTTCCCTTCCCTGGCATTCTGTTTTGTGTTTATTCATAATAAGAGTTTCAGCCTTATTTGTGTCAACTATATCCTCCATCTATCTAGATATAGTAGATAGGCATTCTAAATTCCATGCTGAGTTAACTCCAAATGATTCTTATAAACAGGGATTAATAAAGTACTCTGGAATTCTCAGAGGGAAGATTTTCTTCATTTATACATTTGTATATTTGTCCATGACAATTTCTGCTATATAAGGCCTTGGATATCTGATTATGGATTTGATGAGGAAGCTATTGAATTATTACTAATTATCGTTGGACTCATATTTAAAAAGCTCTGGACTGAATATGACTTTACCAAATTACTATTTTTAAGTATAAAATATTTAAAAATTACATTTTTAATTTATAATATACATATATATTGGGAGGCTGAGGCAGGCGGATCACAAGGTCAGGAGATTGAGACCATCCTGGCTAACACGGTGAAACCCAGTCTCTACTAAAAATACAAATAATTAGCCGGACGTGGTGGTGGGCACCTGTAGTCCCAGCTATTGGGGAGGCTGAGGCAGGAGAATGACATGAACCCAGGAGGTGGAGCTTGCAGTGAGCCGATATCGCACCACTGCACTCCAGCCTGGGCAACAGAGCAAGACTCTGTCTCAATAATAATGATAATAATAATAATAATAATAATATATATGTAATAAGCAATATTTGCAATATGTATGTAATATGCAATATTACATGGTTATGTGATTAAGCAATTTAATTTCATTTATAAAAAATATTCTGTTTAAGAAAATAAATTTTCTTTCAACTATTTTCAAAGAAATTTTGGATCTCTTTCAGTTGATGAATATTGTAATAAAGTAAGTTGTATTGAATAACGTGCATTATAATAATAAGTAATTCTCTTATTTTAAAAAAATTGAACTTACAAAGACATTCCAATGGCTACTATTCATTTTGAAGTCCATATACTATTCTTTTAAATAAATGTATTGTTCTAAAACCTAAATCACTATGTTTCAGTTTTTAGCCCCAAAATACAGTTGAGTAGATGGTAGAAAGGATGTTAAGACCAAGAAGAAGAACTTTTAGTTGACTCCTCCTAGAATTGACCAGGTTTGTGATTCTACTCTATAATGAAAGACACTAAGAAACCTCATACAATATACACCTTTAGGTAATAGTTTGCTCTGAGTAAGAAACTTTGTTTAGACTTTCTGGCAAGATGGCTGAATAGGAACAGCTCCAGTCTGCAGCTCCCAGCAAGACCAACGCAGAAGGTGGGTGATTTCTGCATTTCCAACTGAGGTAGCCGGCTCATCTCACTGGGACTGGTTAGAAAGTGGGTGCAGCCCACAGAGGGTGAGCAGAAGCAGGGTGGGGCATTGCCTCACCTAGGAAGTGCAAGGGGCCAGGGAACTCCCTCCCCTATCCAAGGGAAGCTGTGAGGGACTGTGCTATGAGGGACTGTGCTATACGGCCCAGATACTATGCTTTTCCCATGGTTTTTGCAACCCATAGACCAGGAGATTCCCTCGTGTGCCTGCACCACCAGGGCCCTGGGTTTCAAGCACAAAATTGGGCAGCTGTTTGGGCAGACACTCAGCTAGCTGCAGGAGTTTTTTTTTTTTTTTCTTTTTGCACTCCAGGGGTGCCTGGAAACCCAGCGAGACAGAACCATTCACTCCCCTGGAAAAGGGGCTGAAGCCAGGGAGCCAAGTGGTCTTGCTCAGAGAGTCCCACTCCCATGGAGCCCAGCAAGCTAAGAACCACTGGCTTGAAATTCTCGCTGACAGCACAGCAGTCTGAAGTTAACCTGGGACAATCAAGCTTGGTGGGAGGAGAGGTGTCCGCCATTACTGAGGCTTTAGTAGGCGGTTTTCCCCTCACAGTGTTAACTCTGTGCAGAACTCACCACAGTGTAGCCAAACACCTGGGTCCAGATTGCCTCTCCAGAGTCCTCCTCACTGGGCAGGGCATCTCTGAAAGAAAGACAGCAGCCCCAGTAAAGGACTTGTAGAAAAAATTCCCATCTCCCTGCTACAGAGCACCTGGGGGAAGGGACAGCTGTGGGCGCAGCTTCAGCAGACTTAAATGATCCTGCATGCCTGCTCATAAGAGAGCAGCAGATCACCCAGCACAGCTCTTGAGCTCTGCTAAGGGACAGACTGCCTCCTCAAGTGGGTCCCTGACCTCTGTATCTCTTAAATGGGAGACACCTCTCAGCAGGGATCAACAGACACCTCACACAGGAAAGTTCCGGCTGGCATCAGGAGGGTGCCCCTCTGGGACGAAGCTTCCAGAGGAAGGAACAGGCACAATCTTTGCTGTTCTACAGCCTCCGCTGGTGATACCCAGGCAAACAGAGTTTGGAGTGGACCTCCAGCAAACACCAGCAGAGCTGCGGAAGAGGGGCCTGACTGTTAGAAGGAAAACTAACAAACAGAAAGCAATAACATCAATCTCAACGAAAAAGATGCCCACAGAAAAACCCCATCCAAAAGCCATCAGCATCAAAGATCAAAGGTAGATAAATCCACAAAGATGAGGAAAAATCAGCACTAAAATGCTGAAAATTCCAAAAACCAGAATCTCTCTTCTCCTCCAAATGATCACAACTCCTCTCCAGCAGGGGCACAAAACTGGACAGAGAATGGCTTTGACAAATTGACAGAAATAGGCTTAAGAAGGTGAGCAATAACAAACTTCTCTGAGCTAAAGGAGCATGTTGTAACCCCATGCAAGGAAGCTAAGAACCTTGATAAAAGGTTATAGGAACTGCTAACTAGATTAACCACTTTAGAGAAGAACATAAATAACCTGATAGAGCTGAAAAACACAGTGCGAGAACTTCGTGTAGCATACGCAGCTATCAATAGCTGAACTGATCAAGGGGAAGAAAGGATATCAGAGATTGAAGATCAACTTAATAATATAAAACGTGAAGACAAGATTAGAGAAAAAAGAATGAAAAAGAATGAATAAAGCCTCCAAGAAATATGAAACTATGTGAAAGGCCAAATGCACAATTGATTGGTGTACCTGAAAGTGACAGGGAGAATGGAACCAAGTTGGAAAACACATTTCAGGATATTATCCAGGAGAACTTCCCCAACCTAGCAAGACAGGCCAACATTCAAATTCAGGAAATAAGAGAACACCACTAAGATACTCCTCAAGAAGAGCAACCCCAAGACACTTAATCATCAGATTCTCCAAGGTTGAAATGAAGGAAAAAATGTTAAGGGCAGCCAGAGAGAAAGGTCAGGTTACCTACAAAGGGAAGCCCATCCAACTAACAGCAGATGTCTCTGCAGAAACCCTATAAGCCAGAAGAGAGTGTGGGCCAATATTCAACATTCATAAAGAAAAGAATTTTCAACCCAGAATTGCATATCCAGTCAAACTAAGCTTCACAAGCAAAGAAGAAATAAAGTCCTTTACAAACAAGCACATGCTAAGGGATTTTGTTACCACCAGGCCTGCATCACAAGAGCTCCTGAAGGAACCACTAAATATGGAAAGGAAAAGCCGGTACCAGCCACTGCAAAAACATATCAAAGTATAAAGACCAATGACACTACAAAGAAACTGCATCAACTAATGTATAAAATAAACAGCTAGCATCATGTTGACAGGATGAAATGTACATATAACAATATTTACATTAAATGTAAATGAGCTAAATGCCTCAATTAAAAGACACAGGCTGGGAAATTGGATAAAGAGTCAAGACCCATCAGTGTGCTGTATTCAGGAGAACCATCTCATGTGCAAAGACACACATAGGCTCAAAATAAAAGGATGAAGGAATATTTACCAAGCAAGTGGAAAGCAAAAATAAGCAGCGGTTGCAATCCTAGTCTCTGATAAAACAGATTTTAAACCAACAAAGATAAAAAAAGACAAAAAGGCATTACATAATGGTAAAGGGATCAATGCAACAAGAACTATTCTAAATATATATGCACTCAATACAGTAGCATCCAGATTCATAAAGCAAGTTCTTAGAGACCTACTAAGAGACTTAGACTCTCACACAATAATAGTGGGAGACTTTAACACCCCACTGTAAATATTAGACAGATCAATGAGACAGAAGATTAACAAGGATATTCAGGACTTGAACGCAGCTCTGGACCAAGCAGACCTAACAGACATCTACGGAACTCTCCACCCTAAGTCAACAGAATATACATTCTTCTCAGCACCACATAGCACTTATTATAAAATCGACCACGTAATTGAAAGTAAAACACTCCTCAGCAAATGGAAATCATAAACAGTCTCTCAGACCACAGTGCAATCAAATTAGAACTCAAGATTAAGAAACTCACTCAAAACTGCACAACTACAGGCAAACTGAACAACCTGCTCTTAAATGACTACTGGGTAAATAATGAAATTAAGGAAGAAATAAATAAATTCTTTGAAACCAATGAGAACAAAGACACAACATACCAGGATCTCTGGGACACAGCTAAAGTAGTGTTTAGAGGGATATTTATAGCACTAAATCCCCACAGCAGAAAGTGGGAAAGATCTAAAATTGACAACCTAATGTCACAATTAAAAGAACTAGAAAAGCAAGAGCAAACATTCAAAAGCTAGCAGAAGACAAGAAATAACTAAGATCAGAGCGGAGCTGCAGGAGACAAAGACATGAAAAACCCTCCAAAAATCAATGAATCCAGGAGTTGGTGTTTTGAAAAGATTAACAAAATAGACGGTTAGCCAGACTAATAAAGAAGAAAAGAAAGAAGAATCAATTGTACATAATAAAAAATGATAAAGGGGGTATCACCTCTTTTCCCACAGAAATACAAACTACCATCAGAGAATATTATAAACACCTGTATGCAAATAAACTAGAAAATCTAGAAGAAATGGATAAAGTCCTGGACATATACACCCTCCCAAGGGTAAACCAGGAAGAAGTCGAATCCCTAAATAGACCAATAATAAGTTCTGAAATTGAGGCAGTAATTAAGAGCTGATATTAGTACCAAAACAGATATATAGATCAATTGATCAGAACAGAGTCTGCAGAAACAACACCACACGTCTACAACCATCTGATCTTTGACAAACCTGACAAAAACAAGCAATGGAGAAAGGATTCCCTGTTTAATAAATGGTGCTGGGAAAACTGGCTAGCCATATGCAGAAACCTGAAACTGAACACCTTCCTTACATCTCGTACAAAAATTAACTCAAGATGGATTAAAGGCTTAAACCTAAAGCCATAAACCCTAGAAGAAAACCTAGGCAATACCATTCAGGACATAGGCATGGGCAAAGACTTCATGACTAAGACACCAAAAGCAATGGCAACAAAAGCCAAAATTGACAAATGGTATCTAATGAAATCAAAGAGCTTCTGCACAGCAAAGGAAACTATCATCAGAGTGACCAGGCAACCTACAGAATGGGAGAAAATGTTTGCAATCTGTCCATCTGACAAAGGTCTAATATCTGGAATCTACAAGGAACTTAAGCAAATTTACAAGAAAAAACAAACAACCCCATCATAAAGTGGGCAAAGGATACGAACAGACACATCGCAAAAGAAGACATTTATGTGGGCAACAAACATGATAAAAAGCTCATCATCACTGGTCATTAGAGAAATGCAAAGCAGAACCACAGTGAGATACCATCTCATGCCAGTTAGAACGGCTATCATTAAAAAGTCAGGAAACAACAGATGCTGAGAGGATGTGGAGAAATAGGAATGCTTTTATACTGTTGGTGGGAGTGTGAATTAGTTCACCCATTCTGGAAGACTGTGTGGCAATTCCACAAGGATCTTGAATCAGAAATACTATTTGACCCAGCAATCTCATTACTGGGTATATACCCAAAGGATTAGAAATCATTCTGCTATAAACACACATGTACACCTATGTTTACTGCAGTGCTATTCACAATAGCAAAGACTTGGAACCAACCCAAATGCCCATCAATAATAGACTGGATAAAGAAAATGTGGCACATATACACCATGGAATACTATGCAGCCATAAAGAAGAATGAGTTCATGTCCTTTGCAGTGACATGGATGAAGCTGTGAATCATCATTCTCAGCACACTAACACAGGAACAGAAAACCAAACACCGCATGTTCTCATTCATAAGTGGGAGTTCAACAATCAGAACACATGGACACAGGGAGGGGAATATCACACAGCAGGGCCTGTTGGGGGTGTGGGCCAAGGGGAGGGAGAGCATTAGGACAAATACATAATACATGCGGGGCTTAAAACCTAGATGACAGGTTGATGGGTGCAGCAAACCACCATGGCACATGTATACCTATTTAACCAACCTGCACATTCTGCACATGTATCCCAAAACATAAAGTTTAATTAAAAAAAAGGTTTTTTTTTGTTTAAAATTCTGACTTCATTTGGTACACCCTGACTTCTTAAAGTGACATGTATCAATTAAAATGCATCCATCTTCTAAACAGAAACAGCTTCAAAGATCTTTTATTATTCTTCAGAAAGGAATGCATGAATCAGTGATTACAAAGCATTCCTCAGCTTTTGCCAGTTCCTTTTATCTTGTGAGGAGATTAATAGCCATCCTTGAGACACTAGCTGCTTTCTATTTATCAAAGAGAAGCCAGTGGCTGGTAGCTCTCCTAGAGGACTAAGGGAAGATGTACACAGATCTAACTGCTTGGTTGATAATCTGAAGGAGGCAAAGCCACGCCTTCCACAGTCTGATGAGTCTCTAAAGATTGTGATTATTTTTTTCTCACTTTGGTTAATACATTTATCAAATATTTAATCATCAGCTGATCATAATTTTGTGTGTTTATGTTCCAAAATGGCATCAATCCTGCAGCCAGGTCTCCCTCACATCACTTTCATCAGAAACTGTATCTAAGTACTCTAGTAGCCATTTTGTTTTTAGCAGTGTTTTTTATCTTTCCTAACATTTAAAAAAAAAATTAATTCCTTATCTTCAAGATTGTGCAATCTCAAAAAAGTGATGAACATTAGAGAAATAATTGATCTATATTTTATAACCAACTTCCTGCTTGAAATTTATTTATAATGTTTGTGTGTAATCACTCTAAAACTTATTTGTCAAAAACAAATTCATTGTCTTCCACTCCAAAAGTTTGCTTCTCCTTCTGCCTTCTGGTCTCAGATGATGAAATAACTTTACAGTCAATTGTTGGAAATAAGAATCCTAGCCATCTTGACTTGTATCTTTGCTTAAATTTTTCTGAAGTGTTACATTAAAAATTGAATACCAACATTATCTAATACCATTTCTGAAATGCCTTATGGATTCAGCCACTACAGCACTTACCACACCTCCTTTCTGGAACCTCAGTATCTTTTCTTCAGGGCTTCCCAACCTGAGTTATTGATTCCTTCAGCTCTTAGGATTTGAAAGTATGGTAGGAGCACGTTAGGGGTCTGAACACAATCTCATATGTTTGTGTTGGCAGTAAGTAACAGCAGGCTTTTTTGGTCTACCACACAGAGCATCTCCAAATAGGTGTTGTAGTGACATCAGCTACACAGTACATCATTGATTATTACAAACAGGAAACATGTTTTCAAGTGCTCAAGAGGCAGAATTTAAAGTCAAATACATGCCCAGCTTGATGGTAGGATGGCTCCGTGAGGACAGGCAAGAATCCTTTCAGAAACATTTACAGGCAATGACCTCCAGAGTTCAAAGTGTCCCTTTCTGGCACTCCTGTGTGCACAAATGCTATTTATGTGCTTCATAGGGCTTCTAAGACATGAAATCAATGTGTTTTAAATCATTCTTCTATCCCTGGGTAGATATGAACATTAGTGAGTAATGTGTATATAATTAAAAAATTCACAGGGAAGACTCAGAAAATGTGTTTATTAAGTGATATCCATAATCGAATAATTTATAAATGCCATTTCATATGTTTCTCTTGACACCATTTCTTTAGTGTCTCTCATTTTAAGGATGTCTTCATCTCATTTCTCACTTATGTTATACCCTGCCTCTTTTCTCCCTATTCAGCGTTTTCTAGAGAATTCAAATTCTTCCTGTCCTTCTCTTTCTCCTATTCAAATTAACCCCTACCATACCCAGTCCTTGAAATATGACAATACACTGAATCTTCTAACCTAAGTACCTATTAGGTTATTCTGCCACAAAAGGTCTCATTAGGAATAATTCGATTTAAATTATTTTAAACTCGTTTTCATATTTCTTCCCCGCTTCAGGAGCCACTCAAACTTGTTCTTCTTCCTCCATTCAACCTTTCCTAATTATTTCCAAGAAAAGGCCATTTCCCTTTTTGTTGTGGATAAACTCACCTTTCACCATATTAAGGACTTCAGTTCATTAATTAAACCTACTTTGTCTATTACCATTCTGATTAGTATATAATCATGTTATGGGATATTTTATCTTAACAGAAACAATTTTTTTCATATACCTCTAGCTCCAGCTATTACAGTTTTCTCTCTGCTTTTCTTCGAACAAAAGTCCAGTAACTCCCTCTTATTTTGGGGGATATATTCTAAGACCCTCAGTGGGTGCCTGAAACCACAGATAGCATGGAACCCTATATATATCATTTTTTTCATAAATATACATATCTCTCATTAAGTTTAATCAGCAGATGCAACCTACCCAGTAATTTTTACATTTTTTAGTTTAAACCCATTCCTGAATCTGTGCACTATCTCTAATTTGAAGTAAATGGCTTTGTGTTTCTTGTTTCAGGGACTTCCTGCTGAAGTTGTCATATAGCCTCAATGCATTCTGACATAACACATCATTGTCAATTGAAACACGTTTCTGTTTATGTCTTCCATCCACAAATTTAATGCCTTTTCCATCTTAACTAAGCACTTATGCACTGTTGCCATAACTTGTGCAGTTTGAGGTGTGACAGCAATGCTAGCACAAATTTCTTTTATCTTCTTCACAGTTTCATAGATAGACGATGCATTTCTTACTATAGATCTTAGCAACCTCAACATATGACTTCTTGTTTTTCCATTAAGTCAAAAATTTTTACATTTTCACTTAAAGCATTTTACAGCTTCTCTTTGGAATATGTAAATTGCCAGTATCACTACTCTTGCACTTTGGGGCCATTACTACCTCAAATAGGGCTAGTGGCACATATGCACTGTGATATTTGACACTTGATCTGATAAGGGAGATGGCTATTGAGTGATTAACAGGCAGGTAGCTTGGAGATTGTGGATACACTGGACAAAGGGATGATTCACATCTCAGGTGGGGCAATAGTTATATTCCGATTTTTTATCTTGTTTTAAAAAGATAAATATAACATATGTTTTTGACTTACTAAGTTTATTGTAAATTACTGTCATTTACAATAGCTTCAGAAAGAATAAAATACAGATCAACTTAGCAAAAAAAAGCAAGATATATACAATGAAAACTACACAACATTTCTGAAAGAATTTAAAAAGGATCTAAATAAATGGACCAACATCATATGTTCATAAATTAGAAGTTATTAATGTAAAAACGGCAATCATTTTAGAATCAATCTTCAAGTTAGACACTATCCCACTCATAATCCTAAAAGGCTTCTTTGGAGAAATTGACAAGCTGATTATTAAATCTCAAGGGACCATGAATAGTCAAGACAATTTTGAAAATGTACAAAAATAGATGACTCACACTTCTGATTTCAAAACTAACTGCAAAACTATAGTAATCAAGTCTGTGTGGCAGTGGCATTAGGACAGACACATAGATCCATGGAATAAAATTGGAAGTCTAGAAATAAACTTTCACATTTATGTTCAAATGATTTTTGAAAACGGTTTAAAGACAATGTAATGGAGAAAAGAGTAGTCTTTTCAACAAATAGTGCTGGAAAATTACTACTTTTGTACTTCCAAGTAAAAAACCTTAGAACACTTTAACACTTATTAGTATATTTCTTTTATTTTTTCATGCATTTTATTTTATAAATTTTGAATATATAAAAATTATTATCATTAATTTATAGATTTAAAATTTATTTAGTGTTTTTCTGTACATATTTTTCCATTTTTTCTTTCTAAATATCCAAGCTTTCATCTGTTTATTTTATTTTATCTTCTATTTAGCCATAGAAATATCTGACTTTTTATTTCAGTTAGGTCTGATGATCAATTATTTGTTTTCCTCTCCCTGGAAATGTCTTTATTTTGCTTTCATTTTTAAAGTTATAGGTTGAGGTATAATTCACATGACATGTGATGCACCAGTTAAAATATAAAATTCAAACTGTGTTAGTATATTCACAGAGGTGTACAACTATTATCACAATAAATATTAGTTTATTTTCATCATGCCAAAAAGAAATCTCATACTCATGAGCAATCCGTCTGCATTTCCTCCAAGGTGGCTTACACTAGAAAAATTCTACTGTACTTCCAGGCTTTATAAATTTGTCTATTCTGGACATTTCTTATAAATGGAATCAAAAAAACGTGGTCTTCTGTGACTAGCTGTTTTTTACTCAGTTATATTAAATTTTTACTTAGTATAATAACAGTTCAGGGTGCCAAACTAATGTTTGGGCTATTTTGGGGGGCTCTACTTTTTTTTTTTTTTTTTTTTGAGACCGATTCTCGCTCTGTCACCCAGGCTGGAGTGCAATGGCTCCATCTCAGCTCACTGCGAGCTCTGCCTCCTGGATTCTGGCCATTCTCCTGCCTCGGCCTCCCGAGTAGCTAGGACTACAAGCACCTGCCACCACACCCGGCTAATTTTTTGTATTTTACAGTAGAGACAGGGTTTCACCATGTTAGCCAGGATGGTCTCGATCTTCTGACCTCGTAGTCTGCCTGCCTCGACCTCCCAAATTGCTGGGATTACAGGTGTGAGCCACCGCGCCCAGCCAGGGCTCTACTTTTTTAGTGAATGCTGAATGCCAAATTTTTAGCCTCTTCTACGACCAGCAACACAATAATGGAGTATATGAAGCTGATTTTTTTATTTACCTTTTACCTCTTCCTAATAATTAAATTTAAGAAGAGTACCAAGTAGTTCCACTACCAAAAATGACACATGATATATTTTGGAGTAACGCTTCCACTAGAATAACTTTAAATTCTTTTAAAAAGAAAAAAAAAATCAAACTTAATATGTAAGAGTTTTAACAAGGCAATAGGACTTGTGGAGCTAATGTATTAAAACGGTGAAACTTCAGAGACAAAAGCCCATCATTGAAAGACATGTTCCCTAGAGGTGCCTGCCAATTTTGACGGAAAGAATAAGAAGGTAAACATATCTTTAGACAAACTCACTGAGCTGAGGGTTGGAGGGGTGTAAAATATTCACATTCAGTATTCACCAAGAAATAGAGCCCTGAAAAACAGCCTAATATTGTTTTGGAGATATGTAAAAGAGCTTGGCTCTATTCTGCCTAAAAATATTTTTTCTTATGTAAATTATCTCTGAAAACCCTTTTCCTATATTTAGTCAATGCATGCTTAGTATATGCAATCTATCAATTTTACTTCATTTAAAGTATTTCCTTGTCTATGATAATGTCACAGAGTACTTCAAAAATCACACTTATTTTCAATAAGCATCTATAAGTTTCTATATTACTTTATCTTTAAATAAAATAAAACAACACAAATATAATTAATCAAACATTCCTCTTTTCAGATGGAATCAACTTATAAGTGGAGGCATGTTTTAAAGTGGATACAGTGTAATTCTACAGTCTCTGAATGAAATAAGTATAGTTTTTCTATGCCAGAAATTGTAATAGCAGCAAAAATTAAGCACTATCTATGCCATTTTCTAATTAGTGTCCTAGTTAAAGCATTGTAATGGAATAACCACTTTGAAATATGGCCTAAATTTAATCAATGTCTCTCAACTCCTGCTTAGTGATGAGGTGTTCTTTTTGTTTCCTTTTAGCCAGGAAAAGAAGCAAACTAATACTGATAGTCCACAGTACCAATCACTGGTTTCTATCATATGTATTATCTCATTTAATATTCATGGTAGTCCTGCTAGGCAGTTATCGTTTTTCTGGAAGGAATTTCTAGCATAAAGAGGTCACTAACATTTGCAGTGATAGTGCTGGGAAAGTCACTTTAAATTTATCAGAAGAAATTAGAAGTATGGTAGACAGGAAAGGCCTGGAAAGTACCTTTTATGACTCAGAGATCCAAATACTTAACCTAGGTAGAAAGGTTTGTGCAGGCTTAACATTTCAATATATTTCATAAGTGCTAAATTTAATAAATCATAGAGCAGATCATAAGAAAATCAAAAGATACTGTGAGACTACTGGAACTATGTTGCACAATTAGGGGTTCATCCATCATTTATACACATATTTGTAAAAATGAAATCTAGGGGCTATCGTTAAAAGTTAGTAGAACACATAGACAAGAATTCAAAAGCTATTTAGCCATGGAATTCAATCTTCATGTAAACTATAATTTGGAAGAAGATTTTAAGTTTAAATTAAGTGTTTCAGTTATTGTTTTACATAAACCAGTATGTTTATTGCGGCACTATTCACAATAGCAAAGACTTGGAACCAACCCAAATGTCCAACAATGATAGACTGGATTAAGAAAATGTGGCACATATACACCATGGAATACTATGCAGCCATAAAAAATGATGAGTTCGTGTCTTTTGTAGGGACATGAATGAAGCTGGAAACCATCATTCTCAGCAAACTATCGCAAGGACAAAAAACCAAACAACACATGTTCTCACTCATAGGTGGGAATTGAACAATGAGAACACATGAACACAGGAAGGGGAACATCACACCCCGGGGCCTGTTGTGGGGTGGGGGGAGTGGGGAGGGATAGCATTAGGAGATATACCTAATGTTAAATGACGAGTTAGTTACTGAGTTCAGCACACCAACATGGCACTGTATACATATGTAACTAACCTGCATGTTGTGCACATGTACCCTAAAACTTAAAGTATAAAAAAAAATTACAGAATGTTGTTGCCAAAAATTTAATGAGAAAATATAAGAGGATAGTAGAGAAACGTCTTCACCTCTCATTCTTGACAGTAAATTTGTTACAATTCCATAATCCTGCAATTACATTGGAGAAACTGAAAGCTGGAATTAGATAGATTAATCTGTACTGAGGTAAAAGTTAATTATAGTATTTTATAAATTCTCATATACGGAGGGCTTATCAATAAATATGTATTTCATATGTTATTATTATAATTCCTGGAATATGTAAATACATCATTCATGGAAAAGAATGTAAGGTCAAAATTTTCATAGATTCAGAGTAAATCAGTTTATCATATATTTTTGATTATTAGTATTAGAAATTAAATTCCATCCTATTCATATACTATAACAATATATTCAATGTCATTTAAAACTATATGTGGAATTATATAGTAGGAGTCCAGCTTCTTTGACTGAGAATATAGATATTCCCAAAAGATACATTATTCCAATATATACAATGAATTTATATTAAATAATTTGAATAGATTTTATGAAAGACTTTTGGGTGAGAATTACTCAAACATTATTATATTAAAAAATTATTGTTTCTGTGGTGTCTGATGTAAGAAAACTCTTTCCCAGACAATTTCCAGACCCAATCAGCTAGTGGAAAATTGTCACTGGATGTACAATCACCAGCCTTAGACCTTAGTTTGATTGACTGGAGAGTATTAACTGAAGTAGGCATCTGTTATGGATGGTGAGTAAGGCAGGACTGGGAAAAAACTGAGAATGACAATCACCGTGTGGGTTTAACAGCATTATATTCATTTTAGAGTTTATAAAGTGATTAGACACCAAGGTCTCAAATATTTAAATGACTTATTCAAAGTTAAAGAACAGCGAGATAATCAATTTTAGCTTTGAAATAAAATCATTTTATTCCAAATTTAATATAGCTGCCTCTCGACGTTGTATTTATGAACATTGAAACAAAATTTTAGCTCATTCTAGTTTGTACTGTAAAATGTTGAATGTGAGAAAGGCAAATACCTTTGTAAAAATGCAACTAATATCTTAATTTTGATTCTTCCTATCTTCTTAAGATAGAAAATTTTTCTTAAAAAGTATATGTTCAGAGTTCAGAGATATGTTCTAATTTTCTTCATGTTGTAATCAGGGCATAATTTGTTAGCACTACTTTCACATTTTAGTGTACTTTTTTTCAGAGTGATCAAAAACTTTCTTTCCAAAGCACCAACAATGAACGAATTTTTTCTAGAAGAAAGCTAGTTTAGAAATGCAGAGGATAATGGATTAATGATTCAAAAAGAAGTCTTTGAAAACAAATTTTTTACCTACCTACTCAAGTTCCCCTTGCTGAGAATAAATTTTTCGAATAAATAGCATGTCATGTCCGGATCTAACTGGAATTAAGGAATATTTTCTAAGAGTTTCTTTACTTCTTGACTCTTCTTTATCCTAAGAAAATATCTTTTATATATAGAAATGAATCCAACTGATTCCCTGTCATTTGATTTAATTTTAGCCCTTCAGTCACAAGCAATGCCCAGTGAACTGCAGATTCTCATCAGTTCAGAACAAGGCCACACATGGAGACAAAGCAGATGAATAGTCTGTTACTATAACCCAGAGGAGCTGACCTTGGCATTGGTGAGACCCAAATTAGTATCAAAGCTCATATGTCATTGAATATCCTCTCTCATAGCCACAGCTTTGACCAGATGTATGGAAGCTAAGAAAACAACCTCTTACCTTTAGCAAATATGAACTCAGTCATAAAACTTTTACAAATAATTGAATCATATAAAAGAGCTTATTCTAAGCTTATTTTTCTTTCTTTTTTCCCTTCTCTTAGGACTCAGATCCTAAACAATTTCATTGTAATATTAACAATTACGTGATTCATGGTACATTATTTTAGGTTTCTTGGTTGTTGCAGAACAGAAATTTAGAGGTTTTTGCAAATAGGCTCCATTATATTTCAAGTGCTTTTTACTTAATGATTTTTTTAAACAAATTCAGACAAACAATACTTAACTGGCTTCTAGAAAATTGTTCTATTTGATATATCAGTACCTCTCATTTACCTTTTAAATAAATCCTCGAGAAATAAACTCAGGACAATTTCAGTTTGCGTGTGTGTGTGTGTCTGTGTGCACGTATGTGTGTTCCTTCCTAAAACCGTCTTTGTGGACAGTCCAATTCTAAAATGTAATTGCAATTCTGGAATATTGTTGCATGACATTCTGCTGAAATTTGACTACTGAATCCATTTATACAACCCCTTTAGATAATGTATGCATATTTTCCTTTTTCAAATAGAAAGAAGTAAATGTGATGTGAGTACTGTTTCAAATACTAGTACCAGAAGTTTTTTAAACAGGTCAATTTTGCTGATACAATTTTGGAGTCTATTATGAATAAATTGCCCTTTCTCATATATCTTCATTATATGTTATGCTTCCTAATTTCCACCATTTCCCCCCAAATTTGAATAGAGATGTTCAAAATCTTGGCTAATAAAAGGAAACATACTCCATTTACTAACTAGAAAAGTAAGTTCCTTTACTAAATTTAAGTTAGATGATATACCAATATATTATGAAAATTGGTTCTGTTAATTTTTCCTTTCAAATTATTTTCTCTATTACAAGTTCTACACCTTTAAGAAAGATTTTTAATGATGAAAAAAATTACAAAGCAGCTTAATAAAGCTTCTGTCTTGGCTTGTCTTGTGCTGCTATAACAGAATACCACAGACTGAGTGATTTATAAAGAACATAATTTTATTTAGAGGCTGGCATCTCACAAGGGCTGTCCTGCTGCTTCATCCCATGGCAGAGGGGGGAGGGGCAAAAAAGAATGAGACAAAGAGCAAGAGGTGGCCAAACCCATATTTTAAAATAAGAAAACCATTCCCATAATAATGGCATTATTCTATTCATGCAGGTGGTGCCCCCATGACCCAAATGTCTCCCATCAGTTTTCATCCCCTAATGCCATCACATTGGGAATCAAGTTTCCAGTACATAAATTTGTTACTGAAACACCTGGCATTTTGTCTAGGTTCTGCTGCTCACTGCACAAAAAGCAAATCACAGAGACAAGTATTGCCAAGGAAGAAGGCTTTAATCAGGTGCTACAGCTGAGGTAATGAGAGATCAGTCTCAAATCCATCTCCATGACCAACTCAAACTAGGGGTTTATAAAGCAGGGAAGAAATGTAGCAATGTTTTGTAAAAGAGGAACTAGGGAAGGGCAAAGAGGCAATCACGATGAATGAGGGGTCCTGCATCTCATTGTCTGAATGCAGTGATCGGGTGAGTTTCAGTTCTTTGAGTCTTTTTTTGAGCGGCCCTAAGGTGGTTTCCTGATGAAGGAACTCAGATAAAACAAATGTAAGGTTCAAGCTTTAGGACAAGAAGGGTCAATTTCAATGTTTATTTGAAAAACTATCTGTGTGACTATTGGATCAGTTTCAGAACTTTGGGGGACACATTCAAACCATAGCAACTTCCAGTGAGGAATTACACTTGCTCAAAACTATCACTCTGCAGTGGGGTTCAATTTATCCAAAGCCATTCCCCAGAGGCTGGATTCTGAAAGAGATAGCCTCTTACAGAACATCAGGGAAACCCACTATAGAATAGTTTTTAAAGTAATTAACCCTATAGAGTTCTGACATGGAATATCAAGACTGGAAACAACTACAATGCTTGCATCCCAGCTGATTACATCAAGTCTGGAACCTACACTCTCATAAACATTGAACAATAAGTTGATAGAATAGGGCTCAAGACCAGTATTACGCTCAACCCTTCTGATTATGGATTCCAGTCACTGCCCACATCAAAGGAGGGAATGGCTCTTCTCGAATCACACACGACAAAGGGGAAGTCTCTCATGGTGTCTAATGTCTAGCCCTGTGTTCTGTCCCATAATGCACTGGGTAGTGGGAGACCTGCACATGGGAGATGTATATAATTGATACAGGCAGTTGCCTTTGTTGACATAAAAATTTAATTCAACGCAATTTCTTAATTCTAACATTTCATGGAGAATATGTTTTTTTTTTAAGTTTGATTTTAAAGTTTGTATTCTCCATAGTTCTAGAGCAAGGATTTTCTAGCAGTGTAAAGAAAAATATTTTCATATGATATCAAAATATTTTGTAATCACTGTAATCTCCATTGTCAACCATGCATTCTGTGATAGATAATAAAAGAATGTTGTTTTAGGTAACTAAATAGTCTGATAATGTGTTACCTAATCCATGAGTAAATATATTAAAATGACATCTGAAAAAAATCTATTGTTTAATAACTTGTGAGGAAAACAAGAGTTGAAAAAAATGTTGATGACTCAGAATCCATCAACATAAATCATTGGCACAAATGAAAAAGATTAAACTTTCAAACAATTAAGAATTGTGTTTCAAGCCTATACCATTTTATCATGATTTCTTAACCTCATGCTTCTGTATCTGATAAGTTTGGATTTGATAATCCTCTTTCTGTATAGACCACTGTTCTTAACAACAACAGCAAAAATTCTGTGAGCTTCAAAATTTGAGTTATTTTGAATTGAAACAGACCCTTCATTAATTTGTCCATTTATAAATATTTGCACACAATTATTCTACGGAAAGCACCATTCTACACTTTTTTTTTTTTTTTTTTTGAGAGAGTCTTGCTCTTGTAGCCCAGGCTGGAGTGCAGTGGCGTGATCTCGGCTGACTACAGCCTCTGCCTCCTGGGTTCAAGCAATTCTCCTGACTCAGCCTCCTGAGTAGCTGGGATTACAGGTACCCGCTATCATGCCTGGCTAATTTTTGTACTTTTAGTAGAGACAGGGTTTCACCATGTTGGCTAGGCTGGTCTCGAACTCCTGACCTCAGGTGATCTGCCCACCTCGGCCTCCCAAAGTGTTGGGATTATAGGCGTGAGCCACCACGCCCGGCCCATTCTACACTATTAAAGGCACATGAAGAATCTAACGTGCATACTTACTTAAAGAAGACCAGGGAAATGGTTTACAGACAGTGATCACAGCTTTATTTGGTATGTAATCAATTTAGAGTTTCTGTATAGAATTTTAAAATATTAATTAGAGTAAAATAGGATATGTTAGGATACCAGATTATAAGATGAGACAGATGGATAAAAAAGAGATTTGGATAGGATAAGGTAGTGAGAAGAGACGAGAAGAGAAAACAAGAGGAAAGGATAGGAGAAGGGAGGAGAGGAGAGAAGACCCGTGGGATATGTGTATTTTGCAACAGCCAGTTGTTTTGCTGACATATTAATAAAACTTATTCCATGCAGTTTCTTAATTCCAAAATGTCACAATTTTTATCGTGCTCTGTAATAACAGGTATACTGTTCTAAGACTAGAAAACAGTAGACTAGAGTTGCCTGAATGGTAAAGGTGAGAATAAGAATGCATACTCTGGATCACCCTGTAAAGTGTATTCCTTACTGAAAGTGTTAGTCAAAAAGTTTGAAAGCTATAGTTGTGGTGCAAACTAAATGAATGCAAAAAATTATGACATAAAGAAGAAAATATTAAATGTTTAAAGAGTCAAAATATGAGGATTCAGAGATGGGAAAAGATTACTTCACTTGGGGAAATATGATGATCATTCAAGTACCCTTGGTAGCATTTCTCTGAAATAGGAAAGAATTTCTTCAGAGAATTAAGGGGTGGAGGCAGTGAGATAGTTTCAATGGAATAGGAAATGATCACCCTATAAATTTTCCTTTAAAGAGACGTTATTTCTTACAAACATCAATAATAGCAAATACATACATAGAATTAAGATCAAAGATTTGATAAAATGTATTTCTTTACATTTTAAGTTCACTTTGTAATAATAATGCCATAAATAAAAATAATTATCACTTTTCACTCCCTAGTATGTCTACAATATCATCCTAGATATTTTATGTAATTCATTCTGTACAAAACCATTATGAGGTAGGTATTTCCTATAACTCCCACTTTAGGTGATGAAAATTAACTCTGAAAGCTTGGGAAACTTACCTCTTGGTCATTCATGTAGCATGTGGATGAGTGGGTACAGATTTTATATGCAACTATATTTCTCCCAAGCTGCTGTTCTGAACCACCACATTCTTCTACTCTTGGAAAGTATAGGGATAATTGACTAGAGAAAAAAAAAATGTTTCTAAGTACATACAAATGCATTAATACAGTGATCTTTCAGTTATAAAGAAACTAGAATATGTGAGAGCTGCCTACTCTAAAGAATCTCACAGTAACTAATCTACTCCTATCTTTTTATAGGTTTTCCAAGTTGGTTCAAACTAATGTGAACTTTCTGGATCTGATCCAGTAATCCACAATGCACACACAATATGAGGAATAGTAGCTTAACCTCACTTTTCTCTAGATGGATTTTTGGGTATGAGTTTCAAGTCTTTTGACGTCAAATACTAAAACCTCCAGTAATCCCAATGCAGATGTGCAACAAGACAATTTTAGCTACAGCCTCATGCATAAAATACAGCTCAATTTTTATAAAAAAAAGTTTGGAAGAAACATATTGGGATATCTATTTACATTTTAATGGGATATGGGTCTGGGGCTACATTTTCCATCATATGGAACTAGTTTCCTAGTAAAGTATTTTGAATCCTGCTGACATTTTGCCTTAGTGCCTCTCAATCATTTAAATATAACATTTAAGTTTACGTAATCTTCCAACATATTTAATTTTGTTCTGAAACTCAAATATTAGCCCCTAGAGTATAAGTGCAACATGTAAATATGCATCTTACAAAATGCCAGAAGTAAAGGATCAATACCTATGAATGAGAGAAGCATATTAATAATTTTCACAACTACTTACAGAGCAGTTTGTAAAGAGCAGCCTGACAGAAGCTCAGCCATTTCTCTAGCACCATGATCTTTGAATCTGGGGGAGATTTAAAGTAATGAGGTCGCCAGTATTTTTTAATATGCTCCACTCCAGTTAGAGCCTTGGGTTTTTTTCTTTAATGTGACATAAACCTATAAAATTCTCTTTCATTCAATCCTGCTCCTTTTTACCTAGGTGACACCTATGAATTAAAAAATAATTTGTGCACTATGCATCTGTATAACTTTTCTAAAACAGTTGAAGCCTCACTGTGCATGTCCTCCTTCCTCAGCATTTTCTCTTCACACCTTTCAGAGAAATTCACAGTCTTGAATCTGTTTTTATCATTACCAACATATCTTTATAATTGTCCTACCTATCCGTTGTTTTGAATGTTTTGATAATATTTTAATGGCATTATTTTATACATATATATTCATATCTATAAAAATTAACTCACTGTTCTTTTCAGCAACAACTTTTGAGCAATTTTCAGCAATGAATTTAAGCATTTACATTGAATTGACTTATTTTAATTTTTGTATAGTATATTATTGCAAAAACATTCCTATATTGTTAAGTTGTTCTCTTCTTAAATAAACATTTAAACTTTTTCTAGTTTTATAATAATGTAAATGTCATTCTTGTGCATGTTTCCTTGTTCACGTATGTGGAAAGTTAGTGAATAAACAAAGTGAAATGGCTGAATTAAAGGTTATTTGAATAGACGAGTTGATTAGGTATTGTCATGCCTATATTTCTCCCCAGTGTATTTAAGTCAATTTACTTAGCTTCAGTCAATGGATGAGCATATTGGATTTTTTATTTTTCATTTCAGATGATGTTTGCAAAAAGTTTGTTTCTCTTTTACTTATATGATGTTTTATGTTTTGTAGCAGTTTTGATCTGTTCTGAATACTAATCTATGTTCAGTTATAGGCATTGCAATATTTTCTTCCAAATTTGTCTCTAAAACTAAATTATAAAGTCTTATGACAGAGTTCTTTTTTCTTGATATTGTTTGAATGTATTCAAATCAGGAGTCTTTTTAAAAGTTTTATTGTGAAATAATTTTAGATTTTCACAAGAATTGTAAAGACATTGCAGAGTTCCTATAGATCTTTACTCAGCTTTCTATACTGTAAATACCTTAACTAACCAGGGTACATTTTTCAAAACTAAGAAATTAATATTGGTCAAATGCCATTAACTAACCTACAGACTTGATTCCACCAATTTTTTTTACTAATTCTATTTTTCTTTGCCAGGATACCATGTTGCATTAAGTCATCTTGTCATAGTCTTCTTCAATCTCTGACATTTTCTCATCCTATTCATGTTATTTATAACCTTAACACTTTTGAAGGGTAATTATTAAGATTTTGTAGAATATTTTTCAATTTGAGTTTGTCTGAAGTTTTCTCATGGTGAGACTGAGTATATGGATTTTGAGAAAACTGTCCTACTCATTGCATCAAACCAGGGGTATATGATATTTATGACTTAGAAACTTTGATCATTCAGTGAAAGTAGAGGTTGTTAGGCATCTCTACTTTAAAGTCAACATTTTACCTCTCCATACTCCATACCTTAGAAATTCTATTATTTTTAAATTTTTACTTTACCTGTGTTTCTTTAGAAAAAGTTGCTATACTGATATGATAAAATATTATTCTAGTTTTGCTCTCTCTGTTTATTAAACTACATGAAATTGGTGTTTGCTATTGATGAGAGTTATAGACCCAGTACATTCTCAAAAGAGATAATCAATTTTTCCATCAGTATTAATTTCTTTTTCTTCCATTCTGATCTGCAAGTATATTTCTGCCATGTATGAAGTTTCCATAGAAATGTGGATATTTCTTTCTTGGATTTCAGTTCTGTTTAATTGGGAAATGTCTATACCCCTCCAGGATTTTGACAGGGTGGTAACTAATATGATTTTATAGTAAGTTTTCTCATGTTGTGGAACAAGTTCCTCCATCATGTGCAATTTAAAAATTGCCTTTGTTATATTCATTCCTTTGCCCATGCAGATCAGTATTAGAAAGATCTGATAAACTAATTTCATTGGCAGATTAAGTTAAGGAGAATAAAGGCTTTTCTAATTTTTTTAATCTTATTTATAAGCGTAGCAAATTCCTTCTATTGATGTCATTTTCTTAATTATTTTATTTCTATCTATATTTTAATTAAAATCAATAATATTACAGGCTTTATGATTTTTTAGATTTATTAATAGACACTTTATATTTTGCTGTTATTATAACAACAAAATGTGTCACATTTTAAAACCGTATTTTTAAAATATTTGCTGCTAGTGCAGAGGAATGCATTTGATATACTAATGTTTATTGTACATTTGGCAAACATGTTAAATTGTCTTAATAATTTAAATAAATTGTTTGCATACTGTCTTGAATTTTTTACTTTGACAGTTATATCATCTATGAAAAATAATAATTTCTTCAACTCTGTAATTTACCTTCTGCTTATTTTATTTTTATTATTATAATGATTAGGTATCCAGGGAATTTTTACATAGAAGCTGAAATGGTGTGCATCTTTGATTTGTTCTAGATTTTAAGTGGAAAGCTTTTAACATTTAATAACTATATTGAATATATTATGTAGATTTTGAAAATAATTTTTATTAGAATAAAAATATTTCTGTTTTATATAATATGGTTAAGATTTTAAAATTCGTTAGGTGTTCAATTTGATCAAATATTTTAATAAAATAACTATTTATTCCTCATTATTCTCCCATTTTGATGAAAAACTCTAATAAATTTTTTTTTTTTTGAGATGGAGTCTCACTCTGTCACCCAGGCTGGAGTGCAGTGGCACGATCTCGGCTTACTGCAACCTCCGCCTCCTGGGTTCAAGCAATTCCCTACCTCAGACTTCTGAGTAGCTGGGATTACAGGTGCCCGCCACCACACCCGGCTAATTTTTTCTATTTTTAGTAGGGACAGGGTTTCACCATCTTGGTCAGGCTGGTCTTGAGCTCCTGACCTGGTGATTCACCCACCTCAGCCTCCCAAAGTGCTGGGATTACAGCCATGAGCCACTGCGCCTGGCCAAATTTTCTTATTTAAACACAGCATAATCATGATGCATTACTTTTATATCCCTTACTAGACAGGTTTTTAATATTTATTTAGAATTTTGCTTATATTTTATAAATGAAATTGATCTATAATTTTGCTTTTTATACTGTCGTTAACTAATTTTGATATTAAAGCTGTAATCACCTCATAAAGGAGAGTTTTTCTTTTCTAATGGGTTGTGTTCTGGTACATCCTGTACAAGTCTGAAAAAAAGTACCATCTTAAATTAGATGCCTGAATAAAAAAATATTATTGGCCTGGTATATTTTTGGCTAGATAACTGCACTATGAATTAGTTTTAAAAGAGTTATATAGCCATTCAGGTTTAATTTTTATTCCAAATAGGATTGGTAATTTTCATTTTTTTTCTGGCAACTTGTTTCCTTTTTACTCTTTGGCTGAATTCTGAATGCATGCCTATAGCAGAGGAAAGGCAATTGCTTCTTGGCCTTTTGGCTGAAGTCAAGTGGAGGAGAGGCAATAAATCAATTCTAATTTCTGAGTTTCTCCAGGAAGTAAAATATGTAATAATTATTTGAGATGTCTTCAAAAATCCATGTTTAATCACTGAAACCTGTAATTATGTTATCTAATACGATAAAGGGATGTTGCAAATGTGATTAGGCAGATTGAGGTAATTATTGTGGATTATCTGGGTGGCTCTAATATAATCACAACATGTCCTATTAGAGAGACATGAAGGGAGTGAGAGTAGTGACAACAAAAGCAAGAGATTGACTCAGGGTTTTCCTAAACCTCCTCAACCTAATCTGAGAATATAGATTGGATTATCAAAAAAAAATCTGTGAAGAAATGTCATGTTTATTGAGAAATCCTAGTGACATATTTGCAGGAAACTATAAAGGTCTGGGGGAATGGGGGAATATTATACCAGCAGAAGCACTGCCAGATTGGACTAAGAGGGAAAGGCCAAGAGAAAGAGTGGGGGGAGAGAGAGAGAGAGAAACTTCTAAGCCATCAGATCTCATAAGAATTCACTGTTACAACAACAGCAAGGAAGAAAACCTACCTCCATGATCCAATCACCTCCTAACAGGTCCCACCCTCAAAGGTGGGGATTACAATTTGAGATGAGATTTGGATGGGGACATGAGCCAAACCATATCATTTCACCCCTGACCCCTCCAAAACCTCATATCCTTTTCACATTTCAAAATCAATCACGCCTTCCAAACAGTCGCTCCAGTCTTAACTCATTCCAGCATTAACTCAAAAGTCCAAGTCCAAAGTCTCATCTGAGACAAGGGAAGTCCCTTCCACTTATGAGCCTGTAAAATTAAAAACAAGTTAGTTATTTACAAGACACAATGGGGGTACTGACAGTGGGTAAATGTTGCCATTGCAAAAGGGAGAAATTGACCAAAACAAAGGGGCAGTAGGCCCCATGCAAGTCAGAAACCCAGCAGGGCAGACCTTAAAACTTAAGGCTCCAAAATAATCTCCTTTGACCCCATGTCTCACATCCAGGGCATGCTGATGCAATAGGTGGGCTCTCAAGCTATTGGGCAGCTCTGCTGCTGCAACTCTGCAGGGTGCAGCCCCTGAAACTTCTTTCACAGGCTGCTGTTGAATGCCTGGAGCTTTCCCAGGCACACAGTGCAAGCTGTCAATGGATCTACCATTCTGGGGTCTGGAGGATGATGGCCCTCTTCTCACAGCTCTACTAGGCAGTGCCCCACTGGGGACTCTGTGTGGGGGCTCCAATCCCACATTTCCCTCCTGCACTGCCCTAGCAGAGGTTCTCCGTGAGGGAGTTGCTACTGCAGCAGACTTCTGCCTGAACATACAGTTGTTTCCATACATCCTCTGATATGTAGACACAGGTTTCCAAACCTCAATTTTTGCCATCTGTGCATCCACATGCCCAATACAATGAGGAAATTTCCAAGGCTTGGGGTTTGCACCCTCTGAAGCCACAGCCTGAGTTGTACCTTGTCCTATTTTAGCCACGAGTAGAGCTGGAGCACTGGGGACACAGGGCTCTATATCTCAAAGTTTCACAGAGCAGTGGGGGCCCTGATCCCAGCCCACAAAACCATTTTTCCCTCTTAGGCCTCTGGGCTTGTGATGGGAGGGGCTTCCATTAAGATTGGCAAAATGCCCTGGAGACATTTTCCCAATGTCTTGGTTAATAACAACAGGTTCCTCATTACTTTGTGCATATTTATGCAGCCAGCTTCAATTTCTCCCCAGGAAATGGGTTTTTGTTTTCTATCACATAGTCAGGCTTTGAATTTTCCAAACTTTAATGTTCCGCTTCCCTTTTAAACATAAGTTCCAATTTCAGACCATATCTTTGTGAACACATATGACTATATGCTTTCAGAAACAGCCAGGTCACATCTTGAATGCTTTGCTGCTTAGAAATGTATGCTGCCAGATACCCTAAATTATCTCTCTCAAGTTCAGAGTTTCACAGATCTCTAGGGCAGGAGCTAAATGCCATCAGTCTCTTTGCTCAAGCATGGCAACCATGGCCTTTGCTCCAGTTCCCAATATGTTCCTCATCTCCATCTGAGACCACTTCAGCCTGGGCTTCATTATCCATAGCACTGTCAACATTTTGGTCAAAACCATTCAACAAGTCTCTAGGAAGTTTCAAACTTTCCCAAATCTTCCTGTCTTTTTCTGAACCCTGAAAACTGCTCCAACCACTCTGCTATAAAGAACTACATGAGACTAAGTAATTTATTAAGAAAAGATATTTAATTGACTTACAGTTTAATTAAACCTGGAGGACGGCGGACCTCTTCTCACAGACCACTAGGCAGTGCCCCTGTAGGGAATCTGTGTGGTGACTCCTACCCCACATTTCCCTGCTCTACTACCCTCGAAGAGGTAGTGCATAAGAGCCCCACCCATGCAGCAAACTTCTGCCTGGATACCCAGGCATTTCAATACATCCTCTCAAATCTAGGCAGAGGTTCCCAAACCTCAGTTCTTGACTTCTGTGCACTCACAGGCTCAACACCACATGAAATCTGTCAGGGTTGGGGACTTGCACCCTCAGAAGCCATGGGACAAGCTGTACCTTGGCCCTTTTTAGCAATGACAGGAGTGGCTAGGACACAGGGCACCAACTTCCTAGGCTGCACACAGTACAGGGACCCTGGGCCCAACCCATGAAACCACTTTTTCCTCCTAGGCCTTCAGGCCTGTGATGGGAAGGACTGCTGTGAAGGCCTCTGACATGCCCTGGAGATATTCTCCCCATTGTCTTGGAGATTAACAGTCAGCTCCTCATTACTTATGCAAATTTCTGCAGCTGGCTTGAATTTCTCCTCAGAAAATGGGATTTCTTTTTCTATCACATTGTCAGGCTGCAAATTTTCCTATTTTCCTAACTTTTATGCTTTGCTTCCTTTATAAAACTGAATGCCTTTAACAGCACCCAAGTCACTTCTCATATGCTTTGCTGCTTATAAATTTCTTCTACCAGTTGCCCTTAATCATTTCTCTCAAGTTCAAAATTCCACAAATCTCTAAGACGGGGTAAAATGCTGCCAGTCTGTAGGCTAGAACGTAAGAGGAGTCACCCTTGCTCCAATTCCCATCCCACCTCTTGCATCAGTATGACCTGGATATGAGTCTTGGAGTCAAAGGAGATCATTTTGGAGCTTTAAGATTTGACTGCCCAGGGCCGGGCATGGTGGTTCATGCCTGTAATTCCAGCACTTTGGGAGGCTGAGGTGGGTGGATCATGAGGACAGGAGATTGAGACCATCCTGGCTAACGTGGTAAAACCCTGTCTCTACTAAAAATACAAAAAAATTAGCCATGTGTGGTGGTGGGCACCTGTAGTCCCAACTACTCGGGAGGCTGAGGCAGGAGAATGGTGTGAACCCAGGAGGAGGAGCTTGCAGTGAGCCGAGATTGAGCCACTGCACTCCGGGCTGGGCAACAGAGCGAGACTTTGTCTCAAAAAAAAAAAAAAAGATTTGACTGCCTAACTGGATTTTTCGACTTGCATGGGCCCTGTAGCCCTTTGTTTTGGCCAATTTCTTCCATTTGGAATGGCTGTATTTATCCAACACCTGTACCCCCATTATATCTAGGAAGTAACTAACTTGTTTTTGATTTTACAGGCTCATAGGTGGAAGAGACTTGCCTTGTCTTAGAGTAGACTTTGGACTGTGGAGTTTTCAGTTAATGCTGAAAAGAGTTAAAACTTTGGGGGAAAGGCATGATTGGTTTTGAAACGTGAGGACATGAGATTTGAGAGTGGCCAGGCGCAGAATGATATGGTTTGGCTGTGTCTCCACCCAAATCTCATCTTGAATTCCCATGTGTTGTGGGAGGGACCCAGTGGGAGGTAATTGAATCATGGGGGCAGGTCTTTCCTGTGCTGTTCTCAGGATAGTGAATAAGTCTCATAAGATCTGATGGTTTTAAAATGGGGAGTTTCCCTGCACAAGCTCTTCTGTAGTCTGCCACCATGTGAGATGTGCCTTTCACCTTCTGCCATGATTGTGAGGCCTCACCTGCCTCACAATCATGTGGAACTGTAAGTCCATTTAACCTCATTCTTTTGTAAATTGCCGGTCTCAGTTGTGTCTTTATCAGCAGCGTGAAAATGGACTAATACACATGCTTTGTGCTTAAAAATTACTAAAATTCTACTTTAACTCAAAGAAAGAGGGCAAGGAAGGGTGTAGCAGGAAATAAAGTCTGAGAATTAAAAGGCTGAGGCAGATCCTGAAGAACTTTTGGGGTCATTTACATGGATATTGGCTTTTAATCTGCACAATTTAAAAAATATTAGACATTTTTGAGCAGGAATAACACAGTGAGACTTCCATTTAAAAACACAACTTTCAACTGCTATGTTGAAAAAAGACTATAGAAGAGAATGAAAAGATCATGGAAACCAAGCCAAAAATTATTGCTGAAATTTAAGTGAAAGAGAGTGACTTGGGCTAGTGTGATAATGGTGGAGTTGGTAAGAACTAGACAATTTTTTTGTATTTTTAAATAAGATTTTTTTTATGAGCATGATGTGGAGTAGGAGACAAAGGGAGGAATCAAGAATAATCACAACATCTTTGGTCTGAGCCAAATAATTGATCTGATATTTACTGAGTTTGGAATGAGTACATAAGATGCAGATTTAAAGAGAAAAATCAGAATTTCATTTCCAAACCTTTTACTTTTCTAGATAGATATCTAAGTGTGGATATCAAATATGTAGTTGTAGACTAGAATTTAGCAATGTGATCTAGGCTGGAAACAATTTTTAATCCTTAAAACAGCATTTTCCAAAGTGTATTCCGTAAGTGTCTATTTCTGCAGCAGGTTAATAAGTACTAAACACACAGCTTATTTAATCAATATTTTTTAGAAATGTTGAATTACTATAAACAGGTTTCCTTACTTTAGTACTGCTCAGAATCATTAATATAATAACATAATTTTGATATCTAATGATGATAACATAGTATATAGAGTTTTCCAAACGGTTCTATCTAGAATATATCTTTTCTAGGAAAATTTGGAATAATTGTTTGAAAGAAACATTTTGTGTAAAACGATGACAACCACCCTTGGCCTTATTTAACAAATGAAACAATTAAGTTTTAAAAAACTTGAATAGTTATTCAAGGTTATATAGCTGGCCTTCAAACCCATGTTGATCTTTCTTACTGTTTAATTGAACTCATGAAAAAGAAAAGGGTGGCAATATACTCAAGTGTGATTTCATTCCACATACAGATAAGCAGAGTAAACCAGACAAAATTTCCCAGGACTTGGTAAAAGAGGCCTAATGGAGAAAATAAAAGTGCAGGGGCTTAGTAGATGCAAAACAAAGTGTCCTGTTTGATTCTATTTAGTTCTGACTAGAATTATTTTAATTAATAATGGCTGTATAATCCAGAGGCTTGTAGAGAGCTTGGAATATATTTTTGCACCAGTATGGATTTTTTTTTCTAGCATTTATAGACTGTATGGGTTATTGAAAGCTTTTCCTAATTCAAGGTACTCTGTATATCTTTAACCACAATATTTCTGAGATGTGTGTCACAAGGTGACTTTCCTCCAGTTAGACAGGAATCAGAGGGGTAGAAGAATGGTGAATAGTGTTAAACGCAAAAAGGAATAAAATATTGGGAAGCTGAGACAGGCAGATCACCTGAGGTCGGGAGGTTGAGACCAGCCTGACCAATATGGAGAAACCCCATCTCTACTAAAAACACAAAATTATCTGGGTGTGGTGGTGCATACCTGTAGTCTCAGCTACTCAGGAGGTTGAGACAGGAGAATCACTTGAATCCAGGGGGCAGAGGTTGCAGTGAGCCGAGATTGCACCATTGCACTCCGGCCTGGGCGACAAGGTGAAACTCAGTCTCAAAAAAAATAAAAAATAAAAAATAAATAAAGTAGTCAGTCAATACAAAGCAAATGTGAGGAAATTACTATTCTTTTTAACAATTTTAAAATGTTTAAAATTAGTATCACCTCAAGTTTTAGTCAAATTAATATATCTGACCTGTGACCCCATTGGAAGTATAAGGTGGTAGACATCACGGTGGGCTGAAAATTGAACCCCCAGTGACTTTAGCTTTTGCTAACAACCAATTCTTTAGATTTTAATATTGAATTCTGAACTTCAGAATATTTGCTAGTAATGTATTGAGTGATTAAGGATTATAAAATTTGCTATTGATAAGCTAATGCTTTTCACATTATTATTATGTTCTGATGGCTTTAATTCCATGTTCTACAAAGATGATTGCCTGCCATGCAATATTTGGCAAGGTCACAAATCTTTTTTTTTTTTTTTTTTTGAGGCAGAGTCTCGCTCTGTCGCCCAGGCTGGAGTGCAGTGGCGCAATCTTGGCTCACTGCCGCTCTGCCTCCCAGGTTCACGCCATTCTCCTGCCTCAGCCTCCCGAATAGCTGGGACTATAGGCACCTGCCACCAAGCCTGGCTAATTTTTGTATTTTTAGTAGAGACAGGGTTTCACCATGTTAGTCAGGATGGTCTCGATCTCCTGACCTTGTGATCCGCCCACCTCGGCCTCCCAAAGTGCTGGGATTACAGGCGTGAGCCACCGCGCCCGGCCAAGGTTACAAATCTATGTCTGTGCATATGCCAATACAAGTAACAGAAACACCAGAAATTTCAGGTTGTTGTTTGAGTTATAGAAAGTAATATCTTCAAAAATTATACAGTACCGTACTGATACCTCAGCCTGTGAAGACTCTTCAGGATATTCAGGGTAAATTTTACATTCTCCTGTTATCTATTTCCTAATGCTGTAAATTCATATTGTCACTACTACCGTAGTGACAAAGCATGTGTAAGGAATCCACCCTAAAAATATACATATAAAACAAACTTAACAACGAGTACACTTATATGAGGCAATGGATATTGACTCATGAAGGGAAAGAATTCTTTAACAGGCAGTCTAGTAACGCAAGTAAGAGTATAAGTTTTGATATCAGGAAAGCATGAGTCAAAATTCTGGCTTTATAATTTATTATCTTAGTGTTCTAAGGTCTGTTATCATAACTCTGTAAGCATTAAATCTCTGATATGTAAATCCAGATACAAATCACTGCTTTATGGAGTGTTAGAGTTATCGCTTACTTTAGTAGCACATATACTAAAATTGTGATAATATAGAGAAGATTTGCATGGCCCCTGTGCAACAACAACACACAAATTTGTGAAGCATTCTATGTTTTACAATTGAAAAAAGGCACAGACAAAGAGAGAATTATAAAAAGAGCAAGATAAACCTTCAAGTCACCTGTGAGGGAATCTCTATTAGATTATGAGAAGATTTTGCAGAAAAAAAATCACAGACCAGGGGGAATGAGTTGCCTTATATTCAAAGGGTTGCGAAAAATAAATACATAAAACCCTTATCAATCCTGAATACTATACCCAGCAATGCATTCAGAAATAAAAGAGAAATAAACCCTGTCCCAGAGAAACAAAAGCTGACATAATTTATCATCACTAGACTGGACTTAAAACAAATGCTTAAGGGAGACGTTCAACTGAAAAAAAGGGATAATTACTATCATGAAAACATAAAAATGTGTAAGCCCAATTGGTATAGGCAAATTCATAATCAAATCCAAAGTACTCTATTACTGTAATGGTGATGTGTTAATTTTTCAAATCTCCAGTACAAAGGTTAAAAGTCAAAATAATATACCTGTAGTAAAAAATAGTAAAAAATAACTATAGCTACAATAAGTTTTAAAATACAAAATATAAAAAGATGTAAAATGTTCTCAACATAAGTAATCACCAGGGAAATGCAAATTAAACCATTATGAGATATCATCTCATACCCATAAGGATGACTATTAATTAAAAAGAGAAAGATAAATGTTGGCAAGGGTTTGGAGATAAGGGAATCCTGGTACACTGTTGATGGGAATGTAGTTTGCTATAGCCATGATGGAAAGCAGTATGAAGGTTCCTAAAGAAGTTAAAAATAAAACTACTGTATGCCCTGGCAATCCATTTTCTGAATACATACACATAAGAGATAAAATAGACACCTTGCAAATATATCTGTACTCTCATGTTGATTGCAGGATTATTTACAATAGCAACACATGTAAACAATATAAATACCCAAAGACAGACAAATGGGTAAAGAAAATGTCATGAACACACACATAAACACACACACACAGAAATAATCACCCCTAAAAAGAAGGAGGTCTACAACATGAATGGAACTGCTGTAGACGACATTATGCTAGGTGAAATAAGCCAGACAGAGAAAGAAAATTATTGCATAATCTTACTTATATGAGGAATTTTTTTAAAATAAAAAGAGCTCAAATATGCATGGATGATAAAGCAGTGGTTACCAGAAGTGAAGGAGATAGGAAGGAAATAGGGAGATATATGTCAAAGAATACAGAATAACAGACGTATAGGAAATGTAGAGTGTTAGCCTGTTTTCATGCTGTTGATAAAGACATACTGGAGACTGGGCTATTTAGAAAAGAAAAAGATTTCATTGGACTCACAGTTCCATGTGGATGGGGAGGCCTCACAATCATGGCAGAAGGCAAGGAGGAGCAAGTCACATCTTACGTGGATGGTGTCAGGCAAAAAGAGAGCTTGTGCAGAGAAACTCCCATTTGTCACACCATCAGATCTCGTGAGACCCATTCACTATCACGAGAACAGCATGGGAAAGATCCACTGCCATAACTCAGTAATTCTCCACCGAATCCCTCCCACAACACTTGGAAATTATAGGAGCTACAAGATGAGATTTGGGTGGGACAAGGAGCCAAACTATATCATTCCACCCCAGCCCCTCCCAAATCTCACATCTTCACATTTCAAAACAAATCATGCCTTCCCAGTGGTCCCCCAAAGTCTCAACTCATTTCAGCATTAACACAAAAGTCCACAGTTTAAAGTCTCATCTGGGAAAAGACAAGTCCCTCCCACCTATGAGCCTGTAAAATCATAAACAAGTTAGTTACTTCCTAGATACAATGGGGGTACAAGAATTGGGTAAATACAGCCATTCCAAATGGAAGAAATTGGCCAAAGCAAAGGGGCTACAGGCCCCATGCAAGTCCAAAATACAGAAGGGCAGTACAATCTTAAAGCTCCAAAGTGATCTTCTTTGACTCCATGTCTCACATCTGGGTCACACTGAAGCAAGAGGTTGGTTCCCATGGTTTTGGACAGCTCCATCTCTGTGGCTTTGCAGGGTACAGCATTCTTCCCATCATATTGTTTCTTTATGACAGATGTGTTATGAACAGCATGGGATTGGGATTGCTATAATCTATCCTTAAACTGGGTGAGATGTTCCCAGAAAGAGAGAAGACATCATTATAAGACAAACCACCTATCTTAAAATGCTGAGAAATATCAGTGAATTGGATACATGCTGATGGCCAATATTTGGTGGAGGAAGGAAAAAAAGATAAACAAGCAGGGATGAGAAATAAAATAGGGAGAACACAATTTAGAAATATAGTAAAAAGAAAGAGGAGAAAGAAAGGAACAAAGAGAAGAAGATTAAGAAAAGACAGAGAAATATAAATATAAAGGAAGAAAAAGAGGCAGAGAACAGAGGGAAAAAGGAATCAGAAAAGAAGAGAGAAATTAAATTTAAAGACAGTGAAATATGAAATAGAGCTGAAAGCAGAAATAGAGTTTGAAGAATATTTTAGGGAACTCGGATTTGTTTTAAAAAGAAATGGGACACTGTGTCCTCTAAGATTGAAGACCATGAAGGACAATGTAAAGAAGCTTAAGGTACAAGTTTTCAATTCATGGTTTCAATTAAAAATAATAAGGTATAGCAAAAAAGCCCCAATTATTCATGATATTCCTTGACTAAATCTGATATTAAGATTGAATTAGGTAACCCCAAAGCAAACTGCTCAGAAGAGTGCCTGACATCTAGTAAGTATTCAATAATTGTTGGATATTATTATTTTTTATGATCTAGTTTAGAGGTTTTTCAGACTGTGACCAACCAAGGCAGAACATAATTCAGTCTAAATAAATTCCAGGCAATAATCTGCAAGTGAAACAATACTCTAAATAGTCTTATAACCTGAAATGTACATTTTAACACTCTACATTTTTCTCAAAAATTTTAGAGTTATAAGCATAAAGCAAGATTCTTAAATTATATTAATTTGTAATAGAAATTATGTGATTTTATTTCAAAATTACATAATATAGGGAATGAAATTGCTATTCTTAAATAAACATAAACTTCTAGGGTAATTTTAGTGGTAATTTTGAAGAAAAATTACCAAAACATGTGAGCAAGACTAAGTGGCTTCCTACATACCTCTAATAGAAATTCCTCCTTGAATTTTACAGACTTCTTTAAGGAAATAAAATAATTTTTATTCTAAAAGAGTGTTTCTTGATAGGACTAGGGTTTATTTTTCTCATGCAGTTAAAGGAATATCTTTAGAGATAAAAATTATGCAGGTATTTTAATGACTTATTTTCAGCAGCATCATTCACATTTTGTATGTATCAATTCAAAGAAACAGGTGCAAACATTTACTTGTCAATTATCAACAATCGGTGAGAGGGTTCTTCAAGCCTCATTTTCTTAAAGAATTTGAAAAATGGAAAGGGGAAAAACAAACCAAAGTGAAATTATTATTTTTCTTGTAATTACAGGAGAGTGAAATACATAAGAGAATACAACTTTTTATTTTTAAATTTTATTTTTAATTGCCATGTAATAATTATATACATTTATGGGGTACAGTGTGATGTTTCAATACATGTTTACATTGTATAATGATCAAATCAGGTTATTTAGCATATTTATCACCTGATACATTTACCATTTTCTTTGTGGTAAGGACATTCAAAATGCACTCTTCTACCTATTTTGAAATATACAATGAAATACTATTAACCATGGTCACCGCAGTGTGTACTAGAACACCAGATCTTATTCCTCCCATCTGGCTGCAACATTGTACACATTGACCAATCTCTCCCCATTGCCAGTTCCCCCACTACCTTTTCCAGTCTCCAATAACCACTATTCTACTATATCTATGAAATTATTATATTTTAGATTCTATATGTAAGTGAGATCGTGTGACATTTGTATTTCTGCACCTGGCTTATTTAGTAAACGTAATGCCCTCCAGGTTCACCATGTTGCCAGAAATGACAGGATTTCATTCATTTTTTATGGATGAATAGTATTCCTTTGTGTATGTATACCACATTGTCTTTGTCTGTTTAACCATTGATATGCTGATTCCATATTTTGGGTATTCTGAATAGTGATGGAAGAAAACAGGGGCAACACTTTATGACATTGGTCTGGGTAAGGATTTTTTGGATAAGGCCTCCACCAGAAAGGCAACAAAAGCAAAAATTGACAAATGGGATCACATCAAACTACAAAACTTCTGCAAAGCAAAAAAAAAAAAAAAAAAAAAAAATATATATTTTTTATATATATATATATATATATATATATATATATATGGAGTAAGGAGAAAACCTACAGAATGGGAGGAAATATTTGCCAACTATCCATCTGACAAGGAGTTAATATTCAGAATATAATTAACTCAATAGCAGAAAAACAAATAATCTGATTTAAAAATAGGCAAAAGACCCAAATAGACATTTTTTCAAAAGAAAACAAACAAATGACCAATAGGGATGTCAGAACATTCTCAGCAGTAATCACCAGGGAAACACAAATCAAAACCACAATGAGATATCATCTCACTTAGAATGGTCATGAATAAAAAGAAAAAATAACAAATGCTGGCATAGATGTGGACGAAGTGGAACTCTTATACACTGTTGGTGGGAATGTTCATTAGTAAGGCCATTATAGAAAAAAATATAGAAGTACTTCAAATAATTAAAAATAGAGTTGTTTTATGATCCAACAATCACATTTCCTAGTATATATCAAAAGAAAATTAAATTAGTATGTCAGAGATATCTGTACTCTCATGTTTAAAACGGATTTATTAATAATAAAATTGTCAGCAAGCAAAATTTAAGCCATTTACAATGGAGAGCCACATTGATTCACTGTGGTTCAAAGTCCTTCAGAATTAAATGCATTACCTCTCCCATTACAGTTCATTGAAACACGCAGCTCTCATGTCTAATTTGCTCTAATTCTTGTGATAACCTAAAATTGAAAAGGTTATGATTTTTATCCAACTCAATACAATTTCTAATTTGGTGTTTTCTTATGTTCACCCATCAAGTTTCTTGGAACCACTTCTTATTCTGTTGGTACTCAGCAATAATTTTTATGCGTTCTGAATTATCAGGTGTGGTATCAGTTTTGTCTACTCCAAAGGAAGGGAAATATGTCTATAGAGCCTGTGGGACCAACCGCTGTCTTAAAGGTCATTCTGTTGATATCTAATTCTCACAACAATCTTGAAAGGTGAGAATTTCAACCCATTTCACAAGTGAGGAAACTGAGTTTGGGGGTAGTGAGTTGCTAAAGTTCATGGAATCCATTCTACTATCGCGATTTCATAGGTGTTTTTTTTTTGTTTTTTTTTTTTGAGACGGAGTTTCTCTTTTGTTGCCCAGGCTGGAGTGTAATGGCACAATCTCAGCTCACTGCAACCTCCGCCTCCCGGCTTCAAGCGATTCTCCTGCCTCAGCCTCCTGAGTCGCTGGGATTATAGGCACGCACCACCACACACAGTTAATGTTGTATTTTTAGTAGAGACGGGGGTTTCTCCATGTTGGTCAGGCTGGTCTCGAACTCCCGACCTCAGGTGATCTGCCCGCCTCGGCCTCCCAAAGTGCTGGGATTACAGGCGTGAGCCACCGAACCTGGCCAATTTCCTAGTTCTTATGCTTTTAACAATACTACATTATTTTTTGAATCAGCAGAAGAGATCATGAATTAGCTTAGAGTTTTATTATTTAGGATTCAAGCTTCTTAGTCTTTCATATGTTTCAACTAATTATTAGCCCTTTTTCTTGGCCATGTCACCATAATCACATTTCTCAGTTTAAAACTGGGGAAGCTTTTTGTAGTGTCTACAATTTATTTTGAAATATATGACTTACTACTTAGTCAAGTTTTGTGTGGGCAATTTAGGTTAAGCGATAATCCAGAGCAACTAATATGCTATAAAGAAAGCAGTATCCACAAGCAATCTGTCATCCATTTATCAATGAAAATCCAATGTTTTCCTAATTACTATAATGAATGCTCAAAAATGGATTTTAAACAGTAAAAATAATAGCTTGTTGTTATGATGAGAGTATCAGAAATGGAATACCTCTGGTAAAATTAAAGGTATTCAGGTTATTGCAGATTGGCTGAAAATATTTTGAAGGTGTCTATTAGTTTTGTCTATTTATCTATTATTGTAGATTGAAAATATTTTGAAGGTGTCTATTAGTTTTGTCTATTTATCTATTATTGTAGATTGGCTGAAAATATTTTGAAGGCGTCTCCTAGTTGGCGTCTCCTAACACAGGATAAGAATTCAGTAAATCTCCGCCAGGCGCGGTGGCTGAGGCCTCTAATCCCAGCACTTTGGGAGGCCGAGGCGGGTGGATCACGAGATCAGGAGATTGAGACCATCCTGGCTAACACGGTGAAACTCCGTCTCGACTAAATATAAGAAGTTAGCCGGGCGAGGTGGTGGGTGCGTGTAGTCCCAGCTACTCGGGAGGCTGAGGCAGGAGAATGGCGTGAACCCAGGAGGCGGAGCTTGCAGTGAGCTGAGGTCACGCCACTGCACTCCAGCCTGGGCGACAGAGCGAGACTCCGTCTCAAAAAAAAAAAAAAAAAGAATTCAGTAAACCTCCATTCTTTTACTCTCAAGGATGTATCACAACGTTTGATTCCTAACTAAACGTATTGTTCACCTGTGGAAGTTCCTGCCTGCTAGATGCTAACTATACATCACAAAACATCGTCTATGGAGATTTGTTCCATCTGCCATAGGAACAGAGCACCCGAAAGGACAAAATGAGGAAACTTCACCCAGCAGTTGGGTTAATATTTATTTTGTAAATGTTTGCTTTAATCAGACAATTTATTCTTTAGGCTTACACTTTTAACCTGGAGGTGTGGGGAGCATGGGTACGCTTCATTCACCTAAAATATTGTTGGTGCTTACTAATTCTCTCTTGAAAATAACTTCATAGAAGTACAGACTCCAGTTGCCTTAAGGCAGTTTGCAACAGTTTGTGCAATGACTCATACGATACTTTCAATATATTTAGAAGCAGGAAGCAAACGCTAAAAAGTCTTTTGGTTTTAGAGAGAAATTCATTTTTTTTTCTTGTGTTAAGCACCACAGAGTTTACTATTTAACTGTCAATTTTGTGTTTTCTTTTTCTTTTTTTCAAACCTTTTGTTTTTAATGGCACTCTCATTGGCATAATTCCCTATTATACAGACACACTTATACCTCATAAAGCAATTTACTGACTGAAGGATTCCTTATCACTTCTGCTTCCTTACAGCAGGGCTGAAGTTTTCTAATCATGACAACATGGAGAGGAAAAACATCTGTGGAGCCAATGTTGCACAACAGCTTCTAGTAAGTGAAGAAAAGAGCCTTCAGATACTTTAAATATTTGAGGGATTTAATGAAAGTTTGCTACTGATGTCTCCTTGAATAGATTTTTGGGAAGCCTGTGTGCATAACAAAATTAGTAGGAAATTAAGAAAAAGAAAAAAAGAAGCATTTATTGCACAATGATTTTTAATAGCCATTTACAGCCCCATGAATAAGATTTAATAGATGTTGTCAGAGATACCAGGAAATCCTTCCACTAAATTCTATAGGCTCAGCTTTTGATTCATAAAGACATTGCAAAATGTATTAGAATTAAGTCAGATTAGTTAACCAATATGCCTTAGTTGACATCCTCAATGCATACATACCTCCATTGTTCCCTATATTACTTCAGAAAAGTCCTAAAATCATTATTATGAAATGCATCACCCTTAATGATTGAAGGTGAAAATTTGAACCAGGACCTTACTGGTTTCAAACTAAATTTATTCACTAACCCAGAACTGTAAATTTTCCCCTTTCTAGCTGGAGTCCTAGCTCCCTAGCAATTCACCGTATTGATTTCTTAGTCACAAAATCTGGTTGCGTGAAACTGTGTGCACAGTGGCAACTGGCAGAGACACTACCACTGGCTATATTGTAATGAATACATCCTGAGCGACTATATTTTCTATGATACTAATAAGTGAGTTGCATAAATGAGCAAACGAGCAGGTGAATAATAATACCATCAACATTCTCTTTGATTAGTCTTGTGAGAGATAAAAAGCTTAATCATTGTGGTAGAGCTTGGATTACCTTTCCAAATATTTTACCTTAAACTGTACTTGTACTCACTAAAACATACCCATTCCTACACATCAAATCCAGACAGCCCCAAAATACATCTCTACAGTGTATTATTAGCTACTCGACATTTCCTTACACCAAAATACAGTCTGCTGCAAATCTGGATATTTCTCAGTAAAATACAAATTATTTATAAGAAATGTTAAATAAAACTGTTCATATTGCTTAATCTAAAAATGATAACTTTTACATTTGTATAACATACTGTAGAGCAAATCTACAAATTAAAAATATGAGAGAAAACATATAAAATAGTCATAAAAGGCCAAATGTGGTGCCTCACACCTATAACCCCAGCACTTTGAGAGGACAAGGTGGGCAGATTGCTTGAACCCAGGAGTTCCAGACCAGCCTGGACAACACGGTGAAACCCTGTCTCTACAATAAATATAACAACAACAACAAAAATCAGCTTGGTGTGGTGGTGTACACCTGTGGCCCCAGCTACTTGGGAAACTGAGTTGGGAGGACCACTTAAGGCCAGGAGGTTGAGGCTGCAGTGAGCTGTAATTGTGCCACTGCACTCCAGCCTGGACAAAAGAGTGAGACCTTATCTCAGAAAAAAGGGCCATCAATATGGAAAGCCTTATTCTAATGTAAAATATGATAATTATAATTTGATTATACCTAACCCTCATATATTCTTTAATCAAGTCCCATGCAAGGGAAAACTGGCCAATAATTAAAGGCACCATATTTTTAAGATTGTTTTAAAAAGAATATGTACATTAAATTCATTAGATCCCGCTTGTAGTCATTCATATTTATTCTTGATTATTTATCAGGCATGGGTTTCCTACCAACTTCCAAGATGGTTCAATATTCCTTTTCTTTATCAGTATGCATGTGACATGTTGGTACAGATACATTCTGAGCTTTTTCAGGTAAAAGAGTTATGATGACCAAATATAATAAAGTTATAGCAGAAAGAATAATGTGCTTAGTGTCAGAAGGCCTAGATTTAGGTCCTGAACTTTTCATTTTCTGTGTGTGTGAATGAATGGTGATGAGGGGGATCACATTACTTACCTGAGCCTCAATTTTCTTGTTTGTTAGTTGTAAATAATGATGCTAAATTCATTTTTATGCAGAAAAAAATTATGTATGTCAAAATGCTTTGGAATTTGTAATATATAAATATTATATATTACTACTGATTGTATTCTACAGTCTCAGCATATATTGGAAGAGTTTAGAATAAATCAATGTCATTTAAGTCATACGTTGCATCAGATTTATTTCAGGCCAATAGAAGTAATCACTGAGTGCTCCATATGTGCCACACACCAAGCTAAATAGTTTACATGGATGATCTTAGTCAAAACTCATTAAAAACCTTTAAGAAAAGTATTATCATAATTGCATTTATATTAAGTCACAGCAAGCTTAATTAATTAACCCAAATGTTGAACTAAGATATTAAAATAAATTGAACCTTTTATTTATTTATTTTGAGATGGAGTCTCGCTCTGTCACCCAGGCTGAAGTGCAGTGGCGTGATCTTGGCTCACTGCAAGCTCCACCTTCTGGTGAGAGGTGAAGCCAGCTGGACCTGCTGGGTCCAGTGGGGACTTGGAGAACTTTTCTGCCTAGCTAGAGAATTATAAACGCACCAGTCAGCACTTTGTGTCTAGCTAAAGGATTGTAAACACACGAATCAGCCCTCTGTAAAAACGTACCAATCAACACTCTGTGTCTAGCTAAAGGATTGTAAACGCACCAATCAGCGCTCTGTAAAATGGACCAATCAGCACCCTGTAAAATGGACCCAGCAGGATGTGGGCGGGGCCAAATAAGGGAATAAAAGCTGGCCACCCAAGCTAGCAGTGCAACCCTGCCGGTCCCCCTCCACGCTGTGGAGGCTTTGTTCTTTTACTCTTCACAATAAATCTTGCTGCTGCTCACTCTTTGGGTCTGCACTACCTTTATGAGCTGTAACACTCACCAAGAAGTTCTGCAGCTTCATTCCTGAAGTCAGCAAGACCACGAACCCACCAGGAGGAACAAACAGTACAGACGTGCCACCTTTAAAAGCTGTAACACTCACCGTGAAGATCTGCAGCTTCACTCCTGAAGTCAGTGAGACCACGAACCCACTGAAAGGAAGAAACTCCGGACACATATGAACATCTGAAGGAACAAACTCGGGACACACCATCTTTAAGAACTGTAACACTCACCGCAAAGGTCTGTGGCTTCATTCTTGAAGTCAGCGAGACCAAGAACCCACCGGAAGGAATAAAGTCCAGACACACTGGGTTCACGCCATTCTCCTGCGTCAGCCTCCCGAGTAGCTGGGACTACAGGTGACTGCCACCACATCCGGCTAGTTTTGTTTTTGTATTTTTAGTAGAGACGGGGTTGCACCATGTTAGCCAGCATGGTCTCAATCTCCTTACCACATGATCTGCCCACCTTGGCCTCCCAAAGTGCTGGGATTACAAGTATAAGCCACCATGCCCAGCCCTTATTTTTATTATTATTATTATTTTTTTAAATACATATAGGCTAAGATGTTGAAGTACTTTCACAGCCAGGTAAAAGGAAGTAAAACTTTTATGTGTGGTCATTACTATCTTCAGAAATGAGACACTTTAGAAACACAAAATAAAAATAAAAATGATTTATTTAATGCAAAACATGCAAACAAACAAAAAGAGAATTCCAGTTTCTGATATTTAATTTGAAATGCAGTTATTGTAAAATCACGTCTCAGGGGTTGTATGGCCTTTAGAGGTTATTTGTCCAGTGCCTTCTGTTTTCAGCTCATAGCTCCATCACCTTTGAAACATTCTCCAGAAACAGTCTTCTAGATCACTCATTTTCAGCTGCTATGTTTCTCTCCACCATACATGATAAGATATTCACAGGCATAACAAACACACATAGACTCAAGAGCTGAGGCAATGAAAAGAAAAAGTTTTGAGTTATATGCAATTCTTGCCAAGATTATTAAAATACTCCTTTTACATCTAAATGATAGCTATATCTTTATATAAAAACGCTAAATTTTATTTATTTTAAAAAGAAAGGTTTCTGAATTTTAGTGATTCAAATTATAATTGTAGCAATTTCCCTCCAACACAACAGTCTGTTATGATGCTAATTTTAAGAATCTCTGTCCCAGCCTACATGTCTGCAAGTCAAGTGTCAGGTTATATTAGTTTGCTTTTGGTTTCAAGTGACACAAAGCTTCACTCAAACTCACATAGAGACAAATTGGAAATTTACTTGCTGATGTAGTCACTAAGTTCAGAGATATGGCTTATTTCAGGTATTATTTGATCCAGAGGCGCACCATGGCATCAGGCCTCCAGTTTCTTTCTTATGTTTTTCTTTCCTGTCTTTCCTCTTTCCTCTACCCTCATCCTCATATTGCCTTCTCCTTGCACTCTGTAGCAAGCATATTTCCAATAGTTTCAGACATTCTCCTATCATACATATTGATCATATTGTCATATTGATGAAAAAGTAGAGCACATTTGTCATAAAAGTTCCAGAACAGATCCTGAGACTGATTCTGTTACTTGCCAAACATAAGCCAATAATTATACACATGAATGAAGTGCATTGATGGCTTAATTTTTTTTTTTTTTTTTTTGGTGATGGAGTCTCACACTTTTGCCCAGGCTGGAGTTCAGTGGTACGATCTTGGCTCGCTGCAGCCTTTGCCTCCTGGGTTCAAGCAATTCTCCTGTCTCAGCCTCCTGAGTAGCTGGGACTACAGGCACCTGCCACCACACCCAGCTAATTTTTGTATTTTTAAGAGAGACGGGGTTTCACCATATTGTTCAGGTTGGCATCAAACGCCTGACCTCAGGTGATCCCCCAGCCTCAGCCTCCCAAAGAGCTGGGATTACAGGTGTGAGCCACTGCACCCAGCCGATTGCTTAATCTTGATTACACGTTTATACCTGGAGGAGTAAGTTGACATCCTAGTAACCACATAGACCTTCTCCAAAACTTAGAGGCTATTGGAAGAAGAAAAAGAAAATCAGTGCTGGGAATATGAACAGAAAAGTCCACTCTTAAGAACTCAGTCTCTTGGAAAGAAAGTCTTTCTCTTTTAAGCAGCCTGATATAAAGTCCTTCTCTTCTTAAACGTGTTTGCCCATGGATTCCACTCATTAACTCATGTTTTGTCTCTGCAAATCCACAGAACAAGTTAAATCCTTGGTATACACTGAGTATGGTTGATGGATTAGGCAATTTAAGCTACTATAATAAAATATCATAGAACAGGTAGGTTATACACTCAGAAATTTGTTTCTCACAGTTCCAGAGGCTGGAAGACCAAGATTAAGACACCAGCAGAGTCTTAATGACCTAATTACCTCCCCAAAGCCCCACTTGCTAATACCATTATCTCAGGGGTTAGGATTTTAGCATGTGAATTTTGAGGGGACACAGATATTTACACCACAGTAGTTGTAATTTACTAATAGGATATCTTACTCTCATAGTTTACTTTGTGAATAAACCTCCCTAGAATAGTAAAGGCTTAGCGTCGTGTATATTTGGTGCACTTAAATAAGAATATCCAAGGAAAATAAATGCTATATGAATATTCTACTTATGTCCTTATTTCCAAGGAAAACTAGCAATTTATGAGGTCCTATCTTGACATTACATAGAAAGAGTGTACTTACGAAATAAATATTAATCAAAATGCATTCAGTATTCTCTAGTTTATGGGACAGATTATAATGTGACTAGCACCTTTATTTCTGGATTGGGAAAAGTAGACTTTAGCTTATTTAATGCCAGATTAATAGAGGCTCATTGGAGCAGATTAAGTCCTTGAACCTTGAGTACAATCATCTTAGGCCTTAGTTTTTCACAACAGGCAGTCAGAGAAAGTGTTGTCAGTTCTCTTTTCAATTTATTGAAAGGCCTTTCCACTCTGCAAGAGTTTAGAGATGTAGCTAGATCCTTACGTCTTTCTAGACTACAAAATGGCATTCCGTTGCAGTTAATCTTTTAAGATTCCTTTATCACAGTTTAATCATTCTCTTAAAAGGTCTGTGCCTTTCTCACACGAGGTTCTGTCTCATTATTAATGGAAAGAAACTATATTTTCCTTTTCTATGGTAGAAGAGGAATTGATCTTAAAGGAAGCAAGAAACAGAGTTAAAACTGAGGAGGCTTCTTAGAATGTTGCTGTTAATTACATTGGATGTCAACCCCAGCAAAGTATTTAGAATTACACTAACGATTTTTCTTCATCCCAAACTTGACAAATGAATTGATAGATGTGTCACAAATAATTTCCTTCCTGGTTAACAGATGGCATGTTCCAATTAGATGTTAGAACATTTTGAATTGTGATAGGGCTACTGGAAGGAAAATCTGTGGTGTCTCTACCATAAAAAAACTACTCTAAGTTCTTTTTTTTAAAATAAAATGCCCTTTTTCATTCCTACTATGGGTATAACTAGCGATCAAACCTGTCCTTGCATGCACACAGAAACACACGCACACATGTTTAAACACACAAACTACATACTTTTAATTAAGTTACTAACTCATGATAGGACAGGTTCATGTATTCCATTATACCAAACATGGCATTTACCGAGAACAACATTGAAAAATTAAATCATTTAATAACTTATCAGGGAAGGAAGAAACAGTACAAAGGTGAGTTCTAGGTGTCTAAACTATCATCATTGGAAACATAAATGGACACCAAGAGGACAACTTAACTTTTAAAAATTGTTAGTTCAACTCAGAATAGGCTGTTAATGGCATTGAGTTGGCAGTTTATTGTAATTAGATTAGAATATGACTGTTTTTAAAAAGTATATAGCTGTAATTTTTGTATTGTCTATTTTAAAATATTCATTTTTAAAAGACTAGTTAAGATTATGACTATATTGAATGAATAATTAACACAGATATTAGAGTTCCAGAGTCCTAAAAATGGTCTTTATATTATTCTTCCTAATAGGAACAGTGAAATATATATCATAATGAAATTAATGTGTCAGACTCCTGACGAAATAACATTCTTTACATTTGTGAGTGCTTAAGACTCAGAATACACAATTTAGACACTTTGCAACCACAAATCAGCATTTTGTCTAATAACATGAATTAAAAGGTGTTTACAAGAAACTGTTTTCAATATAATGAAACTAAAGGTACACTACTGTGATTTTTACCTAGCTAAAACAGAAAATAACTTTTCTTGTGAACTTAGTGTTATGAGTTGAATAATGTCCTACAAACAGACATATTGATGTCCTAATATCTAGTGCCTCAGAATATAATCATATTTGTAAATAGAGTGGTTGCAGATGTAATTAGTTAAGATGGGGTCATACTGGAACAGGATGAGCCCTTAATCCAATATGAATTGTCTCCTTATAAGACAATGTGAAGACATAGAGGGAGAATGTGACAACAGAGATTGGAGTTTTAAAGCTGCAAGCTGACAAACTTCTTGGATTGTTGGTTACACCAGAGCTAGGAGAAAGGCATGAAAGAGAGTCTTTCCTAGAGCCTGCAATAGAGTATGGCCCTTGCCACAGAGTTTATCATACTTTGTTATGGCAGCCCTAGGAAACTAATGCAGATTTTAAAGCAATGGAAATTTGTTCTTGAGATTTGAATTCCAAAATCAAGCTCTCAATGGGGTCATCCTTCCTCCAAAGCCTTTAGGGAAGGGTCCTCCTTTTCCCCTTCCAGCTTCTGGTAGCCCAGACATTTCTTGGGTTTTGGCATCGTAACTCCAATCTCTGCCTCCATCTTCACATAGTTATCTTTCCTCTTTGTCATTGTGTCTTCATATGGTGTTTCCCCTGTGTCTGTTCTCATATAAGGACACCAGTTACATTACATTAGGGCCCACCTTAGTTGAACATAAGCTTATTATAATTTAATTCTATCTACAAAGACTACTTGCAGGGAAGCTCATATTCACAGGTTCCTAGGGTAAGACTTTGACATATATTTCTGTGGGCCAAAATTCAATCCATAACACATAAGCAAAGAAAGGTAAGGTTAAAATAGAATTTTAATATGTTAACTTTTAATTATCCATCTAATTTAAGTGTATGCTCTTCACCACCCTTTTTAGATGGTAGCACAGTATAGAACCTAAATCATACTTCGTAAAATATAAGATTAAATTGATTGCTATTGAAGTATTAGTTTATTTACCATTTGAAAGATAAAAAACAGACACTGCCAATTAAACTTTGATACAGTGTTTTCCCAGAATTTAAGTTCTATATTTATTAAAGCCTTTGTCTAGACTTAAGTAGTCATCATTTTTTATACATTACCTTTGAATAACATCAAAGGAAAATAAAAACAAAATAATTGGTTACACAATTCTAAAACTTCTATACTCCCAGCTCCTTATTTATTTGAATTAACTAAAGATTCAAATGCTTATTTTTTATATTTTTTTCACTCAAAATAATTTTCTGGTTATCAAAAGTATTGGCAAGACAGCATCACTAACCTATTTCAGGACTTCTACTATACATCGGATCACCACCTCCCTTCCTATTTCCACAGCCCCATTTAATGCCTGGGGTGACTCTACAATTATCTTTCAATCCAGTGATAAGTATTCTTAAGTTTAATGCTGACACTGTCTGATGGTCAGGAATTCATGGAAAGTAACAACTACAATAGCAATTTTAAGACACCATCACATGAAGGAGGCGTTCCAATTTCAGAGACTTTAGGAAGTGAAAATAAAAGTGTTCCTATGAAACAAAGAAATTAGGTTTATTAACATATATAATGACCAAAAAAATCAGTATTTCAAGCAGTAATCTATTATTCAAGTAATTATTCCACTTAGAAACTTTCCCAAATATTTAGCTAAACTTTGACCTGGTAGCTTTAATTTTTTTTTCTAATTCTGCAGCTTGGTATCTCACCAAAGCCACTTAATAGATTTTCTAAGATAAAGCCCTCCAAATATTTTAAACAACGTACTCAATGCTACCGTCTACTCCCAAGAGTCTTCTGTCTGCTTAAGCATACTCATTTATTCAAAAACATTCATTACATCATTTATTAAACAAGTACTTATTGAATGGGTCATACATTACAGGTACCATTTTAAACATTGGGGAAGCAAGTCTTGACACAAGTGTGCCAGTGTGTGCACACGCATACAAGCATGCAAGTAAGTGCTTACATGCACCTTTGCATCCCTTTGGAAGAACTGAGTTGGCTGGTTATACTGATGATAGGGTTAGAAGGGATGGAAAGTTAAGGAAGAGAGAGAACCAAGTTTAAAGTTCCTAAGACATGAAAATGTTTGGTGTTGTAGAAAACCAGATAGAAGGCCTGTAGCACATTCTCACAAATCAGGATTTAATTCTAGACCAATAGGATGCCAGCCACTATTGATAGATGTTAAGTATGTGACGTAACTTTAAATCAACTGCCTGTCCTGTCTTTATCCTGTAAAAGCTCTGTAACAGTGAAACAGTTAAAGAACTAACTATTATGTTACCTCCATTTTGGTTAATCGGCCTTTACCTATTCCTGCATGTAAGCTAGGGTAGTTTTAGAGAATTGAGATGATATGCAAAAACAGCAATCATGTAGTTTTTAAAACTCACTCTGGAATTAAAGGGAAATTAGGTAAGCAACTAACTATGTTTTGTTAAAGATTTATAGGAGCATTGTGATCTGACCAAGGACAACTGATTTCCCAATCTTTTCAGATGCTTGCTGGTGCCCAGATGTGGGCAGTTGTTGGTCATCTCTTGACTGCAACTCTCTCTTCTTCCTCCTGCCCTTAACATAAAAAGAGCCTGAAATGTGTACTGACCTAAGGTGATATTGTAGGATGCTAGCTCACCATCTTCTCATTTTTCTGGCTCTCTGAATAAACCTGCTTGTCTTTCCACCAACTCTTATCTCTTGTGCTTGGCTTTGAAGTGGCAAATCACAGAACCTAGGTTCAATTACAATTTAATGGCATACAATGTGGGACTGTGTGGCTTGAGTTTTCCAGCCTGCTGTGTTTCCAATGGACCAAGCAATTGACCACAGCAGCGTGCCAGGGGTTAACCATTCATGCTATGGGGCAAATAGGAAACCATTCATGAGTGCCTGCTGCTCATGACTAGGGACATAGCAGCAGCTGTTAAGAACATTTTGCCTTAGGAATTCTCCCTTTCTTCCCCTTCGTATCATTACTGCCTGCAATGCCTTGTTGGTATAAGGAAATGCGGTGTCTGATGGAGTCCACAGGCTCCAAGACTGGGTAAATCACTCTAGTATGCACAACTGGCAAGTGTCTTTCCTTCCACTTAGGCTTTTCCTTAGAATAAACTACTCTGTGTATTTGATTGGGGTACCTTGTTGCAGAGAGGAATAGTTGTTGGACTATTACCTAATTTGAGAATTGGTCATTTGCATTTATGTCGGTTGTTTTTGTGGAACCCGGACTTACATGTTTAAAAACATGGGCAAGTTTAAAGGCATGTCGGGTTTTCTGGGACTCCAACTTTTTATGGCCTACTTTTATACACATTTAAAAACTAATGGACAAATTACAGTAAGAAAAATTCAGAGCTCAAATAGTTAATCTGTAATTATAGTTAAGTAGAGTCTTCCAAACATCTCTATTTCTCTTTTCTTTTCTGCCTACTTTAAATCCATTGTTATTAAGCTACTAGTGTTGAGATAAAACTCAATAATTCAATGTTACTTGAAAATTTTGTTTTTCTTATATAGTTCATCCAGTTCTAGCTAATATATAAACATTAAAAACTAAAACTAAAAAAAAAAGGTAAAAGAGGTTTTAAAATCAAACTGCCATAGAAACTATTTTACCCAGAATTTTAGTCCACAGTCTTCACTTGATTACCTATAATGGCAAACCAAGTTTAAACATATAAACAGGTCCCAATTTTGACAGAAATACCATTTGGATCCGGCTATCTCATGTAAACCTGTGAGTTGCTATCTCATGGCTAGAGTTCCAAGGGGAAAAAAAATTCAAGTCCTTATTTGTGTGTGTATATATGCATTTAGGTATGTTTTTATTATATATATGTATTATTTTATTTGCTGTATCTACATAGTAACAAATTGACATACAAATAAAAGAGCACATATAAATTAAGTAAATAAGTCCAAATGCTTTTCAAATTCACAAGACTTTAGTGAATCTTTAATAAATAAGATGGTTTTAAAATTATTGGTAAAATAAAAATTTAGAAAATATATTCAAAATTGTTAGCATACATTTTTGTCTGTGTTAAGTATTTTATATTTGTCTCTGCTAGATATTTCAAGGAGTCAAGGTTTGGCACAAAGATTACAAGATTATAAACCCAGCCAAAACCAGAATAATCTTTGTGTGATCTTTTTGACAAGCAAGAATAATTTAGAATTGTGGTTCAATGAAAACAACTGAATCTTCTGAGTTACTGGCAAAATGCCTATGTGTTTAACTTTAAGGTTCTTAGGGAAACAATTGATGATTATAGGCTTTAAAAATGGTTAACAGAGAAATAACTTTAAATAATGGCTAGCTTTGTCTAATATCTCAATTTTCAGAGAAATTCTAGGGAAACTATTCAAAAAATAGAGTACATGTAAATGGGATTAATGCTTGTAGGTAACTTTTTGTGTAATTTAAGATCTTAAAGTTATTTTGAATTGAATAATAAATACTCATTGTATGTCTGGGTCATTTCCAATTAAAAAATGGTTTTAAAGTTGAGAAACATGTTTTTAAAAATTGTGGCATTGTTTTAGCTATAAAATGCTACCATCTCATAAACACTTCAGAATTTCTTAGTTCCTAGGTTTTTATCAACAGTTAAGATTACTAAGAATAATAATTCTAAGTAATATATAATTCTGTAAGTTATGTTCTTATTGAGAAAAAGAATAATGGTATATAATTTGAAAGTTATATAAAAGTTATTTGAAAAATAAGGTAAAAGAGGGCCGGGCACGGTGGCTCACGCCTGTAATCCCAGCACTTCAGGAGGCCGAGGCGGGCGGATCACGAGGTCAGTAGATCGAGACCATCCTGGCTAACGCGGTGAAACCCCGTCTCCACTAAAAATACAAAAAAGTAGCCGGGCATGGTGGTGGGCGCCTGTAGTCCCAGCTATTCAGGAGGCTGAGGAAGGAGAATGGTGTGAACCAGGGAGGCAGAGCTTGCAGTGGGCCGAGATTGCGCCACCGCACTCCAGCCTGGGCAAAAGAGCGAGACTCCATCTCAAAAAAAAAAAAAAAAAAAAGAAAAAGAAAAATAAGGGAAAAGTGAACCAGAAAATAGGAAAGTGAGATGTGAAAAGAGCTGTAGCAATAAAGATGTAGTTTTGGTAATAAAGATTATAAAGAAAAGAGAATAATTTTGTATGAAAGGAAATCTTTTATGGTAAATTTTTCTGCTAAATAAAACGACTAGTTATTTTAAAAAGAGGAAATATAGGATGAATCGAAAACATCCAACCAAGTTGTAGTTGGTCTTTATAAGTCATATTATGGTTCGTGGAAGGTATTTTATGAAAGAAATGTTGTATATGATTAAGCTTATAATTAAAGGGAAATTATTTATGATAGTATTATTATATTGTAATATGTTAAAACAAGGTTTCTTAAGGTATTGATTTAAGCTTAACAAAATTATAAGAGCTTTTAATTTTTGATTTTGTAACTTAATTCTTTTGAAAACTTCTCAGATTCATATCTCAGAAGTTCAACTTTTGTGTATCTCTTTGCTTTCAGCTTTTTCGCCCCTTCAGAAAGCCTAAGATTATAACTATTTTCTTCAATGTTTTTGTCAGTTCCTGCAACTTTTTTCCTCTGGTCATAACTATTGTTGTGGCCTGATGCTGAAATATTTTATCCTGAAGGACTAGAAAAATCAATGTTTTCCTCCATTATAACTTGATTCTATACTCTTGCTTTTGTTACTATGTCTAAAGTTTTCAGAAAAATCATGCAGTTACAAAGAGTCACGTATTTCACTGCGATACTCATAACCTTAAACACACTTTTCCTATACCTGATTAAATTTGAGTACTCATTTCATCAGGTTTGACTTCTATGTTATCTAAATAGGCTTCTCGTAAGTAGAAGCACTCACACTGCAGAAAGTTTTCTATTGCCTTTATGATAACCAGCTTAAAAAACACGATTTTACATTTTACCAAGATAATTACTACATTGTCTTTATTAGGTTTTTGATTACTTAGGAAAACTGAGATTTAAAATGTTTATGGTTTTTACATTCATGTAACTATCTGCATGGCCTTTAAGATCTTTTAACTATAAGTCAGCCAAATGAATGACTATTGTTTTACAATAACCTATGATTCTGTTTTAATTAAATGTTTTCAGTCTTTTAATATCTTTGATTAACATCTTCAAAACCAAAATTCTAAACTAAGCCGTTGACGTATTACAAAGCTATAAAAATTAATCACTGCAAGGTTGTAGACTATTTTTATAACTTCCAATCAGGACATGGACTCCAGTATCACTACCTCCAGCCCCTTGAAAGGGTCTTTATCAGGTGCTATTAATGAATCCTGTGCTGTTAAGTTACAGGGTTTTGACTTCTGGGTATATCCATCTCATCTAAAAAGGCACAGACTGCTGCTAAATCTTGAATGTTGCCACCAAAATTAACCAAAGCCACATCTTCAGGCCCAGGAAAGAGTGACAATCAAAATAAACTGCTTTAATGAGACACAGGGACAGAACTATATGTAAAAACATGAAGACTTGTTTAATTTGCTTCTATCTAAATTCTTTATGCTAAAAAAATGAAATGTTTAGCTACCTGTGAGCTTCCTTTTCCTGTCTTATCAAAACAAGGCAGGGGTTATGACCTTTTTGTTTTAAATATTGCCAATTCTTTGTGGTTTTTGCATTCTACAATCAAGAAAACAGTTTTTTTCTTTTTGAACTATTTACAGCTTACAGAAATTGAATAAAACAACAAAGATTGCCTTTCTCTTTCTACCTAATATCTTCAGAATTTTAAAACTGTTCAATTCTACTGGGCTAATGTGTTTTATATTGCTGACATGCTGCTGTTAAAGCTATACAATATTAATCACCCTCCTTTTAATCCCAGGGACAATCTCAGAAGGTGGGTGCATGAGATTGCAAGGGCCAGTTTTGTGGGATAAAATTAGTTCAGACATTCCAAATCAAATATGGGCACATAGGTGCCTAAACAGCTGATGGCTCAACACATAGAACTAAGTCAATTTTATAATCTTGCTTTTTGGCTTTTGGTTTTTGGCTCTTATGTTACTTTAAAACGTTCTAAGGATTAATGAGCACCTGGCCACCTCCATTCCCATTTGGATTAGAATGATTCATTGTCTATCAGTCTTTTGACTCTAAGTCAGTTAGCAATAGGAGTTCCAACAGTGGATGGGATGGAGCAGGGCAATGATATGGGACAAATTAAAGGTTGGTCATTGATACTGCCTCTGGCATATGCTAACAAAAAACAAGGAAGATATAAACTAAAAAAATAAAATCCTAAGACCCCACAGATGAAATGGGTCCCTCACTTTTCCAAAGAAAAATGAAACCTTAAAAACTTAATTCCCAGTTATGTCAGGCATGGTGGCTCACACTTGTAATCCTAACACTTTGGGAGACTGAGGTAGGTGGATCACTTGAGGCCATGAGTTTAAGACAAGCCTGGCCAACATGATGAGATCTTGTCTCTACTAAAAATACAAAACTTTGCTGAGGATTGGTGGCACATGCCTGTGGTCCCAGCTATTTGGGAGACTGAGGCACAAGAATTGCTTGAAGCCAGGAGACGGAGGTTGCAGTGAGCTGAGATCACAACACTGCACTCCAGCCTAGGAAACAGAGCGAGACACTGTCTCAAAAACTAAAACAAATAAACAACAACAAAACAAACAAACAAACTTTGATCCCATCCATGATGGGTTGGGAGGTTAGACAGGCCTTATTCTACTCGTTCCCTTCTATGGTTTAGGCACAGCACCTGACCAGCATTATTGTTAAAATAGAGACTATAAGACTGACAGAACAGACTTTTTGAGACAATAAGATAGCAAATTATAAACGAAACCTAAGTCCACACAGGCAGGTGTTAAGTCACACACCCCTACACTTAAACAATAAACTATGTTCTAACAGCCAGGAGGTTTTTCTTTTTTCTCTAGCAGGTACACAAGCACTGCCTTCATACTAAGCAACATTAAAACTTAAAACAATTTTCAACTTTACCAGATCCTGACTAACTGACCCCAAGCCCCTCCCTGTTCCACCAGTGAAAAACTATAGCTTTCATTAAATAAGAGACTGATTACAGTAACTTTCTCCTAATATAAAGACCACTGACCATAAACTAGTTCAAAGTGGCTTATAGAAATTTTGCATTTGTGTGCTTTTGTGTCTTATATATATGGCTGAATTGTAATATACATAAATGTTAAGTCTCCAAGGTGAATATGGGTTGCATGCTATATACATGCTTGTTCAGTATGTGTGTGTCAAGATTACTTTTATAAATATTCATAGCTTCTCCTATAACCTAGTAAATATATATGTTTAGTCAACCTGTCATCATATTCCCACAGGAGCCCTTGGTGTATAATTGATAGTGAGGATATTAGTCTGTCCCCACACTGCTAATAAAGACATACCTGAGACTGGTAATTTGTAAAGAAAATGAGGGTTAATGGGCCCATAGTTCCAAATAGCTGGGGAGGCCTCAAAATCACGCAGAAGGCAAAGGAGGAGCAAAGGCATGTCTTACATGACAGCAGGCAAGAGCTTGTGCAAGAGAATCCCCATTTATAAAACCATCAGATCTCATGAGACTTATTCACTACCATGAGGACAGTATGGGGCAAACACCCCATGATTCAATTATCTCCACCTGGCCCCACCCTTGATATGTGGGGATTATTATAACTCAAGGTAAGATCTGGGTGGCGACACATCCAAACCATATCATTTGGCCCTGGCTCCTCTCAAATCTTATGTCCTCACATTTCAAAACCAATCATGCCTTCCCAACAGTCCCCCAAGTCTTAACTCATTCCAGCATTAACAGTCTGAAGTCTCATCTGAGACAATGAAAGTCCATTCAGCCTAGGAGCCTGTAAAATCAAAAGCAAGTTATTCACTTCCTAGATACAATGGGGATACGGGAATTGAGTAAATACACCCATTCTAAATGGGATAGATTGGCCAAAACAAAGAAACAACAGGCCCCATGCAAGTCTGCAATCCAATGGAGCAGTCAAATCTTTTTTTTTTTTTTTAGATGGAGTCTCGCTCTGTCACCCAGGCTGGAGTGCAGTGGCACCATCTTGGCTCATGGCAAGCTCCATCGCCCGGGCTCACTCCATTCTCCTGCCTCAGCCTCCTGAGTAGCTGGGACTGCAGGTGCCTGCCACCACGCCTGGCTAATTTTTTGTATTTTTAGTAGAGATGAGATTTCACCATGTTAGCCAGGATGGTCTTGATCTCCTGACCTCGTGATCTGCCTGCCTCGGCCTCGCAAAGTGCTGGGATTGCAGGTATGAGCCACCACGCCCAGCCAGGGCAGTCAACTCTTAAAGCTCCAAAATTATTTCCTTTGACTCCATGTCTCATATCCAGGTCATTCTGATGCAAGAGGGGGGCTCCCATAGCCTTGGGCAGCTCCACTCCTGTGGCTTTACAAGGTACGGCCACCCTCTCAGATGCTTTCATGGGCTGGTGTTGAGCATCTGTGGCTTTTCCGGGTTCACAGTGCAAGCTGTCAATGGATCCATAATTCTGGGGTCTGGAGGATGGTGGCCCTCTTCTCACCGCTCCACTAGGCAGTGCCCCAGTGGGGACTATATGTAGGGGCTCTGACCCCACATTTCCTTCTGCACTGCCCTAGCAGAGGTTCTCCATGAGGGCTCCACCCCTGCAGCAGACTTCTGCCTTGACATCCAGGTGTTTCCATACATCTTCTGAAATCTAGGCAGAGGTTCCCAAACCTCAAATCTTGACTTCTGTGCACCTGCACTGCAGGCCCAACACCACGTGTAAGCCTCCAAGGTTTGGGGCTTACATCCTCTGAAGCAATAGCCTGAGGTCTACAATGGCCCCTTTTAACCACCCCTGACATACAGGGCACCAAGTCCCAAGAAGGCACAAAGCAGCAGGGCCCTGGGCCCAGTCTACAAAATCACTTTTTTCTCCTAGGTCTCCAGGCCTGTGATGGGAGAGACTGCCATGAAGACCTCCAACATGACATAGAGACATTTTCCCCATTGTCCTGGAGATTAACAGTTTGCTTGTCACTATTTATGCTAATTTCTACAGCCAGCTTGAATTTCTCCTCAAAAAGTGGGTTTTTCTTTTCTATCACATCACCAGGCTACAAATTTTTCTGAACTTTTATGCTCTGCTTCCCTTTTAAACATAAGTTCCAATTCCCAAGCATATCTTTGTGAATACATAAAACTGAATGCTCTTAACAGCACCTAAGTCACCTCTTGAATGCTTTGCTGCTTAGAAATTTCTTCTGCCAGATGCCCTAAATTATCTCCCTCAAGTTCAAAGTTCCATAAATCTCTGGGGCAGGGGCAAAATGCTGCCAGTTTCTTTAATAAAACATTGAAGAGTTACATTTACTCCAGTTCCCAACAAGTTCCTCATCTCCATCTGAGGCCACCTCAGCCTGGATTTTATTGCCCATATCGCTACCAGCATTTTGGTCAAAACCATTCAACGAGTCTCTAGGAAGTTTCAAACTTTCCCACATCTTCCTGTCTTCTTCTGAACCCTTCAAACTGTTCCAATCTCTGCCCATTACCCAGTTTAAAAGTCCCTTTCACATTTTTGGGTATCCTTATAGCAGCATTCCACTCTACTCTATTAACTTACTGTATTAGTCTGTTCTGATGCTGCTAATAAAGACATACCTGAGACTGGATAATTTATACAGGAAAGAAATTTAATGGACTCAAAGTTCCACATGGCTGGGGAGGCCTCACAATCATGGAAGAAGGCAAAGGAGAAGCAAAGGCACATCTTACAAGGTAGCAGGCATGTGCAGGGGAACTCACATTTATAAAACCATCAAATCTCATGAGACTTATTCACTACCATGAGAATAGCAATGGGGGAACTGCTCCTATGATTCAATTATCTCCACCTGGCCCCACCCTTGACATGTGGGGATTACTATAATTCAAGGTGAGATTTGAGTGGGGACAAGCCAAACCATATCAGTGGGAAACAAACTTATTGACTTTTTTATTGACATAGTGTGCTATGTATTCTATAGTTAATGCCTGCCTATACCCTGATTTGATAAAGACTATAATAGATACAGGAATGCCAGGGAAAACTGTGACTTACTTCTTTCCACAATCTTTAGATTGTCATTTTGGAGAACACAATTGATGAAAAAAACTGGTAAGTCATGTCCTAAAAAAAGGTATTGTCAAAATATGTCAAGAAACTAATCTGACGTGGGATAAGTTGTTTCCAGTTGCTCTGTTGTGTATTAGAACAGCTCTCCAAAATAGGCTCAAATTGAGTCTCTTTGAAATATTATATGGTAGGTCATTCCAGGATTCTATCCTGGTGGGAAAACCAACTGAGTTGTTAATAAAGTTAACAACTGCCAAATATGTTAAGACACAGGGCACTATACTAACTTCTGTTCGTGTTTGCTTCTTGCAAGACCACTCATCCCATAGATGTGGCCCTACATCCTTTTTGACTGGGAAATTGAGCCTTCATAAACATTTAGGAAAGAAACAAGAATCTGGCATCCAGTTGGTATTCAGGTCCTTGATTTCATTCCACAGTTGCCCCCTATTGATTTTTTGAAGCAGGAAGTAGGCAGATGAAAGACGACATCCCATTTCCAAGGTACCGCAAGATAGTGAAATAAGCCTTTGGACAGTGGGGAATTCTAACAGTGAACTTGCAAACGAACTACCATAACTAACTCCATTTTTAAGGGTCCCTTGCAAATTCCTGCACATAGGCTAGTATAATTTCAGAACACTGAGATAATATGCAAAAACAGCAGTCATGTAGTTTTTAATATAAACTTTAGGATTAAAGAGAAAGTATGTAAGCAACTCACTATTTTTTTAAAAAAGATTTACAGGAGCATTGTAACCTGACCAAGGACAAAGAAGTTCCTAATGTCAGAACCTCACGGGTGCTCAGATGTGTGTGGTCATTGATCATCTCTTGATTACAACCTCTTTCTCTTCCCCCTCCCTTTAACAAAAAATGAGCCTGAAATGTGTACTGACTTAAGAAGCTATGTTAGTACACTACTCCGCCATTTTCATGGCTTGAGGAATAAATCTGCTTTTCCTTCCACCAACTCTCATCTCTTGTGCTTGGCTTTCAAGTGGCGAGCAGCCAAATCTGGGTTAGGTTACACTTAGATCCTCCTTTGCATCTCTTCAGAAACACTGAGGTGGCTGCTTGAACTGATTATAGGGTGAGAAGGGATGGAATGTTCAGGGAGAGAAAGGAGCAAGTTTAAATTTTCTGAGACACAAAGGTGCTTGTTGTGCTTGAAAACCAGAGAGACGACATTGTGGCACATGCTCACAATTTAGAATTTAATTCTAAGACCAGTAGGATGCCAACCATTATTGATGGGTGTTAAGTATGTGGCACAGCTTTAATCACCTGCCTGCCCTGTCTTTATCCTGTAAAAGCTCTTGAATTGTCAATGATCTTTTTTTAAATGTAACATTCCAAATATCAGTGCAGTACTGCCAGGTTTTTTCTGGCCATAGCAACACAGAATGTGATTCTCACCATCTTACATTTACAATGTTGAAATTGTGAGAAAAATCTTTTCCTATTTAATTTTTTGTAGTTTGCCCTAGTAGATACTTAAGATAATTTTGGATTCTGATTCTTTAATGTTTTGAAACCCAAACAGTCAATTTCTCCCATCAGCTTCTTACTACCTGCTGATGTTTCCCATTGACATTTTAAATCATTGATTACAAAAAAAAGTTGAATGAGATATTTTTAAGCACAAGTTCTAGAGATGTCACTTTAAAGTTGCCAGTGTACTAACATTGATTAATAATTGAATAATTTTTTGGCAAGGCCATTCAAAAAGTTGAAAATTCATCAATTTATACTACAACAAAGTCACTTCCTTTCACCTCTTTTTCAAAGACATCATAAGGACAATTGATGGATTTACCACATTGTATAATTATGTTAATTTATTTTAATACTCTTTTATTTCTTCTTTACTAAGATGTGAATCTAATAAACATTTTTTAAACTTTATGATATAACTAATTCTGGGGGAGAAATGTACCATCTCAGGGAACACCTTCAAAGGAAGCTTCCTTAAAATTGAGTTATTCCTTCTGATAGTCTAGAACTGAATTCTTACTTGTGACAGTCACAAAGATATGCTACTCAAATCTCTTCATGAGATCTTTCTGTAAGGAATCAGCCTGCAGGCTGAGACAAGTATTTCCCAAACACTGAGGTCATGTTCCTCAGCCATTAACTAATCATTAGCAGGGTCTAGAACTTTACTGTTTTTGCTTAGCAAAGGACTTGGGAAATCTTTGTTTGAGTGTTCCCTATCATTATGCCCCAAATGTTCTCAGAGCTAGACTACACTCTGAGGCTCCTTCTATATAAACTTCTCTCTTTCCATCATTTCTTTAACAGGTTTCAGCCCCGCATTGAGGCCTGAAGTTTCTCTCTGACTACTAACTGCTTGCCTACATTTATCTTTCACAAAAAATTCCTTATAAAAGTTATCTTTCACATCAAATTCTATCCTGCTGTGTGCAAGATAGAACTCAGACTGATACAGGTATCTTCTAAAAGCCTATCACAATTTAGACTACCATACCTCCCAGATATGCTTACTCAAATCATTGCTAGAAGGGTAAGCCTCTCCTACATTCAACTGTCTTTCAGACATTTACTCCCATTCTTTCCTCTTAATGTGACCAAATAATTCAAATAATCCCCCCAAACATTCCCTTTCTTCAAAGCCCTTCCATTGTGTCCTCTGGATTCCCTAAAAGAAGATGATATAATTTTCCTACATTGCAACTGCTTCTCAAATATTTATATCATCTCTTTTACTGAAATGCAGCTGCTGTCAGACAGCACTCTTTCTCTACTGGCACCTGAAGTGCTGGCTAATTTTTTACATAAATTGATAGGGCAATTATATATATTGTTCACCACATAAATTTTAGAACACCAACTTTCTACCCCCTTGAAAAGATCCTACTTGCCTGATATTTGCAACAATCAGAGATACCCAGCTTCTCCCTTCCTTCTCTACAGACTTCCTGGTCTCATCCTTTGGCTTCAGTGAGTAACCCTACTGATTCAAATAAACTTCAGTTTTTAAAATGGTTCAAACTGGTTCACAGTTTTTCTTTCTCTGTGAACTCCTGTAATTATCAGTGGAGCTATAGTTATCTGTCTCAATTGATTTTGTATTGCTATAAGGGAATACCTGTGGCTGAGTACCTTCTAAAGAAGGGCTTATTTTGTTCATGATTCTGATGGCTAAAAAGTTCCAGATTGGGAATCTGGATCTGGTGAGGGCCTCAGCCTTCATCCACTCATTGGGAAACATGAAGGGGAGCTGGCTTGTACGCAGGTCACATGGAGAGAAAGCAAGAGAGAGGGAAGAGCAATATATCAGGTTTTATAACAACCAGCTCTTGGCAGGAACGAATATAATAGAACTCACTCAATACCCCCCATGGAAGGCATTACTATACTCAGGAGGGATCCACCTCCATGACCCAGACATCTCCCATTAAGTCTCACCTCCAACAGTAGATATAAAATTTGAACATGAGGTTTGGCAGAGACAAACCTTCAAACCACAGCAACATCTTTGTAAATGATCTCACCAATACTCTGATCTCAGGTTATTCACCTCTTTATCATTAACCATCAATGACCTTCTCTCCTCCTCTTCCCCAAACATCATATGTCATAGTCAATTCCAATGACACTTTTTAGGATTTATTAGCACCAAATTCTAAGTATTGTCAAATTATTGAATGTATGCCTTCTATTCTGGCACTGTAATTCCCTGTCTTTACTCTCTACTTACTCAAGTAACTCCACTTAAATATTTTTGAACATGTAATGACCTTCACATTATGTTATTGATTTATATCTATCAAGAAATGCCTATCTTCACTTTTCATTTTATCCAGATTAATCTGTGATTCATCATTTTGACCATAACCTAATAACATAACCTGGCAGACTGGATTTACTTTAAAATTATAATTCCATGTTTCAAACAAACACTCAACACTACTTGGCAATTCCAGTGCCATGTTTCTTAAGAAAATTTACATTTCCTACCAGACTCTCCCAATTTCTACTCTTCATCTTTTTTTTTTTATTATACTTTAAGTTTTAGGGTACATGTGCACAATGTGCAGGTTACATATGTATACGTGTGCCATGCTGGTGCACTGCACCCACTAACTCGTCATCTAGCATTAGATATATCTCCCAATGCTATCCCTCCCCCCTTCCCCCACCCCACAACAGGCCCCAGTGTGTGATATTCCCCTTCCTGCGTCCATGTGTTCTCATTGTTCAATTCCCACCTATGAGTGAGAATATGCGGTGTTTGGTTTTTTGTTCTTGTGATAGTTTACTGAGAATGATGATTTCCAATTTCATCCATGTACCTACAAAGGACATGAACTCATCATATTTTATGGCTGCATAGTATTCCATGGTGTATATATGACACATTTTCTTAATCCAGTCTATCATTGTTGGACATTTGAGTTGGTTCCAAGTCTTTGCTATTGTGAATAGTGCCGCAATAAACGTACGTGTGCATGTGTCTTTATAGCAGCATGATTTATAGTCCTTTGGGTATATACCCAGTAATGAGATGGCTGGGTCAAATGGAATTTCTAGTTCTAGATCCCTGAGGAATCGCTGCACTGACTTCCACAATGGTTGAACTAGTTTACAGTCCCACCAACAGTGTAAAAATGTTCCTATTTCTTCACATCCTCTCCAGCACCTGTTGTTTCCTGACTTTTTAATGATTGCCATTCTAACTGGTGTGAGATGGTATCTCATTGTGGTTTTGATTTGCATTTCTCTGATGTCCAGTGATGGTGAGCTTTTTTTCATGTGTTTTTTGGCTGCATAAATGTCTTCTTTTGAGTAGTGTCTGTTCATATCCTTCGCCCACTTTTTGATGGGGTTGTTTTTTTTTCTTGTAAATTTGTTTGAGTTCATTGTAGATTCTGGATATTAGCCCTTTCTCAGATGAGTAGGTTGTGAAAATTTTCTCTCATTCTGTAGGTTGCCTGTTCACTCTGATGGTAGTTTCTTTTGCTGTGCAGAAGCTCTTTAGTTTAATTAGATCCCATTTGTCAATTTTGGCTTTTGTTGCCATTGCTTTTGGTATTTTAGACATGAAGTCCTTGCCTATGCCTATGTCCTGAATGGTAATGCCTAGGTTTTCTTCTAGGGTTTTTATGGTTTTAGGTCTCATGTTTAAGTCTTTAAACCATCTTGAATTGATTTTTGTATAAGGTGTAAGGAAGGGATCCAGTTTCAGCTTTCTAAATATGGCTAGCCAGTTTTCCCAGCACCATTTATTAAACAGGGAATCCTTTCCCCATTGCTTGTTTTTCTCAGGTTTGTCAAAGATCAGATAGTTGTAGATATGCGGCGTTATTTCTGAAGTCTCTGTTCTGTTCCATTGATCTATATCTCTGTTTTGGAACTAGTACCATGCTGTTTTGGTTACTGTAGCCTTGTAGTATAGTCTGAAGTCAGGTAGTGTGATGCCTCCAGCTTTGTTCTTTTGGCTTAGGATCAATATTGTGAAAATGGCCATACTGCCCAAGGTAATTTATAGATTCAATGCCATCCCCATCAAGCTACCAATGACTTTCTTCACAGAATTGGAAAAAACTACTTTAAAGTTCATATGGAACCAAAAAACAGCCCACATTGCCAAGTTACTCTCCATCTTTATATCAAATGATGACATTAATGTATATTTTGATTAGATTAAAATATAAGACAGACACATCATTAGCTTTCCTTTCTTAATTAAAGTATTGACTATGCCAATCTTTACCTTTATCCATCTGATATGGTTTGACTCTGTATTCCCACCCAAATCTCATGGTGAATTTTAATTCCCAGTGTTGGGGGAAGACGTGGTGGGAGGTGATTGAATCATGGGGGTGGATTTCCCCCTTGCTGTTCTTATGACAGTGAGTGAATTATCAGGAGATCTGATGGTTTAAAAGTGTGTAGTACTTCCTCCTTCACTCTCTGTCTCTCCTGCTCTGCCATAGTAAGATATGCTTTCTTCCACTTTGCCTTCTGCCCTGATTGTAAGTTTCCTGAGGCCTCTCAGCCATGCTTCCTGTATAGCCTGTGGAACTGTGAGTCAATTTTACCTCCTTTCTTCACATATTGCCCAGTATCAGGTAATTCTTTATAACAGTGTGAGAATGGACTAACACAGACTCCTTTCATATCTAAGGATGTATTTCTTCAATCAAAGACTGCTTGCTCAATCTACACTCTTTATCTCATTCCCTCTTTCCTTTTTAAATATTATTGAATTTTTTTTTTTTTTTTTTTTTTTTTGAGACGGAGTCTCGCTCTGTCACCCAGGCTGGAATGCAGTGGCGTGATCTCGGCTCACTGCAAGCTCCACCTCCTGGGTTCATGCCATTCTCCTGCCTCAGCCTCCTGAGTAGCTGGGACTACAGGTGCCTGCCACCATGGCCGGCTAACTTCTTATATTTAGTCGAGATGGGGTTTCACTGTGCTAGCCAGGATGGTCTCGATCTCCTGACCTCGTGATCCACCCGTCTTGGCCTCCCAAGGTGCTGGGATTACAGGCATGAGCCACTGCACTCGGCCAATATTTTTGAATCTTAACTGGTTTTTGTTTGTTTGTTTTGAGTTGTAGTCTTGCTCTGTCACCCAGGCTGGAATGCAGTGGCGCAATCTTGGCTTACTGCAACATCCGCCTCCTGGGTTCAAGAAATTCTCCTGCCTCAGCCTCCCGAGTAGCTGGGACTACAGGCATGTGCCACCATGCCTGGCTAATTTTTTATTATTAGTAGAGATGAGTTTTCTCCATGTTGGTCAGGTTGGTCTTGAACTGCCTACCTCAAGTGATCCACTCACCTTGGCCTCCCAAAATGTTGGGATTACCAGTGTGAGCCACCGTGCACAGTCGAATCTTAAATTTACTAATATCTATTAGCCTCTCTATCCTTTAAAATATTTTAATCGCACAGAAATGTATGTTAATGTCTGTCATTCTAAAAGCAAAACAATGAAAGAAAATCATTATTTGGTAAATACTTGCTTCCCGTTACTATCCAAGTTTTCTACTTTCCTTTAGTGTCAAAGTTTTCAAGAGTTTTATACATACTCTGTACAAAATCCCGTACCCCATTTACTTCTTGACAAGCTGCAGGGAAGCTTATACTCCCACAAATATAATGAAATAGCTCTTCATTTTATCAATGACTTCTAGGTTTTTAAAGTCAGGTAGTAAGGCAGGAATATTGAGTACATCAGCAAGTATGGTGCCAGACCTATCTGATTCTTCTGAATGAATGAAATGAAGTTCTTACTTTCCATACCCTAATGTCATAGATGGCAAGTTTAGTGAGGTGGCAGCTATAGTATTTCAGGATGAATCTGGGCATTTTATCTGGCTGATTTCTTTAGGGATGTTACACAACCAAGCTCAATTCTGTTATCTTCCCAAAGACACTGTAAACTACATAATGTTTTAAAATAAATATATTTTGGCTTAAACTAACTAGAGAAAATTTACTTGTCTTCAACTGAGAGCCCTTAGTATTAGAGTTTTCAAGATATTACACTCTCCTGAGTGCTTTCTTATAACTGTAGTTTTGTTTGGTCTCCTTCCAAATCTCTTTCTTCTCCCTCACCACAACTATAAATGCTAGAACTCCTCATGGTGTTTTTATGATTTTTCTTTTTCCTATAGGAAAACCATTATTTTTGTAGGTTATTTTGGCCTTTAATATGCCCTTATATTCATTCTCCATATGGTCAGAACATTTAAATAAAACTCCTCTGAGCTCCAATTTGATGTAACAGAATACTGTTTCAGAATTTCCCTGAAGCCCTAAATTTAAGAAAAATAACCAATAATTATCTCCATATATCAGAAATATGCTAGAGAATATTCTGCAACCATAAGTTTCATGACATAATGCCAGACTATTTAATAGATACTATACTAACTACTATATGTCTAGCATATATATAGTAATTATTATACTATATTGAATAGATTAAATACTATTAAATAGTATTTAGTAGAATGACTCATTGAAAAAGGAAAGACTCAGTTATGAATTGCAGCCACAAGAGAAGAAGGTCAAAACTTCCCCTCTCTTCCATGTTGAAAATTAAAGAAAAGAAAATGATTTCTCCCTCTTCATAACCAGCATTTGTCAAAAGGAGAGGCTGACATGGCGGTCTGGGCTGTATGTTTGCTGAACTATGACATAATGAGGAATCATTGCCATCATAGTAGTAAGGAGCTCTTGAAAGAGGTGCCTATGGATCCTGTGGAGTTTGGAGATATATGTGAACATAGAATTGGAGACTGCTTCTCTTATAAGCTGTCATTAAGAAAGGAAAAAAAAACATGAGAGCAAGAGAGCAGGGCAAATACAGAGTTCAAAAGTTGGCAAGCTGGCTGTCTACTTTTTGGAGTAATGAAGTTGAATTAATTTTTTGCAAGTCAAGTGGATGGGACAAATTTAAACCATATTTAAAGAAATGTTCACAAGAAAATTGCTGTTGGGGCAAACAATAGAAATTTTTAATAAATAGAAACTTTAGGTTGAATGACCAATAGTAGGAAGTGCAAAGTATGTCACCATCATCAAGAAAATACAGTTTATGAGATCCTGTAGGCCATATCCTCCCATTCCCCTCCAACCCCACAAAAACTTCCCATATCTGTCTTATGGGAAAAAAGAAACAGACCTTGAGTGTCAGCTAGACAGAAGGTACTGATGGTGACATTACAATGGCACAGGTCAATGGGAAACTTATTTTCCTTAATTTTTCTAATTGCCTCTTTCCTTGATTTGATGCTAGAGAATTCTGCAAAAATAGGGTGAAGCAATAAAGGGAGAAAAAAATCACCACATCCTCCTTATCCACTTTGGGTGAAACCTGAGCTTGAGAAGAGGAGACGCTTTGAACGGAAGAGGTAAAGCTTTTTTGACTTGGTGAACTTTTATAATTAATTGATTACTTTTATTTTATTATTAATTAATTCTGAATCAAGTAATTTAATATAAAATATATAATTATAATATAATTAATTTGTATTTAATCATAGTTTATAAGTAGACTTAGTTAATTATAACAAGATATATTAATTATATCAAATATATAACAAGATATATTTTGTTAATTATAGCAAAATATATGTTACTTCAAAAATAACATATATTTTGAAGTATATGATAAGAAATATACATTATACTAACAATAGTATAAACCACTGGCATGACCTAAAGTGCTGAAGGAAAAAAAGTGATCTAAGAACAGTGTATTTGGTTAAAATATTCCTCAAATATGAAGGAGAAATAAACACTTTCTCAGATCAAACAAAAGCTGAGGAATTTTATTAACACCAGACCTGTCTAACAAGAAATGCTAAAGGGAGTCCTTCAATCTGAAAGAAAAGGACATTAATGAGCAATAAGAAATCATCTAAAGGTAAAAAACTCATTGGTACAGTGTACTGTAAGTGTGGCATATAAACTACCCATATCTTAATTAGAAAAACTAAAAGATGAAATTTTAAAAAATAATAGCTACAATAATTTTCAAGATATAGACAGTACAAACAGATATAAACAGAAGCAACAAGAAGTTAAAAAGCAGAGGACAAAGTTAGGGTATAGGGTTTTTATTCGTTTTCTCATTGCTTTGGTTTTGTTTGTTTAAGTAATCAGTATTAAGTTGTCATCAGTTAAAAAAATGGATATGAGATATGATTTGCAAGCCTCATGGTAATCTCAAATCTAAAAACATACAATGAATAGACAGAAAATCAAAAGCTAAAAGTTAATATACCACCAAAGAAAATCACCTTAACTATAATGAAGATAAGAAGGAAGGAAAGAAGAGAAGACCAGAAAACAAATAACAAAATGACAAGAGTAAGTGCTTAATTATCAATAATTACACTGAATTTAAATGGACTAAACTCTCCAATCCAAAAACATAAAGTGGCTGAATGGACAAAAAAGTGAGACCCAACAATCTAGTGTTTACAAGAAACACTACACCTATCAAGACAAATACAGACTGAAAATATGAAGAGATGGAAAAAGATATTGCATAAAAATGGAAAGCAGGGCCTAGCACGGTGGCTAATGCCTGTAATCCCAGCACTTTGGGAGGCTGTGGCAGGTGGATCACAAGGTCAGGAGATCGAGACCATCCTGGCTAACATGGTGAAACCCCGTCTCTCTACTAAAAATACAAAAAATTAGCTGGGCATGGTGGCAGGCGCCTGTGGTTCCAGCTACTCGGGAGGCTGAGGCAGGAGAATGGCATGAACCGGGGAGGCAGAACTTGCAGTGAGCCGAGATCATGCTACTGCACTCCAGCCTGGGTGGCAGAGTGGAACTCCATCACAAAAAAAAAAAAAAAAAAAAGAAAGCAAAAAAATAGCAGGAATAGCTATATGTATATGAGAAAAATACAGAAAAATAGATTGCAAGAAAAAACTATAAAAGGAGACAAAGAAGGTCATTATATAAAAATTAAGGGGTTAATTCAGCAAAAGGATATAACTGTAAATATATATGCACTCAAAACTGGAGCACCCAGATATACAAAGTAAATATTATCAGAGCTAAACAGAAAGATAGACCCCAATGCAATAATAGTTGGAGATTTCAACACCCCATTTTCAGCACTGGACAGATTATCCAGACGTAACAGTAAGAAAGAAACACTGGACTTAATCTGCGCTATAGACCAAATGGACATAATAGATTTTTTTTTTTTTTTTGAGACGGAGTCTTACTCTGTTGCCCAGGCTGGAGTGCAGTGGTGTGATCTTGGCTCACTGCAAGCTCCGCCTCCTGGGTTCACACCATTCTCCTGCCTCAGCCTCCTGAGTAGCTGGGACTACAGGCACCCACCACCACGCCTGGCTAATTTTTGTGTATCTTTAGTAGAGACAGAGTTTCACTGTGTTAGCCAGGATGGTCTCGATCTCCTGACCTCATGATCTGCCTGCCTTGGCCTCCCAAAGTGCTGAGATTACAGGCATGAGCCACTGCACCCAGCCAAGGCATAACCAGTATTTACAGAAAATTTCATCCAATGGTTGCAGAATACACATTCTTCTCCTCAGCAAATGAGTAATTCTTAAAGTTATACCATATGTTAGGTCACAAAAAAGTCTTAAAAATTTTTAAAAATTGAAATAATATCAAGTATCTTCTCTGACAACAATGGACTAAAACTAGAAGTCAATAACAAGAGGAATAGTGGAACCTATACAAACACTTGGAAATTAAACCATATGCTCCTGAATTACTAGTAAGTCAATGAAAAAATTAAGAAGGAAATTGAAATTGAAACAAATGATAATCAAAGCAAAATATACCCAAAATATCCCAGATCCCAGGGGATACAGTGAAAACAGTAGTAAAAGGGAAGTTTATAGTTATAAGCACATACATCCAAAAAGTAGACAAATTTTAAATAAACGACATAAAAATTTATCTTCTGGAACAGCATGAACAAACCGAACCCAAAATTAGCAGATCAAATAATAAATAAATAAAGATCAAAACAGAAGTAAGTAAAATTGAAACAAAGAACGTGACACAAAAGATCAATGGAACAAAAAGTTGTTTTTTTGTAAACAATCAAAACTGACAAACCTTTAGCCTGACCAAATAAGAAAAAAGAGGGAAGATCCAAATAAATAAAATCAGAGATGGAAAAGGAGACATTACACCCAATACTGCAGAAATTAAAAGAATCATCAGAGGTTACTATGAGCAACTATAAACCAATAAATTAGAAAACCTAATAGAGATGGATACATTCCTAGGCATATGCAACCTACCAAGACTGAACCATGAAGATATTCAAAACCTTAACAGACTGGTAAAAAGTAATACAATCTAAGCCATTAAAAAAAAAAGTCTCCCAGGAGAGTAATGTGCAGAACCTGATGGTTTCACTGCTGAATTTTACTGAACATTTAAAGTAAAGAAAAGCTAAAACCCATCCTACTCAAAACTATTCTGAAAAAGAGAGGCATGAAACTTATTCTATGAGGCCAGTATTACTGGTAAAAAAAAAAAAAAAAAAACACACAGATAAAGACACATTAAAAAAAGAAAACTACCAGTCAATATCCCCGATGAACATTGATGTAAAAATCCTCAACAAAATAAAAACAAAACAAATTCAACAATAACTTAAAAAGGTCATTCATCATGACCAAGTAGGACTTATCTCAGGAATGCAAGGATAGTTCAATATCTGTAAATTAATCAGTGTGATACATAATGTCAACAAAATGAAAGACATAAACTATACAATCATTTCAGTTGATGCAGAAAAAGTAGTTGATAAAATTCAAAATCCCTTCATAATTAAAAACCCTCAAAAAGTGGGGAATAGAAAAAACATAACTCGGCATAATGATAGCCATATATGACAGATCCATACCCAGTACCATACTGAATGGGGAAAACTGAAAGCCTTTTCTCTAAGGTCTGGAGTATGACAAGAACACCCATTTTCACCACTGTTATCCAATATAGTACTGGAAGTCCTAGCTAGAGCAATCAGACAAGAGAATAAAATAAAGGACATCTAAAATGTAAAAGATAAAGTCAAATTATCCTTGTTTGCAGATCGCATGATCTCATATCTGGAAAATCCCAAAGACTCCACCAATAAAGAAACTTATGAGAACTGATAAATTCAGTAAAGTTGCAGGATACAAAATAAACATAGAAAAACAATAGCATTTCTATATACCAACAGCAAACAATCTGAAAGAGAAATAAAAAAGTAATCCCACTTTATATTTATGTATCAGTAGATTGAAGAGATCTGCATTCCTATGTTCATTGCAGCACTATTCACCATAGCCAAGATTTGGAAGCAACCTGTGTTCATCAATAGATGAATGGATAAAGAAAATGTGGTACATATGTACAACCTGGTACCATTCAGCTTTAAGAAAGAATTAGATCCTGTCATTTCCAACAATGTGGATAAAACTGAAGGTCATTATGTTAGGAGAAATAAGCCATGCACAGAAAGATAAACTTCTCATGTTTTCATTTATTTGTGGGAGCCAAAAATTAAAACAATTGAAGTCATGGTAACAGAGAGTAGAAAGATGATTACCAAAGTCTGGGAAGGATAGTGGGTTAGGCTGGGGGTGTAAGTAGGGATAGTTAATGGGTACAAAAACATAGTTAGATAAGATCTAGTATTTCATAGTACAACAGGGTGACTGTAGTCAACAATTATTTTATAAAAAGGTATAATTGAAATGTTTGTAACACAGAGAAAGAATAAATGCTTGAAGTGATGAATACCCATTTACTCTGGAGTGATTATTATGCATCATATGCCTGTATCAAAATCTATCACATACCCCATAAATATATGCATCTATTATGTATCAAGAAAAAATTAAAAATTAAATTTTTTGTTAAAAACTAATTGTATAGGCTGGGCGTGGTGGCTCATGCCTGCAATCCCATCACTTTAGGAGGCTGAGGAGGGCAGATCATGAAGTCGGGGGTTTGAGACCAGCCTAACCAACATGGTGAAACCCTGTCTCTACTAAAAATACAAAAATTAGCCGGGCATGGTGGTGCATGCCTGTAATCCCAGCTACTCAGGAGGCTGAGGGAGGAGAATCGTTTGAACCTGGGAGGCGGAGGTTGCAGTGAGCAGAGATCTCACCACCATACTTCAGCCTGGGTGACAGAGCGAGACTCTGTCTCCATAATAATAATAATAATAATTGTATAAAATATATACTTTCAGTATAAAATGTATACACTATTATACTATATATACATAGAATATGTACTATAGGTATAAAATATATGATATATAAATTAAACTTTAAAATTTTATCATTTTATATCTGAAAATGAATGGAATACTCTGGGATTTGCCAAGATGTTCTGAGATCAAGGAGCAGCAAATATTTTTTTAAAAGCACTTGTTTGTAGGCAAGAGTTGGAGACAAATTAGAAGTGTTTACTGATTATAGGGTCAGATTTTCCCATTCTGCAGAACAAATTTTTTTTTTTCTTTGAGACAGAATCTGGCTCTGTCTCCCAGGCTGGAGTGCAGTGGCACAATCTCAGCTCACTGCAAGCTCTGCCTCCCGGGTTCACGCCATTCTCCTGCCTCAGCCTCCTGAGTAACTGGGATTACAGGTGTCCGCCACCATGCCCGGCTAATTTTTTTTTTAGTAGAGACGGGGTTTCACTGTGTTAGCCAGGATGGTCTTGATCTCCTGACCTCATGATCCACCTGCCTCGGCCTCCCAAAGTGCTGGGATTACAGGCTTTAGCCACTTCACCCAGCCATAAATTTTATTAGAAGTATGTATGTATAGGCAAAAGCATAGTATATGTAGGATTTCACATATTTCTTGTTTCTGGCATCACCAGGAGTATTGGAACCTATCTCCCACAGATATGGGTGGGTACTATAATTTAATGCAGGGACTGACTCAGAGTTAATATTAATATTTATTCAATGGAGGCCAGGGGCATTGGTTCATGCCTGTAATCCCAGCATGTTGGGAGGCTGAGGCAGGTGGATCACTTGAGGTCAGGAGGTCAGAAGTTCAAGACAAGGCTGTCCAACATGGTGAAACTCTTGTGTCTACTAAAAACACAAAAATTAGCTGGGTGTGGTGGTTCATGCCTGTTATCCCAGCTACTCAGGAGGCTGAGGCATGAGAATTTCTTGAACCTCGGAGGTGGAGGTTGCAGTGAGCCAAGATCACGCCACTGCACTCCAGCCTGGGCAGTGGGAGTGAAAAAAAAATTCAGTGGCTGTTTAAGGGAAAAAAAAGTGTCAAGAAGTATTTTTCTGTAATTTCTCCCTAATTATTTCATTTTTCATTCATATAAGTTTATGGGGTACAAGTGCAGTTGTGTTACATGCATAGTGGTCAAGTCAGAGTTTTGCCGGTATCCCTCACCTGAATACTGTACATTGTATCCATTAAGTAATTTCTCCCCATCCCTCCTTACCACCCCTGCACCCTTCCAAGCCTAACTGTCTATCATTCCATACACTCTTTCCATGTGTACACATTATTTACCTCCCACTTATAAGTAAGAACCTGTGCCACTTGTCTTCCTATGTCTGGCATGTTTTGCTTAAGACAGTTGCCTCCAGTTTCATCCAAGTTGCTGCATGTAACATGACTTTACTCGTTTTTATTGCTGAATAGTATTTCATTTTGTATATATACCATTTTTTGTAATCTAATCATTTTTTGATAAACATTAGGTTAATTCTATCCATTTAGCAATGCAGTATACACTTTTATATGAGATACATATCAACTTAACATTTTGTATAGCGAATTCCCAACTAATGCCCTATTGTCAACCAAACTGATTCTTAAATATCAACTTCTGGAATGTCTTTAAGGGCCACTGTTATGTAAACGTGACATGTTCTAATGGCACTATTGCAAATGTAGCAATAACTACATTACTTCTATAGTGTAAATCCTGAAATAGTTAAGTAAGTGAAAGGTCCAGGCAGACGTTTCTGTTAAGAACTGTCAAGATTTATAGATTATAACTGTAGAGGCAACTTTTTCATAGCCTTGACATAGCTTTGACATAAACTTTGTCATTATGAGCTTTGGAAGCTTTTGATACAGTCCATTCTTCATGTTAACAATTGGAAGAGAAGAGTGAAAACATCATCTTCCTAGAATTCATCAGATATCATTTAGAATCATTCTACTAAAGACTAGCATGAGAATTCTCTTACTGTGGGAGATTGATGATTGCCATAAATTGTTGATATTTGTCCCTTTGAGAGTTGGGGCCTAACTCTCTACCCCTTGGTCTCTGTAAAGCTTTCTTCTGTTTTCACAAACAGATAAGTTACACAGTAACATTGCACCAGTTTTCAAGTATGAGCCATAAAGGTTTGACAGCTTCCGCTTTCTGTTTTTTGGAACACTTGCTCTTAGAAGCCAGTCACCTGGTAAGAAAACAACTGCTCTGGGACCTCTGGACTGTGAGAAGAGACAATCAGGCCATGTAGATTCTCTGGAGGATAAGATGTCTTCTGGAGAACTGGAGAGGCAAAGGAAGCTAAATATTCAGATGTGGCGAAGAAGCCACTTTCAATATAGATTCTCTATTTCTTTTTTTTTTTTTTCTTGAGATGGAGTCTCGCTCTGTCCCCCAGGCTGGAGTGCAAGTGGCAAGATCTCGGCTCACTGCAAGATCAGCCTCCCGGATTCACGTCATTCTCCTGCCTCAGCCTCCCAAGTAGCTGGGACTACAGGCATCTGCCACCACGCCTGGCTAATTTTTTGTATTTTTAGTAGAGACGGGGTTTCACCTTGTTAGCCAGGATGGTCTTGATCTCCTGACTTCGTGATCCGCCTGCCTTGGCCTCCCGAAGTGCTGGGATTACAGGTGTGGGCCACCGTGCCCGGCCATAGATTCTCTATTTCAAATCACTCTAGTTGACACTGCTTAAGTCAAACTGCCTTAGATGAGTTCTGCAATTCTTTACCATCAAAATTATGAAGAAAAATCAAAGTGATTGTTTTAAGCCACTAAGAATTGAGGTAGTTTCTTACTATGCAATGGATAACAAAATAATTATAAAACAACCTAAACATAACTTCAGAGAGTGACAAATTTTCTCACTCTCAGATTTATTTTGTCCTATAGCTATCTTCTTATTTATTTATTTATTTGTTTGTTTTTAGTGAGCTATATTTAAAACCTCATGACTTAGAGACAGACCTGTGCTTTCAGATGACTGTTAAAATTGCTAGAACCACAAGGGCATAGCTAGACAGCAGTGTTCACGTCACCTTAGCTCTTTAACAAGGAAGTGGCTTTTTTTATTTTGCAATAGAAAGGAATAACAATCAGTGGTGGGTTTAAAGTTGCAAATTAATAGACGATTATAAAACACTTAGCTGTGAAGGCAGAGCATACTTGGGTAATAATTTGACATAAATATTTTCCGTTAAGAATCTCGGCCAGGAGCGGTGGCTCTTGCCTGTAATCCCAGTACTTTGGGAGGCGGAGGTGGGTGGATCACGAGGTCAGGAGATCGAGACCATCCTGGCTAACACGGTGAAACCCCATCTCTACTAAAAATACAAAAAATTAGCCAGATGTGGTGGCGGGCGCCTGTAGTCCTAGCTACTCGGGAGGCTGAGGCAGGAGAATGGCATGAACCCAGGAGGCAGAGGTTGCAGTGAGCCGAGATCAGGCCACTGTACTCCAGCCTGGGCGACAGAGTGAGACTCCATCTCAAGAAAAAAAAAAAAATCTCCACAGAGCACTGCCGTGGTACCTATCACCCACAGTATCTTGGTGCTTGGCTGGGTTCAGTGGCTCACACCTATAATCCCAGCATTTTGGGAGGCTGAGGTGGAGGATTTCTTGAGGCTAAAGTTAAAGACCAGCCTTGACAATATAGTGAGATCTCATGCCTACAAAATATAAAAAAAATGGCTGGGTGTGGTGGCACATGCCTGTATTCTCAGCTACTCAGGAGGCTAGCTATCTTCTTAAATACTCCAGTTGTGAATAATTGGTCTGCAGATATTTTAATTGTAAATGCTTCCTTTTCTATAAAATGATGATTATTTACGTTGCTAATGCAAATTAAGCAGTTGCTTATAAAATGAAGATAAAGAGAATGACTATTTCAGAGTGTTTTATGATTTTTAGATGTGAAAAAGGAAGATGTGATAAATAGACTCACATTGTATTTGGATGTGAATTTTAAACAAAGCTAATTTTATACATAACAGTTGTTCCAGAGAGATTCTATTTACAGAGTTTATGTGGTTAGCAAGAAACTCTCTCTGCTTTATAAGCTTACCCAATGAAAAGATGCAGTTACAGTCATACTTAACCAACTATTATTATCAGTAATACATACTGCATTATATTTGTAAAATAAATAAAAACCCTTCCTTTTGAATTTTAATTTTAAGAAGGGTTAAGTGGATAGTCATTACTAAGTGAGGACTGCTAGAAATCAATAAATTTGAATTTCCAAATGTGTATGTCAATTAAAACCTTAGCAAGAACAGAGAAAACCTTTGAAATGAGGTAGGATTGTTAGTAAAATTGCTTTGCTCGGTGTTCTGCTGTGTCCTATTTACTTGAGATAAGCCTTCCAGGATGCAAGTTAAGAATAGAGATGGGTTGCCTGGATGCAAAGGAGAATAAGAAAAAACAGCAACAACATCTAAAATATAAGACTGCTGATATTACAGTAAGTTTGTGTATAGCAGTGGTTTGAAAAGAGAGAGAAGAATCTGTAAGTTAGGCTTTCTCTGAGTATTTGGAATACTCTTCAGACTTTATATTATCTTCTGGAAGGATATTGCATAGATTAGATCATAGCCATATCATTCACATCCATCCCTTTGAGGGAAAAAAGTGTTCTATCATCACAGAAGTGTGATTGTGGGGAGAAGAATCTTTAATGGATGAAAGCAGATTACTTTTAGATTTTTGATTTGTCCATGAAGAACTCTAATAAGGGCACTGGTGCTGCAAAGTTGAGATTCTCACATAAGTCACTTCAATACCATCCTCACTTACCCTGGGAATGGCTGTAACATTACTCAATAAATCATTTTCTGCTAAGAAGCAAAACACTTAGAAGGCTATTACAGTAGCTTCAGGTATTCAGTGGCAAGGAAAAGATCAACAAGACTATGTAAACTGTATATATAAAAAATGATTTATACCCCAAACCCCTCCAAATTCCAAACTTTACACATTGTGAGATACAGTTAGTGTTTTTTGTTTGTTTGTTTAACTGAAAATAGGAGCATAGCTATTCACTAGGAGGTGCCAGGTCTGCAGTTTCAAAAACTCACCAAAGACAGGACACAGCATTTTTAATGTCAAGGGGGATTTAGGGGAGATTTTTGATGAGAGAGGAGACAGCCTACTCAAGGTCTCTTTGTGGGAGACAACCTTAGTAAATAGCAATGAAGAAGCACCACCTCTCAACGGATATTAGGTCACTGATCTGGCATGAATCACTCAACCAAGGTTTCCAAAGTCCCTGCTACCCTGGGGTTGTAGGAATTCATGGTGAATAGGAAATGAAATAAGGTTCATGTCTGTTTCTTCCTGTAATGCCTTATAGACATTTTTTCCAGTAGTTTTAAGCAATATTTGCTGGGAGCTATGCAAGCAAAGCAGAAACTGCTGCTGCTCATATAATTGTTTTCTTCATGAATAAAGACATTTTCTTTCCTGAGGTTGTCAATTCTATATCTTTCAAAAGCACAGTAATGACATAGAGAATAATAAAATAGTTTTTCATGATGCAGAAAATGAAAAGAAAATAACAACTAATAAAATGGGGAAACAGCAGTGTTTCATTACATTTCTTACTTTTGTATGAGTCTTTCAAGTTTTACACGTGGTATCACTTAATTCAATTAAATAACTTAGCCAAGCTGAGATACAGCCTCTAGCATTTTAACATTTACCCACCAATCAGATTCAGAACATCAAGATTAGCCCCAGATTGTTGTCAATCTTGGGTACGTGGAGAGATTGATCATTTTTGGGTACACAAAAATCCCATGGAGTCTCTAGTAAAGCTTACAGTTTAGGTGTGTTAAAAGTATATCGGGTCAGCTTTATACACCATTTGGCTTAACAGAGTCTAAAGATGGGGGTGGGAGGTGGGGAGAACAGATGTTTCATAATAAGAGGTGGCCAACCTCTCAGAAGTCTTGTCCTTTCAATTTATCCTAGATTTAAAGAGCGTAAGTCATGCTACATGAGTTCATTGGTTTCATCTCTGAAACCTTAGCATGAATATCTTTTAATAAATATTTATCTAGCACATTTGAGCAATTACAGTTAACAACCAGGGAAAAGAAAATTTGCCAAATAATAGAAAATTAGGTTGGATAACTTATAACAAATTATAATTTGACTGTTCCTAATATAGGAATTTCTAATAGAATGATGTTGTCTTTTTCATTTACACTCCACCAAATTCCTTTTACTCATGAGTCAGTGGTCTAGCACCTCCATATTTCACTTTTTACATGGGATGCAATAACCTCAATAAAATGACCATATTTTTAGTCTACTTAAATAAAGTCAAGTTTAGATAAATGAAGTAAAGATAACAAATCCTAATATATCCCCAAAGAGGGATTACATTAGTTCTAGTATTTAAAAAGCAGATTAGTGGGGTTCTGAATTCAACTCATGTCTCAGATTAAACTAATGTCTAAATTCAGTTGGTGACTCAGATTTAACAAGTTAATATATTTAATTGTCAAACGATTGTGGATCTTTTATAGGAGACATGAGAATATTGTCATGGTGATGGTTATTTTATAGAACAACGAAAGCTTGGAAAATAGGAATTTTGGCTACTTTCCCAAAGTACTCCAAAATAGGATGAAAAAGCCGTAGGTGGTTTCACTTCTTTAACAACTACAGGATTTCCCTTTAAAGGATTTTCACCTTCAAAAATAGAACTAAATGCCTAATCTCTGAATATAAATAGGACGCAGCTTGATATCACAAGTCAATTCTAATTTTACACAAAAACATAGTGGGATATAACACAAAACAGATGATGTTAGGAATGAAGGGCTGATACAACTATAAATATAATATTTATATCATAAAATTAGTGAGAATTGATTATAAGTGGACTATCCTAAATAGCTTTCAAGGATCTTGATCATAAGTGATGTAATCTCCTGGTTTTGTAGGGATATGCTCCTTAGCTAGAAGTGAGTGATTAGAACATCTACTAGAACATTCTCTGCATTAACACCTCTCATGGTTCCCATTTTTCTCTGGTACACAATCGCATCTTCTGAAAAATGGCAGAAAACAATTTGCTTCATAGAAACAGGCATGGCCAGGTTGTTTGACTCCTTTAAAAATATAGAGTGAGGGATTCCATCATCCTACAATAAAAAACGTAAGACAGGTCCTGTCATGCATAAATCCAGCTGGCAGAAGTTTACTTTCTAGTTTGCCTGCGTGGATTGATTTTGCACAAAGTTTGCTATAATTCCAAGTGGTAATAGCTACTCTGGAGGTGAAGAGGAAGAGAAGTCCAAGATTAGTTCCTGGAAGAAAAAAAGACTGAAGAGATAATAGGCTTCTGAACACCACACAAATCAACAGAATGGAAAAGGGCCCAAGGGGAGAGTTACCTCCATGCAATTGTTTGCAGAGTGATTATCAAGCCCTGGCATCTGGAGCTTAGAATGATTACTGAATTTCTTGGAATTCAACATAGAGCTGAACTGAAGTTTGCAGGTTGATTTACTGAGGAAGTTCCCTGAAATCCTTACCAACTTAAGTTTTGGGAGCTTCAGACAAAACTCCTTGTCCCTTCTCTTACCTCCTTATTTAGAGTTTTCTTTCAGTTCCTCACTTTTCAATGCAATATGTAGATGCCTCAATGTCCTGGAAAAATTACTTCTTTTTTTTTATTATTATACTTTAAGTTCTGAGATACATATGCAGAACGTGCATGTTTGTTATGTAGGTATAGATGTGCCATAGTGGTTTGCTGCACCCATCAACCAGTCATCTACATTAGGTATTTCTCCTAATGCTATCTCTCCTCTTGTCCCCTACCCCCCAACAGGACCCAGTATGTGATGTTTCTCTCCCTGTGTCCATGTATTCTCATTGTTCAACGCCCACTTATGAGTGAAAACATGCAGTGTTTGGTTTTTCTTTTCCTGTGTTAGTTTGCTGAGAATGATGGTTTCTAGCTTCATCCATGTCCCTGCAAAAGACATGAACTCATCCTTTTTTTATGGCTGCATAGTATTCCAGGGTGCATATATGCCACATTTTCTTTATCCAGTCTATCATTGATGAGCATTTGGGTTGGTTCCAAGTCTTTGCTATGGGAAATAGTGTTGCAATAAACATACATGCATGTGTCTTTATATTAGAATGATTTATAGTCTTTGGGTATATACCCAGTAATGAGATTCATGGGTCAAATGGCATTTCTGGTTCCAGATCCTTGAGGAACCACCACACTGTCTCCCACAATGGTTGAATTAACTTACACTCCCACCAACGGTGTAAAAGCATTCCTATTTCTCCACATCCTCTCCAGCATCTGTTGTTTCCTGACTTTTTAATGATTGCCATTCTAACTGGTGTGAGATGGGATCTCATTGTGGTTTTGCTTTGCATTTCTCTAACGACCAGTAATTATGTGCTTTTTTTCATATGCTTATTGGCTGCATAAATTTCTTCTTTTGAGAAGTGTCTGAACAGACACTTTTTGATGGGGTTGTTTGTTTTTTTCTTGTAAATTTGTCTAAGTTCTTTAAAGATTCTGAATTCTGGATATTAGCCCTTTGTCAGATGGATAGATTGCAAAAATTTTCTCCCATTCTGTAGGTTGCCTGTTCACTCCAATGATAGTTTCTTTTACTGTGCAGAAGCTTTTAAGTTTAATTAGATCCCATTTGTCAATTTTGGCTTTTGTTGCCATTGCTTTTGGTGTTTTAGTCATGAAGTTTTTGCCCATGCCTATGTCCTGAATGGTATTGCCTAGGTTTTCTTCTAGGGTTTTTATGGTTTTAGGTCTTACGTTTAAGTCTTTAATCCATCTTGAGTTAATTTTTGCATAAGGTGTAAGGAAGGGGTCCAGTTTCAGCTTTCTGCATATGGCTAGCCAGTTTTCCCACACCATTTATTAAGTAGGGAATCCTTTCCCCATTGCTTGTTTTTGTCAGGTTTGTCAAAGATCAGATGGTTGTAGGATGATGGTTGGTGTTATTTCTGAGGCCTCTGTTCTGTTCCATTGGTCTATATCTTTGTTTTGGTACCAGTACCATGCTGTTTTGGTTACTGTAGCCTCATAGTATAGTTTGAAGTCAGGTAGTGTGATGCCTCCAGCTTTGTTCTTTTTGCTTAGGATTGTCTTGGCTATATGTGCTCTTTTTTTTTTCAGTTTTTTGGGTTTTTTATTTCTATTTCTTATTTTTATTTTTATTTTTATTTTTTTTCCTTTTTTAATTATACTTTGAGTTCTAGGGTACATGTGCACAACATGCAGGTTTGTTACATATGTATACATGTGCCATGTTGGTGTGCTGTACCCATGAACTCATCATTTACATTAGGTATATCTCCTAATGCTTTCCCTCCCCGTTTCTCCTACCCCACAACAGGCCCCGGTGTGTGATGTTCCCCTTCCTGTATCCAAGTGTTGTCATTGTTCAATTCCCACCTATGAGTACAATAGCAAAGACTTGGAACCAACCCAAATGTCCATGAATGATAGACTGGATTCAGAAAATGTGACACATATACACCATGGAATACTATGCAGCCATAAAAAAGGATGAGTTCATGTCTTTTGTAGGGACATGGATGAAGCTGGAAACCATCATTCTCAGCAAACTATCACAAGAATACGTGCTCTTTTTAGGTTCCAGATGAAATTTAAAGTAATTTAGTTTTAATTCTGTAAAGAAAGTCAATAGCAGCTTGATGGGCATAGCATTGAATCTATAAATTACTTTGGGCCATATGGTCATTTTCACGATATCGATTCTTCCTATCCACGAGAATGGAATGTTTTCCTATTTGTTTGTGTTTTCTCTTATTTCCTTGAGCAGTGGTTTGTAATTCTCTTTGAAGAGGTCCTTCACATCCCTTGTTAGTTGTATTCCTAAGTATTTTATTTTCTTTGTAGCAATTGTGAATGGGAGTTCACTCATGATTTGGCTCTCTGTTTGTCTATTATTGTTGTATAGGAATACTCATGATTTTTGCACATTGATTTTATATCCTGAGACTTTGCTGAAGTTGCTTATCAGCTTATAAGATGATTTTGGGCTGAGGCAATGGGATTTTCTAAATATGCCATGATGTCATCTGCAAATAGAAACAATTTGACTTCCTCTCTTCCTATTTGAATACTTTTATTTCTTTCCCTTGCCTGATTGCCATGGCCAAAACTTCCAATACTATATTGAATAGGAGTGGTGAGAGAGAGCATCCTTGTCATGTGCCAGTTTTCAAAGGGAATGCATCCACCTTTTGCCCATTCATTATGATATTGGCTATGGGTTTGTCATAAATAGCTCTTATTATTTTGAGATATGTTCCATTAATATCTAGTTTATTGAGAGTTTATAGCATGAAGCAGTGTTGAATTTTATCAAAGGCCTTTTCTGCATCTATTCAGATAATCATTTGGTTTTTGTCAATGGTTCTGTTTATGTGATGGATTATGTTTATTGATTTGCATATGTTGAACCAGCCTTGCATCCCAGGGATGAAACCAGCTTGATCATGGTGGATAAGCTTTTTGATGTGCTGCTGGATTTGATTTGCCAGTATTTTATTGAGGATTTTTGCATAGATGTTCATCAGGGATGTTGGCTTGAAGTTTTCTTTTTTCTTTTTTTTTTTGAGACAGAGTCTCACTCTGTTGCCCAGGCTGGAGTGTAGTGGTGTGATCTCGTCTCACTGCAAGCTCCGCCTCCCAGGTTCACACCATTCTCCTGCCTCAGCCTCCCAAGTAGCTGGGACTACAGGCGCCCACCACCATCCCCAGCTTTTTTTCTTTTTTGTATTTTTAGTAGAGACGGGGTTTCACTGTGTTAGCCAGCATGGTCTTGATCTCCTGACCTAGTGATCTGCCCACCTTGGCCTACCAAAGTGCTGGAATTACAGGCATGAGCCACCATGCCCAGTCAAAGTTTTCTTTTTTTTGTTGTGTCTCTGCCAGATTTTGGTATCAGGATGATGCTGGCCTCATAAAGTGAGTTAGGGAGGAGTCATTCTTTTTCTATTGTTTGGAATAGTTTCAGAAGGAGTGGTAACAGCTCCTCTTTGTACCTCCTGTAGAATTTGGCTGTGAATCCATCTGATCTTGGGCATTTTTTGGTTGGTAGGCTATTAATTACTGTCTCAATTTCAGAACTTGTTATTGTTCTATTCAGGGATTTGCCTTCTCCCTGGTTTAGTCTTGGGAGGGTGTATGTGTCCAGGAATTTATCCATTTCTTCCAGATTTTCCAGTTTATTTGTGTAGTGGTGTTCATAGTATTCTCTGATGGTAGTTTGTATTTTTGTGGGCTTGGCGGAGATATCCCCTTTATCATTTCATTTTTTATTGTGTCTATTTGAATCTTCTCTCTTTTCTTCTTTATTAGTCTGGCTAGCAGTCTAGCTATTTTGTTAATCTTTCCAAAAAACCAGCTCATGGATTCATTGATTTTTTTTTTTGAAGAGTTTTTCATGTCTCTATCTCCTTCAGTTCTACTCTGGTCTTAGTTATTTCTTGCCTTCTGCTAGCTTTTGAATTTGTTTGCTCTTGCTTCTCTAGTTATTTTAATTGTGATGTTGGGGTGCCTATTTTAGATCTTTCTCACTTTCTCCTGTGGGCATTCGGTGCTCTAAATATCTGTATAGACCATCAAAACTATGAAGAAACTGCATCAACTAATGGACAAAATAACCGGCTAGCATCATAATGACAGGATCAAATTCACACTTAACAATATTAACCTTAAACGTAAACCGGCAGGCTAAAGGCCTCAATTAAGACACAGACTGGCAAATTGGATAAAGAGTCAAGACCCATCTGTGTGCTGTATTCAGGAGACCCATCTCACATGCAAAGATACACATAGGCTCAAAATAAAGGGATAGAGGAATATTTACCAAGCAAATGGAAAGAAAAAAAAAAAAAAAAGCAAGGGTTATAATTTCTAGCCCCTGATAAACCAAACTCTAAAACAACAAAGATCAAAAAAGACAAAGAAGGACATTACATAATGCTAAAGGGATCAATGCAACAGGAAGAGCTAACTATCCTAAATATATATGCACCCAATACAAGAGCACCCAGCTTCATAAAGCAAGTTCTTTGAGACCTACAAGGAGATTTAGACTCCCACCCAATAATAGTGGGAGACTTTAACACCCACTGTCAATATAAGACAGATCAACGAGACAGAAAATTAACAAGGATATTCAGGACTTGAACTCAGCTCTGAACCAAGCAGACCTAATAGACATCCACAGAACTCTCCACCCCAAATCAACAGAATATACATTCTTCTTAGCATCACATCACACTTATTCTAAAGTTGACCACATAATTGAAAATAAAACACTTCTCAGAAAATGCCAAAAAGAAATGGAAATCATAACGAAGAGTCTCTCAGATCACAGTACAATCAAATTAGAACTCAGGATTAAGAAACTCACTCAAAACCACATAACTACATGGAAACTGAACTGATCCTGAATGACAACTGGGTAAACAACAATATTAAGGCAGAAATAAATAAGTTCTTTGAAACCAATGAGAACAAAGACACAATGTACCAGAATCTCTGGGACACAGCTAAAGCAGTGTTTAGAGGGAGAAATTACTCCTTGAATAGTTTAAGATCTCTTTGTGGTTCCTAGAGATAGTAGAAGATTTTTGTTTGTTTGTGTTTTGAGACAGAGTCTTGCTCTGTCACCCAGGCTAGAGTGCAGTGGCACCATCTCGGCTCACTACAACATTCGCCTCCTGGGTTCAAGTGATTCTCCTGTCTCAGTCTCCCTAGTAGTGAGGATTACAGGCATATGCCACCACGCCAGGCTAATTTTTGTATTTTTAGTAGAGAGGGGGTTTCACCATGTTGGCCAGGCTGGTCTTGAACTCCTGACCTCAGGTGATCCACCCACCTCAACCTCCCAAAGTGCTGGGATTTCAGGCGTGAGCCACTCCACCCAGCTGGAAAAACTTTGGAAGAAGACATAATTTCAGATCCAGAGGACTATTTTTGAAGACCACCAGTCACGATTAATCCTGGGAGTTCTCTTTGGATTGCCTTATAAGGAGATAGTTGGGAAATATGGCTTTCTCTCTTCCAGCAGGAGAGTCTAAAACTTCCCACATTACCTAAGGCTTTCCTTTTTCTTCAATAAGAGGAGGCACATTCAAACTCAATGTCCCATTTGTTCAGGGACCTTCAAGTTCTTCAGATGTTACACCTCTGGTTGCTGTATTCAATCCTGTAAACCTCTGGAAGCAAATATCAGGTTGCCTGGCTACTGGACTCAAACCATGTCTGTGACTCCCAAACTCTTGCATGATGTGTCTCACTCTTAGTCTACAAAAAGCAGAGAAAGTGAGAGGTAGAGCAACATCTTCTACTGGGGTCCATCTAGATGATAGATTCAGCAAGCCTAAGCATGCCTTTTCATGGAATGCCAAGAAAAGAGGAACCCCTATATCCTTTTAGGTCTTTCTGACTCTGAGCCCAGAGTATACTAAGTAATGGCCTGAGTATCAAATTTAAAAAGATACTCACTAGTTCAAATTCTGAGAGTCTGCCTTAGTTTCTTTTAAAAGGATTCATAAAACAGAAGAATGAAAGGATTATAATACAAACGCCAAACCACATAAAACTATTCAAAATTAGGAGGCCTATTTGACCCAATAATTCCTCTTCTGAAATTGACCTTATTAGGAAGAAATAGATTTATGTAAGAGAAAAAGAGGGAGGCTGACTACAATTTTCACAAAATACAAACTGGAAAAAAGATCACTTTTTAAAAATAAAAATGAATTAGAAATATCTAATTCATATCATTATTTTGGCTTCAGCCATATAACAAACACCTCTGATTACTGAAGATAAAGGGCTGGGTAATTATGATAATAGAAGAAAGAATATCTGGCCGGGTACAGTGGCTCACGCCTGTAATCCCAGCACTTTGGGAGGCCGAGGTGGGCAGATCACGAGGTCAGGAGATCGAGACCATCCTGGCTAACATGGTGAAACCCCATCTCTACTAAAAATACAAAAAATTAGCCGGGCATGGTGGCGGGTGCCTGTAGTCCCATCTACTCGGGAGGCTGAGGAATGGCGTGAACCTGGGAGGCGGAGCTTGCAGTGAGCTGAGATCGCACCACTGCACTCCAGCCTGGGTGACAGAGCGAGACTCCATCTCAAAAAAAAAAAAAAAAAAAGAATATCTGATATATATATGTGTGTGTGTGTATGTATATGTTTGTATTTATATGTGTATATATATGTAAATACACATGTATAACATTATATTAATGAAAAGCAAAATACAAATTTATGTACCTACTACTACATATTTTATGAAATATCTATTTAATGAAAGTGTAAAAAAGTGTAAATACTCCAAAGTGTTAACAATGGCATTTCTGAAATTGTTATATATAACTCTTTTTTATTTTTATTTTCTTAAAAAGACATAGTCTTGCTCTGTCACTTAGGCTGGAGTACAGTCGTGATCATAGCTCACTGCAACCACAAACTCCTGGGCTCAAGTAATCTCCCACCTCAGCCTCATGAGTAAATAGGACTACAGAAGTGGGCCACATGCTTGGCTAATTTTTAGATATTTTTTACAGATGGGATCTCACTGTGTTGCCCAAGCTGGTCTCGAACTCCTGGCCTCATGCAATATTCCAGCCTTGACTTCCCAATGTGCTGAGATCATATGTGTGAGCCACTGTGACTGGCCTACTATGTATAATGATTAATTCTGCTTTTTTGTTCTTTTCCAAATTTCTGGTAATAACATTATTTCCTTTCTAACTAAAAATTTAATTGAAAAATGTTTTAAATAGAAAAACTGATATGTTTTGTTGTATTTATTTATTTACCTCCACCTCTGGGTGGCTCATTTGGGTATGATATTGACAGAATAGCCTAATAGCTGAGCATATTTTCTTTTTACCTTGCAGACTAGATTCAGATTCCATCTCTGCTTGATATTAGCCATGTAACCTTGTGAAAATTAAATTGGTTTCACAGTGCCTTCATATACTCATTTGTGAAAGAGAAAAAGGTATCTAAATATTAAACATGTAGCCTTGGAAAAGTTAATTGACCACAGACTTTTCAACTGAAAATAATGCAAATAAAAGTATCTAAATTGTTGATTTCTAGAAAACGATTGAGTTAATATGAATAAAGCAATTAGCTTCTGGCACATAGTAAACTCTCAGTTTTTATTTTGAGACAGGCAGATTGTTCAGGTTGTTATGCAGTGACACAAACACGGTTCACTGCAGCCTCCACCTCTAGGACTCAAGCCATCTATGCACCTCAGCCTCCTGAGTAGCTGGGACTACAAACTCACACCACCACACTCAGCTAATTTTTGCATTTTTTTGTAGAGTTGGGGTCTCACCATGTTGCCCAGGCTGGTCTTGAACTGATAAGTTCAAGTAACCCTCCTGCCTTGGCCTCTCAAAGTACTGCGTTTGCAGGCATGAGCCACCACACCTAGACCCCCAATACATGTTAACTCTCATTTTTGCGGTCAAATTTTAGAATATATATTAACCTATGTCATGTGTAATATTTAGATACAAATAACATCATCACACAAGAATATTTAGATAATGCTAATAATTCAAATGATTTTATGCTAAAATTTGGTACTATAACTTTCTTCTTCAGGTTTAATTGCCAGAAGTGAGTTTTTACACCAAGTTTTCACCTACAGTGCTGTGCCACAGTGTAGCACCAAAAAAGGGTTACTATGATTTCAAAGTATATTTTCTTGCCTGTTCATGATAGTATCTAAAATCAGGAAAAGATATTTTCTGAAAACTACAGAAATAAAAAATCTTCTATAACATTGATAGGAGCAATCTGCTTTCATACAAAAATGAGTCTTGAACATATAGAACTTTGTATTAGTCCATTTTCACACACTATAAAGAACTACCTGAGACTGGGTCATTTATAAAGACTAGAGGTTTAATTGACTCATAGTTTTGCATGGCTGGGAGTCCTCAGGAAACTTAACAATCATGGCAGAAGATGAAGGGGAAGCAAGGTATGTCTTACATGGTGGCAGGAGAGAGAGGGAAAGAGGGAGGGAGGGAGAGAGGGGGATAGAGAGAAAGGAAGCGCCACACTTTTAAACCATCAGATCTTGTTAGAACTCACAAGAACAGCATGGGGAAAACTGCCCCCATGATCCAATAACCTCCCTCCAGGTCCCTCCCTCAACATGTGGAGATTGTAATTCAAGATGAGATTTGGGTGGAGACACAGAGCCAAATCATATCAAACCTCATTAAATATTTGTAGAATGAATGGAAGGAAGATTTCTTATTTGCTCTTCACACCAACTTTGCAAGATAAATATTTCACATTAATGTAATGGGGAAAATGAAAGGGTAGCATGATTTCAAAAATTACAACTGCACCTTTGCGGACTCCCTGCGTGACTCTCACTTTGAAGCTTCCTGCCCTGCTCTAGCCATGTTGTGGGCACATGATCTAGAAAAATCAATCCATTTCTCCTCTGGGAATTTTAATTTTAAGAGAAGTTAATATCCAGAAAGAGGTGTATGGAATCCAACAATGATAGTGACTTCAACCCACTATCAATGTGGAGAGTAGCTGTTGCTACCTATGCACACCTGGATATAATTCAAGGACTAAAGGGCATTCACACTGTACTTTATTTATTCTATCTTCTTGAACAGATAATCTGCAAGTCTTGATCACTATGATTGAAGTTATCCAGTCTATTATTTCTTTCTGTATAACATGGAGAATACTTCTATAACAGAATTTTAATGCTATGGGTGGGAAGAGAGTATTCCTGAGTCTTTCTAGAGACTCAGATATTGTCAATCCATATTGCCTGCACATGACTTTAATGTGCAGGTAAAGTTTCTGTAGCAGGATCCTTTTGAACTCTCAATAAACTATGAACAGAATGAATTTTATGAGATCAGGCATCCCCTGTGCTTGGCCAAACTTCAAATTAAGACAAGGTCATTAATTCAAAATGTAATATTGGTTTCTTATTCTTCTCTTTAAAATAACTTTTATAAAACTAAGCTGTTCTTGTAAAAATCTGAATGTAAAGAACTTTTAAAAGCATTTCAGAAGCGTGTTTTCATCACATCATGCAAATGTATTTATCAGAATATGAATGCTAAAACATGCCCCTTTCTCAAAAATCATCAATCCATAAAAAAGTTAAAGAAGAGGGCTTCGTATTCATTTGTCTGTCCTCATTCAATGTGTCTACTTCAATCACCTGATTTTTCTTTTCTTTGATTCTCATCTGCTCCTCTTTCTCCATATTCCCACCTCACTTTATGTAGCGTGAATATATTGTTCTCTTGTGTTACTCTCAACTGTCTCTGCTCTTCCTCTCTTGTGTGATTACTAAGCTGCACAAACAGGACTGAAATATAGTAAAAATGACTTAATAAGGATTTCCTATTCAGGAAAATTTGTCTTCAGTGGTGTTTGATGATTTCTCCTTAGAAAAAAAGGCATTCACAGTCTTACCCTAATCATCTCTGAACAAAACATTTCAAATTGGCCAAGCAGCTGCAAAATGAGAGCTGGAAACAGACATGAACAAAAAGATTTCCTGCAGTGGTAAACACTATGATGCTTTTATATTGATAACACTCGGGGGGCAATTCCTGCATTTCTAGCAAAGGCCATTTAAAGTGCAGGTTAACAATAAAAACCGAGCCCTTTTAAGACAGCATGCATGAATAACATGTTGCTTTGCATTCATCAATTTCTTTTAACATTTTTCTATTTTTATAAACAGAAATAATATAGCTTGTGTCATTTGAAATTCCTATTCAATATAATAAACTGTCTTAAAAATAGAGTATTGTGGCTGGGTGCGGTGGCTCACACCTGTAATCCCAGCACTTTGGGAGGCTGAGGTGGGTGGATCACAGGGTCAGCACTTCGACACCAGCCTGGCCAATATGGTGAAACCCCGTCTCTACTAAAAATACAAAAATTAGCGGGGCATGGTGGCGGGCGCCTATAGTTCTAGCTACTTGGGAGGGTGAGGCAGCAGAATTGCTTGAACTTGGGAGATGGAGGTTGCAGTGAGCCAAGATCACACCAATGCATTCCAGCCTGGGTGACAAGTGAAATTCTGTCTCAAAAAAATAATATATATATATTGGAATTGGATTTGCAAGGGAATAAAAATTTATGTTACAAGAAGTTATAACTGATGTATCAGAGAGAACAAAATACCCTAAAAATACTTCATGAAATGTTTACCCACTATTATTCCAATGAGAAGTAAAAGAATATATAGCTCTCCCAGGATCTGGCCAGGTAACCTTAAATGATTCACTACTCTATGCAAAAAAAAGCCTTTAAATTTAAAATTTCAAATGAATTTTCATTCTATTATTTAGCAGAATTCACATTTAATATTTTAAAACTATGTATTAAATAACTTAGTTTATTTTTTTCTCTAATCATCTTTGAGGAAAAAAATAATTACCCCCAAAAATACCATTGTATGCCATTTGGTTGCATGCATTCTCCTGGAATGCTAAATAATTACCCAGTTTAAGAAGCACAGGCCAAAGATGTCTTTTCAAGCAATTGAAGGTAAAAACCATATTGTTATTTTGGACAGGATACAGTGTATCCTCCACATACTAGATTACTGAATGTGTCTTAAAAGATGCTCATTCATTTGGTCAGTCAAACATTATTTATAAAGTGCTTGTTATGGGTTGCATTCTGTGGAAGAGGCTGGTAAGACAATCAATAAAGTTGCTTCATGGTGCTTACATTTTATGGAGACTTGTAGGCAATTAAGCTAGACGAACAAATAAAGAAGCCACCCAACCAGCCCACCAATAAGGTAGTTACAGATTGCAGCTAGGTAATGGCAGAAATATACATGGTGATGAGATACAATTTCGGGAAGAAATCAATTTTAATAACACAACCTGAGAAAGTCTCTTTGGGAAGGCAATGATTATGGTGTTGAAAGACAAAATTATAACACATTTAGTCATGGATCTAACTGGTCTTTATTGCTGGGGCAACCTCCATTCTACAAAACAGAATGAAAGCTCTCTCTGGACAGTGGCAGAACAGTGGGTTTCATAAGATGAAATCAAGGAAACTATAGAAAAAAAATTGATTTGTTAACATCAGGCTACTTAAGGTTACTTTTTTTGCAAGGGTTAAAGCAAGGGGGACTTCTTTATTATACTGACTCAGGAAGAATGGAATCTCCTGTGTTGAGGAAGGAACTGGTCTGTTTGTTTTTTGTTTTTTTTTTTGAGACGGAGTCTCACTCTGTTGCCCAGGCTGGAGTGCAATGGTGCTATCTCAGCTCACTGCAACCTCCACCACTGGGTTCAAGCAATTCTCCTGCCTCAGCCTCCTGAATAGCTGGGATTACAGGCACCCACCACTGCACCCGGCTAATTTTTGCATTTTTAGTAGAGATGGGTTTTTACCACGTTGGCCAGGTGGGTCTTGAACTCCTGACCTCAGGTGATCCACCCTTGTTGGTCTCCCAAAGTGCTGGGATTACAGGCGTGAGCCAACGCACCTCGCCAGAACGGGTCTGTTTTGAGATTCATCTGTTTCCTCAAAGTTGCAATTTGCTTGTTTGGCATTTGGAATGAGTGACTCCATTTTAGTTCGGTCTGGTCTGTTGGGCTTAAGGCAGAAGCTCAGTCCAAAACAATGGACTTTTATAATTTTTGTTTAACAGTGGTAAAATCTGAAAGGAAAGAACCAAGTGTGCAAACCAGTTAATCCTAATCATATTTCTTATGGGTGAAAAAGGTAGTTAAAAAGCTAGAGATACTTTTTAAGTAGCTGATTATTGGATCTCCTTTGCCTCTGGGTTTAGAAGATAGCCAGAGCTGGTCTTAGCTATGACTGCTTTTCTTGGTTTCCATATGCAAAGCTAGGCTTTCGATGACTGTCATTTCATAGGTGCCATGCTTTCTGGAGGGGTGCATCTTAAGATAACAGTTCTGTACACTTTCACAATAGTGTAATAGATTTTAGATATTAATTTTGTTAACATAGGTTTTATCAGAGAGTTCATATTTCAGAATCTCCTTATACTTGGTTTTGGTATGTACAGATCCTTATGCATGTTTTTCCAAGAAATCGTTATGCATGTTTTTCCTTATGCATGTATTTCTTGAAAAGAAATAGTGAATTTGCACCATCTACATGAAATAATTCTTTTTTAATTATACTAGCAAAGAGTTAAGGATGCACATCCCTTCTACTTTAGGCAGTTTTAGTAACAGAAAAATTGTGATTGAATCCAAATATGGAGGCCAGTTTGCCTCCCAAAGGCCTTTTCCTGCCATAATTCCTGCTCCTCACCTTCCTGCATCAACTTAACCTGAGCAACCTAATGTAAGTAATAATCCACCTGCAGCCTCTGGGAACACAATATAAAAATTATTTCCTAGCCTGGTACAAAACTTCATAACAACCTTTCGTTTCTTATCCCTGTGATTTTAAGGAAAGTATAGTATCTATTAAATATTACCAAATCCAACCACATTGATGCCTTGATGGGAATTGAGACTATTATCACACTCTTAATTCTGCTAATAATTTTAGCAACGCATTACAGCAGAATGTTCTATAAAATTTTACCTTTTATGTCTTATGTCAAAATGATGTATTTCTTTTCATTCTATAAAGCTGCAATTCTGGTATTATTTAGCTAAGAATACCTGATAAAGAAAGTCACCTTTTTGAGATGTTAAATTATTTCTACTCATTCTCCTTGCAAGGCAAAATTATCCCAACCTGCAAAATCTGCTGTGTGGTTTTGACCAAATGTCCACAAATGATTCTCATCATATTGTTATCAGCAATAATGCACAAAAAGCACAATTTTGTGTATGCCTTATAATTTACAATTCTCTCCAGGGAAACACTCTTCCTATAAATATTTCTTAAGTAGTTTATATTCCATGAATAAATGTTCAGTTTAAAGAAGAAAATACTGTTATTTGTTCAATTATTGTATATTGTCTGAAACAGTCTTTACTAGGTGGACTAGTTTACCAACTCCTAGTATTGTGTTCAGTTAGACAACTTAGTGGACACTTGCTATTATCTAAGGCAGTACATTCCATTGTTATCAAGTACCTTCGGGTGTTTCTAAAGCATATTCAATTCAGGGCATGTAACCTAAACGGTAATAGTTTATTGGGTTGCTTCATGATTATTGAAATCAATGTTACAGAAAAAATTTTGACATAAAGTACTTTCAATAAAAGGATTTACTTAAATGTTATCATCAGCTGTCTATAGCTAATGGGTTGGCGACCAGCTTAATTTCTGCATTGGAAGAGGTTTAAGAGATGTGCTCTACAATTAACTTGAGGAGTCAGAATTGCTTTATCAAAACAGTGGATTTAGTTTAGGAAAGTTATACATTATATGCAGACATTTCTTGATAATAACATTATGTGCAATGAAATGATTTTCAATGACATAACAATTTTCCCTTGTTTAAGGCTAATTACTAAGTTTTAAGGGTAAGCATTCGTTTTCTCTCTACTGCTGTCATTATTATTTTCATAAAAATGTATAAATTTCTCCTGGTGTGCCATTATTTATAATTAAGTATTTTTAAAAAGAAGACTCAGATGAAATTTAAAAGATGAATAATTTCTCTAGAAAATTGCTTTTTTTGGTTTCTGTCAGAGTTTGTGTATTCCATGCAGTGTGACATTTTTGGTACATACCTAGTACAAGCACAAAGCTTATGCATTTTAAAAGATTAAAGTACTTAAAATTTTTTTCCTCCAAATAATTTTAATGTAGTGTTTTCAGAAAGAATTCCAGGAAACATTCTACAAACTTTCATTGCTAGAGTAAATGGAAAGCAGCAAAATAATCCAGTGGAGCAGGAAAATTCAATGCAATTATTATTATTATTATTTCTTGTTGTGTGCACTGCACTTTATCTACCAACTGATAGCTGAGTCAAGGTTTTATAGAAACTTGGGATTCCTGGATTGGATAAATCTACTTGATCAATACAACTAAAGTATGTTCAAATGTTTAGTATTTCTACTTTTGGAAAAAAAAAAGATACAGCTCAACCAAGCAACATGAGGTGATTGTCAAATAAGTTATCAAAAATTTTGCAAATTTTAACCTGAGATTTTAGTAAGAAAGTACTTTGCTGAAAAGGGGAATTTGAAATCAGTAAAAGAAAAATAAATTATTGAACAGTTTGTCTTAGTATTTTTCCAAATTCCTTATTCGTTATTCCAGCAGCTAGCTTGGCTAGGATAGATGCATTAAAAGCAAATATTTTCTTTGAAGACTTGGAACTCACTACTAACATAAATATTCATCTTCAAATTTAACTTCTTAGAAGCATACACCTTGCCATTTCCATGATAATTTCAAATATGCCTTTCTATTTTAAATAGAACAACAGCTGCTTTTTTTTTTTTTTTTTTTCATTGGTAAAAACAAAAGGAAGTTGGAAGGAGAAAAAACAGAGAAAGGAAGTAATCTGGTAAAACTAAAAAGAGATGAGGCCTCTAGTGAAGGCTCTCTTGCACTTTTGTATAAAATCTTGTGACTTACGCTAGAAATACACACCCATCAAATTTGTTTTCCTAGTAGTAGTTTTAGGTTATCTGTCAATGTTTAACCCTGTTATAATAATTTTTTCATTGAAAACTTTATACCGGTTGCCCAAATATGCCCCAACTTGAATTTCCTCTTAACAGATTTCTTTGCATTATATAAAACTATTCTTGAGAATGAAGATCTGGAACACAGAAAATGATAAAAGGACAAAAGACATGTTAAACAAGAAAAAAATTAAGAAAGATCCATAGAAATTATTTTAATATTCAAATTCTGTTTCTCTCTACAGCTTATCATGCAACCTAAAGGAAAAGGAGGCTAAGGATATAAGCACCCCTGAAAATCCCAAAACTTTCTTGTCATTTTCCAAAAGGAATTATCTAGAAAGAGATGAAAACTGACTTCAGATTGAAAAGCAATATGAATATAAATAAATGTACTGTTTGAATACAATTCTACAATAAGTTTCAAGCTAAAATATCATCAAACACTCAAGCATATGGAAAGATTAACAGTATAAGTATTTCCTTAAAATATGTCTTTCTAAATATTATTTTAACACAGATATGTTAGCCCTTAACTGTGCCTTGAAAAGAAAAAGTATAATTTTGAACTGACCTATTAAGAAAATATGTATCCTTCATAAAATTGAGTTTTTGATATTTTGATATTTTATTTTTTAATGTAAAATATTCAGATCATTTAGATAAGGATTGTATAACAACAGAATACTCATGGTACTTATTTAAGTTGTACTGTATATTGAGACCTCTTGTGATAATATAATAGAAGTGATAAATACAACATCTCTGATTGAAAGAATCAGCTTCCTTCACCAGAAAATTAATTTAGTCATAATCAGTGATCTATAAACTGAGTTTATTGACTTCAGGTTTTTAAGGCAAGATATCAAATAACATTAAAGTTCTCAACTACTACAATAAAATGTCCTTATGAATTTAAAATACTTCATAGGTTTTCAGTAAAACTATTATTCATAAAATTTCAATCCCTACCATAAACTACATGATTCTTTATGATCATGGCTTTTATCTAATCCTCCTCATCCACTGTTTCTTTTCTTTTTGTTCATTATGCTATTGTTCCTGGGTTTCGTTCAGTTCTTTATATAATCTTGGCCTGGATTATTCCTCCCCAACTCTTCCTAATTCTTCATCTCTCTCTCCACACACATGCATACACATACACACACACACACACACACACACACACATTATTATATGCTATTGGCATGGCTGGCCTCTTTTTCTCATCTCTTTGATTTTATCATTGATGACATATACAACCTAGTATCTATTTTCTGCTTTTCTCTATCCATCCATTGCATATTTTGTTTGTAAGTGGAATTAGACAGTTTTGAGAGAAGAGGTGCCAAAGGAAGAAACAGAGGCCAGAATCAGTATAAAGTGCCTGTCTTACAGTAGGTTTCTTAAGCAATTTTTGAGAATCACAGAGAAAGGTGATTGGGGTAGAAACTGTGGAACAATTCCAGAGGACCTTTATGGGACCCTAGGCACAAGCAGAGCTGCTTTGGGAGTCCTGGTAACAAATTGAAGCACAAGCTACAGAGTCACACTCACTCCTCAAACAAAAATCCCAATATGCACACATGCACATCTTCACAGATGCCAACACACTTCTAGTAGCCCAAAGATTGAGAACTTTGGCTAGGAACAGGAGCCTAAACAAGCACTTTGATACTTGCACTATCTTAAGCTTCTCTAAATAGCTTTCTAGAGAATTGGTGGATATGTATGAGTTGGAGCAGGAGTTTTATTATGGCTTTTACCAAGGGATAATTGGAACTGGCAGACTCGTATGTGAACACAATACAGCATTTATTTTGGAAATTGCAGAAAACATTTTTGGCTGGGGAGTGATAGTGACTCTTTGCCTCTTTCTGGATGAGGACTCACAAACCAGTAGATATTTGGCCTATAAAAATTATACATGGTTATTAGCCATCACAGTTTTCTTGCCATTTATTACATTTCAGCAAATTAATGTTAAATTGTCCGATAAATTTAGATAGCATGACTCAAAACACATGTATCATTTAAGTAAGAATTACTCCTAAAATTTGTATTAATACCTGTAAGCGTATTTATGAAAACAAAACAAACAAACACATAAATGAGTAAATATGTCTTCCAAAACTGTGCTCATGGAAGACATAGATTCCTGGAACAGCTTGCGTGTCTTGCCTGCGACAGCTACATGAACTGGTGTCAAGCATGGGGATTGTCCCTTACCACAGATAACATAGAAACCAAATTGTTTATCTCATTAGACCATGCTAATATGCCGCATTCCTATAATTAGAATTACTTTATCTCTCATATTTTATCCAAAGCAAACCTACAAGTTGCATTCTTGTGGCAATATGAGCATAAAAGTCAAACATGCTACCCAAAAAGCTGTACAATTTCACATATGCTGAGGAATCTTACTCTCTGGTGAATGCTCAGAGAAGCAAACTTAAAATTATTCTTCACAAAACAGATTGTGAAAAGTTAATGATGTTAGGCTTATTAATACACAATATGTTAGTATTCTTTTATAATGTATACTAATACAATACCTAAATTTTCATTATATACAATGGGTCAAATTCTATTAGAATACAAATGTATTTTTAAAGACCGACTTTAGAGTAATATGTTTTATCCTATAAAATTCATACTAAAAAAGCATTGCTCATTAATATATTCAACCCAGAGAGTGCTTCTTAATGTGTTCTTATTAACAGATATAATACATTTTAAAAACCTTATGATTTTAAAAATGTAAAATGATAGGTGCTAGATTAAATGACTCTAAATAAGTAGGATTGTTATTACAAGTTTTATTGGATCTTTAATATAGCAGTGGGCTCCATCCAACTTGGAAAGATAGTTTTCATTATTCTAAGAATTATCTAATTGCCGAAAAACTATGTGAGAATTATTATAGTATTAAACAGATTCTCACAAACATTTTCTAAATCCTTTTTGAATATTGTGTTAGTACGTTCTCACACTGCTATAAAGAACTCCTAAGACTGGGTAATTTATGAAAAAAAAAAAAAAAACAAGTTTAATTGACTCAGAGTTCTGCAGGCTGTACAGGAAGCATGGCTGGGAGGCCTCAGGAAACTTTCAGTCATGGTGGAAGGGGAAGGGGAAGCAAGCATGTCTCACTATGGCGGAGTAGGAGAGAGAAAGAGAGAGAAGGCGGAAGTGCCACATGCTTTTAAACCATCAGATCTCATGAGAACTCACTCACTATCATGAAAACAGCAAGGGGGAAATCTGTCCACATGATCTAGTAACCTCCTACTAGTTTCCTCCCCCAACACTAGGGATTAAAATTCACAATGAGATTTTGGTGGGGGAACAGAGCCAAACCAAATCAAACACATTTGTATTTTCAGCCAGTTCTACTCGTTATAGTATCATTCTTTGAAAATTATTGTATGTTGTGTAAAGGTACACAGTTATTTATTATAATAAATAATTTTTAGGATCCAAACAGTGGAATCAAGTTCATATCACTTTATTATATAATGTTTACTCTTCTCATCTATACACTTGTTTTTCACTCTATATTAAGTAGATTTACAGAATATCCTCTTAAAACAGTAAATGGATTTTTAGTAAACTAAAAAATCACTGTG